>NC_136422.1:146140000-147342500 GCF_052625555.1 Lactuca saligna
AGAAATTGAACATTGAAGATTGCACTAAGCCTTAGCATTACAAATTCATCAATTCATCTCCAATTAGGTCCAATTAGATAGAGCATCATGTGTTTTTAATTGTATATGGTATAGTTGATCTTGTTTCCTTTCCGGCTTAAATGTTTCATTCGTAATTTATTCGTTTGCATCCTTATTCTAATAAAAGAATAGTTTTATTTTCCTTTTGACATGTATCATTTTATTAGGTCTCCTAATTAATGCATATTTTATTCTTCTTTTGCTATGTACCACCTTATTATGTCTCTTAATTAATGTATGTCACTTGTCAACTCCATTTCAAATTTTAAATCTTAAAATTTCCACTTTAATTATATTAAATTAATAACATTAGAATAAAAATCAAAATAAAAATAATACAAATGATATAATTTCACATATTTATTTAAATCAATGATTAAAATTTATATAACTAAAAAACTCTTAATTAATAATTTATTTAAAATAATTAATTAATAATTTTGAGTTTTTACTATAAAAATTTAATTAAATTTGTAACCGTGGTTTTCACGGATTATAAACTAGTTTACAATAATTATGATTACTTTTTAAGAAGATAAAGTTGATTTCACAAGTATCATCTTAATCAACATCATGAACATTGCAAACAAGATCACATGAGAAAAAAAAAATAAAGATTAGTTCATTTTGATAGCATTTTATGATCCCTATTTAATCTTAAAAACATCATCTTGCAAAACATAAAACGGTCATATGTCAAATCCTGGTTTGACACCTTTTTATAATGTTTTTTTTTTCATCATGCACAACTATATGTTTTGATTGACTTTGATACATTAAGTAGTAAATTCTGATCCAAGTAGACCATTCAGTACCATTTTATCTATCATGCTTTGCCCGTCACACTACAATAAATCTGGATAATAGCGGCGACACAAACTATTAGGGACAACATGTAAACAATGTTTTTTGTGTCGCTGCTAATAGCTTGAGTCGCCGCTATTACCCATATCAGTGATCCGTGTGCTCATTACCCTGACCATCGATTGATCAAATATACCCAATGACTAGGGTTTAGTTGGTACAAATAACTTTACAAGTGACAACATTTTTGATGACATAATCCCTGATAATATCCTTGAAATATGGTTCGTGAACTTTTCCCTCCAATATGATATATAGCTAGATTTGAGTTGTTAGTAATCAACACTCTTAGGGTTATAATGAATACTGCAAAATTTAAAGATTTCATATAATCTTTTGTAAAGAAAAAGTTAATTTCAAAAAGATAAAAATGGTTACACTTTCTTGCTTAAACCTAAACTACTTTTACCATTTAAAACTAAATATTTCCTTTTGTTTTTTGTTATTTTATTTGGTTCCTAGTGTGAAGGTATCAATGGGTAACTGTCTAACGTGATCTCTGAAATAATGGAAAAAAACATTTATACGCAGAATATGTTATTAAGGAACCCTATAGTTAATGGAGTGTTCTTGACATACATGTACGAGCTTCGTTACACAAGCTAATCGAATCAGTAAGGGTTTAACAACATCACTTTTAGGGTTTTGTGTGGAAATAACCATTACCAAAGGAATTAAAATCTAGAAAGATGATGGCATTTAGATATAGGCATGTAGTTTATAGGGGTAAGAAACTAAAGAATAGATACCTACTTTATAAATTGGAGTTCGATGACGATGATGAGGTCCTTTTTATCTAATGTGCCAATAGATTACGAATGTAAAAAGACAGTAGCTGCAATCATCCATCATTATAATAATCCATTTATTACAAACCTTTATAAATAATGATATAAGTTTTGGATGAAAGAGATAAAGAAATTGATGATGATGAGAGCATATCCCATTTGATGTTGAAGAGAACGAAAATTATGGTGTAAATGTCATCGGCCAACCATTGAATAAAATGTCATGAACCCGAAAGTTGGAGAGAAGTACGAGTGTTTTCAATAATTGATATTCAGCCTTATTAACTTTGTTGTGGCTAATGGTTATTAATTGCGGTTTGAGATTTGAATGTACTATGTTACATGCTAGGTGTGGTAGATTTATAGATAAGAAAAAGTGTCCATTTTATTTATATGCATCATGGATGAATATAGATACTTATGGAAGGCCCCAAAAAGTCTGGTTAAACCAAACCACATCTAAAAGAAGATAAAGTCTAATTCCTAAATAATGAATCTTTTAAAATTCAAATCAAACTAATCACTAAAAATAAATAATAAAATTTTCAAAATGTGAGATAGTGCGCAAAATAAGTAATGTGGGTTGCCACGACATCATCCTCCCTTGCTTGAAAAGGACTTGACTCTGAGTCTAATGATAGTTCATTTTATTTACTTATTTTTATAGTTTATTTGAGCATATTTCATTCATAATTTAGCTAACCAACATGCATTTTTTCCTTTTTGTTATTTTATGACTATTTTGGTTACTTTCTAGTTTTATGAGCATAAGTGCAGATTTTAAGAAGACTAGCGGAGTGAAGATACTCATGACTTATGGGAAGTGAGTGGACTTGGTGGACAACAAGGAATTTTGGGCTAGAAGACTAGTAGAGATGATGCAATTTGTGGGCTTGTTGATAATGTAAGCTTTAAGAAGATGGTCTTTCACTTAAACGAAGATGGAAGAATACTTGAGCATGTGGAAATTATTGATCGGGCGAGGACATGAGCTATAGGCGATTTGGAGAAGACAAATTGGACTTAAATTGAAGAAAACTTGAAGAACTATGGGCTACAAATCAATATGGATCAAACTGGGCATGTGGGGTAAAGCTATGAGGGCCAAAACTCAAAAGTGCCCAAATCAGCACCACCCTCGCAAACCACCTGTGCACAGATGCGTGAGCCATACAAGACCCTGTAGGGGTATTTTCGAAAAAACACAATCTTGAATATTTGTAGAAGTTTGGTGTGGTTCTTTTCCACACTTTTGCACATCCAGTTTTGGGAGTTTCTCTGGAGTTTTTGGAGCCTTAAGAACGCCAAGAACATTAGAATAACATCTTCTTTTTACTCTTGAATCTTGCTATATGTTTGGTACAATATTCTCTTATTTTGTTTTCTTGAGTTTAGCCATGCTAGGGTAAACTTATTTTGGTTTAATTTGTTGAATTTACTTGAATGATTGGTTGAATGTTGAAGAACTCCAAGAACTTGTTCTTGAGTCTTTATGAAAGTGTTTTATATTGTAACATCTTCTTGCTGCTTGTATTTTTTATTCATGAGTTTAAATGTATTTGTAGTGATTAGTTGGCTAATTTATTGATTAAGTAATGGATCCTCAAATTGGCAAGCAACAAGTGATTCTTGTGTTAGTTCTCACTTCACATAGTCACAAAAACACTTTCTCCAATATGGTAATGGAAGCTTTTGACTCCTCTTGGATTTGGTGACTTTTTGGTTCTTAATGCTTGTTAGTTTTTGATTAATTACATGCTTAATGGAAATTGTGAATTTAACTAAGGAAATATGTTATAAGCTTCTCTAGCTATTTTAATAACTAAGAAAAGTCTAAGTAATGTCAAGCTTCTTGGATTACTATACCCAAATTAGAGATTTAAGACACATTGCACTTTGAGTCTAATGATATATTTACCAAGTGTTCAAGTGATGAAACCTTAAGTCAACCATTTTTCCCTCATTGATTTTACATTAAATCCTTGCTTTTTTTGAATTGTGTTTTTAAAATCTTAGTATAATTCTAGTTTTCTTTTAAACATTTCAAAAGACCAAAATGCCCCATTTTTTTATTTTAGTTTTACAAGTGTTTGTTCAACAAGATTTTCATAGAAGTAACAAATTGAACCAATATCCATGAATACGACTATTTTACGATTATATACTATTTTGTGTGCAATATTGAGTGTGTTTATTTTTGTTGGCCTCAACAACCACCAAATTTTGACGTCGTTTCTAGGGATCATTTTATTTTTAATCAATTTGTTTCTCTATGCCTAGATCTTATCTTACATGTACTTTATTCTACAACCCAGAAATTGAAAAAGAAGAAAGGTGTTTGGAAAAGGAAAGGATAATAGAACATGGTCAAGCTTCTAATCCTAACGTGTCCCCAGAGGTTGAATCCACTTCCTCTAGTGACACTGAAACCGAAGTAGAACCTAATGCTAGCCCTGAACCTCGCCAAGCGATTTCTGAACACCACCCATACAAAAAAATCCACCCGTCATAAACAAAATTCCAACGACAGAAAGAGAAGAAGCTCTCAAGATAACTTTGAGACAAATGATGGAAACTAATGTTACACAAACTCTAACTAGTATCAACTATCCCGTTTTGGAAGGAGGCTCGAATACGAAGTCAAGCTTAGTCCATCACCTTCCAACCTATCGTGAACTAGAGAATAAGGACCGACATAAGCACTTTAAGATGTTCCATATTATTTGCACTAACATTAAGCCATAAGGGTCAACTGGTGACCAAATCAAGTTAAGGGCATTCCCCTTCTCATTGGATGGTAGAGCAAAGTATTGGCTATTTTATCTTCCAGTGGGGTCGATCAACTCATGGACCGACATGGAAAGTGCTTTCCTTGATAATTTTTTATCTTGCCTTAAGAGTATCAAGTCATATAAATGAGATTTTTGGAATTCGTGAAGGTCAACATGAGACATTCCACAATTATTGTGAGAGATTCAATAGCTTGTGTTTAAGTTGCCCCCAACTTCAAATACCAGAACAACTTCTGATTCAACACTTCTATGAGGGTTTATTGCCAATGGAGGGAAGACTACTTGATTCTTCTAGTGGTGGAGATGTCTTTACCAAAACTCATCAACAAACGAGACAACTCTTCAACACCATAGCCACCAATTCTAAGCATTTTGCCCCCCCCCCCCCCCCCCCATTAAGACATGAAGAGGGACTTACATCAAAAGGTTAATAAAGTTGGGATATCAAGCCTAGAGTCACAAATTAAGAATTTGACATCCGTTGTTCAAAAGTTAGCTATGGGAGGTACTCCATAAGTGATAGTATGTGGAATTAGTGCAACAATAGGACATCCCACGAATATGTGTCCCATTCTTCAAGAAGATGTGGAACATGTAAATGAAACAAGTATATTTCAAAGCTACCACAACAAGCCAAGACCATTGCCTCAAAATGCATTTGTTAGACCTTCCTACCTACCATAAAAACCCTATTACTAACATCCACAACCCCATTATGAATCCAAAACACACCCTTCACATCATCACCAACAACCTCATAAATCCCAACCTAGTAGCTCTGAAATGTCTCTTGAAGACATTGTCAACTCTTTTCCTTGATGTACAAGTGGGGGATATAGTCACATCCTTAAGCAAGTTGAACTCCCATAACAAACTACCTTCTCAAACTGAAAAGAATCCAAATGTTAATGTGGTGAGCTTGAGAAGCAGTAAGCAAACCGAACAGAGTAGCTCAAAGAAGAAGTCAAGGGAAGGTGAGGAAGAAATCTTGATTACTCCTATTGAGGACCTCATTGTCAAGAATGATGACCAAACTGATGCACCAAAGAAGACTACCCCTCTAGTCATTCCAATAGTTACTCAACCACCATTCCCCTCCCGACTTGCAACTTCAAAGAAGAAAGCGAAGGATAAAGAGATATTGGACACCTTATGAAAGTTATAGGTAAGCATTCATTTGCTTGATGCAATCAATAAAATCCCTAGATATGCAAAATTATTAAAATAACTTTGCACAAATAAAAGAAAAATTGAAAGGGGATGAAAATATTTCAATGAGTGAAAATGTATGCACGATTTTACAAAGAAAAATCCCACCTAAATGCAAAGACCTCAGAATGGTTACGATTCGTTGAAAGATAGAGATGTCACTTTTAGTAGTCTCATGCTTGATCTTGGTTCCTCTATTAATGTCATGCCCTATTAAAAATCGCTAAATGTTGGTCCTTTAAACAAAATGGGTGTCATAATTTCACTTGCGGAAAATCAAGTGTTTTTCCTAGGGGTGTCGAAAAAGATGTTTTGGTGCAAATGAATCAATTGGTCTTCCTGGACGATTTCTATGTGATTGAATTAGAGGATCAAGTTTCCATAAATTGGCTCTAATCTTGTATGGAAGACTATTTTTTAAAATGGCTAGGACAAAGATTGGTGTACATGCGGGTAACTTAACAACGAAATTTGATGGTGAAACAATAAACTTTAATATTTATGATGCTATGGGATATCATATTGATGTCTCATATTTGTATTTTATCGATGTTATTGAACCACTAACCTAAGAATTGTTTGAGTTGATAAATGGTGACATGCTAGAGATGATCTTGAGCAAAGGGTTTGATTGTGAAAAGCTCTCCAAAAAGTTGGAATTATATTCTTTGGATCTGGATGTTGAAAGATTGGGTAATAATTTGGAGGTGAAGAAATCCTCAAGGGTTGATATCAAGCAAGTTGATTTGCCTCTAACTTACACAAAGTTACCACCTTCCATTATTCAACCACCAAAATTAGAGTTAATAGTTTTTCCTCAACACTTGAAGTATGCGTATTTGGGAAAGAACAAAACTCTTCTGGTTATCTTCTCTACTCATTTAACCAAATTTGAAGAAGAGAAACTCCTCAAAGTGTTGAAGGAACACAAAGAAGCTATGGCTTGGACGATTGCAGATATCAAGGGACTGAGTCCTTCCACTTATATGCACAAATTTTTTTGATGGAGGATGAGTGCAAGACAAGTAGAGATGCACAAAAAAGTTTGAATCCGCTAATGATGGAAGTAGTGAAGAAAGAGATCTTGAAGATTCTTGATGTGGGAATGATCTTTCCAATCTCATATAGAAATTTAGTCAGCCCAGTGCAAGTGCTACCAAAGAAGACAGGAATCACGGTGGTCGAGAATAAGAAATGTATTATGGTCCCCAATCATGTGCAAAACGGGTGGAGAGTATGTATTGACTATCGAAAACCTAATATAAGTACGATAAAATACCATTTCCCTTTACCTTTCATTGACCAAATGTTAGAAAGGTTTGCTGGGAAATCTCATTATTGTTGTCTAAATGAGTATTCCGATTTTCACCAAATCCCAGTGGCACCATAAGACCAAGAAAAGACAACCTTTACAAGTCTATTGGTCACTTTTCATACCAGAGAATTCTATTTGGATTGTGTAATTCCCCGAATACTTTCCAGTGTTGTATCTTTAGTATTTTCTTGGAATATATTGAAAATATAATTAAAGTTTTTCTGGATGATTTTACGGTATATGGAAACTCATTTCAAGAATGTTTGACCAACATCATAAAGATTTTGAAACGATGCATTGAAACAAATTTGGTTCTAAATTTTGAAAAATTTCATTTTATGGTGAGTTAATGTATTATTTTGGGTCACATTGTGTTGAAGAAAGGAATCGACGTTGAGAAAGCTAAAATTAATGTAATTCAAATCTTACCTTACCCAGCTTGTGTTCAGGAATTCATTCCTTTTTAGGTCATGTGGTCTTCTACCAAAGGTTCATCAATGATTTTTCAAAGATAATAAGACCAATGTGCTAACTCTTGCAAAAGGATGTTGATTTTGAGTTTAACTAGGCATGAAAAGATGCATTTGACAAGCTCAATGAGTTGCTTACATCTGTTCCCATCATACAATCACCAAATTGGGATCTCCCATTTGAGATCATGTGTGATGCAAGAAACTATGTTATAGACGTTGTTTATGGTCAAAAGAATGAAAGAGCCTCTCATGTTATCTTTTATGCATCAAGGACACTAGACAATGCTCAAAGCAACTACTTAACCATGGAGATGGAGCTATTAGCCTTAGTGTTCGCTTTGGAGAAGTTTAAGAAATATCTACTTGGTACCAAGACTCATCCGGTCGATCTTACTATTGCAAAAATTTAATTTTGAGACTCATGACAAGAGTAGATGCGAAAACCTTGTTTCCGACCATCTAAGCCAAATAATTTAAAATAAAACTCCTCTCTATTACGGGACGAGTTTCTGGATGAGCATCTCTTTTCCCTTACACAATCTATTCCTTTGTATGCCGATATTATTAACATTTTGGTCACAAAATTTATCCTTACACGTTCACAGATGCTCAAAAAGATAAATCGAAAAGTGATGCAAAATACTATGTGTGGGATGAGCCTTATTTGTGGAAACATTGTCTCGATTGAACTTTGAGAAAAGTTCTTGAGTTTGATTTATTTTGGCCAACCATGACACACAATTGTTACTTATTTTGTAAAAATCTTGAACGATGCCAAAGGATGAGCAAGATATAAATGTAGCCAAATGAGACGTGAAGTTTTTGATGTATGGAGGATTGATTTTATGGGCCCATTTCCCGTTTGATTTGGCAACATTTACATCTTGCTCACGGTCAAGTATGTTTCTAAATGAGTTGAAGCCAAATCCACAATATCGGATGATGCCCAAACGGTCATTGATTTTTTAAAGTATAATATTTTTGTGAGATTTGGCATGCCTAGGGCCTTGATTAGTGATTAGGGGATGCATTTTTGCATTAATATGATGGATTCTTTACTAAAGAAGTACAATGTGACCCATCGTGTCTCTACCACCTATCATCCCCCAACGAACGGTCAAGCAGAGGTTTCAAATCTCAATTCCATCCTTGAGAAAACAGTTAATCAAACGAGAAAGTATTGGAGTTTAAGGCTTGTTGATGCCTTATGGATTTACCGAACCGCTTACAAGACCCCGATGGACATGTCTCCATTTAGATTGGTTTTCAAAAAACTATGACATCTTCCCATTGAACTAGAGCACCATGAATTTTGGGTGGTCAAGCAATGCAATTTCAACATTGATGAAGTAGAGAGACATAGGAAGCTTCAACTTTAAAAGTTGGAAAAGTTGAGAAACGATTCCTATGAGAATTCCATAATTTACAAAGAGAAAATGAAGATATTCGATGACAAGTCCATCGCCCGGAAGCATTTTGAAGCAACACACAAAGTCTTGCTCTACCATTCATGATTGAAGTTATTTTTGGGCAAGCTAAGATCAAGATCGATTGGGCCTTTTGTTGTGATCAACACCTCTGACCATGGAGTGGTGGAGATTCAAAGTGAAGAAACAGGACAAATTTTCAAGTTCAATGGGCATCGTTGAAGCCATTCTATGAAGGTTTCCATGAAAATAAGCTAGACATCATCCATTTGGATATCTCGAGGTGTTAAAGCAAATCTTGGAGGAAGTCTCGCCAAAGACGTTAAAGAGGGGAATTTTTTGAAAGCATCGGGATTTCGGTTTTTTAATTCAAATAAAGAAGTTTTGAAAATGTCTTTGGGATTATAAAGAGTTTCTCTTGAAGAAATAAATTTTTAAATATGCTAAGACCTTCAAATGCAAGCCAAAAGTGTGAAAACCCGAAGCAAATGGAGCCGAATACTGCAGTCTACATGCGACAAGTGTATCCGTACACGTCATCCTTGTGTGACCTACCTGCGCAACCAACGTGCGTCTGCATGGTCACCTTGCACGGGTGAGATATGCTCGAAAATTTTGCTTGAAAATCAAATGGATCTCAAGGATTGGTACGCGACCCACAGACGGGCTTACGTGACCCATGTATGAAGCGATTAAAAATCTCATTTTTGTTGACTAAACCTTTGACCAACCTCAAATGAGTTGACTTTTGTTGACCTTAGTTGAACCCGAACTTGACCAGATTTTTAAGTGGGATGACTATTTGACTTTGGTTGACTATCTTAACCAAATGAACTAACAAGTTGCAGCCCTTCTTTTCCCAAACACTCCAAATCGTGAATCCCTCCCTTAACTCATCTTTTCTATCAAGAAAACTCCCAACACACACACACACACACTTTGCCAAAAAAGTCAATGTTTCCAGAGTTCTTTCGGTCGAAATTCGACAAAATTTGTGTCAATCTTTCCTATTTTCCGAGCTCTACAAACCCCACTAAAATGTTTCCGCTACATGCTTGGAGTTGTGGGCATTGACCACCCCCACTTCCCACTTTTCGGTTGTTTTCTGGCCAACTCCGGTAACATCTCACAATACCGACACCACCAAAGTGTTTCTTTTTCTGAGCTCTACACATCCCACTAAATGAAACTAAAAAATCTCACCAAAAAATTCGCCGGAATTTTTGAGCCACCACGAGCCGGAGCCAGGTTTTAGCAAGAATTAAGTTGGGAACTCCGTGTTATTGAAAGTGTCTTGCATTTTGGCCCGTATGAACAACCATTAAGTTTGGGGTGCATATGAGCGGTTTTCGTTTTCAAACTTCAGATTTTGGGGAAAAAAATCGAAGCGAGTATAGTCTTTCATTGGTATTATTTACATTGCATGTGTTATTATGACAATTACAAATGAACATGCTTTGGATTTTGTCTAGGATTGTTAGTTTGTACCGGAATTGTTTAAAAGCTTTACTTGAAGTTGATAAATTTGGCTGATATTACTTGGGAATTTGATTAAAAAATTGTCTAAACTTCGGTTGGAACTCTTTGAAATTAACTAGAACTGATGAGAAATTTTAATTTGAATTATCAAATGGAATTTGTTAGTGCTGTTTGAATATGTTTAAAATGGCTTAAACTTGGGGTGGGATTGTTTGTTGAAGTTGATTGGGTTTAATTTTAACATTGTCATATTATTTTTTAGAGTGGTGAGAAAGAGGGATTGTCGTGTGGAGTGAGTTTGGTTTTTGCAGGTCACAGATATAATGGAAAAGAGCAAGTCAAGATTACACACCCATGGATCAGCCATTGATCCGAATCCAAAAGAGAATGCTATCGATACATCATGTGAAGTTGTCGGGAAGAGAAAACAAGTTGGAGGCGAGGGAAGCGGTCCTTCCCTCACAAACGCATAAATAAAAAATATCGCTCCAAGTTTTGGGGACATAAAATACGACCAACAAAGTTCTATCATGAAGAATCAATGAGGAAGCTTGGGGTGCACTACGATGTGGCGAATTTGTTCTGTATAATTTTTGGTGTAATTTTCTTAACCTCAGTGATAGAATCTATAATTATCCAACGGTGGAATTTATGTCCACCTTTGCTAGAGATGATGTAGTGGCTGTCCTTACCTTCTAGATATAGGGTCAAAAATCATCGACTCTCATACAGACTATTGAATTCTATCATGGGTCTCAGCCACAACATTACAGCCCGATGTCATGAGTACCTCAGTTTCTCGCGTTCTCCAAATGCAACTTTTTGGTCACAAGTCATTGGTACTGACTCGTACAATCTAAACAAACAAAGGGCCAAACATGTAGTTCATCCTTGTTGGCAAATTACGCATCATATTCTCTCAACAAGCATATTTGGTCATCTTGATCCCGGTCAAATAAATAGATGCAAACTCTTCTTCCTAAGTTGCATGTCAGAATTTCTTATTAGACCGGTTTCTATATATTTTTCCTTAATAAATGTGATGTCGTCCGTCAGCAAGCCACGAGAAAATCTTCATTGGGGGAGAGGGCTTATTACTATCATAGGTTGAACAGTCAAACTAGACTCCCTGCCCCCGAGTACGTGCATGTTGATAACCCACCAAATTTCCTATTAGATTGTGACAGTCTCACACGAATGGAGATGTTACTATATCGAGGCGATAACACATATAGTTGGCTCAATGGTGACAAGCATGTGGTTTACATCCTCCCAAGATGGATTGGCGATTCATTCCTTCTGGATGAACCCCATACTTGGATCCCTCCAGAATAATTGGCTCTGTTGGGTGTACTACCAAAGTATGAGGATGATAATGATGATGATCAAGAGGAAGAAGAAGATGATGATGAGATACTCGAGGGTGAAGACCAATTTGACCACCAGTCACAAATGTAGTCGCCTGTGTATTAGCAGGACTACTTTTAGGTTCCTTCATAGCAGTTTGCTTAGCCACAGTTCCATCCACAACAACAGGGGGATATGATACTCCTACATGGTTCCCCTTCATATTTTAACCAGTTTTCCATAATTTTCTCCACTATCTAGCACATAGACACTTAGACTCAAGAAAATGAGTGCGCCATTCAGAGTGTAACAACTCAGGTCGATAGAATGGAGCAGAGTGGAGCCTCCACTTTCCGTCAAGTTCAGGACATTTGGTATTTCCACTACTGTCATGGAAATTTCCCACCACTCAATTCTCCAATTCAGGTCATTTCTGCCCTTACCTTGAGCATTAAGGACAATGCTTGTTCTTAAGCTTGGGGTGGGGTATTCCCTTTTATTTTTAATTTTTCATGCATTTTTAGTTTGGTTGCATAACATATTAGTCTTTAGCTGAATTGCTTTTAAAAAAAAAAAAAAAATAAAACTCCAAAAAATATTTATTAACTTCTTTTCGTCTATTAATTTAGTATGTAATTTAATTACGAAATTAGCATGCATACATTTTTGTTATCTATATATTCTTATCTCTTGGGCACCATGGAAAATGTTCATAAGTATTGAATCACATATTGGTCTTGGGTTTTGTCATGGAATTCCTTGTGTTTGACAAGTGGGACACATTTTGAGCCTGAAAAGACCACTTTTTGGACTGCTTGTGTGGGGTTCAGATGTAGGTAGCTTGATTGGGTCTAGGTGTGGATGGAACTGGTTAGTCTGGACGATGCAAGTAGGAAAATATTAGCCTGGTAAGGTATTTTGAAGATTTTGAAAACCGCATCTCAGTTTTGGGGGAAATACCCCTTAGTACTCTCGAATCTCGCCCGAACTTTACTTAGCTATACTCTCACCACCTTTTTAAGCTAAGAAATTTTTATAGGGGTCTAGAGTAGATAGTTAGTTAGGTTTTATTCATAACACTGATGAACTTTGAGACAGGTTCCCCAATTCACATTTTTGGGACCACAATTTGTTTTGGTAACACCCATTCTTGGGTCATTCCCCACCCTTTTTAGTAGATCTTGACACACTGTCAATGATCATTAGTTATTCATTATTAGCCACTATCTATGGTGTAATCTCTAATCTATGACAAAAAACAAAAATAAAAGAAGAAAATTGGAAAAACAAAGTCACAAAAAAGGTAATAAAAGAAGAAGATTCTAAGAAAAAACAAAAACAAACAAAAAATGAAGAAAAGAAGCAACACTAAAGAAGAATAAGAGATCAAGTGAAAATTCAAGCTCAAGCCCTCTCTCATGTTTAGAAAAAAAAATACGAGAGAAAAAATTAAAAGAAAACGATAGAAGACAGAAGACCGAAAGAAGAAGTTCAAGATTGAAGGCTTAGGTTGTCTTGTGTCTGTTTATTAGATCAAGTTGTTTTTATTTTGTTTTATTTTATTTCTGATTTTGGTGAGAAAAGGCAATGAAGGTGATGTGGTAGATCATAAAGGACACTACAAGGGAGAAAGCCCTAAAGCTGGATGCTTTCCCGGAGGTCGTGCTACATACCTAAGTTCGTTATTATAGACTTTGGCCTAAGAAATGTAGGAATCATCATGTAGGGAGGCATCTTTCCTTCATGCATTATGGTCTCCATTGGTGAATTCAAACTTCCTCCATTGGGTGCATCCTCTATTTCCTTTGTCTAGTACGCTCTAATGGTTGTCACATTCAGACAAAATCTATTCACCCATCAAGTGGTTCGGGAATGCGGTTTATGGTTATAAAGTGGGGAATATTTAGAAAGCGCTTAGTGCCCGGGCAAGGCCATTTCTGACCTTGTTGACTGATCTTGACCATGTTCTATGGTTCTTTCCATTCTTTTTATTTTTAGGATATTTCATCCCGAGTTCATTTTTGTCTTGTCTTACTTGAGCACAAGTAAGGTTCACACTTAGGGTGATTTGAAATTTCATTTATAATTTTGCTAATCATCATGCGTATTTTCCTTTTTTTATTTTGTAACTATTTGGGGTACTTTCTAGTTTTCTAAGCATAATTACAAATTTTAAGCAGCCTAGTGGAGCGGAGATGTTCAGGACTTGTGGGAAGCGATTGAACTTAGTGGACAACAATGAATTTTGGGCTAGAAGACTAGTAGAGATGATCCAATTTGTGGGCTTGTTGATAATGCAATATTGAAGAGGATGGTCTTTTACTTAAATGAAGATAGAAGAATATTCGAGCATGCGAAAATTATTGATCGGGCGTGGACACGAGCTATAGGTGATTTGGAGAAGACAAATTAGGCTTAAATTGAAGAAAAGTTGAATAACTATGGGCCAAAAATAAATAGGGAGCAAACTAGTCATATGTTTTTATTCATGAGTTTAAATGTATTTGTAGTGATTAGTTGGCTAATTTCTTGATTAAGTAGCAGACCCTCAAGTTTGCAAGAAACAAGTGATTCTTGTGTTAGTTTTCACTTCACACAATCACAAAAACATTTTCTCCAACATGGTATTGGAAACTTTTGACTCCTCTTGGATTTGGCAACTTTTTGGTTCTTAATGCTAGTTAATTTCACTAATTACATGCTTAATGGAAATTAGACTTTAACTAAGGAAAAATGTTATGAGCTTTTTTAGTTATTTTAATAACTAAGAAAAGTTTAGGTAATCTCAAGCTTCTTGGATTACTATAGCCAAATTATATATTTAAGACAAGTATTGCCCTTTGGATTCTAATGATATATTTACCAAGTGTTCAAGTGATGAAACCTTGAGTCAACCATTTTTTCCTCATTAATTTTACATAAAATCCTTGCTTTTGTTGAATTGTGTATTGAAAATCTTAGTAGAATTCTAGTTTTATTTTAAACATTTCAAAAGGCCAAAATTCCTTATTTATATTTTATTTTAGTTTTACAAGTGTCTGTACAACAAGATTTTCATAGAAGTAACAAATTGAACCAATCTCCATGGATACGATCCCTTTACCATTATACACTATTTTGTGTGCAATATTGAATGTATTTATTTTTGTTGGCCTTGAGAACCACCATCCACCTCCTCGTCACTGGTTGATTGACATGGTGAGAGATCAACAATGTTAAAATTATTAGAAACATTGTAGTGACTTGAAAGCTTTATCTTATAAGCATTATCGTTAAACAAGCTTATCAATCTTCGTATGAAACTACAAATACAAAAAAATTGAATAAGAAAACTATAGGAGCTTTGTAGACTTGTGATTATGATTAGACTTACGAAGTAATGGAGGATCTATAGTCACCATAGGTTGGGGAGCAGTCTCAAGAGAAATTAGGACACTACCAATGTTTGGTGTAATGGGCTTATAAGGAGTTTGGTCATCAAATAAAGTGCCATCGATATCAATTTTGAAAGGAGCAATAGCCTATATATCATCATGTGCCATCTCGTGTGGCTAAGTATGAATGGAGAACAACGAAATATGCTCCAAAAAGGTGACATGTCACAAGGCATACAACTTTTGACTTGATCAAAACAACGATATGCTTTCTAACCAACACCATAGCCCAAAAAAATGCATAAAATTTAATATGAAGATAACTTGTTCCACTCAAAATGTGGGCAGAGAACAAATCAAGTACACCCAAAAACTCATAATGAGGAGGAATTAGGAAAGTGAACATATAACTTTTTAAACAGATACATCCCAAAATTATATGAATTAGGGATCTGATTCATCATATAGACAATGGTTAGACATGATTCTCCTTAAAATTCACCAAGAGCCTTAGAGGGTAGTAAGAAGGTGTCACACCCCAAAACCAAGAACGGCGGAAACGTTCTGGGGCGGAGGACGTCATGTAAAGTATCACAACACAGTTAATGTAAATAAGCAAACAACATCATCCATTGCATTAAATATATAATTTTAATACAAGCGTGTTCTGTACAGTTTTAGACACCAAAAATAGAATGTAAATCAAAATAAGATGATGAGTCTTGAATGCGCTCCATCTTCTCAAAAGCTGGCATCGGTACCTTCCTACTGATGACCTGAGAATACATGTTATTTTGAAAGAGTTTATCAGTATTAAGCTAGTGAATTCATAAGTATTTTAGTGTCGGTGTTTGTTATCAAAACGTTTGAACCTGTCGCAAGTATGAGTTGTAAATGTATGTAAGTGTTTGTAAAAGTTTGAATCTCTCAGAAAAACCCATATTTTCTGTTAAAGTTGCCTTCTACCAAGGCTTAACTGTTTTGTATGCTCATTTGATGTAAAAGTGTGTAATTTCCCAAGTGTAACTATCTTTTAACAAAATATAGTTTGTACATTAAAGTTTAAGTGAGGTTATCACCAAAATGTAATGGGTAAATCATTGTAGTACTGTAGTTTTGTTTTATAGGAACTACTGCTGTACTAACTACCTCAAACCGGGTTTATATTAAGGTATCATGTGATAAATTGCACCATACTATCGACTGGTAACAACGACAACGTATAGTCGAAAAATAAGGTATGACATTTGGCACCCGCAGACCTGTCGGTCCCACTGTAGCTAGCAGCGAGGTGTAGTATAGTCAATCCAGTATAGATCTATACGCAAACTCACGCTCTCCCTCCAAGAGACTCTGGCTACAACTCGGGTCATGACAATTAAGACATGCTCCTATACAGTGGATCACAATTGTTAACGTATTCGTGTATATGTAATATAATGCTACTTGTTCTAGTATCGTTGTATATGTTCTCTTAGTAATAAGTATTGACTCCTGAATGAACTGACTCGTTGATCTAGAAATTGTAGTAGTATGATCCTGTGTTACCCCGATGGTAACTTACTAATGATGTGCTGATGAGTATGAGTATGGAAGTACTTTTATGTCTATATATGTATATATGATATATAACTAATATTGAAACGACCCTCGGATGGTCACCCGAAATCCCACCAGACCACATCTCAGTGCGCGAAAAGGAAATAGGGCGGATGGCCTTCCTAAGCCCTTTAAACATTACTTATATATCTATACATATATGGGCATGCAATTTATAAGTAGTAAAGAAAAGTTTAAATAAAAGCATTTGATAAGTAAAAGAGTTTGTAAAGCATTTTGAAGTAAAACAGTTTGAACAGTGATAAAATCATCGGTTTCCTAGTTATTAATCACATGTGATTTATGCAATCACATGTGATCGAAGCAATAACTATAAGTATTTAACTTGTATCTCCCCCATAAAGTATTTAAACATTTAAAATCATTTCAGTTGATTTAAGGGGGTATGAACTCACTTGGAAGTTTGAACATAGCGAGATGGAAAACCGGGTAGAGTTTCGTCTCGGAAAACGGATTTTTCTCGGGATTCTCGGGAGTAAAATCGACCCTCGGGACTTGAGCAAAAAGACTAGAGCTTCGGGTTTGAACGGGCACGGAAATCGAGGCAAGATCGTGAGAGAAAGAGAGAAAATGAGCAAAAATTTTCGGAACCCTCGCACCCCTTTTACAGGGGCGCTGAACCGCCTCCGTACGCGGGACGTACGGGCATACGCAGCGCGTACGCGACGTCATCGCTTACGTATTTCGGATGGGGCGGGTTGGATAGCTTCGCATAGGGCGACGTGGACGATCCGAGGCCGTGGCCTCGAGTACGCGGGGCGCATGAGGGTACGCGGCGCGTACCTCGGCCCTAGGCTGACTCCTCTTCGGATAATACCAACTTTTTAATAAAAATTATATATAAATTAATTATGAAACTTCTAAAATTCATATCTCCTTCATACGAACTCCGTTTTCGACGTTCTTTATATCCTCGCGAAGGTGAGACTACGATCTACAACTTTCATTTAGATTACGTTGGCAAATTCCGAAATTAGTTTTATTATTTATTTATTAAAATGACGTGATTAAGGAATTTCTTTAAAAATTCATAACTTCTTTATCTGACGTCGGTTTTTGCCAGACTTTTTACCGATGAAATACCATTGACGAGACCTTCGATTCTCGTTTAGGTCATTTCGGCCAAAAGTCGCTCTATCTCCGATTCGAGTTTTTAGCTGTCTGTTGCTAAGCTGAACTTGGAAAAATCATAACTTCAATATACGAAGTCGGATTTGGGCGTTATTTTTACGTACGATCATGGTTTGATGACATTTAAACATAGAAGAATTTAAATAGGAACTTTTTGGACTTTTTAATATCGAAGTTAATTTTATTAACTCAAAAGTGGTTACAATACTTGACTTTTTAGGTCACTACAAAGAGTTGAAATATCGAGTTGTCACATCATCCCCTCGTTAGAGGGAATTTCGTCCTGAAATTTAAAGTAAGAAAACACTTGTGGATTAGGGAAACAGATATGGGTACTTTCGTTGCATCTGATCTTCGCGTTCCCATGTGAATTCGGGTCCCCGCTTTGCATTCCAGCGGACCTTCACGATAGGGATGCGACTTTGCTTGGTTTGCTTGACCTCTCGGTCCATGATTTCTACTGGTTCCTCCATGAAGTTGAGGCTCTCGTTGATCTCGATCTCGTCGAGTGGGATTACAAGAGTCTCGTCGGATAAACACTTTTTCAAGTTAGATACGTGGAATGTAGAATGTACGTTACGAAGTGTGTCGGGTAGATTGAGTTTGTAAGCTACAGGGCCGACTCTCGCGAGAATCTCGAAAGGCCCTATGTACCTAGGATTAAGCTTCCCACGCTTACCGAAGCGTATCAAGCCCTTCCAGGGTGAGACTTTGAGAAGGACTCGATCTCCCACCTGAAATTCCAAAGGTTTTCTTCGTTTATCAGCGTAGCTCTTCTGTAGGTCTCTAGAAGCTTTCAATCGTTCGCGGATCTGAACGATTTTCTCTGTCGTTTCCCGAATGATCTCCGAACCGGTGAGAGTACTGTCAGAAGCTTTCCCCCTAGCTAATTGGGTATCACCCACCTCAGCCCAGCACAGAGGGGATCTGCACTTTCGGCCGTAGAGCGCTTCAAATGGAGCAACCTTCATGCTCGTGTGATAACTGTTATTATAGGAAAACTCGACAAGGGGTAAGTAAGTATCCCATGCCTTCCCAAAGTCAATCACGCAGGCTCGCAACATATCTTCTAGAGTTTGGATGGTCCTCTCACTCTGTCCGTCGGTCTGAGGATGGTAGGCTGTGCTCATGTCCAGCTTTGTTCCTAGGAAATGTTGTAGTGATTGCCAAAATCTTGAGGTGAACCTACTATCTCTATCGGAGATAATGGACATAGGTACACCATGTAGCCGTACGATTTCCCTAATATATGTTCTCGTAAGTTTCTCCATCTTGTCGGTTTCTTTGATAGGCAGGAAGTGTGCAGACTTGGTCAATCTATCAACGATGACCCATATGGTGTCAAGTCCACCCGTTGTCTTGGGCAACCTGGTTATGAAATCCATAGTGATCCGCTCCCACTTCCATTCCAGGATCTCTGGTTGTTGCAATAAACCAGAGGGATTCTGGTACTCGACCTTAACCTTTACGCAAGTAAGGCATTTACTCACGAAGGTAGCAATCTCTGCTTTCATATTAGGCCACCAATATAGCTTTTTAAGATCCAGATACATCTTATCTGGACCTGGGTGGACGGAATACCGAGTGTTGTGCGCCTCGGTCATGACCAAGTCTCGAAAACCACCGTGTTTCGGTGTCCAGATCCGGTCCATGAAATATAAGGCTCCGTCACCCTTGGCTTCTAAATTCGTATCCATTCCTCTAAGGGATTCATTCGTCACATTTTCAGGTTTCATGGCTTCAAGTTGAGCCTCCTGAATTTGCTCAGACAAGTGTGAATGGATGGTTATTGACAATGACTTGACATTGCGACCAAAATATTCCTTCCGACTTAGGGCGTCTGCTACTACGTTGGCTTTACCCGGATGATAACGAATATCACATTCGTAATCACTGAGTAGCTCGACCCACTGTTGTTGTCTCATGTTGAGCTCCTTTTGATCGAAAATGTGTTGTAATCTCTTGTGGTCGGTGAAGATAGTGCTCTTCGTTCCATACAAGTAATGTCTCCAGATCTTCAAAGCAAACACCACTGCTCCTAGTTTAGGATCGTGGGTCATGTAGTTAACCTCGTGTGTCTTCAACTGTCTCGAGGCGTAGGCGATGACCTTACCTCGCTGCATCAGAACACACCCGAGCCCTTGGTTCGATGCATCGCAATAGACTACGAAGTCTTCTATTCCTTCGGGAAGGGATAGTATTGGTGCGGTGCACAAGGCTCATTTGAGCGTTTGGAACGCTCTTTCTTGCTTCTCTTCCCAGTCAAAGACCACTCCTTTCTGGGTTAGGGTCATAAGAGGTTTCGCTATTCGAGAAAAGTTCTAAATGAATCTGCGGTAGTAGCCAGCGAGACCTAGAAATTGGCGAATTTCTGTAGGCGTCTTAGGTGCTGACCAGTTCTCAATGGTTTTAATTTTGGATGGGTCCACGTGGATTCCCTCTTTGCTTACCACGTGTCTTAAGAATTTGACTCTTCAGATCCAAAATTCACATTTCTAGAACTTCGCATAAAGTTTCTCCGTTCGTAAAGTTCCTAAAACTTGTCGTAGGTGATCGCCATGTTCTTCCTTACTTCGGGAGTAGATCAGGATGTCGTCAATGAAAACGATGATGAACTGATCCAAGTAAGGTCGGCATACTCTGTTCATCAGGTCCATGAAAACCGCTGGCGCATTGGTCAATCCGAATGGCATCACCACGAACTCGTAGTGTCCGTAATGAGTTCGGAAGGCTGTGTTTGGAACATCCTCCTCTAGTACCCGTAACTGGTGATATCCGGACCTTAGATCAATTTTGGAAAAATAGTTCGCCCCTTGCAGTTGGTCGAATAGATCATCTATGCGAGGCAGAGGGTAACGATTCTTGACCGTCAGTTTGTTGAGTTCTCTGTAGTCAATACACATACGGAATGATCCGTCTTTCTTCTTAACGAACAAGACCGGTGCTCCCCAAGGTGAGAAGCTTGGTCTTATGAAGCCCTTGCTGAGCAGTTCGTTAAGTTGACCAGAGAGTTCCTGCATTTCAGCTGGTGCTAAACGGTAGGGCGACTTGGCTACTGGGGTAGCTCCTAGGACTAAGTCGATTCTGAACTCGACCTGTCATTGCGGAGGTAACCCGGGTAGTTCTTCTGGGAAAATGTCGGGGAAGTCGCTCACTACAGGGATGTTCTTTAGTTCTTTCGTTTCGAGGCTCGTGTCGACGACGTGAGCAAGGAATGCATGGTATTCCTTACACAGATACTTCTGTGCTTGAATACTTGATATGATGCGAAGACTTGCACCAGGTTTGTCGCCGTAGACTATAAGAGTTTCGTAAGATGGAAGGTTTAGACGGACTGCTTTCTCGTAGCACATGATGTCGGCGCGATGAAGGCTTAACCAATCCATGCCAATGATAACGTCGAAACTTTTTATTGAGACTGGCATGAGGTCGATTGGGAATGAATGGTTATCTAGAGTTAGGGTACAACCTAAGTATATGCTACTCGTACTTTCAGTTTTTCCATTAGCCATTTCTACTATGAATAGTTCTTTGAGTGCGTGCGGTGGTTGATTAAGCATGCGAGCAAATTTATGGTTTACGAAGCTTCGCTCCGCTCCACTATCGAATAGAAGGCATGCATAGGAGTTATCGAGGAGGAACGTACCAGTCACCACTGTCGGGCCAGCAACTGCTTCCCCGTGGCCTATAGCTAGTACCCTTCCTGCTCCACCAACATTATTTGCTTTGGGGCAGTCCCTCTTATAGTGGCCTGCTTCGCCACATCCATAGCAGGTTGGGCTCGCGCCAGAGCTGGGGACTTGGGCGATCGGTCTCGCCGGAGATTTACAGAAACGGACTGTGTGTCCTCTCTTGTGGCAGTTAGAGCACTGCATTTCATGGCAGGGCCCATTGTGGTGGTAGTTGCATTTGTTGCACTTGGGCAAACCTCCAGCATACTGTCCTATCGGAGTAGTAGTAGCAGCAACAACAGGGGTTATTGCAGCATGTACCGCCACAATCTGCTGCTTTTTGGAAGCTCGATTCATCTTCTTCCTTTCCTCCCAGAGTTTCCGCTTTGTGTCAGCGGGTTTGGAGGGTTCTGAGATGGCTAGCGTTGTTGTTGTTGTAGGGGTTTTGTCCCCATGGTCAACGAGTCGTTGTGCCAGTCGTTTGGCACTGTCGAAGGTAGCGGGGTTTGATGATAGGACGTTCCCCTGATACGGAGGCACTAGCCCCCATATGTACCTTTCGATCTTTTTCCCTTCAGTGGGAACCATATTAGGGCAGAGGGCCACCAGTTCGCTGAATCTGGCGGTATAAGCAACAATATTGGTGCCCTTCATGGTCAGGCTCCAAAGCTCCTGCTCTAGTTTCTGGATCTCGCCCCTCGGGCAGTACTCCTCAATCATGAGGTCTTTCATCATTTCCCAGCCTATGTCGTTGGCTACGACGAGAGTTAGAGATTTAACGTGGCCGTTCCACCACGTCAGGGCCTTTCCTTCAAAGGTGCATGCGGCATATTTCACTTTGCTCGCAGCAGGGCATGAACAAATTTCGAAGACCACTCCAGTCTTCTCGAACCATTGCGAGAGGGCAATGACTCCGCCAGTCCCATGAAAGGACTTCGGCTTGCAGTTGGTGAAATCCTTGTAAGAGCACTCTCTCGAGCGCACAGGGGTTTCAACTGAAATGGAGTTAACAGGGGTTCCACCTCTGCTGGCATCAGAAGAGTGATACTGAGCCATGGTAGTTTCCACTGCTGCAGCTACGGTAGGATTCAGGGCTACAGTATCGATGACCGGATGTGGAGGAGGTGGTGGTGCAGGATTATTCCTGGGAGATTTGCGAGGAGGCATCTTTCAGCTATAAGTTTATAAGGATAAGAAAAATGGTAAGAATCAATTTGTAAGCAACGTGAGAGTGACACATGGACTAACTAACCATAGCCCAAAAGTTGAATGAGTGTTTGAAATCACAATAAGAAATATTAGCAGGAAAGCACAAGTGTATAGATTTTTCCCACAGATTAGATAGATTTCAATAATACTGGTATTACTGATGTAATAAGTTCAGGGAAAATCGACCTAACAGTAGGTCTTACATCATACCATATAGAAAAGTTTGATAGTTCTTAGATTCCTAATTAGAGTCCTGAAAGTTAGGAATATTTTACAGACAAGTGCTACTTGGAGCACAGATGTTAAAGGCTATTCTTTAATCAAAAGCCAGAGATGTACTAGACATCATCTAATGGCGATGGGAAATTTCCCGGGAGAACCCTAAGGTCTCTCATTTGACGGACCACCTCTTGAAGGTGTCGCTCATGAGCCCTTTGACGAGCTCGAAGTTCCATGACTTCTGCTTGAGAGGCAACCAGATGTTGCTGTAGGGTTTCATTGTTTCTCCGGGTCTGTTCCATGTCTTCTTCAAGACGGCGGATGCGGACTGTGTTGACACCTGAGTTGGCATCAATCTCCATGACCCGATCGATGGCTGCTCGACCTTGCTCGACATTACGAGTTATTCTGCGGATAATGACAGGCAGGGCTCGGTCAGCAGAGCCGCCATCGCTGACGTTGTAAAAGTTTCGGTCCCTAAAGTATGGTAAGAGTTGACCCTGTTCATCACTCCAACGATTCAAGTTGTTTGCCCATAAGGGAGTAGGACCTCGAAAAGCTGGCCGAGGGTTGTTGCCCGAGGCTTGACCTACGAGCGGTAGGTTGTTGACTTCAGGCTCGGAGTCAGATCCATTAGAAAAGCCTTCCGCGAGGTGATCATCCAAAGGGATTGGGTGCTCATCATCGGGCTCTTCATCGATCCACCCGGCATTACCTTCATTTGGAAAGTATGGGTCACCGTGTTGGAATCCTGCCATTTAGATCTACACGAGAAGAGAGGTATAAGAATATAGTATACGTGTAACTAGTAGTACAAAATACACCTATAGTATTTTAAAGTTTAAGTTCTATTAATCTTCCTGTGGTATTGTTGGTAAGTTTTTAGACTTGTTAACCTATCACAACCATTCTAGGGCATATGCTAATCACTCCTCGGACCAGCATAGTTGATCAGGCTATGCCATTCCCAGGACTGACCATACATCCCCTAGCTTACCTGTGATATTTAACAATCATAATACTTTTGTTCTTGTCGTTGTGACACTGGTTTTAGTATGAATGCAGACTAGTATACTTAATTAACTATTTTAGTATTTAAAGTATAGACTCTTGGTCAAAGTGTTTTAATCCCAAATGAGTTTATAGTTTAGTATATCTTTTATGGGTTCATATACTTGCTTCACTATAAACAATGCTCTGATACCAATCTGTCACACCCCAAAACCAAGAACGGCGGAAACGTTCTGGGGCGGAGGACGTCATGTAAAGTATCACAACACAGTAAATGTAAATAAGCAAACAACATCATCCATTGCATTAAATATATAATTTTAATACAAGCGTGTTCTGTACAGTTTTAGACACCAAAAATAGAATGTAAATCAAAATAAGATGATGAGTCTTGAATGCGCTCCATCTTCTCAAAAGCTGGCATCGGTACCTGCCTACTGATGACCTGAGAATACAAGTTATTTTGAAAGAGTTTATCAGCATTAAGCTGGTGAATTCATAAGTATTTTAGTGTCGGTGTTTGTTATCAAAACGTTTGAACCTGTCGCAAGTATGAGTTGTAAATGTATGTAAGTGTTTGTAAAAGTTTGAATCTCTCAGAAAAACCTATATTTTCTGTTAAAGTAGCCTTCTACCAAGGCTTAACTGTTTTGTATGCTCATTTGATGTAATAGTGTGTAATTTCCCAAGTGTAACTATCTTTTAACAAAATATAGTTTGTACATTAAGGTTTAAGTGAGGTTATCACCAAAATGTAATGGGTAAATCATTGTAGTACTGTAGTTTTGTTTTATAGGAACTACTGTTGTACTAACTACCTTAAACCGGGTTTATATTAAGGTATCATGTGATAAATTGCACCATACTATCGAATGGTAACAACGACAACGTATAGCCGAAAAATAAGGTATGACGTTTGGCACCCGCAGACCTGTCGGTCCCACTGTAGCTAGCAGCGAGGTGTAGGATAGTCAATCCAGTATAGATCTATACGCAAACTCACGCTCTCCCTCCAAGAGACTCTGGTTACAACTCGGGTCATGACAATTAAGACATGCTCCCATACAGTGGATCACAATTGTTAACGTATTCGTGTATATGTCATATAATGCTACTTGTTCTAGTATCGTTGTATATGTTCTCTTAGTAATAAGTATTGACTCCTGAATGAACTGACTCGTTGATCTAGAAATTGTAGTAGTATGATCCTGTGTTACCCCGATGGTAACTTACTAATGATGTGCTGATGAGTATGAGTATGGAAGTACTTTTATGTCTATATATGTATATATGATATATAACTAATATTGAAACGACCCTCGGATGGTCACCCGAAATCCCACCAGACCACATCTCAGTGCGCGAAAAGGAAATAGGGCGGATTGCCTTCCTAAGCCCTTTAAACATTACTTATATATCTATACATATATGGGCATGCAATTTATAAGTAGTAAAGAAAACTTTAAACAAAAGCATTTGATAAGTAAAAGAGTTTGTAAAACATTTTGAAGTAAAACAGTTTGAACAGTGATAAAATCATCGATTTCCTAGTTATTAATCACATGAGATTTATGCAATCACATGTGATCGAAGCATTAACTATAAGTATTTAACTTGTATCCCCCCATAAAGTATTTAAACATTTAAAATCATTTCAAAGGTTGATTTAAGGGGGTATGAACTCACTTGGAAGTTTGAAGATAGCGAGATGGAAAACCGGGCAGAGTTTCGTCTCGGAAAATGGATTTTTCTCGGGATTCTCGGGAATCTCAGGAGTAAAATCGACCCTCGGGACTTGAGCAAAAAGACCAGAGCTTCAGGTTTGAACAGGCACGGAAATCGAGGCCAGATCGTGAGAGAAAGAGAGAAAATGAGCAAAAATTTTCGGAACCCTCGCACCCGTTTTACAGGGGTGCTGAACCGCCTCCGTACGCGGGACGTACGGGCGTACGCAGCGCGTACGCGACGTGATCGCTTACGTATTTCGGATGGGGCGGGTCGGATGGGACGACGGGTCGGGTAGCTTCGCATAGGGCGACGTGGATGATCCGAGGCCGTGGCCTCGAGTATGCGGGGCGCAAGAGGGTACGCGGCGCGTACCTCGGTCCTAGGCTGACTCCTCTTCGGATAATACCAACTTTTTAATAAAAATTATATATAAATTAATTATCAAATTTCAAAAATTCATATCTCCTTCATACGAACTCCGTTTTCGACGTTCTTTATATCCCCGCGAAGGTGAGACTACGATCTACAACTTTCATTTAGATTCCGTTGGCAAATTCCGAAATTAGTTTTATTATTTATTTATTAAAATGACGTGATTAAGGAATTTCTTTAAAAATTCATAACTTCTTTATCTGACGTCGGTTTTTGCCAGACTTTTTACCGCTGAAATACCATTGACGAGACCTTTGATTCTCGTTTAGGTCATTTCGGCCAAAAGTCGCTCGATCTCCGATTCGAGTTTTTAGCTGTCTGTTGCTAAGCTGAACTTGGAAAAATCATAACTTCAATATACGAAGTCGGATTTGGGCGTTCTTTTTACGTACGATCATGGTTTGATGACATTTAAACATAGAAGAATTTAAATAGGAACTTTTTGGACTTTTTAATATCGAAGTTAATTTTATTAACTCAAAAGTGGTTACAATACTTGACTTTTTAGGTCACTACAAAGAGTTGAAATATCGGGTTGTCACACAAGGAGTAGGAATTTCAATAAGATGTCTACGTTTTATTTCCACAACACCATTGTTAAAGGGTATCGGTACAATATCATTAGTGTGATATTCCATCTGATGAAAGTAACTACCTAAAACTATTAGAGGTATATCCCCCTAAGTCACATAAAAAATACTTTATAATAGTCGCTTGTTGTGTCTTGACAAATACTCTAAAGTTTTTATAGATTGTCAAAAAGTCAGTCATATGCTTCGTGAGATAAACCCTAGTATAATAAGTGTCATTATCTATAAAACAACATAATAGGTGGATCCTCCCTTTGAACACACTGGGTATGGACGCAATACATTAAAGTACATGAGATCAAAATAAAAAAGGGAATAAAAGACACTTTTATTTAATGGTAAATTAGAAAATTTGGCCAGTTTACAACCACTACATTAAGAGATATCACAATTATTCAAATGATGCACAACACCATTAAAGACTAAAAAAATGTAAATGTGACACTAACGCAAGTCCCAAAACGAGAATAATGCCAAAGATAAAAATCAGAAGACTAACAAATCAAATGAAAAAAGACAAATAAAAACTAAATACAACCGCATCTAAAAATTTAAGATGATTAATCGAGGTCGTTGTCTCAATCAAAATAAACCAACTAGCCTACGTAGATAAGGTAAGTCGGATCGAATCCATATGGAGTTTGTGGTCAAACTTTGTGTTATAGTAATCAATTAAAAGGAACTAATACTCATAATTATCACGAAAAATATTTAAACAGAGAGTAAACAAATAAGCATGGAAATTTATTAATTACAATGAAGCTCTCAATGAGAAAAGTAAGGTACTCCTGGTTCAGTTGTCAGACAGTTCAAATTCACACACTTTATTCCCTAACATCATAGTTCAATTACTTAAATGCAATTGAGGTTCATTATCTTGTAAAACATAGTTTTGGGTACGTCATATGTTCATTCAACTAGTTGTCTTACGCCCTAGGTCTAACTAGATTAGGAATAATTAGTGAATTAACAATAGAATGTCTTGCAACTATTTATTGCAATATTAAGTATTTAATATCACAATTTGGAATAACACATGTATATTCAACCAATTGTCTTTGTTCCTAAACTACTTGAACTTGGAACAATTGGTAAATTGACAATGCACTATTTTTAGTTATGAAATCAAACAAATTAACAACCCAATATCAATAATTATCACTAGGAGAAAATCACATGGAACACAAAATAACAATTGACATTAAATAGAACCAAATAATAACCAAGTGTATTCATCCAAAAGTTCTAAACATCCTCAGAAGTAACCCAATGGTTTAGCCTTCCATTGAGTTCATAAAAACAATAACTTGGATGAAATGAATAAAATGCATAGTAGAATTCATAAACAAACTTAAAATTATCAAATAATTGTAGCCTAATGTCACACCCCGAAAACCGAAGGCGGAAACATTTCCGGGGCGGACTCCACATTGAATATCAAATCCAATGCACATAGTAAGTAAAGTAAACAACCATTACATTACATATAGAAATTTACATGTGTTTCAAAAGTAAAGTTATACAAGTGATATACATATGCATCATATTAACAAAAGTAAAAACGAGGTCTTCAGAGCTCTCCGTCTTCACCAAAAGATATCGCCGGGTACCTGTCTAACTTGGACCTGAGAATACAAGCGGTTTGAAAATCAGCATAAAGCTAGTGAGTCCATAAGATGTTTGTTTTCTGAAAATGTACCAGTTTCCTTTAGTTTTCCGAAAAGGTTTGTTATCCAAGAAAATCCCGTATTTTCTTATGTTAAACAGTTTAGTTATCCTTCATTACAGTTCAATTACGCGTTATATGTTAACCCCAGGAAAATCCCATATTTTCCAAAATGCAAGATTGATTGAATAACACAGAGTACAGTTTAATACACAAAACTATATATTGAGAATCAAGGGATTACTATCCCGAATTAAATATAAAATACTTTAATATACACGAACTGTAGATAGAAAGTAGTTTGAAAACCTTGGGACTAATATCCCGAACTAGATACAAGATAGTTTGATATACTTGAACATATAGACTGAAAACCATGGGACTACTATCCCGGACTAGATACAAAATAGTTTGAGAAAACCATGGGATTACTATCCCGAAATAGATATAAGATAGTTTGATAAAATCATGGGATCACTATCCGAACTAGATATAAGATTGTTTGATAAAATCATGGGATCAATATCTCGAACTAGATATAGATTCTAACCATAGGAATAACATCCTGAACTAGATATGAACCCTATAGACTAAAAGCCATGGGATTACCGTCCCGAACAAGATATAAGATCTAAAGATAGAAGATTGATATAAAATCAAATCCAAAACCAAGTCGTGAATAAACTTATATTAATACGTGTTGTGAGTCGGGTAACCATACTGATACGACAACGAGACCTCCTTGACGCTTGTCAGACGTCGGACGATATCCAGAATTTGTCACCCCAGGTGTGTCCGCCTAACTGTAGCTAGCAGTTAAGGTGTGGGATTGTCAGTCCCGAATAGATCTATTCACAAATTCCTCGCTCTCCCTCTAGGAGACTCTGGTTACACTTCCGGGGAGGATTTACTGATCATCCATAAAGGGTAGTGACTAACTCACAAACTAGTACTAAACTATTCACAGGGTTCTCATACGATATCAAACATACAAAAGAATATGAAACATAATACAGTGAATATAGATACATACAATGAAACTATCTGGCAATACATTCATATGATACGGAGATAAATTGAATCAGACATTGTTTATCTAATAACTTTATATAGATATTAGTACATGATAAAACGAACACTAAAGAACCCCAAATTATTCCCATAATAATTTTATTAGTTTGGTTATTTTCTTAACTAAAATCCATTTAGTTGTAGTTGATAAATCATCCCTTATGCTCAACATAATACATAAGGGGCTAAAGTGTTTATAAGTTTACCAGATATTATTTGAAACATATAAATGTTATAAATTCAAAAACAGTTATAGTTTGCTTGTATTCCCCCCCCCCCTCCTGAAAACATTGAAAAACACAGAAAAAGCGTAGGGGTATGAACTCACCGGACGAGAAATGTGACGATTTCGGATGCTAAACGTTGGTTCGGGGCTTGCAAACGTACGAGATTCCTATGTATACTGAAAAGATATACATTTGTATCTAATTAGGACTTAGATTGTTTAATTGTTAGGGACAAACACTTTTAGTCGCGGAAACACCCCATTGCAAGTGTTTGGAAGGACCTGGTGGCATTTAAGGACATATGAAGCTTGGATATAGAGTTTACTCCTCAAGAGTAAACTTACAAGAGGAATTTACGACCCTAATGACCATCCCCCACGAATTTACGGCTGTAAACTCATGGGTGGGGTGTTCCATGATGCTAAATGGCCTTACATTACTTGGGAAGATTAGCTAGGATCAAAACTAGGGCGTCGGAATGGATTAAACTCACATATGGACCATATAATGGAGTTTACGGCCTAAGAAGATGTTCTTGGGAGGTTTATGGCCGTAAACATCCATGGGGTAGTGTTGGCATGATTTAAGGTCCTTTACTTGATTGAGGTTGTTTCTAGACTCATTTCTAACGCTCATGGTGTGTTTAAGTAGCATCTTAACACACAAAAGTGAGTTTAAGGTCTAAGGAGGTGAGTTCACGGTCCAAGAATGTTCTTGGGTCGTAAGCTTAAGCTTGCCCCCTTGAAATAAGTTTTGATGCATTTCTTGAAGGATTTTAGGGTTCTATACACTCATGGAAGCTTGTTGGGGGGGTTTTTAGGGACAAACTAACACCAAAAATTAAGTTTACTCCCTAAGAATAGGTGTTTACGGTCCAAGCATGTGCTTGGGCTGTAAACTCATGTTCATGCCCTAAATCATGAGTTTAAGGTATTATAATTCCATGCATGCAAGTCCTTTAGGCATATCTAGGCTCCAAATAAAGTTTGAAAGGGTTTTAAGGCCAAAAACCCCACATTTTATGTGTTTACGGCCTAAGGAGGTCCTAGGGCCGGGAAAACATGTTCATGGTTCCAAACCCCCATAATTTTCATGAATTTGAATGTCAAAAAGGTTAAACTAAAAGCTAGGATAGATACCTTAGAGATTTGGAGCTTGATTTTGATGATTTGGCTTGATTTCGATTTCTAGAGAGAGAAAGTTAGAGAGAGTAGAGAGAGAGTGGAAAAGCTTCAAATGAGACTCTCTCTCAACTTTATATATGCTCCAAGTTTAGGACACGGAGGAATTCTACCCGATACTAACGCTATACGATGCTTTTGGCCGCACCCGATAAAGTTGTCGTAATTACGAATTAGACGAAACTAAATATTTTCTAAATGAAAATAGAAAATATTTTAATGAATTAAAATATATCCCAACACTTATGAGATTTAAATAGAAGTTAACGGAAAAATTTGGGACGACACGGTTTTACTAACGGAACCGGTTTAAAGCGAAAAAATAATTTACGGGGTGTTACACCTAAAGATTATTAAAGGATGAATCAAATAAACCTTGGGGAAGAAGCAATAGATTCTGAAAATTACTAGAATTTATGAGATTCACCGCTTGAATGATCTTCAAACGTTGCTTGATGATGAATTAAATGAGATCTCGCCTTGAATCCGTATTGAAGTGGAATGGAATTGCGTTTGAAAAAATCATAAGGGTTTAGAAGTCTAAAAAATGCAAGTATAAACTCTGATTTTCCGGAAGTGAGAACACTAAAAACAAGTGCATAAGTAACAATTTATATTGTGGGGCAGAAAATAATAAAATTGGGCGATGTAGGAAGTTAGATGTCCTAGGAGACGTCTTAGACGCCATGTATAACGCTTCGGAGTCCTTCGTGCGTCTTTGAATTCTCTTTTTCATCCTTGAATTGCACTAGAAAATTGACTATAAACAGTAGGCTTCCTAGGGGACGTCTTAGATGCTATGTAGGATGTCCTTCACAAATCCGGAGCACCTAACGTAACAAGTCGTTCCAACACAAGACACCTTAATAACACCCTAACATCCTTGTTGATGTCATAGACGCCTAATAGGACATTGACAGGTCCGTCCTCGTTCTCTTTGCTCTGAAATCTGCTGATACGTTGACTATTTTGACCTTGGCATCCTTCAAGGTGTCATAGACGCCTAATCTGCATCCTTCGTCTTGCAATCACATTTTGGTGATGAAAACGGCAGAATCAAGAGAAACACGAACATTGATAGTTGTTTGAAATTGTCTCTAGTTTCCGAAACTTCTTGATTCAAGTCAATCGGAGCTCTAGAGCTTGAGATATGACCAAAACATGGAATAGTTGTCAATTTTCCCAACAACATTTTTCTTCATAACTTTGACAAATTGTTCTCATGCTTGTTAGCTTCCTTTTGCTTGTTTTCCTTGTAGGTTCACCCACTTTTAGATTATATAATTGACTGCATATAATGTTCAACATTCCACCAAAGTGGTATCATTCTTGGGAAATCACACATCAATTGAACATAGTTAATACGATTTATTATGTCATAAATATAGACTGATCAAACCTCCCCAACATAATTGCAAACTCATCCCGAAGCACAACTTCCATACATTTTATCAAAACATTTACAATAAGTATGATATATAGATTTTAGGGATTATAAGTTCCTTATCCGGACTTTTAAACACAAAATACATGCTATACTTATTTTACTTTGTAGTTTGAAACCATCGACTTTTTGAACCCTTTCCAATAATCAACCTCATGAGTAATTAGTTGAAATCATTGCCAAAGTCCCGTTTTCAGGGTTCACTAACATAGTTAGTGTGGTTGGTAACACTTAATGGACCAACCCATGCACACGCTATTGAGGGGTCACATATAACCTCACACAATATCTTCCACTTGAAATTTTCTTCATATTTATTTTTATGGGTTTAGGTCATTTTTGGTCACTTAACATTTGGTTTTGTGCTCATCTGGTTACTTAACTCTTTTTATGTTTTAAAAAGTCATCAAACTTTTGGTTTTGTGCTCATTTAGTCACTTAACTTTTGGCTTGGTCACATTTAGTCACTAAACGTTTAAAAGATTTCAAAATTTTAGTGACTAAATGAGCAAAATTTTAAAAGTTAGGTGACTAAATGAGCACAAATCTAAAAGATAAGTGACCAAAACAAAAGTTAAGTGACTAAATAAGCACAAAGTCAAAAGTTTGATGACCTTTTAAAACATAAAGATATTTAAGTGACCAAATGAGCACAAAACCAAAAGTTAAGTGACCAAAAATGATCTAAACCCTATTTTTATTGTGCATTCTTCAAGTTCTTTGATGGCGTCATCGGATTTGATCATATTTGTATTTGACTTGAGCTTGAATATAGATACTTGGAAGTTCTTTAGTGTCTTCTGATGCTTTTTGGTTGTGTGGAAACAACAATAGCCCCCTTCTAACCCCAAAAGTGCAGGTTTATGTAAGACTAAGTAGTAAAAGCATGATAACACATATTTTTTGGTTGGGTCCTCAATTAAATGATCATAGGCTTGAGCCAAAATCTTTCATTTTTCAAACATTTGGGTATTTCACATAATAATTATTTTATATATATATATATATATATATATATATATATATATATATATATATATATATATATATATATATATATATATATATATAAATTTTTCCAAACCGGCCGAGCAACCCACAAAATCAACATTAACTATATATTATGACTCGATGTACAAAATTCTTATCATTTTCCATCTTGGTGAGTTACATTCAAGACATAGAGAAGCTACTAACTTATAACAAAGTTCATAGGACCAACCCAAGAGAGAACGATAATAATATATGACTTTAATATATCAGTATATTCATCCTAAATAAAAACTTAAAAAGGAAAATAGAAAAATAAAAGGAAAATGTCTTAACCACACAACCATAAAAACAAAAATCGAAAGAGCATCTCACCAAGGTTTACTATGGAGGCGACTGTGGCGGATATTGTAGGTATGGTGGAGGATACCCAAAAATCGATCCAACTAAATCATTAAATCGGACATTCTCTTAGTAATAAATTGATGTTGGAGCTTGAGATCCCTACTGTGGAAAATCAATGTCCATCTGGTGATGTTGTAGACGACTAAATATATAGGCCATGTTTGCATAGTACTCCTGATCGTACAACTGACGAGTAGCAACACTATAAGTGTTGTCCGATGTAATGCCAATTTGTCATATGTGCTAAGTAAGATCAGCTAGTTTCGTGTCGACACCCTCCATCTACATATTTTTCCTCCCCATCCAAGTCTGTACCTCCGGGTTATGCATGTTTTGCCTCCCTATAAAGTCCTACCATTTTGCTTGAACGTTACAAACTTGTCCTGCTGCATGTCCCTGTTGATGTGGATGATCTCCCTGAAAATCTCCAATAAATGGCTCCTCATCCTCCACACCAAGTGGGAATATGTAAGTCATATTCGTATCAAAGTCCTTTAGACTACGTCTCCCATTTTTTAGAATGAAATGAGATGTGTCTAAAAGTCATAGCAATATGGTGAAGAATAAACTGATATGATGTAACTTGTGGGAATATGATCCTATTTCCCAACTCCCTAGTCAGATATGTTGATATCATGGAAACATGGGGGTGGTGACTTTGTTTGGGATATCAAACGATGACCATATGTTGCACATTGCATTGTATGTATAATAAATAAAGATAGATCTTGTCATTAATATGTACAGTACATAAAGATCACGTTTCCTCACTGTCCTAGGCTTGTTATTGCTCAGGTTCACATTATTCGTGATGATCCACTGTAATTCCTTTACTGATGGTACCAAGTCATGGAACCTATCATATGCTCTCGTTTTTTCTTTGTAGATCCTTAAGCTTTTGTAAGCTTCCCTTCGAATCTCTTCCAATTGAAAAACTTGAAGTTTTCTTTCCATACCTGCATCACTCAATTCAACGTTAGCATTTTTATGGTCCACATGGCATCGCTTTCCATAAACAAGCTGATATGGGGGCATTCCAATTGGTGCATTGTAAGCAGTCTGATATGCCCATAATAGATCATCTAATCTTAACGACGAATCTTTTTGGTTAGGATGGACGGTCTTTTCCACGATGCATTTTATTTCCTTATTTGATACTTCTACTTGTCTACTCATTTGTAGATGCTATGGAGTGGAAATACTATGTGTGATACCATATTGTTTTATTAAATTTGAAAAATGCCAATTTTTAAATGGGAACCCCATCACTAATGATAGTTCGAGGGTTCCATGTCTAGACAAGATGTTCTTTTTGACAAATTTACAAAGAACACTATGATCATTCGTACGTGTAGCCTCGACTTCTACCCATTTTGATACATAATCAGTGGCTATAAGAATGTATAGATTGACAAAAGAAGTGGAAAACAGACCTATAAAATCAATGTTCTATACATTAAAATTTTCTACAAATAAAATTGGGGTCACTGGCATCATGTCCCGATGTGAGATCCCTCCAACTTGTTGGCAACGAATACATGCTTTCACGAATGTGTGTGCATCTTTAAAAATAGAGGGCCAGAAAAAACCGCATTGTAGAAATTGATGCCTTGTCTTTTTAGCACTAAAATGCCCTCTACACGCATATAAATCGCAATGTTAAAGTACATATTATTGCGCTGTATGCGATACACATCACCTTATCAGTTGATCTGCTCCAATTTTGAAACGATATGGCTCTTTCCATATGTAATATTTCATTTACGAATGGAAGAATCTCTTATGTTGAGTGGTCTAATATTGTGGAGTTTTTCCTTTCACAAAATAATTCACTAAATTAGCAAACCATGGTAATGTTCTGACAGCAAGAATATGCTCATCCGAAAATTTTTCTTGAATAACGTCTGATGACTTCTCATTATTGATGATTCTTGATAAATGATTTTCCACAACATGATGAGTCAAACACTACACGCTCACCACCAGCGCCAATGCCAACTTCAAGACAATCAACATCAACCTGAACTCCATGATCTTGTTGATCTTATGTATATTAGGCAATTATATGTATATATAAGTAATAGATGTATGATCTATAATCTTAGTGGTTAGGATCAAAACTTTACTTACATAGGTATACATCCTCTAATTAGTGGGATCTTCATTATTGTAATCATATATAATCAACACTAGGGACTGAAACCCTAGTGTATGCTTTGTGTCGACTTTGTGACTTCAGTCTCATTGTGAGAACCCACTTTCTTAGTGAAAGTGTCTTTTTGATTATACGTGTTCTTGCATTTTCTGTTTAATCTTTTCTTTGTTTGTTTGTTTTTTGTTATTCATACTTGAGTATATCCGATCGATTCAAACCTTTAATTGGTATCAAAGTGGGTTTACGGTACACTCAAGTTATCATGTCGACTTGCTATAATCCGAAATCGTCTGTTGTTGGAAAGATCTCTCCTTTCGATGAACTCAAATATGTGGCATGGAAATCAGAGGCCATGGATGTTCTCAAGATCATGGACTATCACATGCTTTATGTCATTAACAAGGGTTCCATCGTCTCTATATATCGATTCTCTAATGACAATGCATCTGGTAGTGGACTAAAGCAGAAGTCTTTTCTGGAATTCAACAAGGAATAGAAAAGATTTTTAAATCTTGGTGTGAAGATGAGGATTTCTATTGTAAACTCTCTTCCATATCATATCTATCATTTGGTTTAAAACTCATCAACTGCACAACAGATGGTGAACTCCGTAGTAGTCGCTTTTGACAAAGAAGGACTTTTAGATGATGAAGTTAAAAAAGGTAAATGTCTCATGGCTCAAATCATTGAGTCTCATGCCGAAGTACCAAGGGACATCATTAGTACTTTTGATGCTAACATATCTCATGTCGCTACAAACTCTAAGTCTCAGGACTGGGAATTAGCTTCAACGTATCAGGTAAAGAATTTAATTAACTCCTCATCTATTAAAAAGGCCGACATGTTTGATCATTTATGTTTTGATCTCTCTTTTTCCAATAAAAAATCTTCTCTCAAAATTGAGTTACAAAATCTTAAAGAAAAACTTTCTTTTTCTGAGGATTTCCTTTCTCTTTTAAAAAACGAAAACTCTTGTGTATCACTGACCAACAATTTTCTTCACACTGAAAAGGAAAAATATATCGATCATGCAAAAATCATTCAATTTATTTTAAATAACTGGGATTTTTCCTACAGTAATATCATGATAATTCTTAATGATCAAAATCCTGATCAATGTGAGAAAATCCTTGGTGGTGATGTTGAAGGTGCTGCTTCCTTAATCAATATGGTTGAGACTAAACAAACTTTTTATAACGCTGATAGTCTTGAGAAAGATTTTGAAAATAGATTTGTTAGTAACTATTACATAAATCAAACTCTGATTAATACACAATGTATTACTGACACCAATGGAATACCAAATGTGTATCTTTTTTATTTGCTCTTTGAGATGAAAATCTCATTGTTATCTCGTTCCCCTTTTTCTTTCATTTATACTGTGGCGTTCGTAATGGAAAGAAAGAGACCACTACTGCGCTTCTTTGTTGGATCGTCGACGCGAACATTGATCCTTCTCATCAACCTCCTCATTATGAGTATGTTTTACTAATATTTCCATATTTATACACATTTTTAGGCAATATTTTAATGCATTTTGTTTAATATTTTGGTTATTTGCAAAGATATGTGGTACTTATGAGATTTAATTATATTTTACAACCAAAAGGCACATTCTTGAAGATAAAGGACCAAAAGCAATAATAATTGGAACTTTGGGGGATTAGAGCTTAAAAAGAGAAGAATCAAGCTGAAAATTCAACCTCATGAAGTGAGGAATCCTTCTCACGAGATGAGCCTCAAGCTTCTATAAGATAGACATTCTGAGGACAAAATCCGTGTTTGATACGGATTAGAACTAAGCTCAGGATGTGAGCTCTAAGCCTCACGAAGGGAGTAGGGCTTATATATATATATGTATATATATATATATATATATATATATATATATATATATATATATATATATATATAACCCTTGGTGCTTATGATTTTATGAGTTCTTCGGGAGACTTGAAGGGTTTAGAAAACGATTTATGGAGGAGGTTTAGTGAGAAAAACCAAGTCCTAACATTAAAGGAAGGATAATGCATTGAAGGTTTAGAGATTGAAGACTATAATCATCACTTTAGTTTGGTACATTCAATTATATCTTTGTTTATTGAATTTGAGTGTGAGATTTCAGCCATGAGTATCTAAATCTAGCTCCTTTTGTTTAGCTAGATGAAGCTTCAATTTCATGGATTAGTTTATTAATTATGGATTTTTACTAGTTGGTTATGTGCTTGTGTTCGATTGTTAAAAGCTAGCATGCTAATATTTCATACTTAAATTGCTTGAATTCATGTTCTGTGTAGCTTAGTGATTATTAAATTACATTAACTTGATACCTAGTGATTTAGTGACAATTGAATTGCTAGAGCTAGGATCGACCCAATCTTAGATAAGTAATTGAAGTAATTAGATTTAGCTGTGCTGGAGAACATAAATTATGACCATAAATGTGATTGTTTAATAAATCTTACATAGACAATTTCATAATTCATAATTGATTATGTATTGATTGTGTGTGACCATACATAGTTTTACATGAATCAGTGAAAGATTAGTAAATTTGGACTTAAATTACTAATAATATAAAATTTGGTAACCAACTTTAATAATCCATAATTTGTAGCTAACCATAGAGGAGAAGTGGATTCGAACGAAACATAAGCGTTTATAGTAATTGATTGAATTCGATAGTTAAGTGCTTAAGTTTGACTAAACTTGCAAAATCAAATAAAAACCTAATTAACTTTTATTTGTTTAAGATTAATTCTTAGTAGTTAGATTAGTTAATTAAAACCGTTCCCTGTGTTCGATACCCGACGGTTTGTGCTATACTATTTGCAAAAAGGTACATTGCCTTTAGTTGAATAGCTAGTTGGATAGTAGGTAAAATTAGGTGTAGTAATATTTAAACATCATTTGCCCTCCACTAAGATCCTGCTAAAATTTCCTATTTCCAATGGTGAACTTAATTCTATAATTGAAATTATTAGCATGTTTTCCCAATGCTCTGTTAGCAACATTGAATCTGGAGGTCAATCAAATCTATCTATTAAGTTGATTCTTCAGTCCTATTTGTGTCATGTGACAAAGCGTCATCTTAGCACACCATCGATGACACTCCTTGGTCCAGAACTAAAGCAAGAGTTTTTATATCTAATGATCAAGATTCCTCAGGTTATGATGGTAAAGGAAATCAAGGCTCTAATGTTAAAAGAAAGAATTCGAAAACCATGGATTGTTATTGGTGTAGTGATGCTTCTTACAGAGTATGTGAGTGTACATATGAAGAGAACCATATCCTCGCTGATAGCATTTGACATGGAATAACAAATGGAGCAAAACGTAAACTCATTGAATTGTCTCCGTGTTTCTTGTTATCATATTTTCTCTTAAGCGACCCATTGCAAGATGGGTCAATGTATACTAATTGTACATTGTAGTTTTTTTAGGTTAAAGATCATATTTGGTACTTAGATAGTCGTTTTTCAAGTCACATGATAGGATTCAAGTCACATCTACATGAATTTGTAATAAATGATGGACCAACTGTTACATATGGAGACAATGGTAAGGGAGCTACAAAGGGATATGGAAGCATCAAATGCAATTATGTTGTATTCAAGAATGTTTCATATGTAAAAGGTCTTCAGAATAATCTCATCTCAATAAGCCAACTATGTGACATTGACTATGAAGTTCACTTTAACAAGAAGGAAGGAAAAGTTGTAGATCAAAAGAATGTCGTTGTACTCATTGTAAACCAACATAATGACATCTATTTTTTGGACATGTTTTCTACTGACAACGCTCTTCGATTTTGTTTCTTCTCTAGTGCTCAATCTCATCTAAATTGGATGGGGAATAAGAAACTATATCACTTGAACTTCAAGAATATATCAAGGATTTCTAGGAACCAGCTTGTACAAGGAATTCCTAAGATGCAATTTTTTAAAAATAAACTATGTTCAGTGTGTGAAAAGGGAAAGAAAACCAAATCATCTTTTCAAGCCAAAGTCATGTTCCACCCGCACCAAACCCTTTCATCTCCTCCATATGGATCTTTTTGGACCAAACCTAATTAAATCAAGAATTATGAGGAGGTTTAATCTTCTCATCGTAGATGAATATTCAAGATTTACATAGGTGATATTTTTTTTGAAAGAAAAGTCATGTTGTTGATGAAATCATGTCAATCATTAAGCAATGGGAAGTACTTTATGGTCATAAAGTCAGACAATTATGTAGTGATCATGGCACTAAATTCAGAAACTCCTCCCTAGAAGATTTTTTTCTCAAATTTAGGAATCTGTCAAAATTTGTCTACGGTTAGAACCCCCCAACAAAATGACATTGCTGAAAGACGAAATCGAACTCTCATTGAAGTTGGGAGAACTATGGTTGTTGAAGATAGTATTCCTCTATCATTTTCGGTTGAGGTTATCAACACAACTTGTTACACTAAAAACCATTCCATAATTGTAAATTCTCTTGGGAAAACTGCATATAAGTTGCTTAAGGTGAGAAAACCTGACATCTCTTACTTCCATGTGTTTGGGTGTGTCTACTAAATTTTGAATCAAAGAGATCAATGCTCAAAATTCAAAGTTAAAGCTAATGAACGAGTGTTTATGGGATACTCTATTGTGTAAAAGGATTTTAGGGTATTCAATCTTTAAAGAAAAGCTATTTACGAAACTTCTCATGTCATGTTCGTCAAAGACTCATTCATCCATGATCAGACCATCTTTCTTCCATTTTGTGTGAGCTTACCTACATTCCATCAGATCATGTTCCTAAGTTTTTACCAAATGTCACTGAACCTATTGTTCCCAATATTGATCACATTGTCAACTCTCATTCTAACTCTAAAGATTAGGTTGTCGTCTCTGAAGAAGCTGAGCCATTTAACTCCTCAAATCAGGAAGATTCAATCCTAAATAACATGAATAATAGTACTAATCTTAGAATTTTTCGACATCACCCTAGATCTCAAATCATTAGAAATGTCAATTCTAGGATCCTCAGTTGTAGCAGAGTCAGGAGCAACTTTTTTATTTTGTTCAATTTTGTCTCAATAATAGAACCAAAGAATGTTGTTGATTCCCTCAAGGAAGCTAACTAGATCAAAGTCATGCAAGGCGAGGTGAATGAGTTGGAACATCATCGTGAGTGGACTCTAGTTCCTAGGACTCAAGGAAAAACCATTATTCGTACTTATTGGGTGTTCAGGAACAAAATGGATGAAGATTGAATCATCATTAGAAATAAGGAAAGACTGGTGGCCCAAGAATATTGTCAACTGGAAGGTTCAAACTAAGACGAAACCTAACCGTCGCCCATGTTGCTAGACTTAAAGCATTCCATTTGTTCCTTGATTTTGCTTTATTCAAAGAACTTCAAAGTCTATCAAATAGATGTGAAGACTGCCTTCTTACATGGGGATTTTCAAGGAAAAGTCTTTCTAAAACAACCTACAGGGTTTGAAAATGAAGAATTTCCCAATCATGTTTATCGTCTCTATAAAGTTGTCTATGGTTTGAAGCAGGCACCCAAGGCATGGTATGATACATTGGATAATTATCTTCTGAGGAGTAGATATAAATAAGGAAAAATTGACAACACTTTGTGTAACATCCTGGTGTTCAGGTACTTATAAATTCAACCCTATAATCTTTTTATATTGCATTTTGGTCACTATGTAGAAGGAAGTGTCCATTGGAAGCCCTCATGGAAAAATTATAACTTTTGAGAAATGGGATTACGCCATGTGTACGCTAAGTGTAGTAGGGTACACCTTAGTACGCTGGGCGTACATCAACGTACATGGGGCATACTTTCCATGTGTGGTAACCCTACATTTTAGGGTTAAGCCCCTATATAATCATCCTTATAACCTCATTTCCATTACCTCTCCATCCTCCACTCTCCTTAGAAGTTTTTGCAAACCCTAACCCTTGAGTGTGTGTGTTTTAAGGTTAAGTATGTGTTCTTAGTGTGTTTAGGGAAGAAAGAAGATTCATTAAGGAGACTTGGTGTGGAAGTAAGCTTGTAAATATGGGATCTTTGCCTCTTTGGTAAGCTCCAGAAGGTAGAAAGCTTTGATCTTTATGTGTATTTCCTTAAGATCTAACCATGTGAAGTTTTATGAGTTTTTAGTCTTTTTCTTGGACTTAATGAGTAAGAGCTACTCTAAGACCAAAGAAGCTATATTTTCAAAAGATTTGAGGTGCATTAAGTCGTAAAAATACTATCTTGAATCATTTAGTGCTTGCATGCAAGATATAGAAGTCTTAAGTGGTTAGCACAAATGTATGACCATAAAGTTGGGAACTTTATGGTTAGGAGCCCCTTTTCAGACATGGATCTAGATTTGGACGTTTGAACTTGCTGAATTAAGCACTTAATGGAGCATGTTCATGGCCACTGCATATGCTAGGCGTAGGTGGTCAATCGCATGTTTTGGCCAAGGGAGGAGTACGTAGGGCGTAGAAGCTGAGTGCGCTAGGTATACTTCACTGGGTTAACTTTTCGTTGACCATTGTCTTTCCATTGACTTTTGACCTAGTTTGAACCTAAGGGAATTTTGGGTATTTGTTCTGAAGCCTAAGATTGGGTCTTTCCCTGTGTATAGGTGATCCGTAGAGTGGACTCGTGGAGTGATATTCTTTTCTACTATCTTTTCGGATTTGAAAGGAGAGTCTGCCTCACTATACTTCTAGGTCGAAGGCACCAAGGATCGGTCCTATGCGTTGTTATCCTGGTTTACTGCATGCTTTTATGTTGTAGTGATATGCTAGATTTGTATCCTAGTATATAGGAAGTGACCTGTTAGATTTGTATGATTGTATATATATGCTAGCAAGGGTTTGATATGGTATATGTTGATATGTGATGGTATATTGGGTTAAGGAGGCCATGCTATGTGCTCAAGGCTAAGAGGCCGAGGGCGTCCTGATAGACTGTGGGCCGGTGGGGCGTACCAGTCAGGCTGATGACTCGGAGAATGTTCCAGATAGATTGAAGGCCCGATGAGGCGTATCAGTCATGTTGAAGGTTCTGTGAGCGTACCAAATAGAATGTCAACAGGTGAGGCTTTACAGTCAGACTTAAGGCTCTGTATGCATGTTGTTTACTGTTATTATTATGATTATGTGTTGCGTTGGTACTTTGAGGGAAATCACTAAGCGTTGGCTTACATTTTTGGGTTATGTTTCAGGTACTTCAGAGCATTGCAGGAAGGCGAAGGCGTGACCGTACACATCCTAATGTTTTGGACTTATGATTAAGAGAAATGCTGATATGGAACACGTTTTGAAACCTATGTTGTAAAGAATTTATGATTATGGGTTGGTTTTAAAAAGTTTAAAATTTTCATGAATTTTATGGATGTTCCAAATTGGTATCAGAGCCTTGGTTTGAGTGAAATAGATTTTTAAAAATTTTCAAATGATTTTCAAAAATAATTAAGGAGGATGTAATGTGTACGATCAGACGAATCCAGTAAGTAGACCCTAAACTACCACACAATTATTTGAGATTATCTTATGATGTGTTAGAACAACATGCTAGTGATAGGATAGAGATCTTCAGGAACTATATGATAGAATTTCCTGATATATGATGCTTTATCTCTTATAGAATACTTGATTGATTTTTGTATGACTCTTTTGCATGTGAACTGACTATTGAGTGAATACGCTAAGTCGCATGCTACATGGGTTAAGTGATCTTAGGATAAGGGATTTGGTCCTGCTACATAGATCTTGTTTGAGTCTAACCGTTGTAGGATTAAATCTTTTAGTCAAAGATTGTTTAAGCTGTGCAGCATGTGATTGTATTCATGCGATAGTTATTTGGCACCAATGAACGGTCGTGTGGCAGTTAGTGGTAGGATGAGTTGTGTGGGGTTAGCTAGCCAGTTGCGTCATGTTTAGTGTTCCCTAGGAAATGAGGATGGAGCACACGTGTATGATAGTGTGCAATGTATTGTTAGGGTTGTTGTAATGATAATTTCATACAAAAAGGGTAGGTGTAAAAGGTATTATGGGCTCATACTACTGAAAGCACAAGACTATATGCATGTTAGGGAAGTCACAACCCCTAGGGCTTTATTAGGAGTTGGTTCTATGGTATGATAAGTGATTGGTATGATGTTTTCATGGTTTATTTTCAGTATGGTGATGACGAGGTGATTTGAGGCGGGATCTGGATCAGGATCAGGATCGGGTGGCCAGGATAGGGCAGCAGTGATCGATAACCATATCAAGGAGATTATGCATGAGGAGGTTGTAACTACTATCTGGGGGTAGATATCAGAGTTTTTGGGTATATTAAGACCATGATGATGGAGTTCTTTGATGACAGATACTCAGCCATTGCTAAGACTATTTCTGTTGCAGCCTTCGTAGTCGTTGCGACTGCATGGGTTGGTGTTTGTTAGGTTTTTCAGTATCGGGACTTTGACAATATGAAGCTCCTAACTTTTGATGGAGTTCAGGACCCGATCATATCCATGAGGTGGATGTATGATGCTGAGGGATTCTTTTTCACTTGATCATTCCCAGCTGATCAGAGGGTTAGGTGCATTGTGAACCTTCTGAGGTCCGGAGTGAAGGATTGGTGGAGACTTGTTATGGGGTCGTACTCTACTAAGCAGAGAAATGATGTATCCTGGGAGCAGTTCTCATAGATGTTCCGTACCAGATTTGTGCCGAGAGTGGAGCATGAGAGGTTGGCCCAGTAGTTTTTGGACCTGGGATAGGGGACTAAGTCGTTGACAAAGATCATCAGGATGTTCACAGAGAGGGCCATGTTCTACCCTAAGTTTGCTTTTGAACAGGCTTAGATAACTCGTTACTTGAGAATGATCAAGGCAAATACCAGACAGTTTATTCCAACTTAGATTTATGATACTTTATTAGACACGCAGGAGGTCGCCAGGCAGCGTGAGCTTAAGATAGAGCTTCAGACGAGGGAGTAGAGACCAGCCCCGATGCAGTCATAGCTAGCACAAAATCGGTTCAAGGTCATCGATTCTAGATCTGGAGGGAAGAGGGTCCATACTTGTGGGAAGTGCGGCAAGGTTCCTGAGGCGGCCTGTCGATGAGGAGGTATGTGCCACAAATGTTGGAATGAGGGGCACCATGTGAGGGTTGTCGCCAGCTGGCCCCAACTCCGAGTACCAGGATCTGCTATCATGTGAGGGATTGTGACCGGTATGTTTCCTTTTGTTTTTTTGTCGATTATATTTATGTTATTCTTGTATTATACCCTGATAGGTACCTTCCTAGTGAGCTTTGTGTCTGCTCTCGTATTTTTTGACTTAGGGACGAGTCGGCCCTTCGTATCTCGATCATTCAAAAGGGAGTTTGATATGCCTATTATAGAGTTATAGTAAAATTTGCAGGTTTCTAACGAAAACAAACATGGGGTTTTGTGTCTACGATATTTCAGGGATGTTTGCTAAAGATCTACAGGGTACCTTACCCGATTTATTTGATTCCGATTCCCATAGGAGATGTTTGCATGATAGTAGGTATGGACTGGCTAACCTGGTTTGGTGCCATGATTGATTATGAAGGCCAGCGAGTAGCAGTTCGAAGACCAAGTGGGGCAGAACTAGTTATATTTGGAGATGGAAACAGGATTGGTTCAAGGTTTTGTTCAGTGGTCAGGGATCGTCAGTATATTCATCATGGGTGTGCGGGTTACTTGGCTTATGTGGTAGATACATGCATTGGGGATCAAATTTTAGTTTTATATGTCCCGGTTGTTAGGGATTTTGTAAATATGTTTCCGGAGGAGTTACCCAGTGTGCCTTCCGAGAGGCAAGTCGAGTTCAGGATCGACCTTGTGCCAAGTGCGACCCCAATTTCCAAGGCGTCGTACCGCTTAGAACTGCTTGAGATGTAGGAGTTGTCATCCCAACTATAGGAGATGTTGGGCATGCAGTTCATCAGGTCGACGAGTTCTCCATGGGGAGCACCGATATTCTTCATCAAGAAGAAGTATGGTTCACATCGAATGTGCATTGATTACCAGGAGTTGAACAAGTTAATGGTGAATAACAGTTATCCCCTTCAGTGGATTGATGAACTCTTTGATCAGTTGCAGGGTGCATCTTGGTTCTCGAAGATAGATCTGAGGTCTAGGTATCATCAGGTTATAGTGACAGCGGAGGACGTGGAGAAGACCATGTTTCGGAATCTTTATGGGCGTTACAAGTTTGTGGTGATGCCATTTGGGCTCATCAGCATGCTACTGTGTTTATGGATTTGATGAATCGGGTATGCATGCCAATGCTCAATTGTTCCATCATTGTATGTCACATCCCTGGCCGAGGCGGCGGAACACGCCATACTTTGCAATGAAGTTCATGGATCACAGGTAAATTGAATATATATCACAAGTACAACAATAAACAATATGACATTCATGTTCCATCTTGATATTTGAATACAACATTTTTCCGAATAATAATACATGAATTTCCTTAACATATAGGCATATAATGTTGGATTAGGTGTCTAAGCCCATAAATATAATTGGTATGTACTTCATTTGATAATAGCATGGTCCTTTTGGGTTGCCTTCACACTGGCAACTAGATAAGATGACTATTGGCGAGAAAGGTTGAATTTATAATTTGGAATAATAAATTTGTATATAAAATGATTAATATCTTATGAGAATATTATATTAATTAGAAATCATAGGATTAATTAGTATTTAATCAGAAATTAATTTGGAATTAATTTTGGAATTAAAGGAAGTGATTAAAAGTACAGGGGTTGTTTTGTAATTATTTGATAGTTGTGGTTTTGGGCTCTTCGATCACCTTTATTTGGGAGGGCCAAAAATCCTTAGAATATTCTAGAGGATTTCATCCAAACCTTAATGAAGGGAGTTCATGGGTTGCTTAGGCCCTAAGCTAAGGGATTAGGGTTTTCCACCTCAAAGCCCTAGCTGCCTCAACTATAAATAGACCCCCCAGCCCTCATATTTTTTACACCTCCAAGAAACCCTAGAAGAGCTTAAATTCTAAGCAAGTATCTCATCTCTCCTCTCTCTCATAATCATCCTCTTACCCTAGTGTGTTTGTGAGCCATTAGGGGTACTACACTTGTGGTACTTATTCTCAAAGCTCAAGATCTTCAAGAAATCATTGTTATTAGTATATAGCAGTAATGGTATGTGATCCAATCTTTCTTAAGTTGATTTCGAAATTATTAGATGCATGCTTGGGTTTCTAGTTTTGTATTCAATGCTTGAATGCCTAATAAAGAAAACATAGATCCAACAATTAGGGTTGCATGAACACATAGGAGTGTTTGCTAGGTATAAAACACGTCAGTGGTATCAGAGTGTGTGGTTTTTGTTTCAATTAGATTTGGTATATAACATCCTATTTTAGATCGTCTGTGATTAGGGTTTGTGGGCTGCAACCCGGGCATGAGGAAGCCTCAGGGTTGCAATGAGTTGCTAGAATCGTAGGGCATCTCGTCACCTTTCCATGGGTATAAGGTTCATTGGGAACAAAGTTATATTGAGAAGCCATGGTAGTTTGAAGATTTGGCAAGTTTAGTCCTTATTGTGAATTGTGTGGCAATTGAGTATATGGGGTGTAATTATGTGTACGCTCGGCGTACTCATATGCATGGGTGGAATGCGAAGGCAACCTAGTATGCTGAGCATACATAAGGGTACGCTGGGCATACTAGGTCCTGAAAGAAACCCTAATCTTTTCGAGTATCCCTATTTATAGAACATTATCTGTTCATATCCAACCACCATTTCCAGCATCCTACTTCTCTCAAAACCCTAAATCTCGTTTGTTAGCTTGTATTAGCAACGTAGGCCTATGGAGTGACCTTGTGGGATTCTTTTACGAAAGAGGAAGTTTAAAGGAAGAAAGAGTTGGCATTCAAGCTTTTGGATATGAGTTTCCTTATGGATGGAGCATCATTCGGAAGTACCAAGCTCAAAACTTTGCACTGATTTTTCATGGACCATTTTAGGGTTTATGTCCCCAAAGCTTGAAGATTTCTGAATAGGTCAACCCCATAGACTTATACCTATCCTCCTTGATGTCTTTAGATGTTAGAGTTCATAAAAATGGAGTCTTGGTTGTCAATACCTCCTCATCTATAAGATATGTTTATTTTTATGGTGATAAAGTGAGAGTTTATGAGATCTAGGCTTGTCCGGCCTTGTGAGGGCCTAAAGTTACCAACTTTATGCTATAAGTGACTTTATCTAACTGAGATCTAAGTTGTTAGCCTTTTTATTATTGGGTTAAGACCAATAGAGTGGAATAAACAAGACTGGGATGTATGCTGAGCATACTCCCAGCTACACGCAACGTAGCACTAAGCCACCTTGATGCATGCATGGCTGGCCATACGCCCAACATAGTGAGACGTATGCCCAGCATACACGTCGTGTGTTGACCCCTCCGATGACTTTTTGGGTTTCGAGCAAATGTGGACTTTTGAGGGGCAAAATAGTCTTTTCACTCTCCTGGGATTTAGTAGAGGAGCTAACCTAACATTTATGGGATATTCGTGTCATGTATTAATTGGTGGAAATTGTGACATATGTTAGGTAGGGATTAGATTAGCGGGTCAGGTGCAGGAGTTACTTACTCTACTTGCGAGGTGAGTCTTATCACTATACTTTACCTAGAGGGGTAATTCTTATGTGGCCGAGGGTCCTATGTGTTTATATTAAGTACTATAATATCCTGCATTATGTCTATGTAAGTTATGATGTGTATTATTCTGTGTTTACTGAGTTAGGACCAGAGGGTCCACCCGAGTTATGGGACCGGGGGGTCCCACTAAGACACATTGACCAGAGGGTCTTACCGTGTTATAGCCTCGAGTGGCTAATGAGCTGTGTGTGGTATTTTGGGGAACTTACTAAGCTTTGTGCTTACCGTGTTATGTGTTATGTGTTTCAGGTTTTTCTCAGGATTGCGGGAAAGCACCGGTTGATTATACACACCAGTGAAAGAGTTATGTTTTAAGGATCCTGGATTTTAATCAAACAATTATTGAGTTGCGATTTGTAAATTAAATAAATGAGATTTTTGTGAAATGTGTTATGAGAATTATGTGATTTTAAATGAATATTTGTTTGAAAATTTACGGTGTTACAAGTTGGTATCATAGCCTTGGTTTGAGGGAATTGGATGCACCTTCAGGTATGTCAGGACTCAACCCGAGGATTTGAAATAAAAGTTCAAAAGAAATGATTTTTCTAAAGCGAGAAGGAGTTTCTAAGAGAAAACAAGAAGGAGGAGTGTGTACTATCAGCCAGAGCCTGAACATTGATTTCCTAAAATAACCTTACTTATTTGTGGTATGAGTTGTTATTGAGATATTAGTGATGCATGCTAGAAGATAGGCTAGGTATTTCATATATTAGGGCTAGAGTTGCCTGATTTGTGATGCCTTAGCCTTGGAATTGTTGTTATCTCTGATGTGCTTTGAGTATGTGTAGAGTAAGAGTATCAAGCAGAAATCATTTGGAGAGAGCTTTGAGTAGAGGAGTAATCTAGGAGAGATACCTTTATGAGCATTGGAGAAGCCTACTGAGGGAGTAGTTAGATACCTACGAGAGGTACGGTTGCTTGAGTTTGGTTGTCACAACTAGAAATTTTGTGTCATATAAGCTATATACTCAAGTAAAGGTTGAATCAAAAATTTTAAAGCATGTTTGATGCCTATTATGTAATATCAAAATTTCAATCAAATACATCATACAAGTACTACACATAGTCGTCAAACAATTGGAAACCCTAGAAGTTCTTGTTAAATCCATTTTTGGACTAGAACTTCCTTATTGGACCTAAGTGGACCAATAAGCTTCCCATTTGACTATTATGGGCTTAGAACCCTTAAATGGGCTCTAATTGGACCCACATCTATTTATTTCAACATTTTGGGCCATATTGGGCCTAGAATGAAATGAATTAAAAGCTTTGATCCATGATTAACCTAATCTAGCTTAATAGAGCATAAAAATCACAATTTTATCTTATAAGGCCAATGATCACCCAAACTAACTCTAATATTGGGCTTAGGGGCAAAAAGCCCAAAAACCTTTCTTCCTTTCCAAATTCTCGGCCCAAGGCCCAAACCCAAGGAAGGTTGAAGAGTTGACTTGCCATTGCCACCTCATTTTTATCTTTTGGACATCCATGCAACATATCACATATACCCATGCATACATCACCTCAAAGTCACTCTTCTTCTTCTCTCCCACTCACTCTTGGCCGAGCAACACCCACACACACACAAATCTCTCACAAACTCTCTCTAGATCACTCAAGGCTTCTTTCTTCTTCTCCATCCAAAATCTCAAGATTTAGGAAGCATTCAAGGGAGTTCTTCCACAAAAATCATCATCTAAGGTAAGGTTTTGCTTGGATCTATGACTTGTATTCCTTGTTTTATCAAAAATCTCTTCCTAATCCATGCAAAAATCATGATCTTGCACTCTAGAAAACTCCATAAACTCGAAAACTTCATCAAGGAGTGCAAAGGCCAAAAATCACTTCATTTCTTCCATTCTTTCTTCAAAAACCGAATCAACACCCAAGGTGAGTTTCATACCCCCTTATTTTTGGTTTTTATAAGTTTTTGTGGGGGAGAATACAAGCAAAGGTGTAGATCCATCATTATGTGTATGTTGTGGTTGATTTCTATGCTTATATGAAGGTTTTGTATGATTTTGATGCTAGATCTAGTTATGAAATGCTAAAAACCGAGATATGTATTTCATTATAGCATAAAATATACTACTACATGCAAAGTATACTAAGAAAAATAGCCAAATGGCTTGACAACACTTAATTTGGGCTAAAAACTCATTTTTTTGACATAAAATGTTGAAAATACAAAGTTGAAGGGCCTAAAATGAAATATTTCGAAATCTGATGGGTGATATGAGTCAAAACAGTTTACATAATGTATTTTCTGAAAATATACTATTTGGAGGGTTAAAAACATAAATTCCAAGCTTATTGGGCTAAATATGACATTTTCGGCCCAATGAGGCCCAATATGCGAAATTTTCTAATTTGAAGGACCAAAACTGCATTTTTCTGTAAAACAGTGGACTATAAGTGTTCCATGTACTTTTCAAAGGTTTAAAATGCTTTTCAAATTTAAAAAGGACCAAAGTTGCAAAAATTTTCCAAATTGGGCCAAAAATGTAAAAATTGCGAAAAAGAAGGGTTATAACCGAGAAAACTGCAATTTCAAGGACTTAAGCTGTTTTCTATGAAAAATATGCTGGAAAATACTTATTTCAATAATTTTTGGTGTTAAAATGTCAAGAAAATTGATTTAAGGACCAAACAGGAAAGTTTTTAAATAAAGGGGTGAAAAGGGTAAATTTTACAAATAAGGAGGGACTGAAAACAGAAAATTCTCAAGGCTAGTTCAATACATGCAATTTGACCAAATGATGGTACCACGCCTATCGACGAAATACAATACATTACAATACCAAAAGTCGTTGTCAAACGAATTGGTTCGGTCTCGAACCAATAAAAATCCGAAACTACTAACACGACGACACTACGACATTACGATTCATAACTAATAACGATTGGGAAGTCACTATATATGCGAGTGTGCACAGACGTCTACGCACCATCTTTGGGCCCCAAAAGTGTAAAATCTTGTTTGTTGAGCCTAGCTAGCCCAATGACCTGATCTTAAGGCCCGAAGACCTCTCTCTTACGAAGTGTTGGGTTTTACCGATCCGACATAACGTAAAAGGACTTTCAATGGCAAACATGCTGCTGGTCCCCAAGGGTCCTTCAGTGCTGCTAGTAAAGTCTGTAACTCACGATTGCGGGTTGGGCTTCGGGCCCTTCGCAATTGCAATGGTCTTGAACGACGCGGGGAAATACCGAGGGTTTCGCACCTTCTCTTCTTCCCTCCGGTCGTGGGACTACACAAGTCCGGGAGGATTGAGTTGTGTGAAGAATTACGAGTGACGCCTAAAGGATCGCTTGTAAGGTTGTTGATTGGACGTTTTCATTAACGCACGTCACAACACTTCACCACCCACTGTATTCTCAATGCCTCCGGAGCTCAACGGTTTCCTCTAACGCAACGAAACAATGGTACACAAACTAAGTAAAGCAAAGTGATAGGAAAACGTCGGGTTTTCCTAGGGTTTTCAACAATTACAATTATGAATTACCGATCGAATTTCACAACTCTTACGCTTACATCTATAGAATTCAAACAAGCATACTCATGGATCATCACATATTTTTACACTATTCTATTTTTAGAAAATATCGGATTTTCTGATGGTTTTCAAACAATACATTGGATTTCAAACACTACTTATGAACTCACCAACATTTCATATGTTGACGTTTTCAAAATACTTGTATTCTCAGGTAACAGATAAGGTGAAGGATAATTTGTACTCTATGACGTTTTGCTGTGGTTTAAGTAGTATCAAACAGTTATTTTTTTGAGAATGTAATGTTTTGAGCAATGTAATGAATGTAACATTACCAGTTGCATCATTCCAAATGTTGGTGATGTATAATGTTATGTTTCATGTATATGCATTGTGATGGTATTCAATGAGTCACGATAGCCCTCGGACGTTTCCGTCGTCTGGTTCGGGGGTGTGACAGGTTGGTTTCAGAGCTTTGTTTATAGTGAACTAGCATATCTAGCCACACATGGATATGCAACTATAAACCAAAAAGAGGGACTAACATAACTCTGAACAAAACAAGTAAATAAAACACCCTTGTTTGCACTAGGAATAGGAACATAACGCCGAACCAAACAAAAATAATACTAGTGTCTCGGTTAATTCGGGAACTGTTCTTAGTGATACCAAGGAGTGAATGCAGCCTGATCAACTACATTCTCTCCAAAGTAAAACTAACACATGTCCTGATGAGATCGGGATTTCTAGGGAATCTAAAACTATACCCCTACCACCGAAAAGAGAACGCCTACTTGATCTATGCGATAATTGTAGCATCCTAGGAATAACGTTAGCATAATTACACACTCTCGCAGACCGCATGGCTGGTTTTCATCACCCTGGAGACCCCTACTTCCCTAACCAGGGGAACAACGGATGGTTAGAGGAGGAGCCCGAGGAAGAGCCTGAGGAGCAGCCTGAGGAAGACCCCGAAGAGGAATCTGACGGGGAACCGGAGGCCGAAGTTGAGGGCGAGCCTGCCGAATCAGAGGAAGATGAAGGAAGCCTCGAGGAGGATGCTGATGATGGAGAAGGGGGTGATTCGGATGCGGAGTCCGAAGTCATCAACCCCACTTACCCGATCAGGGTGCCTGCTTATCGCGTAGGCCCCACTGGTCCTACACCTCCCTGGGGTATTGATCTTTGGAGATGGAGCAGACAGCAGGGACAGCGACCCCCGTATGGCATGTCACGCGAGTTGTTTGACCTGAGAGACGGAGGACCGGCTGATCGAGCCCTTCCAGTCATGGTGAAACGGTTACGGAATACGGGCGACCTTGCCCAGGACACTGCGGATCAGGTGCGCCAGTTGAGGACTAGGGTCGAGCGTGCGGAGCAGGAGACGCGTGACGTCCTTCGAGAGTTTCACATGAGGCAGGTTCGGTGGGAGTCTCGACTTCGGGACGCAGAACGCTTGGTGGCTCGTCTTCAGGGAGCATCCACATCCTCGGCACCACCTCCGGGCGCAACTCATCGCGGTTAGGGATAGACTTATCATAGTAGGTCGTTAGGAAATATGCTATGTACTCCGACTCTATGTTTATGTGACTACACTACTCATAGAGTCGTTATGTTGTCGAACTAGTATCACTCATGTATGCTCCTACGAGCAAATTTTCATGTATCAAATGCGGATAATATTAATAAATTTTTACGTGTTTTATTACGATATTGCAAATTGCTATGTGTTGAGATATTATTATTGATTGGTCAATGGTAGTAGTGTTTAAGTTCGTACCATGCACCTAGTCAGTAGGATCACGACCTCACCGAAACAACATACCCTCAACATCTTTCCGTATTGTGACAGAAAGATGCCTCCCCGACCTGCTCGCGGAAACCCAGGACCAACCCCACCTGAAGTTGACTCAGCCGCTTTCCAGGCAGCTGTATCTGCAGCAGTCACTGCAGCGATTGCACAAATTCAACAAGGGAACAATGGAGGAGTCAATGGGCAAGGAGCCGGAAGTTCAAACAATGGAATGAATCAAGGACCCACCAAGACATGTACCTACAAGGACTTCACAAACGCCAAACCACGAACTTTTAATGGCACTGGAGGGGTGATCACTCTTAAGCGATGGATCGAAAAGGTGGAGTCGGTATTCGAGATATGCGACTGCCCTGAGCACATGAAGGTGAAGTTCGCAGCCTGCACTTTTGTGGATCAAGCACTCACCTGGTGGAACGGACATGTAGAATCCATGACACTCCCTGTAGCCAACTCTATGCCGTGGACAGAGATGAAAGAAATGTTAATGGCAGAGTACTGCCCACGAGACGAAATACAGAAGATGGAACAAGAGCTATGGAACCTCACTGTGCAGAACGCGAATATCGATGCCTACATATCGAGATTTAGCGAACTATCTCTGCTGTGCCCGGGTATGATCGCCTCGGAAGGAAAGAAGATTGAGCGATTCATCTGGGGACTCACATCACCAATTCAAGGGAATGTGATAGCTGCAAACCCCGAAACATTTCTCAGTGCAAAGAGATTGGCAAAAAGGTTGTACGACCATGACAACAAAAAGGGAGAGAAGCCAGTGGAGGTTGAGAAGACGAAGGAAGGAGATGGCAAGAGGGGAAAGAACAATAAGAGGAAGGGGCGCCAGGGCCCCGACACCTCCAAGAAGCAGCAGACAGTGGCGGTTAATGCTGTTACCACATCGGTTCCAGCCGCATCCCATGCTCCAACCTCAGCCACTTCAAATGCTTCCAGACCTTATTCTTGTAATCTTCCCAAATGCAACAAGTGCGGTTTCCCATCACTATGGAGAATGCAAGGATTTTCAGTGCACCAGTTGCAACCGAAGGGGTCACACCGCAAAGTACTGCAAGGCTTACCCTCCCCATAACCAAAATTAGGGAATCAACAACAGCAACCCTCGCAACAACAACAATGCCCATGCCAGCAGCAATAGCGCAGGGCCTAGCTACACCTGCTTCGGATGCGGGAAGACTGGACACATCCGCCGAGACTGTCCCAACAACAACAATTTAAGAAATGGAGGAACAGGAAGGATGTTGACCATGGGTTAGAGTGAGGCTATTCAAGACCCCTCTGTTGTTACCGGTACGTTTCTCTTAAACCACGCATATGCATGCATCTTATTTGACACCGGAGCGGAGCGAAGTTTCGTAAGCAATAAGTTTAAGCACTTATTAAAACAACTTCCCCAAAAGCTAAATGAAGCCTATAAGGTGGAAATGGCCAATGGGAAAACCGAATCCACTGGGGAAATCTACACCGGATGTACCCTAACTCTTAATCAACACGTTTTTCGAGTAGTTCTAATGCCAGTGTCAATTAGGAGCTTCGATGTGATCATCGGCATGGACTCGTTAAGCCCCCACCATGCCGAAATTATGTGCCATGAGAAGGCCGTCCGTCTTCGTCTTCCAAATCACGAAACCCTAGTAATTTACGGAGACAAATCTAGCATGAACCTTCGCCTCGTTTCGTGTATCAAAGCACAAAAATATCTACGAAGGAACAATCTGGCGTTCCTGGCTCACGTGGTGGATAAAACCAAGGAGGAGATTAACGTTCAAGACATTCCCGTAGCATGTGAATTTCCGGACGTGTTTCCTGAAGATCTTCCGGGAGTACCCCCAGAGAGACAGGTTGAGTTTCGAATCGACCTTATTCCAGGAGCAACTCCTCTTGCTAAATCACCCTACCGGTTGGCTCCTGCCGAGATGCAGGAATTATCTAGCCAACTTAGCGAACTTTTGGACAAGGGATTTATTCGACCTAGTTACTCGCCATGGGGAGCTCCGGTGCTCTTTGTCAAAAAGAAAGACGGATCTTTTAGAATGTGTATCGATTACAGAGAGTTAAATAAACTCACAATCAAGAACCGCTACCCACTCCCATGAATCGACGACCTATTTGACCAGCTCCAAGGAGCTAGTTATTTTTCTAAAATAGATCTACGGTCCGGATACCACCAACTCAAAGTCCGGGAAGAGGATATTCCAAAAACCGCTTTCCGAACTCGCTACGGACATTATGAATTTGTCGTAATGCCCTTCGGTCTAACGAATGCCCCTGCCGCATTTATGGACCTAATGAATCTAATCTGCCGACCGTTTCTCGACAACTTTGTCATTGTTTTTATCGATGACATCCTCGTCTATTCTCGAAGCAAGGAAGAGCGTGGCCAACATCTTCGACAAGTCTTAGAAACTCTACGATCAGAAAAACTTTACGCCAAACTCTCCAAGTGTGAGTTCTGGCTGCGGAGCGTGAACTTCCTAGGTCATGTAGTCAGCCAAGATGGAATCCATGTGGATCCCTCTAAGGTCAAAGCTGTAGAAGGATGGGCAATCCCGACAACGCCCACGGAAATTCGTCAATTCTTGGGATTAGCAGGCTACTATAGGAGGTTCATTCAAAACTTCTCTAAGATCGCCAAGCCACTTACCACGCTTACGCAAAAGGGCGTACCATTCAAATGGATAGACAAACAAGAGATTGCGTTTCGAACCTTGAAACAAGCTCTCTGTAGCGCACCTGTACTATCTCTGCCTGAAGGAACGGAAGATTTTGTAGTCTACTGCGACGCGTCAAATCAGGGTTTAGGTTGCGTTCTCATGCAACGTGGGAGAGTGATAGCCTATGTATCCCGCCAGCTAAAGACGCATTAAGTCGGAAGGAGTACTCTAATCGTTGTACGAAAACTCTCTCGATAACCATTCAATCACACCTGGCCACTCAAATTGCAGTAGCCCAGTCAGAGGCCATGAAGACAGAAAATAGAGCAAGCGAAGTATTGCGCGGAATGGAAAAGAACCTGGAGGCAAAGGAGAATGGAGTATACTATTTCATGAACCGTATTTGGGTCCCTAAATTTGGAGGGTTTAGAGATGTTGTCATGAAGGAAGCCCACAAGACGCGATACTCCATTCATCCCGGTTCCGATAAGATGTATTTGGATATTAAACAACACTATTGGTGGCCTAACATGAAGGCGGAAATCGCGACCTACGTCAGTGAGTGCCTTACGTGCGCCAAAGTAAAAGTGGAATACCAAAAACCATCAGGATTGTTACAGCAACCGACAATCCCTGAGTGGAAATGGGAGGGGATTTCTATGGATTTCGTGACCAATCTACCCAAAACGTCGGATGGATTAGACACCATATGGGTAATAATCGACCGACTAACGAAATCTACCCATTTCTTGCCAATTAAAGAATCGTACAAGATGGAGAGATTGACGAGTTTATACATTCGAGAGATCGTGAGACTCCACGGAATACCAACATCTATCATCTCGGATAGGGACAGTAGGTTCACGTCCCGATTTTGGCAATCACTCCATAAGGCGATGGGAACAAACCTCGATATGAGCACCGCTTATCATCCACAAACGGATGGTCAAAGCGAGCGAACCATCCAAACGCTCGAAGATATGCTCCGCGCATGCATGATAGACTTTGGAAAGTCTTGGGATACCCACCTACCCTTAATCGAGTTCTCATACAACAATAGTTACCATTCGAGCATCAAGGTGGCTCCTTTCGAAGCACTGTACGGGCGTAAATGTAGATCAACGTTATGTTGGGCTGAAGTAGGTGACACCCAGCTAGCAAAAACCCATACGTTGGACAAAACACTAACGGGACCGGAGATCATCCGTGAAACCACGGAAAAGATCGTTCAAATCAGAGCTCGATTGCAAGCATCGTGTGACCGACAAAAGAGCTACGCTGACAAACGGCGGAAGCCCTTAGAATTTCAGGTCGGTGACCGAGTACTGTTAAAAGTCTCGCCCTGGAAAGGGGTTATACGTTTCGGAAAACGGGGAAAGCTGAACCCGCGATACATTGGACCTTTCGAAATCGTCGCCCGAATTGGTCCAGTAGCATACAGACTGCAACTACCCGTAGAGCTAAATGGTGTACACCCCGTGTTTCACGTCTCTAATCTGAAGAAGTGTCTCTCAGATGAAACACTCGTCATTCCTCTTGACGAAATCGAAATCAATGAGAAACTCCTGTTCGTTGAGGAACCAATTGAAATCATGGACAGGGAGGTGAAGCGTACTAAGAAGAGTCGCATCCCGATCGTGAAAGTACGGTGGAACGCAAAGCGTGGGCCAGAATTCACTTGGGAACGCGAAGACCAAATGAAGCAAAAGTACCCTCACCTATTCTAGCTTTCTCAAATCTAGCTTTCAAACAGAATTTCGGGACGAAATTCCCTCTAACGGGGGGATGATGTCACAACTAGAAATTTTGTGTCATATAAGCTATATACTCAAGTAAAGGTTGAATCAAAAATTTTAAAGCATGTTTGATGCCTATTATGTAACATCAAAATTTCAATCAAATACATCACACAAGTACTACACATAGTCGTCAAACAATTGGAAACCCTAGAAGTTCTTGTTAAATCTATTTTTGGACTAGAACTTCCTTATTGGACCTAAGTGGACCAATAAGCTTCCCATTTGACTATTATGGGCTTAGAACCCTTAAATGGGCTCTAATTGGACCCACATCTATTTATTTCAACATTTTGGGCCATATTGGGCCTAGAATGAAATGAATTAAAAGCTTTGATCCATGATTAACCTAATCTAGCTTAATAGAGCATAAAAATCACAATTTTATCTTATAAGGCCAATGATCACCCAAACTAACTCTAATATTGGGCTTAGGGGCAAAAAGCCCAAAAACCTTTCTTCCTTTCCAAATTCTCGGCCCAAGGCCAAAACCCAAGGAAGGTTGAAGAGTTGACTTGCCATTGCCACCTCATTTTTATCTTTTGGACATCCATGCAACATATCACATATACCCATGCATACATCACCTCAAAGTCACTCTTCTTCTTCTCTCCCACTCACTCTCGGCCGAGCAACACCCACACACACACAAATCTCTCACAAACTCTCTCTAGATCACTCAAGGCTTCTTTCTTCTTCTCCATCCAAAATCTAGAGATTTAGGAAGCATTCAAGGGAGTTCTTCCACAAAAATCATCATCTAAGGTAAGGTTTTGCTTGGATCTATGACTTGTATTCCTTGTTTTATCAAAAATCTCTTCCTAATCCATGCAAAAATCGTGATCTTGCACTCTAGAAAACTCCATAAACTCGAAAACTTCATCAAGGAGTGTAAAGGCCAAAAATCACTTCATTTCTTCCATTCTTTCTTCAAAAACCGAATCAACACCCAAGGTGAGTTTCATACCCCCTTATTTTCGGTTTTTATAAGTTTTTGTGGGGGAGAATACAAGCAAAGGTGTAGATCCATCATTATGTGTATGTTGTGGTTGATTTCTATGCTTATATGAAGGTTTTGTATGATTTTGATGCTAGATCTAGTTATGAAATGCTAAAAACCGAGATATGTATTTCATTATAGCATAAAATATACTACTACATGCAAAGTATACTAAGAAAAATAGCCAAATGGCTTGACAACACTTAATTTGGGCTAAAAACTCATTTTTTGACATAAAATGTTGAAAATACAAAGTTGAAGGGCCTAAAATGAAATATTTCGAAATCTGATGGGTGAGATGAGTCAAAATAGTTTACATAATGTATTTTCTGAAAATATACTATTTGGAGGGTTAAAAACATAAATTCCAAGCTTATTGGGCTAAATATGACATTTTCGGCCCAATGAGGCCCAATATGCGAAATTTTCTAATTTGAAGGACCAAAACTGCATTTTTCTGTAAAACAGTGGACTATAAGTGTTCCATGTACTTTTCAAAGGTTAAAAATGCTTTTCAAATTTAAAAAGGACCAAAGTTGCAAAAATTTTCCAAATTGGGCCAAAAATGTAAAAATTGCGAAAAAGAGGGGTTATAACCGAGAAAACTGCAATTTCAAGGACTTAAGCTGTTTTCTATGAAAAATATGCTGGAAAATACTTATTTCAATAATTTTTGGTGTTAAAATGTCAAGAAAATTGATTTAAGGACCAAACCGGAAAGTTTTTAAATAAAGGGGTGAAAAGGGTAAATTTTACAAATAAGGAGGGACTGAAAACTGAAAATTCTCAAGGCTAGTTCAATACATGCAATTTGACCAAATGATGGTACCACGCCTATCGACGAAATACAATACATTACAATACCAAAAGTCGTTGTCAAACGAATTGGTTCGGTCTCAAACCAATAAAAATCCGAAACTACTAACACGACGACACTACGACATTACGACATTACGATTCATAACTAATAACGATTGGGAAGTCACTATACATGCGAGTGTGTACAGACGTCTACACACCATCTTTGGGCCCCAAAAGTGTAAAATCTTGTTTGTTGAGCCTAGCTAGCCCAATGACCTGATCTTAAGGCCCGAAGACCTCTCTCTTACGAAGTGTTGGGTTTTACCGATCCGACATAACGTAAAAGGACTTTCAATGGCAAACATGCTGCTGGTCCCCAAGGGTCCTTCAGTGCTGCTAGTAAAGTCTGTAACTCACGATTACGGGTTGGGCTTCGGGCCCTTCGCAATTGCAATGGTCTTGAACGACGCGGGGAAATACCGAGGGTTTCGCACCTTCTCTTATTCCCTCCGATCGTGGGACTACACAAGTCCGGGAGGATTGAGTTGTGTGAAGAATTACGAGTGACGCCTAAAGGATCGCTTGTAAGGTTGTTGATTGGATGTTTTCATTAACGCACGTCACAACACTTCACCACCCACTGTATTCTCAATGCCTCCGGAGCTCAACGGTTTCCTCTAATGCAACGAAACAACGGTACACAAACTAAGTAAAGCAAAGTGATAGGAAAACGTCGGGTTTTCCTAGGGTTTTCAACAATTACAATTATGAATTACCGGTCGAATTTCACAACTCTTACGCTTACATCTATAGAATTCAAACAAGCATACTCATGGATCATCACATATTTTTACACTATTCTATTTTTAGAAAATATCGGATTTTCTGATGGTTTTCAAACAATACATTGGATTTCAAACACTACTTATGAACTCACCAACATTTCATATGTTGACGTTTTCAAAATACTTGTATTCTCAGGTAACAGATAAGGTGAAGGATGATTTGTACTCTATGACGTTTTGCTGTGGTTTAAGTAGTATCAAACAGTTATTTTTTTGAGAATGTAATGTTTTGAGCAATGTAATGAATGTAACATTATCAGTTGTATCATTCCAAATGTTGGTGATGTATAATGTTATGTTTCATGTATATGCATTGTGATGGTATTCAATGAGTCACGATAGCTCTCGGATGTTTCTGCCGTCTGGTTCGGGGGTGTGACATTGGTGATACCTTTTAGGTGCGAGTAGAGCAAATAAAGTTGTAACCTAGAGTGGTTTTATGTGCTGTTGGAGATTATTTGATGCCTAAATGTTGCTTGCTTCGTGCTTTGTGGAACTCTTGATGATGGGAGTCAGCTACTAAGTGAATATGAAAATATTCAGGAGGTAGATGGTTGGCACCATAAGGAGCTCTTCAACTACTGATGTCAGAGAATTGTGAGAACCTAGGAAGAGACTAGGGAGTGACCTTAATCAGATGAGTATGTTGATAAAGAAGAGTATTCGCAGGGGAGCGACCAAGTTTAATAAGATTGGTGATCGAGAAGGTTGAGCATGTACTTAGGAAATCTAGAACGATCCATGTGGAAAGTATGAGTAGATGTGGCAGGTAGTATGGGCCTGTATTCAAAACAGGGAGAATTCCAGAGGTTCTAAGTAGCAGATTGAGAGGAGATAACATGGTTCAGGTACCATGATTCGTAGTAGATCGAGATGTGAAGTTTTACTAGTTATCTCATTGTGATTGATTAGACTGAGATTAGATGTGATAGAGTGTGGAGCCAGAGGTCCATGTCAAACAAGTTTCAATGGAGCATACCTTGAGATGGAAATCGAGTTAGTTTCCAAGAGATTTTTGGTGAGATGCTAGTTGGAGTCGCAAGACTCATGGATGAGTATAGATGATGCTTATTAGAGGACCGCAGTTTGAGTTGAGAAATCGGCTGATAGATGAGGCGTCACCTTCTGTGGAAAGAGTTGCGTTGTTCCCGTGTCTTGGGGGAAGCAAAAGAGATGATGAGCTTCCGGTTTTAGAGTTTGGAGGTAATTCCCGTGGGGTAGCATAGGGTTGCAACATTTTCACCAGAGTATTTTGGGCAGTATATTTGCTGTGAGGTATTTTGTATACCATGAGAGAGTTATTTGTGGGTCTAAGATGGAAGAGAACAAGGAGGTGCCTTAGGGAGGCATACTTTTAGCGGCAGTTTCAGGTGGTTAAGAAGAGTATATCGGGGCGGTGGCCCTTGTTGTCTACATTGTGTATCGAATGTGAGAGTTAGGTCTCTTGCTTTTATGAGGATTTCTATGATGGTGGGCTGGTCGAGGAGTCAGAGACGAAGTGCGTGATGGTGCATTATATCCGGACCGAGAGTCATGACTAATTCGGAACAATTGGGGTATACGGTGGTATATCAGTACGAGGGTTCGAGATGACTAGAGGCAGTCACGTTGGGAGGATTCTGATATTTTTGTCTGAGTTACAAGATATTTGGAGTTGCTTGGTTCCATTAGGAATATTATTGAATTGATTATGTGGTACGTTCCAAGAGTCAAGTGTGATATACCTGGTGAAACAGTCTATGGAGTAGATTGTTGGTATGCCAATTGGTGATGGTTCGAACCTTGAGTGGGGGAGAACTGAGTATTCTATTGAGAGGATCAACGATCCATTCAAGTGAGGTTAGGGAACTGGTTATGGAGATCCGCGATGCAAACAAATGAGACCTGGGTTAATGGTGGATGAGGCGAGGTGCAAGGTGGGATGATGTGTGAGTATGTACTTAAAGAAGGATAAGTGAATCCATAGCAGGTGGTCATCGGTCAGAGAATTTCTTATGGCTAGGGATTTTTCAGGTTTGCAAATGTTGAGTTCGAGGCGTTTGGGTCGCTAAGTTCAGGGTGCAATAGCTGAGATTTGAAGGTATAGGTATAGATTGTGATGTGTACTCCAGGAGGGGCAACAGTTGATTTTTCAACCAATTTCAGAGTCGGTATGAGTAGTTTGTATGGGCGGTGATCAGTAGAGGGTGGAGCTTCATATTTTCGTCAACATGTTTTCAGTAGTTGATGATTCTTTGTGTTTCAATTTGTGAATGGGAGTCTTTCGAGGTATCGAGTTGCGTAAATGAAAGATCAGTGGTTGGGGCAAGACATCGCGAGATGCTGTGATGGTGTACCGAGGTGGCCGAGTATGGTGTCTTAATTTTTGGTCATGTTAAGACTCGAGTTGTGGGTTGGCGAGTGGAGTACTGAGATACTTTTGTTCCATTGGGAACCCATCAGTTAAGTGTTGCTGGAGTGGGACTGTCTAAGTGTGTATCTGTGCTAAGAAAATTGCCTTGCCTATGAGAATTTACATCAGGAGTGGTGGTGCACAAGCTGGGTGGGTGTAAGCAGCTATCTATGTTGAACTGCGGAGCATGAGTTAGTGAACTTAGTGTAGTGATGGCTTGATGATGAGATTATGGGGTGATAAGAGAGCACGTGGATCTGAGTGGGAGTAATCGCTTGGGACTATCAGGAAAACCATAGAGAGAGCCCATGGTAAGTCAGTGAGCGAGAAATTATTGTAAGACTATATGGAGCCATAGCATCCATGAGTCAGCAAGAGAGTGTCATGTCACTGTGGGGAGTCATAGTATTCACTGGTTAGCGAGAGAGTGTTGTGATACTGTAGGGAGCCGTATTACTCACTAGTCAGCAACGGAGTGTCGTGATACTGCGGGGAGCCGTAGTATTCACTGGTTAGCGAGCGAGTGTTGTGATACTGGGAGGAGCCGTAGTACTCACTAGTCAGCGAGAGAGTGTCATGGTACTACGGGGAGCCATAGTATTCACTGGTTAGCGAGAGTCTATGGTGATACTGCGGGGAGCCGTAGTACTCACTAGTCACCAAAGGAGTGATGTGATACTGCAGGGAGCCGTAGTGTGATACGGCGGGGAGCCGTAGTACTCACTACTCAGCGACAGAGTGACGTGGTACTGTAGGGAACCATAGCTTTCAAGATCGGTGAGGGGGTGTCGCAGGACTACAGGAGGGGGACCCGTAGCACTCAATAGTCGATATGAGTGAATAATGTTCTGCCGGGAGCTGTAGTATTCACTAGTCAGAGTATGACGCAAAGGAGTTCTTAGGCTTGGGTAGCCTTACCACTTGAGTCTTTTGGAACCTAGTTGTCAGACCATGGGTGAGACTGGGGTCTCTTTGATGGTCGAGGATTTCTGTATCCCGAGTTGAGGAAGGATTATCATAATTGGAAGGAATTAGAGAGATGGTGTTTGCATAAATTCGCGAATCACAGGTTCGGGTTCAGTATCGTATTGGAAATGAGTGGTTCCAATTATGTTGTGGAATCAGTCTCTCGAGTTAAATTTGGGGCAGTTCGTGTATTAAGTAGGCAAGATGAGGTTCTGGTTTTGTAAATGGATTTCATTTTGAGGGGTAATGATCTCCATCTAAGGTCTCAGACCAGAGTGGGTCAGTTTCGTTGGTATGGGAAGAACCGCGAGATGCATGGAACCAGGAGGTGGTAGACGATAGAGGTCGGAGGTGCGACGACTTTAGATGGGGTTGTAGTATTCTCTTGGGGTAAAGCAAACTTCATGACTTGTGTGTCACAATGAGCCGAGATAGTTATTATGAGAAGGAAGTTGATAAGTCGTTTTGTTGGGTGTGCAGTGGGTAACCTTTGGAGGTTCAACTAATGGTTCGGGGTTGACCTAGTGCTTAGTGTTGGAAGGGACATTTGAGATGAATTGGGGCTTCTGATTAAGGGTGTCAGAGGATCATTCTGATATAGATTGACCGATTCCTTGTCCAAGGACAAAGTTTTGAGGATCATTCCTTTAGAAGAGTTCTGATAGCTATTCAGGCGGTGGGTCCTTAGTGGGATATTACCTTTCCATTCCTTTTGAGTTGCAATCGGGAGCGATTATAGAATCAAATTTGGTAGAGTGTTCTTACAGTCTGTTATTCGAATAGCAATTAACATGATGATATTTTGCAAGGGTGGTTTGACAAAGAGACAGACCACTAGAGTTTCCAAGTTCTGAAGAGTCAGATCGAGTACCGCAGAAGCATAAGGGTGTGTCCTCCTTCGGTGTTGAGAGTTATTGTTGGGTTCAGGTGTCTTTGGAAGAGATTGATGTGTGATATGAGGTCCATTCGGTGGTGCTTCTCAGATTATTGGGTTCGATCGTTGTGTTGAAAAGGATCGATTTCGAGGGCGGAATATAATTCAATTGGGGGAGAATTGTAATATCCTGTTTTAGATCGTCTGTGATTAGGGTTCGTGGGCTGCAACCCAAGCATGAGGAAGCCTCGGGGTTGCGATGAGTTTCTATAAGTGTACGCATCTCGTCACCTTTATGTGGGTTTGAGGTTCATCGGGAATGGAGTTATATCGAAGAAGCCATGGTACTTTGAAGATTTGGCAAGTTTAGTCCTTATTATGAATTGTGTGTCAACTGAGTACGTGGGGCATAATTATGTGTACGCTCGGCGTACTCATATGCATGAAAGGAACACAAAGGCCACCTAGTACACTAGGCGTACTGGGTCCCGAAAGAAACCCTAATGTTTTCAAGTATCCCTATTTAAGGAATGTTATGTGTTATATCCAGTCACGATTTGAAGCATACTACTTCTATCAAAACCCTAAATCTCATTTCTTAGCTTGTGTGAGCAATGGAGGCCTATGGATTGACCTTGTGGGATTCTTTTGCGAAAGAGGAACTTTGAAGGAAGAAAGATTTGACATTCAAGCTTTTGGATATGAGTTTCCTTGTAGATGGAGCATCATTCTGAGGTAGCAAGCTCAAAACTTTGCTCTAATTATTCGTGGACCAATTTAGGGTTTATGTCCCCCAAAGCTTGAAGCTTTATGAGTTGGTCAACCCCAAAGCCTTATACATGTCCTCCTTGATGTCTTTAGATATTAGAGCTCATAAAAATAGACTCTTGGTTGTCAAGACCTCCCCATCTATGAGATATGTGGATTTTTATGGTGATCACATGAGAGTTTATGAGATATAGACTTGTCCAGCCTTGTTAGGGCTTAAAGTCACCAACTTTATGCTATAAGAGATTTTATCTGACCGAGATCTTAGTTGGTAGTCGTTGTCTTAATGGTTTAAGACCAATAGAGTGGAATAAGCAAGATTGGGACATACGTCGAGCGTACTTCCAGCTACATGTGGCATAGCATTGAGGCACCCTGATGCATGCATGGCTGGCCGTACGCCCAGCGTACGCATCGTGTGTTGACCCCTCTGTTGACTTTTAAGGTTTCGAGCAAATGTGGACTTTTGAGGGGGAAAATGGTCTTTTTACCCTCCTGGGATTTAGTAGAGGAGTTGACCTAACATTTATGGGATATTCATATCATGTATTACTTGGTGGCAATTGTGACATATGTTAGGCGGGGATTAGATTAGCGGTTCAGGTACAGGAGTTGCTTACTATACTCGCAAGGTGATGCTTCTCACTATACTTTACCTAGAGTTGTAATTCTTTTGTGACCAAATGGTCATATGTGTTTATATTGAGTACTGTGATATCGTGCATTATGTCTATGTGATTTATGTTGTGTATTACTTTGTGCTTACTGAGTTAGGACCGGAGGGTTCACCCAAGTTATGGGACCGGAGGGTCTTACTGTGTTATAGCCTGGAGTAGCTAATGAGATATGTGTGGTATTTTAGGGAACTCACTAAACTTCGTGCTTACCATGTTATGTGTTATGTGTTTCAGGTTTTTCTTAGGATCGCGAGAAGGCACCAGTTGATTGTACACACTAGTGAAAGAGATATGTTTTGAGGATCTTGGATTTTAATCAAACAATTATGGAGTTGCGATTTGTAAATTAAATAAATGAGATTTTGTGAAATGTGTTATGAGAATTATGTGATTTTAAATGAAAATTTTGTTTGAAAATTTACGGTGTTACATGGTACAATTGATGGAACCTAAAAAAATTAGGGTTTATGGCAATTAAAACCTAAGGCCTATGATTTTCGAAAAAACTAGGGGGTAAAGGATTAGGTTAAGTTAATTTATTTATTTTAATGGATAATCCTTAATTGGTTTGATAATTTAATTAACAGTTTAATTAAAGGATAATTATTAAATCAAGGTTTTTAAATACTAAAATTAAAATTAAAATGGCTTTTAGTTTTCAAAATTTTAAATAGATTTAAAAAAAAATATAGTATTTTGAAATGTTTAAAATACACTCTTATAATATATGTAATGTTAAAGGTTTAAATATTTACTATACGTATAAGACAAGTCAACCAAACCGGTAGTACGCCTCATTCACGAAATCGGTCTATAGGGGGGGGGGATAAGGAAATTGCCTATAAAATGGTAGTTGAATGGGTGTCCACTCTCACCAACCGCTTCCTTGATTGGTGGAGGGTTGCTAAAGGAACGAGTTTGATAGGAAACTTAATTCTCATTAATAAGTGCAATGGAATAAATAAAGTAACTATTTTTTTTTTAATTTCCCAATCTTAGTTACTTTAGGAAAATGTGAATTTGATGCTAACCCCTGAAATTGCACATTTCACTTTATGAAAGTCGTTAGTGGAGCGTGTTTGGTTAACCGTCACACTAATATGGACTTATAAAGTGTGGCAATGGGTGTCTTGTAAATTATCATTGATCAATGGAGCGTGTGTGGTTAACCAACACAATTATTAGGTGATAAATGACATCGAGAGTACCAAGCTAATTTGCATGGTTATTCACACCTTGTTTGTGATCCTTGGTATCCCAGTCACAAATGGAAAGGCAATAATCGAGATTAAACATGCCATTGAATACTTCAATGAATCTCAAAAGACCTGGGAATTTCATTTAAAAACCTAATTCATTTAAATTTAGTTTTTTATGGTGAAATTGGTAACTCGTCATTTACCTACCTTCAAATAATTTACAATTGGATTATGGCATCCCTTTTATGAATTTTGAATTATTGTGTTGGGTGTTATATTAGAGATTTCTCTATCTAATCAAAACTTATCCTTCTTCTTTTTTCAATGTCAACTTGAAACAACACTTCAGGATCCAACTCCAACAACAACACCAACCACTTCTCGCTCTTGAGAATATGCTCAAAATTCACCTTTGATGGATCCAATTATAATGATTGGAATTGCAACCTCAATATGGTTTTGAGATTCGAGGAAAAGGCACATGTTCTCGAAAAGGAGTTGAACAAGATCGCTGAAACAAAATCTACTCCTGAACAAATTGCTGAGTATAGGAGACATTGCAACGATGCGACCAAAGTGTCATGCAACATGGTTGCTAGTATGACTCCTAAGCTTCAGAGATTATATGAGGACTATTGGTTGTATGGTATGAACAAGGAGTTGATGGAGAAGTACCATCAATGAGCTCGTCAAGAAATATACGAGATAGTCAAATCCCTCATAACCATCAAGATAAAGGACGGAGAGTCCATCACGACCCACTTGCAGCACATGCAATGTTATGTGGATCATCTGCTCAAACTCAATGTGAACTTTGATGAGGAATTTGCTATTGACATAGTCTTTCACTCATTACCTTCTTGTTATGATCAGTTCATCATGACTTATCATTTGAACAAGGAGGAAACCACGTTGAGTCAACTCTAAAGCTTGCTGAGAACCTCTGAGAGTGGAATAAAGAGAAAAAGTATTGCCTTCACTCCTCCTATTTTTGCTGCTCTCATCTTCACCATTGGGCAATGGAAAGGGAAAAAGAGGAAAGCTCCCTCGAAACATAACTAGAAGGGAAAGTCTCAAGCTTGGTCGTCAAGCAATGGCCCTAAAGGCAAGTCTAGTTCTGATCCCCCCCCCCCCCGGCGCACCGCCATGTCTGACCCCAAAGAGGCTACTTGCTTCTATTGCAATGATAAGGGGAATTGGAAGAGAAGCTACCCCAATTACTTGCAGGAGATTAAGGATGGCAAGGTGAATCCAACCTCGGCAGGTATTTACACTATTCAATCTAAAAACTCATCGCATTTTAATTATCGGGTCCTTGATTTAGGATGTGGTTTTCACATTTGCTATGACTTGCAGGGACTAAAAAAAGTGAGGATGTGCAGCATAAGAAGATAAACCTGATTATGGGAAATAGGAGATCGTCACCTGTCACCAAGAATGGGGTTTTTCTCTTTAGTTCTTAGAAGTGGGTTGAGTTTAGAGTTAAACAAATGTTGCTACTCGTCAGAGCTGACGAGGGATATTCTTTCTTTTCATGGTTTATACAGACAAGGTTTTAGATATTCTTTCAATAATGAAAATGGTTCTATCAATGCTTATTACAATAATGCATTTTATTTTGAAACATTACCTTGTGATGGTGTATATGAAACTGTGATGGTTGTAGAGAATTTAGGAAATAATGTGTTGCAAATTAATGCATCTATTGGTATAGACAAGGCATACTTGTGGCATTGTCGTCTTGGACATGTCAAAAATAAATGCATTGCCCAACTCCAAAAGGAAGGAGTGTTGGAATCATTTGACTTATGGTCAGATGATACATGCGAGTCTTGTTTTCTTGGAAAGATGACTAAATTACCTTTCACTGGTTCTTGTGAAAGAGGTTAAGGATTGTTGGATCTCATACACATAGATGTGTGTGGGCCCTACAGATCCACAACAAGGTATGGAAATCGATTTTATGTGACTTTTACTGATGATTATAGCATATATGGCTATGTCTACTCGATCAAGCATTAGTCAGAAACCTTTCAAAGGCTCAAAGAGTTCAAACATGAAGTCGAAAGTCAATTAGGTAGGAAGATCAATATTTTCAGATCTGATAGAGATGGTGACTATCTTAGTATCGAGTTCCACGACTATCTTAAGGAATGTGAAATTTTTTCACAACTGACACCTCCTAGGACACCACAACTTAATGGTGTGGATGAGAGGTGAAATCGAAATTGGGCATGGTTTGTTACATGAAGAGTTGAGCTTCACTTCCAATATAATCTTAGGGGTATCCCTTAGAGACTGTCGCCCAGATTCTTAATTTAGTCCAAAAAAGAAGGTTGACAAAAACACCTCATGATATGTAGATAGGGAAGTTTCCCTCGTTGTCACATATGAAAGTTTGGGGTTGTGAAGCTTTCATTAGACGAGAGACTCATGACAAGCTTGAACCTCAAAGTGAGCGATGCATTTTCATCGGCTACCCACAAAATTCCTATGGATACTTGTTCTATTGACCTATTGAGAATGTGGTTTTCGTAGCATGAAGAGGTGTCTTTCGCGAGAGAGAACTCATATTAAAAGAGGATAGCGTGAGTACAATAGATCTTGTAGAAATTCAAGAATCAATCGATGAAGGAACCTCTAACGCTGGCACTCAACTTGAGGAAGAGATTTTTGATGAACCTATTGACGAGTCACTACCTCTTAGGCGTTCCACTCGAGTTAGAATGACACTTGAGTTTTATGGTTTCCATATAACGATAGATGGTGATATTTTTATCATTGATAGTACACTGGTAAATTTGGATGAGCCTTCTTACTATAAGGAAGCTATGGTGGGCCCTAATTCTTCTAAGTTGAAAGAGGCAATGGACAACGAGATCAAGTCCATGTATGACAATCAAGTTTGGAACTTGTATGACAATGTAACAGGTCATAAGATAGGTGGTTGCAAATGGATCTTCAAGAAGAAAACCGACATGGATGGAAAGGTACACATGTTCAATGCATAACTGGTTGCAAAGGGCTTTACTCAAATCCCAGGGGTTGACTATGATGAGACCTTCTCACTGGTGGCTAAGATCAAATCTATTAGGGTTATGCTACCCATAGTTGTGTTTCATGATTATGAAATATGACATATGGATGTTAAAACCGCTTTCCTTAATGGAAACTTGGTTGAGGATGTTTACACGAGTCAGCCAGAGGCTTTTGTGGATGCTAAATACCTCAATAGAGTGTGTAAGCTTGAGAAACCAATCTATGGATTGAAACAAGCTTCTCGTAGATGGAATCTTTACTTTGATGAAGGTTACTATACCCCCACTAGCTTTGACAAATACACAAGATTCATCTACACTTCTAGAGAAACAAAACTCTTTGACTTTCTCTAGAAGTGTAGATGAATCTTGTGTATTTGTCAAAGCTAGTGGGGGTATAGTAACCTTCCTAGTATTGTATGTTGATGACATACTACTTATAGAAACGACATTCTAACCTTGCAGGATGTTAAGTCCTTGGTTGGAAAGTGTTTCGCTATGAATGATCTGGGAGAGGCTGCCTATATTCTAGGAATAAGGATTTTTAGAAATAGGAGTAAAAGACTAATTGGACTTTGTCAAAGTACATATCTGGATAAGGTGCTAAGACATTTTAGCATGGCAAATTCCAAGAAAGGGGAGTCACCTATCCAGAGAAATACCAAACTGTGTAAGACTCAGAGTCTGAGTACTGATGCAGAGATAGCAGAAATGAGTCCAATTCCATATGCTTCCGCCGTTGGATCGATCATGTATGTAATGACATGTACACGCCCTGATGTGGCTTTTGCTTTGAGCATGGTTAGTCGATATCAGGGAAATCCAGGTAAAGCTCATTGGATAGCGGTCAAGAACATTCCTAAGTATCCGCAAAGGACAAAGGACTGGGTCCTTGTGCTTGGTAACAATGATGACTTAAGAGTTACTGGATATAGCTATGTCAGTTTTCAGTTAGACAAAGACAACTTTCATTCTCAGTCTGGGTGGGTGTTTACCCTTAATGGAGGAGCAGTGACTTGGAAAAGTTCCAAGCAGGAAACGGTAGCTGATTCAACCTGTGAATCAGAGTATATTGTGGCAAGAGAAATGTCAAAAGAGGCTATAAGGTTGAAAAACTTCATCGGCGATCTTGGAGTTGTGCTGACCATAAAGGATCCTATGTAAATTATCTGCGATAATGAAAGAGTGGTTGCTTTAACCAAGAAACTGAGAGATCATGGTAGATCAAGACATATTGAAAGAAAGTATCACTTTATCAGGCGTTGTGTGGAAAAAGGAAGCCTTATTGTGAACAAGGTATCATCATAAGAGAATCCTGCAAATCCCCTCACAAAGGGTCTGAGTAGGAGTAAGCACGTTCAGCATGCGTGGAGCATTGGTCTTAAGGATGATATTACTTTCAGTGATTAGATAGATATTTAGAAACTTGTAATAGATAAATGTGATTAACATTTGATGATTAAGTAATGGAGAATTATTTATGAGTATTGTTTACTATCTATTGTCAATTATTTATCATTGTGTTTCAACTTTGCATGTTTTACTTCCCAAATAATTGGATTATTCAAAACATCCATAGTCGATCATAGTTTGGAAGTAAGTAGTGAATTAAGACTGTTGTGAATTGGATTGTAGATTGTGTAAGGGTTTAGGCATAGCAATGGTTTGCAGCAACATTCATGAGTACTTTTGAAATATGGATTTAAGTATTGGATTAACCCACGCTTATAGAATTACTTCATGGAATTTATCACAAGTAATTTTGAGACAATAATATCGTGTAATCTTTAAACTAAGATATATGAGTTGTTTACAAATTGAATGTGTATTGATAATGCATAAATGTATCAGTAACTTGATGTTATAGAACATATTTTTGTGTACGATTTGATGAGTAAATAGTACAAGCATATAAGTCAAAGTTTATTTTTTCCTTTTGCTCTAAGGGTAAAAGCGATATCCTGGACCCCTTGATGATTTGGTGTTGACTTATGTATCGGGCCTGGTCTGACTAAATTGATGTGTTCAATTAACTTCTTTTTCATTACAAATCAGAAATCAGGAAACAAAGTAATGGAAAATGAGAATGGTTATGTTTCATTTCATTTGTGTAGATGATATCTTGCAGAACGGAGGATTATATGATCCCTTTTGTTAGGACACGTAACTCACTGGGTCAGAGTTCGACAATGGCTTTGAGAGCTACAATTACTAGTCAAATTTTGAGGTCATATTTGCAATCATAGTTATTAGACTTATCCAAGTGGGGAACCATTAGATTAGGTGTCTAAGCTCATAACTGTAATTGTTACGTACTTGATTTGATAGTAGCATGATCCTTTTAGGTTGCCTTCATACTGGCAACTAGACAGGATGACTATTGGAGAGAGAGGTTTAATTTATTATTTGCAATAATAAATTTATATATAAAATGAATTATTAATATGTTATGATAATAATACATTAATTAGAAATCATATTACTAATTAGTATTTAATTAGAAATTAATTAGGAATTAATTTTAGGATCATATGAACTTATTAAAAGTACATGGGTTGTTTTGCAATTATTTGATAGTTGTGGTTTTGGGATCTTGCATCACCTGTATTGGGGAGGACCGAAAAAACTTAGAATATTCTAGTGGATTTCCTCCAAGCCTTAAGGAAGGGAGTCAATGGGCTGCTTAGGCCCTAAGCTAAGGGATTAGGGTTTTCCACCTTAAAACCCTAGCTGCCTCAGCTATCACCCAACCTTCATGATTTCATACACCTCCAAGAAAACCTAGAAGAGCCAAAATTCTGAGAAAGTACCTCCTCTCTCCTCTCTCTCATAATCATCCTCTTGCCCTAGTGTGTTTGTGAGCCATTAGAGGTACTACACTTGCGGTACTTGTTCTCAAAGATCAAGATCTTCAAGGAATCATTATTATTACAATATAGCAATAAAGGTATGTATGACAACTCATTATTTCCTATCTTGTAAAAGTCAATAAAAGTTATACTTATTGATTTGTTAATTTAATAAAATTAAATTAATGTTTTTGATACATATAAACACTTTGTTAAAATGTTGTAGAAATAAGAAGTTGAAACCCAAGGAAAACCAAGGATTCTCGCGTTAACCGAAAACCTTCGCAAGAAGGAACAACTAGCTTTGGACAGCAAACTGGCTATCGGCCACAAACTGTTTACATTCGAGAACCTCGGACCATAATAGTGCGAGACCGAGAACCGCCTTCAGTAGAAAACTACCCTGGAGGGTTTCTTTTTCAGACCGAAAACCCCGCATGCTTATCCTTCTCGGGTAGAGTTCCCAACCGAGAACCCGTCTCCTCGGTTTGTGTTTTCGGCTGAAAACTTTCTTGTATATATACAAGATACCCGAAATCTTCCCTCATTTTTACACATTTCAGCCAAAAACTACACTTCTCTCTCAAGTATCATCAACCGAAGCCTCCCCTCTCCTGTCAAGAACATGCGAAACCTCTCATTTCTTTGATTTCCATGTGAAAAACCCTTGATTATTCTTGAGGATCTTGCAAGTATCATCCAATTATCTTTGTTATCATTCCAAAAAAAAACCTTTCAATCTTCATAGATTGTGCCGAAAACACCCAATTTAGCTAGTTTTCATAAAAAAAAAACACACGAAAAACACGACAAACACCTACACACTATTCTACGGATTATTGTAAGTCTTCTTACAATAATTAAGTGGTGTTTAAGACTTTAAACTTCATTAGATTATCTAATTTATACTTAATATAATGTTAATCTAAATTAGGATTTGGTTTTTATCGCTGGTTCTAACTTGTGGAATTAACGCGACTACACTTTATCTTCAACTGGAAACTCACAAAAGGTGAGTTCATACCCTTGCATTTTACTATTTCTCACTGTTTTAAGGGGTGGGGGGATACAATTCTAACACAAGAATATTGTGTTTAGAATTAAATGATTTCTAAATACTTCTAAAACGACTTTAAACTACGGAAACTCTTTTAAATATTGTCAAGCTCTTTTAAATGTTTCAAAAACTCTTTGAAACTTATGTTTTTCCAAAATCACACACACACACACACACACATATATATATATATATATATATATATATATATATATATATATATATATATATATATATATATATATATATAAGATTTAAAGGGCTTAGGACTAATAATTCGCTATAATTCGTTTTCCTTGTTTGGATGTGGGCTTAGTGTAGAGTTATTTGTCTGAATGTCGTTTCAATTTTAATTATATACATATATATATATTTATATATATATATATATATATATATATATATATATATATATATATATATAAGTTACTTCAATCATATTCATATTCCCTTTGTAACATGTCGAGCAAAGGGGATACTTTCATGAATATTACATATAATACATAACAGAAATATAAATTATAATATGTATAATTAATGGAACTCTCATACTATTTTCACTAATCAGTTATACAAAGTTTAACGGTATACTCTCATTCAAATACTTTACATTCAAGTATAGTAGAAAAACGATATTCTATTAGTTCATTTATTTATAAATGAGTTTTCATCATTATTATATATGCAATTATCAATATGATTTTTGTGAGACAATGTTCAGTTGCTTATTCATTTAGGCAATACTATTAAAGTCCTAATGTTATAACCAGAATCTCCCGACAGAGATCAAAACAAATGTGTATAGATTCATATGGGATTGGCAATCCCACACTCAGACTATTCATTACAGTTGGGCTGGTATACCTATGAGTGACAAATGTCGTTATAGTTATGGCGCCTACAAAGTGTCGTATCAGGCCAACTAGTCATAACATGGTTATAATAACTCACAAAAAGATATGAAAAAATAGGATTAGTGTATAAATAATATGCCAACGAGTACGAATACAAAGTACTAATTTTACAATAATACGATTTATTGTATTACATTATGATTTACAATTATAGCTGGTGGCGCCAGGCATACTTACTTTTACAAGGTTATCAAAGAGTACAATTACAGAACTTGGAATACATAAAAAATACATAAAACATTCTTTTTATAATTTTATTGTGACTTAAAACTATGTTACATCACTTTATAGTACAACAACACTTATACAGAAAGGTTTTATGGCATTAAAACTACTTTTCAGTTATATTAGAAAATATTGGATTTTGTAGAACATTAAACATGATTACTATTTCAAGAAACAAATAGCAAATTTCTAAACATAAATACTTATGAACTCACCAACGTAAATGTTGATACTCTTTTTCAAAAAAATTTGTATTCTTAGGGAATCGGTAGATAGGTACATCCCTAGGATTTTGAGAAGACGGAGCAAAATAGAGTCATGTCTTCTATCTTTTGTTATATAAATTTTGATGTCATATATACAATGGATTGAATACATATATAAAAATTATACTTTGTTAATGAAATGGTTTTTGTACTTTGATTACTATGATGCATGCGTTGTGATACTTGACATGAAGTCATCCACCCCCGGATGTTTCTGCCGCTCCGATTTGGGGGTGTGACAGATTGGTATAAGAGCATTGTTTATAGTGAACTCAGTATATCAATCCGTAAAAGATATACAACTATAAATATATTGGGGATATAGAGGTTTGACTACAAGTATACTTTTCATAATAAGTATATTAACACTCATACATACATAAACAACATCATAGTGAGTAACAACATAATAGTATTTGGATGTTAGATACTACAGCTAAACCTGGACAGTTATGTAATCATATTTGGAATAAATATAGAAAGATCAACTATATTTATTTGAGATACAACCAACATGTGTTTGGGAGTGATGGTAGTGTTGCGACAAGTCTAAAACTTACCAACTCTACATATACAAAAGAACTCTAGAACAAAACATAAATTTTAAAATACTATAGGAGTATTTTAGGCACTATAATACTAAGAACCAACTATTTGAAAACAAAGGACTCTTGCTGGTAGATCTATAAGTACTAAGTGTATATATTACGATTATATATAATTAAGGTTTTATAGACTTAGTATGTGTGGTTTAGCTTTACTTCCTTTTCCTTGTTTAGATGTGGATGTAAAGTAGGATCATTTATTCGAAGGTCTATTCGACCCAAGTTATATATAATTGGCATACACTTTGTGGTTATAGAAGGACCACTATGATTCATACCATATATAATACATTAACTGATTAATTATAAGTTTCTGATATGGAAACTTGAAATTGTTTACTTACCTTTAATAAGTTTATTAGATGTCTCTTACACCCCTATTGTCACGTAGATAGCATGGCTGGATTTCATCTACCGGGTGACCCTTACTTTCCCAATCAAAACGGTGGTTGGATTGAACCAGAGGATGACCATGTTGTTCCAAAAGAAGAAGATTTTCTAGAAGACTCTGACTCAGAATCAGAGATCTATGATCCACCACAATTTCCCCAAAATATTAATCCTCATCGGGACTTCCAAGTTCTAACGCCTCAGTGGGCAGTGAACTTAGATAGGTGGAGTCATGAGTAGGGTCAGGACCGTCCTTACAATGGAGACCGAAGATTCTACAAAATTGATGAGGGAGGCTCAGCAGAAAGATCCCTCCATCGAGTTGTAGAGGTCGGTGCGACCTAAGTAACTAACAAAGTTCAACTCCGCCATTTGAATGAAGACCAAGAGTTAACCATAAATCACATTGATGCCCTTTAAAGGGAACTGACTGCAACCCAAACTGAAGTCAGAGAACTTCGAGAACACCAAGTATCATTGGAACGCGTGTGTTTGAAACAGAATGCCAGTTGGCTAAATCCATGGTTGAAACTAGTAGAAAGTCAAACAACACTCCTCGCATGTAGAGCATACTCTACTCACTCTTTTGGATATATAGATTAAGTCTACGTATATACACTAGTGATGTTTTCATGTTCATAGTACGACCTCGAGATTTCATTTCTCCATAGGTCGGTATGCTGTCAAGTTTTCTGTTAATATGGTATATTGTAGACTTATTACAAGGTCAAGTTTTCCGAACTCTATATATCTGATATACCAATGAAATTGACAGGCATCTTATTTCCTTTGAAAAATCGCTATTCTATTTCACAAAATCTCTTTGCAAGTCATTTCTTGTGGTAGACTTCTATTGTAGCTTCCTACAGTATACATGTTGAATGAGTGTATTTAGTTCAAAGACATCTGATTCATAATCTCTATTGATGTCTTACCACATTTTTATCCTTTTAACCTAAAAGGAAAAGATGCCTTCAAGGAGAAACCCAAGGCGTATCAATGTTAGTGTAGCACCAACACCACCTCCACCTCCGTCGCCACCTCCACAGCTTGACGTTTCCATGTTTCAAGCAGTGGCCAATGCAGCTGTGGAAGCTGCCATGTCACACATCAATATAACTGGTGCTAGTGGATTTGGGTGTGGTGCTCATCCCTCTAATCACGGTGAAAATCATGGAAACCCACGGGAGTGTTATTATAAGGACTTTACAAATGGAAAACCTAGAACCTTTAATGGGACTGGGTATTCATGGCTCTAACTCAATGGATTGAGAAAACCAAAGCAGCCATTGAAATCTACTCATGCCTTGAAGGGAGCAAGGTGAAATTCGCTGCCTGCACCTTTTCTCACCGAGCTCTCACATGGTGGAACGGCCATGTTAAATCACTGACTCTTACAGTGGCTAATTCAATGAGATGGGAAAAACTGAAATCATTGATGATGCAAGAGTACTGCCCAAGCGGTGAACTACAAAAGCTCAAGCAAGAGCTTTGGGGCCTTACCATGACAGGTACAGACATAGTAACTTACACCAATAATTTAGCGATTCAGCGAACCTATGTACTGGAATGGTTCCTCTTGAGAGCAAGAAAATCAAAAGGTATATATGGGGGCTTTTACCTCAAATCCAAGGGAGTGTGTTACCTTCAAAGCCGGTTACCTTCGATTGCACCAAAAAACTGGCACATTCTCTAGTAGATCATAGAGTCCGTCAAGGCTTTATGACTGTTGCTCTAGAAAACCCCAAAAAAACAAACAACAACATCAACAACAATAAGAAAAAGCTATGGAACAAAAGGAAGGGTCAATCTTCCCAAGAGCATTCCAAGAAGCAATAGATAGTGGCTGTCCATGCTGCTACCACTCTCGCTTCCGTTCCTGATAATCCTACACCAACAAAGCAGTATGTTGGTAAACTACCGAAGTGCAAAAAGTGTAATTTCCATCACAATGGAAATTTCCATGAGATGCAACGTAGGAACCACAACAGAAAAGGGCACACTGCCCAATTCTGTAGGTCACCTCCGCAACCGATCACTCAAGTTCCCGGTGTTGGAGTAAGTCGGGCATGTTATGAATGCGGTGACACTGGACACATCAAAAGAGATTATCCAAGTCGAGGAATGTCGGTGGAGTAGGAAGAATACTACCTATTGGTCATGAGGAAGCCGTGGTAGATCCTACGGTGGACACGGTCCATTTCTTCTCAATAATACATATGTATGCATTCTATCTGATAGTGGTGCAGAGAAAAGCTTCATGAGCCATAAATTTGAACACCTACTTAAACAAAATTATCAACCACTAAAAATGCATTTACCATAGAAATGGCTAACAGGAAAACCGAGAACACTAACGATATATACATAGGATGTATCTTACTCTAAATAACTTTTCCTTCCCAATCAACCTGATGCCGATCTCCATGAAAGGTTTCGACGTCATCATTGGTATAGATTGGTTAAGTCCTAATCATGTTGACATCCTATGCTACAAGAAAGCAATTCGCCTTAACCTGCAAACTAACAAAACCCTTATCATTTAAGGTGACAATTCTGGCACGAACCTACAAATCATGTCTTGTATCAAGGTATAAATGTATCTTTGCAAGGAGTACTGTGCTTTTCTAGCTCATGTGGTAGACAAGAAACAAGAAATGAAGGGATTCGTGATCATTCCCGAAGTCTGTAATTTCCCCAACATCTTCCCTGATGATCTTCCAGGAGTCCCACCAGAAAGACAAGTTGAATTCAGAGTCAACTTAATCCCTGGAGCTACCCCCGTAGCTAAATCACCTTATCGTCTTACATCGGCAGAAATGCAGGAACTATCCAGCCAGCTGAACGAACTTCTTAGCAAATGATTCATTAGACCAAGCTTCTAGCCCTAGAGAGCACCGTTCTTGTTCGTGAAGAAGAAAGATGGATCTTTCAGTATGTGCATAGACTACGACGAGCTAAACAAACTGACCATCAGGAACCGATACCTTGTACCTCATATTGATGACCTATTCGATCAAATACAAGGTGCAAGCTACTTTTCAAAGATTGACTTAAGATACGGGTATCACCAGTTATGAGCTTTAGAGGAAGACGTTCCCAAAACAGCCTTCGAAACTCGTTATGGTCACTACGAGTTTGTAGTGATGCCTTTCGGATTAACTAATGTGCCCGTAGTGTTCATGGACTTGATGAATAGGGTGTGTCCTCCATACCTAGAAATATTTTTGATTGTCTTCATAGATGATATCCTTATCTACTCACGAAGTGAGGAGGAGCTTAGTCAACATCTCCAACAAGTCTTGCAAACATTGAGAGCAGACAAGCTATATGAGAAGTTCTTAAAGTGCGAATTTTGGATTAGGAAAGTAGATTTCCTAGGTCACGTGGTTAGTGTAGAGGGAATACATGTGGACCCATCCAAAATAAAGGCAATCGAGAACTGGTCAGCACCTAAAACGCCTATAGAAATCCACCAATTCTTAGGCCTTGCTGGCTACTATCGCAGATTCATTTAGAATTTCTCCCGAGTTGCTAAGCCACTTACCACCCTGACACAAAAGGGTGTAACTTTTAACTGGGGAGAGAAACAAGAAACAGTGTTCCAAAAGCTAAAGCGAGCCCTATGCAGCGCACCTATTTTGTCTCTACCAGAAGGGACAAAAGACTTCGTAGTATACTACGATGTGTCTAACCACGGGATAGGATGTGTTCTTATGCAGTGAGGAAAGGTTATATCCTATGCCTTGAGACAGCTTAAGACACACGAGGTTAACTATACAACACGCGATCTTGAACTGGGAGCAGTCGTATTTGCTTTGAAAATATGGAGACATTACTTCTATGGCACAAAATGCACAATATTCACGTACCATAAAAGTCTTCGGCATATCTTCGAATAGAAATAACTAAACATGAGACAACGACGTTGGGTATAACTATTAAACAATTATAAATGGCAAATTCATTATCATGACGGTAAATCCAATGTAGTAGCTAATTCCCTCAGCAGAAAAGAATACCCGGGATGTCGAGTAAAGTTGTTGACCATGACAATCCATTCACAGTTGTCCACATAGATCAAAGAGGCTCAACTTGAGGCCTTGCAACCCAAGAATGTGGCAAGTGAATCTCTAGGAGGAATGGACAAAAAATTAGAAATCAAAAGTGATGGAGCCCGATATCTCATGAACCAGATCTGGACACCAAAGTCTAGTGGTTACATATAGATTGACATGAATAAAGCACATAAGACATGATACTCCATTCACCCGGGCTCAGACAAGATGTATCTGGACCTTAAGAAACTTTATTGGTGGCCTAACATGAAGGCTGAGATTGATACCATTGTGGGAAAGTGTCTTACTTGTGCCAAAGTCAAGGTAGAGTACCAAAAGACTTCAGGTCTACTACAGCAACCGGAAATCCCCGAATGGAAGTCGGAGCGGATTACAATGGATTTCATAACTAATTTTCCCAAGACAACATGTGGTCATGATACCATTTGGGTAATTGTTGATAGATTAACCAAATCCACACACTTCTTACCAATAAAGGAAACAGACAAGATGGAGAAGCTAACTAGAACATACATCAGAGAGATAGTTAGACTGCATGGTGTACCAATATCTATTATCTCTAATCGTGATAGTAGATTCACCTCATGATTCTAGAAGTCACTTCAGAAATCTCTGGGAACTAGGCTGGACATAAGTACAACCTACCATCCACAAACTGACAGACAGAATGAGAGAACGACTTAAATGTTAGAAGACATGCTGAGAGTATGTGTAATCAACTTTGGTAAAGCATGGGATACCCATTTACCACTAGTCGAGTTCTCGTACACCAACAGTTACCATACTAGCATTAAAGGTGCTCCATTGGAAGCCCTCTATGGTCGTAAGTAGAGATCACCTTTGTGTTGGGCTAAAGTGGGTGACATGCAACTGGCTAGAGGTCAAATTCCCGATAGCACTCTCACTAGTCCGAAGATCATTCTAGAAACTACTCAGAAGATAGTACAAATCTGAGAACGACTTAAAGCTTCCAGAGACAGACACAAAAGCTACGCTGACAAGAGAAGAAAGCCCTTGGACTTCCACGTTAGTGATCTCGTCATGTTGAAGATCTCACCCTAAAAGGGCATGATACGGTTTGGAAAGCATGGAAAACTTAATCCAAGGTACATCGGACCATTCAAGATTCTTGCTAGAATCGGTCCAATAGCTTACAAACTCAAACTACCTCAAGAACATAGCAACATACATCCTACCTTCCACATGTATAATCTAAAAAGTGCTTATCCGATGAGACTCTTGTAATCCCACTCGATGAAATCCAGATAAATGAGAGCCTCAACTTCGTCGAATAACCAGTAGAATCCTAGACAAGGAAGTAAAGAGAACTAAACAAAGTTGTATCCCGATGGTGAAGGTTCGCTGGAACACAAAGTGGGGACCTGAATTCACTTCAGAGCGGGAGGATCAAATGAAACAAAAGTATCTACATCTCTTTCCCTAGTCTTATAGTATCTCTATAGTCTTAATTTTGGGAGGAAATTCCCTTTAACGGGGGGATGATGTGACAACCTGTTATTTCCTATCTTGTAAAAGTCAATAAAAGTCAAACTTATTGATTAATTTAATAAAATTAAATTAATGTTTTTGATACATATAAACACTTTGTGAAAATGTTGTAGAAATAAGAAGTTGAAACCCAAGGAAAAACAAGTATTATCGACTTAACCAAAAACCTTCGCAAGAAGGAACAGCTAGCTTCGGACCGCAAATCGGTTATCGATCGCAAACTGTTTACAACCGAGAACCTCAGACCACAAACATGTGAAACCAAGAACTTCCTTAAGTAGAAAACTACCTCGGAGGGTTTCCTCTTCGGAACGAAAACCTCGCATGCTTATCCTTCTCGGGTAGAGTTCCCAACCGAGAACCCATCTCCTCGGTTTCTGTTTTCGACCGAAAACTATCCTGTATATATATAAGATGCCTGGAATCTTCCCTCATTTTTACACATTTCAACTGAAAACTACACTTCTCTCTCAAGTATCATCAACCGAAGCCTCCCCTCTCCTCTCAAGAACATGTGAAACCTCTCATTTCCTTGATTTCCATGCAAAACCCTTGAGTATCCTTGAAGATCCTGCAAGTATTATCCATTGATCCTGTTATCACTCCAAAACACCTTTTAATCTTCATAGATTGGGCGGAAAACACCCAATTTAGCTAGTTTTCATCAAAAGCACACGAAGAACACTAAAAACACCTACATGCTATTCTATGGATTACAATAAGTCTTCTTACAATAATTAAGTGTTGTTTAACACTCTAAACTTCATAAGATTATCTAATTTATAGTTAATATAATGTTAATATAAATTAGGATTCGGTTTTTATCGCAGGTTCTAACTTATGGAATTAGCGTGACTACACCGTATCTTCAACCGGAAACTCACAAAAGGTGAGTTCATACCCCTGCGTTTTTACTATTTTTCACTATTTTGGGGGGGGGGGGGATACAAGTCTAAAACAAGAACATTCTGTTTACAATCAAATGATTTCTAAATATTTCCAAAACGACTTTAAAATTACTGAAACTCTTTTAAATATTGTCAAACTCTTTTAAATGTTTTAAAAACTCTTTTAAACTTATATTTTGCCAAAATAATATATATATATATATATATATATATATATATATATATATATATATATATATATATATATATATATATATATATATATATAAGATTTAAAGGGCTTAGGACTAATAATTCCTTGATTTCATATATATATAAATATATATATATATATATATATATATATATATATATATATATATATATATATATATATATATATATATATGAATATAAAAGATATTTCAATCGGATTCATATTCCCTTTGTAATAGGTCCAACAAAGGGGATACTTTCACGAAAATTAAATATCAAACATAACACAAATATAAATTATCATAGGTATAATTTATGGAACTCTCATACTATTTTCACTAATCAGTTATACAAAGTTTAACGGTATACTCTCGTACAAATAATTTACATTCAAGTATACTAGAAAAATGACATACTATCAGTTCATTTATTTCAAAATGACTTTTCATCATTATTATATACGTAATGGTCAATATGGTTTTTGTGAGACAATGTTTAGTTGCTTATTCATTTAGGTAATACTATTAAAGTCCTGATGTTATAACCAGAATCTCCCGACAGAGAGCGAGACAAATGTAGATGGATCTATATGGGATTAACAATCCCACACTCAGACTGTTCGTTATAGTTGGGCTGGTATACCTATGAGTGACAAATGTCGTTTACAGTTCTAGTGCCTACAAAGCGTCGTATCAGGCCAACTAGTCATAATATGGTTATAATAACTCACAAAAAGATATGAAAAAATATGATTAGTGTATAAATAATATACCAAAGAGTACGAATACAAAGTAATAATGTTACAATAATACGATTTACAGTATTACATTATGATTTCCAATTATAGATGGTGGAGCCAGGCATACTCACTTTTACAAGCTTTTCAAATAGTACAATTACAGAACTTGGAAAAGATAAAAAAATATAGAAAACATTCTTTTTATAGTGTTATTGTGAATTAAAACTATGTTACATTACTTTATAGTACAACAACACTTATACATAATGGTTTTATGGCATTAAAACTACTTTTTAGTTACATTAGAAAATATTGGATTTTTTGGAACATTAAACATGATTACTATTTCAAGAAGCAAACAACAAACTTCTAAATATAAATACTTATGAACTCACTAACTTAAATGTTGAGAATCTCTTTTTCAAAACACTTGTATTCTCAGGGCATCAGTAGATAGGTACATCCCCAAAATTTTGAGAAGACGGAGCAGTATAGATTCATGTCTTCTATCTTTTGTTATATAAAATTTGATGTCATACAATGGCTTGAATACATATGTAAAACTTATACTTTGTTAATGCAATGGTTGTTTTATTTTGATTACTATGATGCATGTGTTGTGATACTTACCATGAAGTCATCCACCCCCGGACGTTTCCGCCGCTCCGGTTTGGGGGTGTGACAATATGTGATCTAATCTTCCTTATGCTGATTTTGAAATTATTAGATACATTCGAGGGTTTCTATTTTTGTGTTAAATGCTTGTATATCTAATAGAGAAAACATAGACCCAACAAGTAGGGTTGCATGCACACATAGGAGTGTTTGCTATGTATAAAACTTGTCATATAATACAAAAACAAGTAAACTAGGTTACCTATAATCCAATCCATCTTGAATGTGTGTTTAGTGATTTCTAGAGAATACATGTAGTTGTGAGGGTCAACACAACGTTTGTGAGCATTAAAGGTTTTCTGCTAATAGCACTAATACTTTTAAAAAGTATAAAAAATATTATCTTTGTATGAATAACAATAGTTGAAACAGTGTTTGCCATGAGTGTTTGGAAGCCAAAATATATCTTTGTATAAATAAATCCATACTTAAAACCATATCTGTAAAGAATATTTTAATAAACTTGAAAACCAATCTATACTGTTACATAAGTGATTCCATACTTAAAATAGTTTTGAAAGCAACTAAGCGCATAGTTGTAGTGAGAAAGAGATATATTCTAGTTAATGTTTAAAGTGAGTCCTATAACCGAGCTACGTGACTGAGTGTACCTTCCTACAACACTTCATTGGACGTTGTAGTAACAATTTGTCACACACCAGTCGGCGATGGAAGCATCAGGTGGTATAACTTCATTTTTGTATCACAATTATATAACATACATTGAACAAAACTAAAGAATTTTATAAAATACATACCTTTATTAATGGTTGAAAGTTACATTATTATTGTTTTCCTAGTACTTATTACATAATATCCGACTATTACATAAGTCTTAACGAAAAGAAAGGATAATAGTAAAACTTCTCATATTCGAGTAACATACCAGCTTGTCAAGTTCCTAAAAACACATGCCTTTTGAAAATATGTCAACACAAAGTTGGTGAGTCCACAGGTTTTGACTCCATAAAATAATGCTTTTTCCATGTTTCAAAAGTTTACAAATTTAGCTTATATGTATCATTCTTACTCATACTTGTCTCTAACATATAATATATAGCCTAGGTATAATGATTTACTTAGTAATAAGTAGTATACCTATAAGTTTCATCTACTATGCATGTACGCATTTGTAGTCCCATACAAGCAAAGATTCCTACGTATAAATTTTATTTCAATTCTATACGAGTGTGCATACTTGGTATAATTGTCTACTTAAAGAATAAGTAGTATACCTACAATATCTATGTACTCATGGTGTAAGTGTTTGGAGAACTTATACTTAACATTCATACTTGTATATCGACAACGTATAATGTTTATAGAGTATTATAGTGCTACCATGAGTCCATAACCGCGATTGTATGACTAGTTTAAAACCTCTAATTGATGCTACAAGTTTCGTACCTTAAGATAAATTATGCATGCTTCATCGACGCCGGATAACAATAAAATGGGCAAGTTTGTCACTAGCATTATGTTGGGTTGTAGCTAGCAACCACGGGTGGGGGTGTGAACCCGCATAGATCTATACACAACTTTCTTCCTCGCACGAGATTAGCGGTTATAAGTCAGAGGATTTCCACTAAGATTTCCCATGTTAGTTGATGAATACAATAGCTCACGTAGAATTGTCGAGTTCCGTTAGTTCTAATAGTGAAAGCATATTCATGTCTAAAACCCTAAGTTATTAGACTATGCTTTAAGCATTACTCCTAATATTTATAATACTTAGGTAGTACAACAACAATTACTCGAGGTAAAACAAGGTTTTATCTTAACATAAAACCAATAATAGCAACATACTTAACAAGTATATATAGAACTCCTAAATATACCTTCAAGGCTATATTAATAACATAATAGGTTCTATCTTGACATAAAACCAACAATAGCAACATGCTTAATAATTAATATATATAATTCTCAAGTATAACTCCGAGGCTATATCACACATATTATATATAGAATTCCTGAATATTACTCAAAATTTGTATTAGTATAATAACATGATAACAAGTTTATGATAATTGTATGTTTTCAAAATATCATATTCGAAACAACTATATCCTAGTTAATATAACTATCTATGTTGATACAAATATACTATCATATAGACAAAATATTAACTTAAATACAATACTTAGCATGCGTTTTCCCCCGAAAACATTTAAAAGTGGGGCCGTGAAACTTACCCTAGTAGCATGATTTTATGTAATATAACTAGAAACGATCAGTGGTTTGTGATCGTCGGGCTCCGGATGCGAAACGGTTTCAACAAACGAAAGAGAGAGAAAGAGAGAGAGAGAGAGAGAGAGAGAGAGAGAGAGAGAGAGAGAAGAGAGTTTTAGGTGTAAGGACGATTAGAGTCGAACTTGCTATTTATAGGTTGTCCAAGACAAGTCCATGTCGTGGGCTTCATCTACACATCGTGAATCTTAGCTGCATCACCTCGTAGACTTGCCATTTGGGTCATAGCTTCGGACTCTGTCACGATACTGATTTCACGTCGTGGCCTTTATGTCCACATCATGGAGATTTAATACCTCACTTCCGTAGACTTTCCATATGCATAATATCATTGAGAGGTGTCCTAGATCACTTTCACGTCATGGACCTCATGTACACATCGTGGAGCATGGCTAAGTTAGGGTTTCTGCCACGTGTCATGCTCTTAGATCGCTACATCTTCACAAGGTCATAACTTTTGCATACGAACTCCGTTTTTTACATTCTTTAAATCCATGTGTAGGTATTTTCGAGTACTACAACTTTATTTTAGATTCCAAAGGCTAATTCTAAGTATTTTATAAATTCCTCTTGCTATAGAGATTTATATTGTTAGAGTTTATCATAACTTCTTCATACGAAGTCAGATTTAGACGTTTTATATATTTTTGGAATCGTATGGACGTATAATTTGATTTGTATCATAAAGTATATATGAAAGCTCATACTTGTATGGGAATTTACCATGAACTACATAGTAAGTTTATTACATTACTTGTTTGACAAAATCACATTACTTGATTGACATAATCACATGTGATTGTTCTTAACCTATTTTGACTAGTTTTACACAATTGTAGACACCTATCACTCGCTTCAATTGACAGTCGAGGGTTGTAGCTAGCAACTGCAGGTGGGGATGTCAACCTCGTATAGATCTATACATATGTATATCACTCCGAAGATTAACGATTATAGTAGTTTGGATATGGTAAGTGTTTAGACTCAGCTAATGAATAACATAGCGTCTCACTAAAAAGCCCTTAGCTAAAAAGTTTATGAATAGCTCTCAGCCCTAACTTAATTGTGATTAAGTCACTAGGCATAATGAATATCATTGTACGAATTTTATAAAAGTTGAGTATGTTTGACATGTGTAAAAGTGTAATGAATATATGTTCATATATAAATGTTGTGTACTTAAACACATTAACAAAGATGCATAGTAATAGTTTGAAACCTTGAAATACTACAGAATTTTATAACATGCTTGTCATAATATACAATCTTACATAAAAACCATATATTTTATATAATGCAGTATTTGTTGTGTGAACTAGTTATTTCACGATAAAATAACCATAATACGTATACGAAAAGTTTATATTGGTTTATCTATAACAATATAATAATATTTTTATAAACTAGATATATTATATTTTTGCATAAAAAGTAAACTGATTTGTATAACAAATATGTAGGCACATGTATCCCCTCCCCACCCCACCCCGAAGTAATTAAAATATTAAAAATATGCTGTAAGGACTCATACTTGAAGCGTGAGTTCCAATTTGAGAAGCTTGACATGAGAAATCGTAAATCCACAATTCTTAAACTTTTAAATACTCTTGGGACCGTTTTGTAACAAATATAAACTATTGGGGCTTGTTTGGTAATTTAATTAACCAAAATAGGATTGACTGGTTAAAATAATTGAAGGGAGGGACTGAAATGGTTTAAATTGAATTTAAGTTTAGGGAATGGACTGATTTTGTTAAGAAATCTCCATGGGAGGGGCTGTTTTGAATAAATGAAATCAATATTTGGGGATTGAAACTGATCTTGTAAGATATTTGTCAAATGAGGGTAGATTTTGATAAATTTAAATGCAAGTTTGAGTTTCTTTAGATTTTGACTTGGTAAAAATCAACGTGTTTTTTTAAGCCTGGGAGACGATCAGCTGATCCAACTCAAAGGAAATTAGGGCTCATTTGTCCCCGTCATTTGTTGAAGGATGAAATGAATAAACGAAGTGGGTGGAGCGGATAGAGGCGCATGAAGGCATCGACGCTGCTTCTGCTCCCTTTTTCGTCGCAGACCAAGAAGAGGACTCAAAGAAAGGAGAAGCTCTCACGAGGAGGTGGAGGCGGCGAGGCTTCTTATTCTCATCCTGCTGCTGGGTGTGAAGGGGAAAATAAACGGGTCCGCCTCGAGCGATGCGAGCAGCAGTAGCGACAAGCCTAGATCTTCGGTGGGTTTGCTCGATGGAAAAACGAAGTGGAGGGTGCGAGGGGCTCGATCAGTGGGAAGGGAGGGTTCCGGTGTGGCCGAAGAGAAGGAAAAAGGGGAAAACGGTTCGGTCTCGGTGGTGATCGACGATCAATATGCAGAGGGCCAGCCTCCCTCCGACGATTTGCAGGTAATTAAATGGGGGCTGCTCTGGCAGCTCCCCTGTTCTTCTCTTCTCTCTTTGTTTTTTTTTTTTTGGTGTTGGCTTATATTGATGGATGAACTGGGATAGATGTTTGGGCTTTATGTTTTACAGGGAAATCGATGGGTGTTTGTTCTTGTGTTCTTGATTGGAACTGATGAAGAATGAAAGGAAACATGGAGGTGTTTTGGTTTGTTTCATTTGACAGTTGACGAAGAAGAAGAGTCCAGGTGAAACTTTGAATGGTTGGAAGGCGGTTGTAATAATTCTTCACGTCATTTGTTATTAACATTAAAGGCCGATTTCTTATGATTTTGTTTTGTAATCAGACGAGAGATTTTAAGTTAAGTTTGTTTAGGATGAAGCTTGGAATGGCTTCAATGGAAGGACAACAGAAGCATAGTGTGTGGTTTTGTTTAGGATGAGGCTTGGAAATGTATTGTATAAGTTTCATTTATTTATTTATTTATTTATTTGTATTTTGTATTATGTATTTGTTTCATTATGTAATGTGTGTATTGAGGTATATTTTAATTGGGTATGTATTTGGTTGATTTGCTATGTATTATTGGTGTTTTCCACTTGCATCCATATGTACGGATACATAAAACTTTTACAAACCATTTCTTAATGATTATAATCTGCTTTCATTTATCATGAATTTGCTATATAACTTGTATAATACACATATAAATTTAATTTCGTACGTTAGGTGTGTAAAATTTATAAATTTGCTAAACCTTGGTTTGTTAAATTTAAAATACGCACATATTTATGACAATATAACCAACCACATGTAATTGATCATGATATATATATATATATATATATATATATATATATATATATATATATATATATATATATATATATATATATATATATAGCCACGAAATTATTAAGTGTTGGGCTATTCTCATCGTTAAAATCCGCCAAAACTGGTTCGGATTCCTATATTTTTGCAAAATACATTACCAATAATAGAAATTAGTCGAAATCAATAGTTTAAGGTTTTGTAATTAAGAAATTGAAAACGTCTAATTTTGTTAACTTCTATAATTTTTTTTATAAAAATATTTAAAAATATGAAATTAAATATTAGACTATAGCCTGAGTCCAAAAATGCGTTCGGAAATTCCATTTGAGGCGTGCAAGTCCCTCAATGGATAGAAACAGTTTAGCGGTTTTAAGAAAATCAATATTATACTGATTTTTTAATTTTTTAAAACGGTTGTATCTTTTGCATACAAACTACATTTTGGATGTTCTTTATATTTTCGGAAATAGGGAAATACGTACTACGAGGCTAGAATGTTTGCGTTGCTCACAACGGTTTGATACGAAATTTCAGTTTTTTGGACGTATTTTTAGGGTTGTAGTTTGAGTTGTTTGATTTGTTCAACAACTTACATATTTTGAAGTAAGATACCATCTGGTATCTTATAATAATTGAAAATACACTAATCTATTTTACATTATGTGCAGTAAAACTGAATGAGTCAATTTACCAGGAGACTTACTGTGAACTTGACCGTTCATAGTCTTTGGCCTAAATTTTAGGATGTCACATTACCTCCCTGTTAAGGGAATTTCATCCTAAAATTATTATGTTCTAGAATATTTTGTTCCACTATCATTTTGTTATATTAGTATTTCATTCTAGTAGCGAAGGGACCACCAATGAACAATTGTGAATACTTTTGTTTCATTTGATCCTTACGTTTCAAAGTAAACTTCGCTCTCTATGAGAGTTTTATCGAGCATTTACTATAGTTATTTGACTTTTCTTGAGGCTTTTGATTTCTCGATGCATGATCTCCACCGATTGCTTCACGAAGTGCAGTTTAGTGTTGACCTAGATCTCGTCGAGAGGAAATACAAGGTTCTTATTAGAGAGACGCATCTTAAGATTAAACACGTGGAAGGTATTGTGAACTTTGTTGAGTTCTTGAGGTAAATTGAGTTTATAAGTTACTGAACCAATCCTTGCTATGATTTCAAAAGGTCTGATGTAACGGAGCTTTAGTTTACCTCGTTTTCCCAAATCTAATGATACCTTTCTGTATTATGACCTTTAGTAAGGCATAGTGTCTTACTTTGAATTCTAAGGGTTTGTGTCTCTTGTCAACATAGCTTTTCTAACGACTACGTGTGACATTTAATCGTTCCTTTATCTGAACAATCTTGTATGTTGTTTCATGAATGATCTCAGGGTTAGTGAGTAGAGTATCCATAGCAAGCTTTTTATCTAGTTGGGTATCTCCAACTTATGTCTAACATATTGGAGAATGGCATCTATGTTTGTAAAAGGCCGCGAATGGAGCGGCCTTTATGCTAGTGTCATCAGTATTGTTATATGAAAACTGAACTAGTGGTGCGCGAGTATCCCATGAATTACTGAAGTCTATCTCCCAAGCATGGAACAAGTCTTCTAAAGTTTGTATGGTTCCTTCACTTTGTCCATCCGTTTAGTGACGATATGCAGTACTCATGTCGAGTTTGGTTATGTTGGATTAGATGTCTAAGCACATAACTATTATTGGTATGTATTCGACCCGAGAATAGCATGATCCATTTGGGTTGCACTTCACCGGAACATTTTATATGGATAGTCTTTTGAGAATAGTATGTTTATGATTTATATTAATATATTATCAGTTCTAATATATTAATATGGAATCATATTATTTAATTAGTATTGATCAATAATTAATTTAGAATTAATTTAGTGATAAAAAATGAACTAATTAAATATGGACTCTTTTATATATGATGGGCTAAGTTCATTTAGCTTGGGCTAAGCTTGCATGGATAGTGTAACAACCCAATTTTCACGAACAAAATTTTCATTTTTATAAATTACTTTAATTAAAACATTCGTAGGAAAACATTGTCGAATCATTACATCTCATAACACTATTCATAATGTCTGAAAATCCAAATCATAAAATAGTGACAACGTCAGAGCACAATCCCAAGGAATCTCATAGTGTAGAATCTGAGGTCTGTGTATGATGTGCATCTACTGTGCCAACTCCTTCCCCTTCATTGAAGAGGTACTTGAAACAAAACTGAAAACTGTAAGCACGGAGCTTAGTGAGTTCCCCATTGTACCACATACCATAAAATCACATAACATGCATATATTGTCAGGCATATCTTGGTGCTGTCGACCGGATAATACCTAGCATATCTGGGTGCTAGCCTCCCCTTCGGTCCTGTCGACCAATAAACCGGGACTATTTCACCCCTACAACTACCACATAATATCATATCACATATATTATAATCTAACTACCGTGGATGGGTACTAAACTACCCCTTCGGTCCTATCGACGGGTAACCGGGGACTATTTCACCCCGTCTTACTACCACATAATATCATAACATGCTAGCACATAAAACATAACAGGTAGCAACAATCCTAGATGAATATGACAAAGACAATCATCGCATATACAACTCCTGTTAGTGGGCCGACATTGTGGCCGTAGACCCACCGCTACAGGAAGGTAACTCACCTCGTAAGGCTGACTGCTGGAAAACTGCTCGGCAATTATCTGACTGCTGCTCCGGTAACCCTCCAGCTATAATCCCACAAAACACTCAGTTAGAACCTCATATATACTCTAGGTTAAAATGACTATTTTACCCCTAACCAAGTCCAAGTAAAAGTCAACTTCAAGTTGACCCGACTCGCCAAGTTGGGCCGCCAACTCATCGAGTCCCTAACTCATTACCCATCCTTATCCACGACTCTACTCGTCATCTTTAGCAACGACTCGACGAGTTTCGCTTCTATATGAACATCGAATGAACCGTCATCCGACTTGCCGAGTTGTATGAACAACTCGTCGAGTTTACTTTCACTTGATAAGCAATACTAGATGAATATGACAAAGACAATCATTGCATATACAACTCCTATTAGTGGGTCGGCATTGTGGCCGTAGACCCACCGCTACAGGAAGGTAACTCACCTCGTAAGACTGACTGCTGGAAAACTGCTCGGCAATTGTCTGACTGCTGCTCCGGTAACCCTCCAACTATAATCCCACAAAACACTCAGTTAGAACCTGATATATATGTTGGATTAGTGTCTAAGTCCATAACTATTTTGGTATGTACTTGACCCGATGGTGCATGGTCCTTTTGGGTTGCCTTCGCCAAAGCAACTTGATAGGATAAGTTCTGGAGAGAAAGGATTAATTATGATTTATTAATGTACTATGAGAATAATATATTAAAGGAGAAATCATATTATTTAATTAATATTAGTAAAGAATTAATTGATAATTAATTTTGTGGCTAAAATAGATTAATTAAACTTAAGGGACTGAAACTGTAATTATAAGATAATTGCATTTGGGCTATGAATTACCTTGGAATAATAGGTTGGACGAATTCTATGGGGAAACCCATTAGAAGTCGTCCAAGGGGTATAATAAAAGGGTCTATGGGCTGCTTAGGGCTTAAGCAGTCAGATTAGGGTTTCCTAGTTGAAAACCCTAATAGCCTACATGTATATATAGTACCCTTAAGCCTCAAAAACGTGGATAAGAGTTCCTCTAGGGTTTTGGACGTTCTTGGGCAGCCTCCTCTCTCCTTATTCTTCATCCTCTTGCTCTTGGTGTTTGTGAACCATTAGAGGAGTGACACTTGTGACTGTAAGCTTTCTAATGTCATTACAAGGAGAATTTGAGATTGTTATTACTACATAACAATCAAGGTAAGATCTAATAACCCTTTCACATGTTTATATGATTAATTTTATGCTAGAAATAGGGTTAAAGTCTTGGATGAACTGCATATACATTAGAGAAACCTAGATCCAAGCATTAGGGTTTGCATGAGCACATAGGATGTTCTTATGGATAAAACCCATTAGTGGTATCAGAGCCTTGATTGGTTTCTATTCTATTGATTCCTAGTACATTCATTCATGTTGCAAGATCGCGTTTTTGGCCATCTGCCTGACAAACTCGTCGAGTTCCAATGTGGACTCGGCGAGTAGGGTGAACTCGGCGAGTTTAGCTGTCAGACAGGCGGATTTTCGGGATTTTTACCTATTTTGACTTAGGATAATTGCCATAATTGTTTAAAATTAATAAAATTCGAATTTTTTTGATTCCTTATGATTATCTTTGTTAAAAATAAAAGATTTTGGTCATCTAATTAGATAATTGTTACCTTATTTGATAAATGTTAAATTATATGAATTATTTGATCATTATTTTGCAAGAATTTGAATTAGATCTAATTAGATAACCACCAATTAATTGTTAATTGCCTTATTTGAATTATGTGATCTAGAATATTCTTGAAAAAGTTTGGAAAAGTTTCAAATTAATCCCTTTAGGTTTTATAGTTTAAATTAGAACTTAAAAGTTTTGGTTTTGAAATTTAAATAAGTGTTGGGTTTTAGCCATAAGAACTTTCCTATGTGCGCATGCAAAACCATATTGCATGGATCTAGGCTTTCTAATAAACATGCTTTTGAATCCAAGACTTCTAATGGCTAATTAGGTTAAACAACAACATTAAAATAGATCTAGAATCATACCTTTGAGTTCCTTGTTGATCTTCTTGTCTTGGAGCTTCTAGAGTCACAATTGTCACTCCTCTAATGGCTTACAAACACCAATAGCAAGCAAGATGATTTAGGAGAGAGGAGAGGGGATGGAATTCGACCAGAGGTTCCTTGCTTTAGGTTCTGAAAGGTTGTACACGAATTCCACATCCCAAGGGCCTATTTATACCTTTAGACTCCTTAAGGGTTTCACCCTAAACCCTAATTGGATAATCTTCACTTAAGGCTATCCAAATCCATTCCATAGATATCCTTATGGACGATTTTGAGCTATCCTAAAGCTCTTAGAATCCGTCCAAAGTCCATCCTAATGGATTTATAGTCTAAAGTCTAACTATCAAACAATTGACAGTTTATACCCTCTTATTTAATTAATCTCTTTAAGTCACCAAATTAATACCAATTAATTTATGACTTATATTAATCAAATAGCTAAATATTATTCCTTATAATATTTACTCTCTCTTAACAAATCATCCTTCAAGTTGCTATGGTGAAGGCAACCCAAAAGGACCATGCACCACCGAATATAGTTATAGCCTTAGACACTATTCCAACAGTCTCCCACTTGGATAAGTCTAGTAACTATACAAGTATAATACGGTTTGCAATCGTAGCTCTCAAAGATGCTGTCAACTCTGATCTAATCAATCTTGTCCTTTAGATAAGGGATCGTACAGTCCTCTGTTAGATATCATGCTGACAATCCTATGGAATGGTTAGTCTAGCATTTAGATTTCTCGATCTTCGATTTATTTGACATAGAACTTAATCGAACACATCAATTCAGTTCTGAACGGGCCCGGCACATAAGTCAAATCAAATCATCGAGTGGCCAAGATATCTCTTCTACCCTCTTAGGATAAAATTTACAGATAAACTTCGACTTATATGCATTTACTTATTCATTAACCAACTATACACAACAATGCGTTTTATAACATCAAGTTACTGATGCGTTTTCGCATTATCAATGCACAATCAATTAACAAATAATAAACCATATATCTAGGTTTTAAGACCATATGATATTATCGTCTTGCGATCACCTTTTATATCGTATTCCATAAGGTGATTCCAGCAAGCGCGGGTTTATTCCAATGCTCAAAACCAGTTCATAAGCACTCATGAACGTTGCAGCAACTCTTGCTATGTCTAACACCATTTAGACACTCTACATACCAATTCACGACAATCTTCATTCATATCTACTCCCAACATATGAACGATTGTGGACCATTTGAATAATTCGATTATTCTTAATAAACTCAATTATTCTGGAAGTCAAAACATGCAAAGTGAAACAATAGTTAAACAACTAACATGTGATAGTAACTTTACTCATAAATAAAACTTCTTTATTTAATCATCAAATGTTAATTACATTTATCTATTATACGTTTCTAATACTATCTAATCTATGCTAATATCATCCTTCAGCCCAATACTCCTAGCATGCTATAAGTGCTTAACCCTACTCAGTCCCTTCGTAAGCGAATCTGCTGGGTTATCTTCTGATGATATCCTCTTTACTACGAGTTGTCCTTCTTCTACACGATGTCTAATGAAGTGATATTTTCTGTCGATATGTCGAGATCTACCATGATCCCTCGGTTCCTTGGTCAAGGCAACTGCACCTTCGTTATCATAGAAAATCTCCATGGGCTCCTTTATGGCCGGTACAACTCCAAGATCACCGATGAAGTTCTTCAGCCATATTGCCTCCTTCGACGCTTCGCTTGCTGCGATGTACTCTGATTCGCACGTTGAATCAGCTACGGTTTCTTGCTTGGAACTTTTCCATGTCACTGCTCCTCCATTTAGGGTAAAGACCCAGCCCGACTGCGAACGATAGTTGTCCCTGTCGGTTTGAAAGCTGGCGTCACTATACCCTCGCACCTTTAAGTCATCACTCCCTCCAAGGACTAAGAACCATTCTTTCGTTCTCCGAAGGTACTTAAGGATGTTCTTCACCGCAATCCAATGTGCTTTGCCAGGGTTCCCTTGATATCTGCTAACCATGCTCAAAGCGAAGGCTACATCAGGGCGAGTACAAGTCATAGCGTACATGATTGAGCCAACTGCGGAAGCGTATGGTACTCGGCTCATTTCTGCTATCTCGGCTTCGGTACTCGGACTTTGAGTCTTACTCAACTTGGCATTTCCTTGTATCGGTAGTTCTCCCTTCTTTGAGTTTTCCATACTAAAACGTTTTAGTACCTTCTCCAAGTAAGTATTCTGACTAAGTCCAATTAGTCTCTTACTTCTTTCTCTTACTATCCTTATTCCCAAAATGTAAGAAGCCTATCCGAGGTCCTTCATAGCGAAGCACTTCCCGAGCCAGGACTTAACCTCCTGCAGAGTTGGGATGTCGTTTCCTATGAGTAATATGTCATCGACATATAGAACGAGGAAGCTTACTACACTCCCACTGGCTTTGACATATACACAAGATTCGTCTTCGCTTCGTACAAATCCAAACTCTTTGACTTTCTCATCGAAGCAAAGATTCCATCTGCGAGACGCTTGCTTAAGTCCATAAATGGACTTCTCAAGCTTACACACTCTATTCGGATGCTTCGGATCCACAAACCCCTCTGGCTGAGCCATGTAAACATCCTCAGCCAACTTTCCGTTAAGGAAAGCGGTCTTGACATCCATTTGCCAAATCTCATAATCATGAAATGCGGCAATTGCTAGCATCACTCTAATAGATTTAATCTTCGCAACTGGTGAGAAGGTCTCATCATAGTCAACTCCGGGAGTTTGAGTAAAGCCCTTCGCAACCAATCGCGCTTTGTATGTGTATACGTTCCCATCCACATCGGTCTTCTTCTTGAAGATCCACTTGCACCCTACGGTCTTACGTTCGGGCACGTAATCAACCAAATTCCAAACTTGGTTATCGTACATGGATTGGATCTCGCTATCCATCGCCTCTTTCCATTTCGCAGACTCCGGGCCTGCCATGGCTTCCTTATAGCTATTAGGTTCATCAAGATTTACTAGTGTACCATCACTAATATACGTGTCCCCTTCGGTAGTAATATGAAAACCATAAAACTGGGGTTGAACTCTAACTCTATCGGAACGTCTAAGAGGTAAGGATTTGTTAATCGGTTCAACCGGAGTTTCCTCCTCGGGTTGAACGCCAGCGGTAGAGGTTCCTTCATCTATCGATTCTTGAATTTCTTCAAGTTCGATTTGCCTCCCACTGTCTCCTTGGCTTATGAGTTCTCGCTCTCGGAAAACTCCTCTCCTCGCAACAAAGATAACATTATCTTTCGGTCTATAGAAGAGATATCCAAAGGAAGTTTGCGGGTAGCCGATGAAAATACATCGCTCACTTCGAGGTTCAAGCTTGTCGTGAGTATCTCGTCTTACGAAAGCCTCGCAACCCCAAACCTTGATATGTGCCAACGAGGGAGCTTTCTCCATCCACATCTCGTGAGGTGTTTTGGCAACCTTTTTGGTAGGGACTCGGTTAAGGATATGGGCGGCAGTCTCTAAGGCATACCCCCAAAAGAAGATAGGTAGTGAAGCACGACTCATCATAGAGCGAACCATATCCAATAAGGTTCGATTACGCCTTTCTGCCACACCATTCAATTGCGGTGTCCTAGGAGGCGTCAATTGCGAAACTATTCCACACTCCTTGAGATAATCGTGGAATTCAAGACTTAGGTACTCTCCTCCTCGATCGGATCGAAGCATCTTGATTTTCCTGCCCAATTGATTCTCCACTTCATTCTTGAACTCTTTGAACTTTTCAAAGGTTTCTGACTTTTGCTTGATTAAATAGATATACCCATATCTACTATAATCATCGGTAAAGGTCATATAGAAGCGGTTCCCATACTTCGTGGTTGATCTAAAAGGTCCACATACATCGGTATGTATTAGGTCTAATAGTCCCTCACCCCTTTCACAAGTACTCGTGAAAGGTGACTTAGTCATCTTTCCAAGTAAACAAGACTCGCATGTGTCATCTTCCCTAAGGTCGAATGACTCCAACATTCCATCCTTTTGGAGTTGGGCTATGCGTTTCTTGTTGACATGTCCAAGACGACAATGCCACAAGGATGCTTTATCCATACTAGTGGAAGAATCAATATTCAAAACATCATTTCCTAAGTTATCAACAATCATAACAGTTTCATATATTCCATTACATGGTATAGCTTCAAAATAAAAGACACCATTTAGATAAGCCAAAATAGAACCATTCTCATTATTAAAAGAAAATCTAAAACCTTGTCTATATAAAACATGAAATGAAATGATGTTTCTAGCCATTTCTGGCGAGTAGCAACAATTGTTCAAATCTAAAACTAAACTATTCTTAAGCACCAAAGAATACACTCCAATCTTGGTCACAGGCGACGATCTTCTGTTCCCCATGATTAGATTGATCCTTCCTTGCTCCACATCCCTACTTCTTTTTAGTCCCTGCACATTAGAACAAATGTGATAACCACAACCGGTGTCAAGAACCCAAGAAATAGCATGATTAGAATCGTTAGATTTTATTGCATATATACCTGCGAAAGATGGCTTGATCTTTCCTTCCTTGATGGCTTGCAGGTAATCCGGGCAGCTTCTCTTCCAATGTCCTATCTTGTGGCAGTGGTGGCACTCTGCCTCCTTCGGGTTAGAGCAGGGCTTAGAGGGATCAACTTTGGTCCCACTAGAAGAGGAACCATCTCGGGCTTTCACCTTTCAATAGTTATTTGAAGAAGCTTTCCTCTTCTTTCCCTTCCCTTGACCAATAGCCAAGACAGGAGCAGCAGACGGATTGGGAGTTGGTGCAACAGAATTGTCCTTGAAATTGCTCTCAGCAACCCTCAAGAGACCTTGGAGCTTACTTAGAGTGACCTCCTCTTTGTTCATGTGGTAGGTCATCCTAAATTGATTATACATCGGAGGCAAAGAGTGAAGAACCATGTCGATCGCCAAGTCTTCGCCGAAGTCAACATTTAACTTGCGAAGGCGGTCGACATACCTTTGCATCTTTTGCAAGTGCACGGTAAGAGATTCTCCATGACCCATCTTAGCGGAAATCATGTTAGTGAAGATCTCGTAACGCTCTTGTCTCGCGTTTTGGTGGTACCTCTCCAACAAGTCTTGATGCATCTCGTATGGATACATGTCCTCGTAGGACTTTTGGAACTCGGAGTTCATGGTGGCGATCATGATGCAATGTACTTTCGTCGCATCTCGCTCATGGGTTTCAAAGGCGGTGATTTCGGCGGGAGTAGCAATTTCTGGGTTGATTTTCTCGAGCTTCTCGTCGAGTACATACTCTTTATCCTCATAGCGAGCAATGGTGCGAATGTATCTTATCCATTCGCCAAAGTTCGTTCCATCGAAGGTGACCTTTTGGCAAAGGCTCATCAACGTGAAAGAACTAGCAGCAGCGTTGTTTGCGTTTGACATCTATAGAAAGGACAAAGATAGATTAGAACAAGAATCCCTAATTATCACCCAATAAGAAAATTAGGGCTAGGATCCAACAATAACATTTACATACTAGAAAAGGGATGCCGTAATCCAACATGCAAATAAATTGAAGGTAAGTGAATGACGATTCACTAATTCTTCAAAACTTAAACTTTTAGTCCTAAGTGTTTTTGAGAATTCCTAGGTTCGGATGAGATTCATTGAACTATTCAATGGCATGTTTAAATCTCGATATGCCCCTCTTGTTTGTGACTGGGATGCCGAGGATCACAAAGCGGGTGTGAATTACCATGCAAATTTACATGGTGCCTTCATTGTTACGATCACCTATTCGATGTGCCGGTAAACCACACACCCTCCATCGAACTATGATAAACAATGAATCACCCTTCGCCACCTTCGCTTAGAACCAATTAGTGTGCCGGTAAACCACACATGCTCCACTAACATCTTAGCAAGGTGCAAAGTGTAATTTCATGGGATTGCATCAATTCACTTTTCCTAAAGTAACTAAGATTGGGAAATTTAAAAAAGTTTAGTTACTTCGTATTTCTTATTATACTTTTAATGAGAGGATGAGGTTGCCCTATCCTACCCGTTCGGCTAACGACCCTCCACCAATCAAGCAAGCGGTGGGTGTGAGTGTACACCCATTAAGCGCCATTTTATAGGCTGCAACCTTATACCCACCTTATAGATCGGCTTCGTGAATGAGGCCTACTAGCGGTAAGACTAGCATTTAGTTATACATATATATATTATTATAATAATATCATATAAGTATAGGGTTGTATTTTAAACTTTTCAAAATCTAGGGTTTGAAATTTAAGTTGTCTAAATTAAAGCTTTTAATCACAAATTTAAATTTCAAAACTATAGGGTAGGTTTTAAACATTTAAAAACATGGAGGATCAACTAACAAATAATTCCAATTAACAATTTAATATTCTAATTATCTTTATTTGATTTATCTTGATTTCTTTGAAGATAATTACCAAAAATAATTAATTATTATCATATAAGGAAATTAAATATTTTATTAGATGATAAATATCTTTAATTAGATCAAGATAACAGTCATATTTATCAAAAAATCGGATTTACATTGATCTAATATGATTAAGGTAAGTTTCCATAAGATAATTATGAAAAAATCCCGAATTTGGCCATTCCTGACGCTTGGACTCGCCGAGTGCACAAGGGGACTCGACGAGTCAGGCCTACTCGACGAGTTCACCATGGAACTCGACGAGTCAGTGACTCAAAACCCAAAAAATCGAATTTTGCAGGTTTGTTTAAGTTATTCAAGCAACAATTTGTAGAAAACCAATCTAGGCTCTGATACCACTGTTGGGTTTTAGCCATAAGAACTTTCCTATGTGCGCATGCAAAACCCTATTGCTTGGATCTAGGCTTTCTAATAAACATGCTTTTGAATCCAAGACTTCTAATGGCTAATTAGGTTAAACAACAACATTAAAACAGATCTAGAATCATACCTTTGAGTTCTTTGTTGATCTTCTTGTCTTGGAGCTTCTAGAGTCACAATTGTCACTCCTCTAATGGCTTACAAACACCAATAGCAAACAAGATGATTTAGGAGAGAGGAGAGGGGATGGAATTCGACCAGAGGTTCCTTGCTTTAGGTTCTGAAAGGTTGTACACGAATTCCACATCCCAAGGGCCTATTTATACCTTTAGACTCCTTAAGGGTTTCACCCTAAACCCTAATTGGATAATCTTCACTTAAGGCTATCCAAATCCATTCCATAGATATCCTTATGGACGATTTTGAGCTATCCTAAAGCTCTTAGAATCCGTCCAAAGTCCATCCTAATGGATTTATAGTCTAAAGTCTAACTATCAAACAATTGACAGTTTATACCCTCTTATTTAATTAATCTCTTTAAGTCACCAAATTAATACCAATTAATTTATGACTTATATTAATCAAATAGCTAAATATTATTCCTTATAATATTTACTCTCTCTTAACAAATCATCTTTCAAGTTGCTATGGTGAAGGCAACCCAAAAGGACCATGCACCACCGAATATAGTTATAGCCTTAGACACTATTCCAACAGTTAAACCCTAATGTTTTGAAATGTTTCAAAACTTTCCCTCATGTTTTGAAATTTAAAATTTGATTAAAAGTTTAATTTAGAAATGTGAAACTCTAAAACCCTAGTATTGTTTTGAAAAAGTTCAAATCACACCCTTATGGTTTTATTAATTAATTAAGGTGTATAATTAAAAGAGATTTAATAAACCAATAAAAACTTTTGGTTTACACTTAATTAAATTAAAAGTATAATTTATTAAATTAGAACACCTAGTATTTTAAAAGTGTAAAATACACCCTATACTATATATAACATTAAAAGTCTAGTATTATATATGTATGAGTAAACAATCAGTCTTACCGTTAGTAGACCTCATTCACGAAGCTAGTCTATAAAAGGTGTTTAAGGAAATTGTCTATAAAATGGCAATTGAATGAGTATCCACTCTTACCCACCGCACTCTTGACTAGTGGAGGGTCGTTAGCCGAACGGGTAGGATAGGACAAAAACCTTCCATTATAAGTATAATGAAGCACAAAAGTAACTAAATATTTTTACAAATTCCTAATCTTAGTTACTTTAGGCAAAAGTGAATTGATGTAATTCCATGAAATTACACTTTGTGCCCTTGCGAAGACGTTAGTGGAGCGTGTGTGGTTAACCGGCACACTAAATGGTTCTAAGCAAAGGTAGCAAAGGGTGACTCAATGTTTGTCATAGTTCGGTGGAGCGTGTGTGGTTAACTGGCACATCGAATAGATAACTGTAACATGTGGGGGCACCATGTAAGTTTGCTTGGTTATTCACACCCGCTTTGTGATCCTCGGTATCCTAGTCACAAACTAGAGGGGCATATCGAGATTTAAACATGCCATTGAAAAGTTCAATGAATCTCAAAAGATTTAGGAATTTTCAATAGATTTAAAACTTAAATTTCTTTTTCGTTTTTCATGGCGGAAATTAGTGAATCGTCATTCACTTACCTTCAAATATTCTGCAACTAGATTATGGCATCCCTTTTCTAGGTTGTAGAGTATTATTTTGGGTCCTAACCTTAATATCTCATTTGTGTGATTTATTAAGGACTCAATCAATCAATTAACTTGAATTTAATTTTTCTCCTATTTTGTAGATGTCAAAGTATGACAACTATGGTCTTCCCAAATCCCGTGGAACAAGCTTTTCACATGAAGAGGATATTCCACAATTCAATCGAGGAACACGAGATCATGCTTCACTTCCTCCACCTCCTCCTATTATTCTCCCTAACCCACAACTTTAAAAGATTGAAAAGTTCAAACTCACTCAAACCCTTTTGGCAAGTAAACATGAAGAAGGAAAGTCAGTGTGTGCACACATCCTAGAGATGAAGTCACACATTGATAGATTAAAAATGTTGGAATCGGTTGTCTATGAGGAGCTGGCTGTTGACTGGGTTCTTCAGTCACTTCCTAACTCATATAGTGAGTTTGTAAGATAGTACTATATGATGAACCACGACGTAACCCTCATTGATCTCACCTATATGCTTATTGCTGCTGAATCAACAATGATTTGGCACACTGGAAAAGAAAAGTTGATTGGTGGATCTGCCTTCCAGACCTCTATGGATATAGGCAATGGCAACAAAAGGCATGCCATGATCGAAAAGTTTGATCATAAGAGAAAGGCAAAGTCAGAAGTAGTTCTGTGTGCTGTTCCAAAAGAGTCAATTTGCTTTTATTGCCAAGAGAAGGGGCATTGGAGACGAAGCTGTCCTATTTACCTAAGAGATCTAAGAGATGGGAGAGTCAAAACGTATGGCTCTGCTTTAGGTAAAATCCATTAACTAACTCTTTTATGTTCCTATTCTAGATTCTTAATACATGATGTGATAAGATTACATTTCGATGTCTTGTAGGATCGAAGAAAAGAGAGGAAGCTTAAGGGAAGAAGTGAGCGGAATCTAATTGTGAAGAAATGGATTTCAATCGCATTACTTGAAGATTAGAATCTTGAGCTATTAATTGGAGTTAGAATAAGATTGCTAAGAAATATGTATTAACATAGTTTTTCAATTGAATTACATTGTAAGGACAAATTTTTCTGCAATAAAATAAATTTTGATTTTTATATTATTTATTTATCCTTGCAATGGCGTGTATGAAAAATTGATGTTTGTAAGTTTCTATTATTAGCAATAATGGATTAGATTCTTAATTATGTTATTTGTGGAAAGATAAAGAATTTACCAAATAGGGAGAGTTTCTCATCGACCAAGTTTCAATTAGATAGAAACTTGGAATCATACAACTTGGTCGCATGATGAATGAGAAATTTCATATTTGGAAATTAGACTAATTCATTGACAAAGTGTCAAGTGAAGGACTAGGAGATCGAGTACACAAGGTTGTGTGTTGATCAAGTCCACCACAAGAGTGACAAAGATATTCATCATGATTTACTAAAGGTTTAGTGGATATGATTATACTTATAAGATTAAGTGTAATTCCTAGTTGATTTGAAAGAGTTTAAATCAATAGCAGAACGAATAAGAAGAATCAAGTAGGCAGAAAGATAAAAGTTTCTCTATTCTAAGAAGAAGGGAGAGTACCTTTATTATGTTTTATGATAGGTCTTAATGATTAAGAACCATATCTCAATTGATCCTCTAAGTGAGTCTTAGTGAAATTGTATGTCTGAGAAGAGGAATCAAGAATTGAAGAAATGGTTAAATCAAGAAGTCAATCATACTTCGTTCCAAAACCAAGTCTTAGAGTTAAGATTGTGACAATGAATGACAAGTCTTAAGAAGGTTTATAACATTCATCAAATGTGGAATTTGAAAAAGGGTTTTCTTATTACTGCACATTTGAAATTGGAAAGTTGTGATGTCTTAGGTAAGACAAAGAACAACTAGGACAAATTTTGTGAAATGTTTAGTCTTGATACAAGCTACACTAACTCTTGAATATTTGTCGATAAATGTTGATTGACAAGAGAATCTTATATGTCAAAGAGTCAGTGGGAGTCTCAATGGCCTTGAATGGTTTCAAGAACAAATCAAGAATAAACCTTATCGATCATCACTAGCACACGACTTGAGGTTTACAATCTATCGTGTTGACACTATCTTATTTCTGTGCTGCTCCAATTGAGTTAATTATGCATGTAAGTTCTATGAGTTCTCATTTGAATGCATAAAAGGCAAGCACTTTGATCAATGAAAAGTACACCGATAGGAAAGGGTGAGTTGTTTAACTACTTGAAAGAAATGGTGGGCAGCCGTGCTACCATAAGGCAAGAAATCAAGATTGAGAAGGTTCGGTCCATATGAGTTTGGGTTTGTTGCAAACTTTGGTTTTGGACAAAATTCGCATTGATAGGAACAAATACACCATTAAAATCTAAGTGTCATAAGATTCCTTCCTTCATGAAGATGACTGTGAGGAAATGCTTTCACTAAGAGAGATTTTAAGAAGATAGTGATTGTGAAATTGTATTCTCGAATTTGATTATGGTTACGGTATCCCTTTCCATGATTCGAATTGTGAGATTTAGCAATTAGTTTGAATTGTTTAGACACACATACGAGATATCTAAGACAAAGGTGTATAAGGTATTAGAAATATAGAAATTCAATAGGTATTGTTTTTCTGAAAGTTAAGCTGGTTTCTAAATACATGTCAAAGCTAGTGGGAGCATAAGTGTTATGCTTATATGATAATAATCATCATGATAGTGGGAGCATAAATGTTGTGCTTGTATGATTATTAAGGCAAGTATTGCAAGTTAGCAATATTAATTATAGAAAACAAAAGTTATACTTTGCAAAGTCGTAAGGGTTGAATAATTGTTTTGCTATAATTAAGGGAGAGAATATTATGCTTCATTTCAAATCTAAAGGCTTAGGCTGTCGAATGTTAATAAATTTAGTCAATAATACATAGCATGTAAGACATTATGCATCGTGTCCCATACGCTTCGGATATAGGATCGATTGCAAATGCTATAATATTTGACCATTCTGAAATTTTACAAATGTCTAGCGCATTTTGAGGGAAAAAGGACAAGAATCGGTTTTGACTAAAATAAATTAAACAACTATCAAAGGACGATCCAAAGTTCGCTGAGGATTGGTCACTTGTGAGTAGTTTGAAGTACTGTATTGGATGGACCATATCGACATTATTATGAATAGATAAGATTCTATTAAGAATGAATTGTCATATGGCAAATATGGAAATGTTTCCATATTAGGAGTTGGATATTGAGAATCTATATCTAGATTAGAAACTTTTATGCAAGAAGGATGTTCAAAGGAATGTACTTTAAGTGAGAGAAATCATATCTATAGAATTGTTTCTAATAGAGATTAGCCAAGTCTTAATGATTTTGAGCTATGACCTTACGAAAGAATCATTGCATAAAATGTTAGAATCTAGCATAAGTAACAAGAATTTGATATTCTTATACTTATGATAAGGATTGGGAGTTATGAAATGAGTATGGTTAAAAATGTGTTGATTTGATTTATTTCACAAAGTAAGGACCGTAGGTAAACATTGTGTGCATGCTAAGAGCATGGGACAATTGTTGTTATAATTCAAGTAAGAAGTTGATTACCCGAAACAACAAATAATGAGTAATCAATATGGTGATTAAATAAAATGTTTTATTTATACCTAGAGTTTGGGGCCATATGGGATTAGTATTATTCTTGTGTTTCACTTTGCATGTTTTGACTTCCTGAATAATTAAATTGATTCAAAACAATCAAATTATTCAAACAAACCACAGTCGTTCATATGTTGGAAGTAGGTATGAATGAAGACTGTCGTGAATTGGTATGTGGATTGTCTAAAGTGTATTAGACATAACCAGATGTTTGCTACAACATTCATGAGTGCTTATAAATATGAGTTTGAGAATTGGATTAAACCCACGCTCACTTGGATCACTTCGTGGATTTTATCACGAGTGATTGGTCATATGATAACATCTTATATTCTTGAAACCGAGATGTGTGAGTTGTATCTTGCGAGTAGGTTACATATTGATAATATGTAAATGAACCAATAACTTGGTGTCAAAAAACATATTGTTGTATGTGATTCAGTGAGTGAGTGCAAGCAAGCATGGAATCAAAGTTTATCCTTTCCTTTTATCACAAGTGGGATGAAAGCGATATCTGTGGGCCCCTCGATGATTTAGTGATGACACCTAAGCACTTGGCCAAGCCGGGACTAATTTGATGTGTTCAATTGTAGTATGTTGTCAGTCGTCGTAAATCGGGAATCGAGAAACAACACATAGACAGAGAGAATGATTTAAATCCATGTCTCAGTCTATACAATATCTAGAATGGAGGAATATATGATCCCTTATCTAAAGGACGCGTATCTGATAAGATAAGAATTGACAACGACTTTTGAAAGCTACGATTGCAGATCAGGATATGAGGTCATACACAAAATAGTTACTAGACTTATCCAAGTGGGAGACTGTTGGATTAGTGTCTAAGTCCATAAATATTTTGGTATGTACTTTACCCGATGGTGCATGGTCCTTTTGGGTTGCCTTCACCAAAGCAACTTGAAAGGATGAATTATGGAGAGAAAGATTAATTATGATTTATTAATATATTATGAGAATAATATATTAAAGGATAAATCATATTGTTTAATTAGTTTTAGTCAAGAATTAACTGATAATTAATTTTGTGGCTAAAAGAGATTAATTAAACTTAAGGGACTGAAACTATAATTATAAGATAATTGCATTTGGCCTATGGATTACCTTGGAATAATAGGTTTGACGAATTCTATGGGGAAACCCATTAGAAATCGTCCAAGGGATATTATAAAAGGGTCCATGGGCTGCTTAGGTCTTAAGCAGTCAGATTAAGGTTTCCTAGTTGAAAACCCTAATAGCCTACATGTATATATAGTACCCTTAAGCCTCAAAAACGTGGATAAGAGTTCCTCTGGGGTTTTGGACGTTCTTGGGCAGCCTCCTCTCTCCTTATTCTTCATCCTCTTGCTCTTGGTTTTTGTGAACCATTAGAGGAGTGACACTTGTGACTGTAAGCTTTCTAATGTCATTACAAGGAGAATTTGAGATTGTTATTACTACATAACAATCAAGGTAAGATCTAATAACCCTTTCACATGTTAATATGATTAATTTTATGCTAGAATTAGGGTTAAAGTTTTGGATGAATTGCATGTACAATAGAGAAACCTAGATCCAAGCATTAGGTTTACATGAGCACATAGGATGTTCTTATGGATAAAACCCATCAATATACTCTAGGGTAAAATGACTATTTTACCCCTAAACAAGTCCAAGTAAAAGTCAACTTCTAGTTAACCCGACTCGCCAAGTTGGGCCGCTAACTCGTCAAGTCCCTAACTCATTACTCGTCCTTATCCATGACTCTACTCGTCGAGTTTAGCAACGACTCGATGATTTTACCTTCTATATAAACATCCAATGAACCATCATCCGACTTGCCGAGTTGTATGAACAACTTGGTGAGTTTACCTTCATCTGATAAACAAGTCCTGTGCTTGACTCGCCGAGATGTATGAACAAATCGTCGAGTTCATCTTCAACTATAAAGAGATTGCCTTGGACTCGCAGAGTTTGTTCTTGCACTGGTCAAGTCCCATGAACTCCAGGTTTAAGGATAAGTCCAATACATTGGGTCACTCCCTTAGACCCTCTAAAAACCCTTCTAGCGCTCAATTGGGCTCCTTCAAACCCTAACAGCAAAGGGGAGTTTTGCCTCAAACTTGTCGAGTCCCAAGAACGACTCGTCGATTCGGGTATATCCAAGTCTCATTTCTTGATTTCCAGTGTACAACTCTTGACCAAAGATAGATCTAAGCTCCTTCAATCGTTCTAGCATGTAAAGTTATAAACTTTACGTGCATGCATGGGACTTTAAGTTCAAAAGGACATAAATAAGCTCTTATGATGCATGGGACCTTATATGGGTGCAAAAGCAGCCCCCAACTGCCTCGTGACTCCCTTAATGACCTGATTCTGAAGCCTCAACCGCCAACCATGTTTGCAATCATGGTTGGTCACCAAAAATGGCTTATAAATCTCCCCAAAAATATATCTATCAAATGAAAGAGCAAGGTAACAACTTTATACCTCCAATGAACTGTGGAAGATGCACAAAGTTGGGTTCCCCTGGTCTCTACTTCTTTCCTCAAGTCTTTGACCTTTCTCCTTATGGTCACAACTAGCAAGATCCACTAAAAATGCCTTAGTTCTTCTAAAAAACGGCTAGAGTTTTCTATGGGGAGTTCTAGAAGCATTGGGGACGAAAGGGAGGCTGAATAAGTGGTTTAAATATGGTGCAAACCCTTATCTAGGGTTTTGTCTGGATAGTGCCTACTCGATGAGTCTGGACGTGGACTCGTCGAGTAGGTCATTAAACTTCTGCATCGAGTTAGACCTCAACTCGCTGAGTCCAAGGCCAAAATGCAAAGTACTAGAATGAAATACATACCAGGAACCATGTGCTACAATTCTCCCTTGCTTATTTTGGACTTCGTCCTCGACGTCTGATGTTCAATCCTGAAAGAGTTCTGGATAATGATCCATCATCTCGTCTACCGGGTCCCACGTCCATTCCGAGCCCTTCCGAAGCTGCCATTGCAACTTTACCAGCTCGACCTTCTTGTTCCTCAGATCCATCGACTTCTGGTCGAGGATCGCCACAGGCCGCTCAATGTAGTTCAAGTTGTCATCAACCAGAATATCCTCTAGGGGCACCATTGCTGAGTCGTCCACCAGACATTTCCGTAGTTGGGAGATGTGGAAGGTGCTATGAATCTGAATGAGATCGGCTGGCAGGTCCAGTCGGTACGCCACCTTGCCCACCTGGGCTATGACCTTGAAAGGTCCAATATACCTGGGGCCCAACTTTCCCGCTTCCTGAATCAGATGATGCCTTTCCAAGGCGACACCTTCAGGAGAACCATATCACCAACCTGGAACTCCAAGTCTGAACAACGCTTGTCGGCATAAATTTTCTGCCGACTCTGTGCAGTCTAAAGTCTACTCCTTACCTGCTGAATCCTTTATGTCGTCTTGAGCACCACTTCGGTGCTCCCCATGACCCTCCAGCCAACCTCTACCCAACATATCGGGTGCCTGTACTTCCTCCCATATAACATCTCAAAGGGAGGACGATCGATACTCGCGTGCTAGCTGTTGTTGTAGGAGAACTCAGCCAACGGAAGGTAAGCATCCCAACTACCACCAAAGACTACCACACATGCCCACAGTAGATCTTCCAGAGTCTAGATGGTCCGCTTGCTCTGGCCATCCATTTGCAGGTGAAAAGCGGTGCTGAAATGCAAACGAGTACCCAACTCTTCGTGGAATTTCTTCAAAAACCTAGAAGTGAACCGAACATCCCTGTCAAAAATCACAGAGACCGGCACCCCGTGTCAAGCCACCACCTCTCGAATATAGATATCGGCCAACTTCTCGGCCGATATGCTCTCCTAGATCGGTATAAAATGGGCACTCTTGGTCAACCGATCCATTATGACCCATATAGAATCCATTCCCCGTGCGGTCCTAGGAAGCTTGGTGATGAAATCCATAGTAATATCCTCCCACTTCCACAGGGGAATATTCAATGCCTGCATCTTGCTGTGTGGCCTCTGGTGCTCGGCCTTGACCTTCCTACAGGTCAGGCACCGCTCCATCAAAACCTGGTGCACGCCTTCGAGGTATGGAACTTGCATCCTGTGGTGTAGTGTCAATAATTCACTGTTGTTATAGTCGAAGGAGGAAATCTGACCCACTATAAACTCACTCTTCTGATGTTCATCCTTCATAGCCTCCTGTTGGGCCTCTTGGATCTGCTCCAATAATGGGGTCACTACTGTCATCCACATGCAGATATCTCTAATCGATGCTGCATTACGGCTAAGCATATTGGCCACCACGTTGGCCTTCCCCGGGTGGTAAAGGATCTCACAATCATAAAGCTTCACCATGTCTAACCACTGACGCTGCTTCATGTTCAGATTCGTCTGATCCATGAGATACCTCAGGCTCTTGTGATCCGTGTAAATGATACAACGAACCCCAAAGAGGTATTGATGCCAAATCTTGAGGGAAAAACAACACCCCTAGTTCCAAATCATGCGTCGGATAATTCGCCTCGTGAGGCTTCAGCTACCTCGAAGCGTATGCAATAACGTGCCCTCTTTGCAACAAAACCGCGCCCAAACCCGCAATAGATGCGTGACAGTATACCACAAAATCCTCTATGCCCTGAGACAGGGCTAGGATTGGCGCTTCGCACAACCTCTATCTCAGAGTCTCAAATGCGGCCTGGTGCTCAGGTCCCCAATGGAAAACTACGGCCTTCTTCATAAGCCGATTCAAAGGTATGACTATCTTGGAGAAATCCTGGATGAATCTGCGATAGTAGCCGGCTAATCCCAGGAAACTTCAAAACTCAGATGGAGACTTCATAACCTCCCATATCATCACGTCCTCCACCTTGGTTGGGTCAACCAGAATCCCATTCTGATTGACAAGGTGCCCAAGAAACTACACCTCGCACAACTAGAACTCACACTTGGAGAACTTAGCGTACAAGCTCTCCCTCCTCAGAGTATCCAAAACCTCTCGCAAGTGCTCCTCATGTTGCTCCTGCCTCTTGGAGGAAACCAAGATATCATCAATAAATACTATCACGGACCGATCCAGCATCGGTCTACATACGTAGTTCATGAGATCCATGAATGCGGAAGGAGCATTGGTGAGGTCGAAGGGCATCACCATGAGCTCATAATGGTCATAGCGAGTTTGAAACGCATTCTTTTGCACATCCTCCTCTCTGACCCTTATCTAATGGTAACCCGAGCGTAGATCAATCTTGGGAAACAAGGATACTCCCTGAAGCTGGTCAAAGAGGTCATCAATCCTCGGGAGTGGGTAATGGTTCTTCACTGTTACCTTGTTCAGCTCTCGGTAGTCTATGCACATGCGATGTGACTCGTCCTTCTTCTTGATAAACAAAATCGGGGCTCCCCAAGGCAAATTAATCGGCCTGATAACTCCTTTGTCTAATAGCTCCTGTAGTTGCGTAGACAACTCCTACATCTCAGGGGGAGCCAACCAATATGGTGCCTTGGTTATCGGAGCCGCACCATGGACTAGGTCGATCCTGAACTCCACCTGTCGCTCCGGAGGTATCCCAGGAAGCTCCTATGGGAACACATCTGCGTAGTCTAACACCACCGGAACGTCACTCACCGTCGCCTTACCCCTCCCAGGTATTTATGATATAGGAGGCATATCCTATTCAACCCTGTTGAAGTTAATGCCTAGCCCTTGCTACCGAACATAAAGTTGGCCCTCGCTTTGGCCACTCTCCCTGAATCACCAGCTCTCCCCCACTTGGGGTCCTGATCCTCACCAACTACTGAACGTAGTTGATCATCGCCCCATTGGGGCTTATCCAATCCATTTTGATAATAATTTTGTTCCCCCGCAAAGGTATAGGAACCAAGTCTACTAGATAGCGCTCCTCGAATAATCTCAGCACACAATCTGAGAATATTGTTGATGCTCGCACCGATAGATCATTGGCAATCTCTACAAATAAAGGGTAGTCCAACATGTCCGAAGACTCAGGAAACCTATTGCTAAGCGCAAGAGAAACAAAAGATCGAGTGGAACCTGAATCAAACAATACCTGCACTGAAATACTGTTCACATGGAACGACCCTAAACATGCATATACAGAGCATATATCAATATCATAAACATCATATAAATAGATCAGAGGGGAAGAATCATACCTGTCACCATATCGGGTACGACGCATGCCTCCTCGGTTGTCAACTGGAATGCCCAGCTTCTCACCACTGGGGCCTCCGCCTTGCCCTGCCGGCCATCAATAATCCGCACAGTCGCTGGAGCTGGCGCCTTCACTAGCGTTGTTGTTATCAACTAGGGACAACTGGTCTTCTTGTGGTCGCTCTGGTTGCAGTGGAAACATAGCAACTCTGATGTATGAAAAGTGGGTGCAGGGGCGGTACAACCCTATTGAAGTGTCCTGTGTTGCCGCACCTGTAGCAGCCAAATGCCCCCAACCTACACACTCCCTCATGTGACTTGCCGCATTTCCTACAGCGGCAACGGGTCTGTTGGCCTTTCGGCCCAACATCTGACCCCTTGGGCTTCTTTCCCAAAGCCCCACTCACCTGCCCCTCCTCTACATTCCTGTTCCAAATGTGCTCCAAATCAATTTCCCTCTCCCTAGCCCTGGCAATCATGGAATCCAGGGTAGGGAAAGCTGAAAAACTAACATGCTCTCGAATGTCAGCTCACAACATGTCATGATAGCGGGTCCTCCTCATGTCCTCATCTCCCGAATATTGGGGAACCAGTAACATCCTCTCCCAGAACTTGGCAGTGATCTCCGCCATTGTCTCAGTTTTCTGTCTTATATCCTAGAACTCCTGGGCCAACTGCTTAAGTTCCACCGCAGGTGCAAACTCAGCTCTTAACTGGGTTACAAAATCCGATAATGTCATAACCTTAATTGTTGAGGCTTCTAGAGATTCACCAACCGACTCTAACCAATCTTTGGCCCTGTTGCTCAAGCACCATACTTCATATCTGACCTTCGACCCCTCGGTGAAGAAGCTAATCAACTACGCAGACTCAATGTCTATAATCCATTGTCTGGCATGAATGGGGTCCTTCGCCCCATGGAAATCCGGTGCACCACTACCCCTGAAGTCGTTAAAGGACAGTGTGCGTAATCCTAACTGGGTGGTAGCCATGTCACTCCTGAACACCCTAAGGCGATCCTCCATCAGCTCGACAATCCATTCCTTGATCGACCCAAATATGACCGGGGTCGCATCAAGGATGCCTCTAGTGATCTAGGACTCGATGAACTTGCGTAACCACTCATTCACTGGTTTGGAGCCTGAACCCGAACCCGATCCCTCTCTTGAGCTACAAACTGCTGGCCTCGGACGTAACACCACCATTCTGCAATACATAATGACAGCTGTTAGTGATACTGATACATCTAGAGGGATCACATCCATCACAAGCTCCTTGGTCTTGCCTCAGCCTTCTTTGATTCAAGTATGGATCCTATGCTTTTAGTAGTATGGGCCCAAACTACCTTCCATATCTATCCGTACTTTCCTCAAGAACCGCCTTGACTCTACCAAGTCACTACTACTGTTGATCTTTGCCATTCCCATCCTAGGCTCGCCCTAGGGTACCTCTAACTCCACCCAAACCAGTCCTCATGTCAAACCCCAAAACCGATAACGGTGGAATACGTTTCGGGGTGGAGGACGTCATGTACAGTGTCATCACAATTGCATAATAGTAAAAACAAGAAACATACAGCCATTGCATTTACATAGTGAATTTAATTACAAGCGTGTTTTTGTAACGTTCAACAAGCACTAAAGTAATACAAAAATAAGAGATGGATCTTGTATGCTCCACCTTCTCCAAAAATGTTGCACCCGTTCCTGTCTATCTTTGACCTGAGGATACAAGTTATTTTGAAAACGAGTATCAGCATAAAGCTGGTGAGTTCATAAGAGTTTAGTGTGAGTTTTTGTATAAAAAGAATTAGAACCGATAGTATGAAAAGCTGTAATTTACATTCATAAGTAGTAGTAAAACCTAGAAAATCCTATATTTTCCAGAAATACATTGTAAGTGAAAACCTTTAAGAAACATGTCATTTTCATCTTTGAAAACCATTTATCGTAAAAGTATAATAGTGACTCTCCAATAAGTAATGCAATATGGTAAGTTATGCCTGAAGTTAATAATAGTGGTACCAACTTCCTTTAGTGTTAGATACTTGGTTACTTCGGGATATTAACGTAACCTTTAGTTTAGTATTTTAGTGCGGTTATAGTGTATTTCTCATATGTTACCAATAGTGTGAGTAATAGCGGACCCCATGACATTCCCGGTCATGCATAATGTAGTAAAGTAGTGGCATCCCTGGACCTATGCGGCTTGACTGAAGTTAACAGTCGGGATGTAATAGAGTCTGCCACGTATAGACATATACATATAGTGTCGTATTCCTGTCGGAAAACTCTGGGCGTAGTGGGTAGCGAATAGAGTATCTCGTAGCGAGTTAGTGTGTTATCGTCTGCTTAGTGCTTTCTCTTTTGTTATAGTGTAGTAGTCTTTTAGTATAGCTCATAATGTGTTCTCTTACTAGTGTATTGTCTGGTAATAGTGCATAGTATAGTGCAGAGAGTAATAGCTATAGTGAGTAGTAGTAGTAGTAGCATTAACTATACCTATTATAGTTAACTAGTGTGTATGGTTATTGTCATGTTAGTGATTTAGGAATCTAATGAAATGAGAAATACTCGTGTCCCATACTAATATACAAGATATATAACGAAGAAATCAACGACAGTCGTATGGATAACCACTACCCTAAGCCCACAATCAAACAAGAACAGGAAATAAGGCGAGCTATCGATCCTAAGTCCTTCAAGTCTTACTTATATAATTATATTAGCATGGTTACATTTTATAAGAAGATTTGTTTAATAAAAGTATTGTCCAAAAGAAACATTTAAAAACTTGATTATTTATCCAAAATAGTTTTGAAAACGTAGAATCTTATTATAAGGCATAGTGATAAATCACATGTGATTTGAACTACAGATAGTGAATCACATGTGATTAATTTCCGTAACATGAACAATTGTCTTGTATAAATTTCGATAAACATGTATAATCAACTTGTATCCCCCCCCATAAAACATATAAAACATTTGAATGGTTTATTTAAGGGGGTATGAACTCACCTGAAATCGCGTAAATCGGGTGAAAGTGTCGGTTGAGCGTTTTGTACCAAATAACGACTTGTGCACCTTTTAGGTCCCTAATGTCATATGAAATATGTATTTTACAAGAAATTAATCATTTTATGCTTTTCATTAAGGTATTTAGGCATTTTAGCATCGATTCGGGATTCTAGGGCTTAGAAGGGGTTCCTGGGAGTGGTATAAGGCCAAGAGGGGTTTGCGGGGGAGTCCAAGAGGGGATCTGCACTTTCGGCCGTAAAGGGCTTCGAATGGAGCTGCCTTAGTGCTCGTATGATAACTATTGTTGTAGGAAAACTCCACAAGAGGTAAGTGTGTGTCCCACGATTTGCCGAAGTCAATCACACAAGCTCGTAACATATCTTCTAAGGTTTGGATTGTCCTCTCACTTTGTCCGTCGGTCTGCGGATGGTAGGATGTACTCATGTCCAACCTCATCCCTAGTGCCTTTTGCAATGATTGCCAAAATCTAGAGGTGAATCTACTATCTCTGTCTGAGATAATAGATATAGGGACGCCATGCAGTCGTACTATTTCTTTAAGGTATGTTCTAGTGACCTTCTCCATCTTATCCGTCTCTTTGATGGGTAGGAAGTGTGCGGACTTGGTCAACCTGTCGACAATGACCCAAATGGTATCTAACCCACCCGCTGTCTTGGGCAGTTTGGTTATAAAGTCCATTGTCATCCGATCCCACTTCCATTCCGGTATCTCAGGTTGTTGGAGGAGTCTTGATGGCTTTTGATATTCGACCTTGACCTTCGCGCAAGTAAGGCACTTACTTACAATGGTAGCGATCTCCGCTTTCATGTCCGGCCACCAGTATAGCTTTTTGAGATCCAGATACATCTTATCTGAACCCGGGTGGACGGAGTAGCGAGTGTTGTGTGCTTCCCTCATGACCAAGTCTCTGAAACCTCCATGGCGTGGAGTCCAGATTCGGTCCATGAAGTAGTAGGCTCCGTCACCCTTAACCTCCAAATTTTTATCCATTCCGCGCAGGGATTCCCCCATCACGTTCTCAGGCTTTAAGGCTTCCAGCTGAGCCTCTTTGATCTGAGTGGATAGATGCGAATGGATAGTCATCGTTAACGACTTGGTTCTTCGACCCGAATACTCCTTCCTACTCAGGGCATCTGCTACTACGTTGGCTTTCCCCGGGTGATATCTAATTTCGCAGTCGTAATTGTTAAGTAACTCGACTCGTCGATGCTGCCTCATGTTGAGTTCTTTTTGGTTCAGTATGTGTTGGATGCTTTTATGATCAGTGTACACCACGCTCTTCATCCCATACAAGTAGTGTCTCCAGATTTTTAGTGCGAAGACGACCGCTCCTAACTCTAGATCGTGAGTAGTGTAGTACACCTCATGGGTCTTTAGCTGTCTCGAGGCATAGGCGATAACCTTACCTCGTTGCATCAAGACACAACCGAGCCCCTGATTGGATGCATCACAATATACAACAAAGTCTTCTGTCCCTTCGGGAAGGGATAATACTGGTGCGGTGCATAGGGCTCGCTTCAGGGTCTGGAATGCCTTCTCCTGTTTCTCTTCCCAGTCGAATGATACACCCTTCTGTGTTAGCATAGTGAGAGGCTTCACAATCCGAGAGAAGTTTTGGATGAATCTGTGGTAGTAGCCCGCGAGGCCTAGAAATTGACGAATTTCCGTAGGCGTCTTCGGTGCTGACCAGTTCTCAATAGCTTTAATTTTGGAGGGATCCACGTGGATTCCTTCTTCACTAACCACGTGACATAAGAATTCAAATCTTCGGATCCAAAACTCGCACTTAGAGAACTTCGCATATAACTTTTCAGATCGCAACGTTTCCAGGACTCGTCGTAAATGATCCCTGTGTTCTTCCTCGCTCAGAGAGTAGACGAGTATATCGTCAATGAAGACGATGACGAACTGATCCAGATATGGACGATACACCCTATTCATAAAGTCCATAAATACTGCGGGGGCGTTAGTCAGTCCAAAGGGCATCACTACGAACTCAAAATGCCTGTAGTGGGTTCAGAAGGCTGTCTTCGGAACATCTTCCTCAAGTACCCGTAACTGATGATACCCGGATCTAAGATCAATTTTGGAGAAGTAACTTGCTCCTTGTAGTTGATCGAATAGATCGTCGATACGAGGGAGAGGGTAGCGATTTTTGACCGTGAGTTTATTGAGTTCCCTATAATCGATGCACATCCGAAACGATCCATCCTTCTTCTTCACGAACAAGACCGGAGCTCCCCAAGGTGAGAAGCTCGACCTTATAAAACCTTTGCTGAGCAGTTCCTTGAGTTGACCGGATAGTTCTTGCATTTCGGCGGGCGCTAGACGATAGGGAGACTTTGCTACGGGGGTAGCTCCTGGGACCAGGTGGATTCTGAACTCAACCTGACGTTTGGGAGGTAGGCCTGGAAGATCCTCCGGGAAAACATCAGGGAAATCGCATACTACGGGAATGTCTTTTGGATCTTTCGATTTTTGGCTTGTGTTGACGACGTGAGCAAGGAAGGCGCGGTATTCCTTAGGCAAGTATTTCTGAGCCTGAATACTGGAGATGATATGAAGGCTCGTACTTGGTTTATCTCCATAGATCATTAAGGCTTCGGAATCCGAAAGGTTCAGGCGAAGGGCTTTCTCGTAGCATAGGATATCAGTGCGATGAAGACTCAACCAGTCCATACCAACAATAACATCGAAACTCTTGATTGCGACTAGTATAAGATCGATTGGAAATGAGTGATCATCTAATGTGAGAGTAAAACCTGAGTAGATTTCATTAGAGCTTTCGGTCTTCCCATTAGCCATTTCTACAATGAATGTTTCTTTTAGTGGTTGAGGGGTTTGAGTAAGTGTTTAAAGTTATGATTTACGAAGCTTCTTTCTGCACCACTATCAAATAGACACATGCATAGGATTTGTTGAGAAGAAACGTACCCGTGACTACCGTGGGATCCGCTACCGCTTCATTGTGACCGATAGTGAGTAATCTTCCCGTTCCCCCAGCATTTGTAGCCTTCGGACAGTTCTTCTTAAAATGACCAGCTTCACTGCAGCCATAACAAGTCGGGGTCACTCCTGCACCGAGAACCTGTGTGATAGGTTTGGGAGGGGCCTTGCAAAATCGGACAGTATGGCCCTTCCGGCCGCAGTTGGAACACTGCAATTCACGGCAGGGGCCGTTGTGGTGGAAAGGGCACTTGGGACATTTGGGTAGATTCCCACTATAAGCTTTTGGTGGTGTAGGGGTGGCTGGAGTAGTGGCAGCATGGACCGCCACGATTTGCTGGTCCTTGGAGGAGGTTTGAGTTTTCTTGACCTTCTTCCTATCCCAACGCTTCCTCTTCCTGTCAGATACATCGGGTGGTGCAGTGGTTGTTGCGGTTGCTGTTGCTGGAGTGGAGGAGATTTCGTGGTTGATCAGACTCTGGGCCAATTCCTTGGCGCTGTCAAAGGTGGTAGGGCGTGAGGCTAGAACATTTCCCCGATACGGGGGTACTAAACCCCTGATGTACCGTTCAATCTTCTTGCTTTCGGACGGGATCATATTGGGACACATAGCCGCCAAGTCGCAGAACCTGGCCGTGTACACTATTATGTCGGTCCCCACCATCTTGAGGTTCCAGAGTTCTTCCTCAAGTTTATGAACTTCGCCCCTAGGGCGGTACTCCCCTATCATGATGTCTTTTAGAGTGTCCCAGCCCATGGCATTGGCTGTGACCAAGGAGAGTGCACTGACATGGCCGTTCCACCATGTCAAGGCCCTGTTAGTGAGGGTGGTAGTAGCGAACTTGATTTTGCTCTCTTCGGGGCAAGAGCACATTTCAAATACAGCTTCGGTTCTTTCGAACCATTGGGATAATGCCAGAATTCCTACGGTACCATCGAAGAAGGTAGGTTTACAGTTCATGAAATACTTATGAGTACATCCCTGCACTCGTTGGTGGACCTCACCAAATCTAGAATTTCCACCGCTCGCATCGCCCGAGTTCATTTGGGCCATGGATGCTGTCACAGCCGCGGTCACAGCTGTTTGGAATAGCACCAGATCGAACTGCGGAGGAGGAGGTGGTGGAGGAGGGGTTTGAGTTGCTGGTCTCCCTCTGTTGGGACGCCTTCGTGGAGGCATCTTTCACTGGAAGATCATAGAAATGATAGCAATAGTAAAAGTCTATTACGAATAGGAATAGAGTGTTTCATGGACTAAATCAACATAATCCCAGATCAGAATGAGAATCATGGCAATAGAGTAGTTAACTTCCAATATACTGGTATTAATGATGCAACACAAGTTCATGAAAAATTGACCTAACAGTAGGTCTTACATCAAACCATAGGGAAAATGCTGGCAGTTTAGAGGTCTAACTAGAGTACTTTTAAGCTAGGAATGTTTACAGGCAAGAGACCTACAGAACATAGAGAGAAAAGGCTAGTCCTTTAAACAAAAGAGTGAGGTAACTAGATGTCTTCTACTGGCGACGGTTACTTGTTGGGCGAATCCTCAGATCCGCTAGCTGATTCATAACTTCTTGAAGGTGTCGATCATGAGTCCTTTGGCGTGCTTGGAGTTCCCTAACTTCGGCTCGGGATGCAGCCAACTGATGTTGCAGAGCCTCATTGGTCCTTCTTGTCCTTTCCATGGCTTCTTCGAGTTGGCGGATGCGAACCGTGTTGAGGTTCGAGTTGGCATCCACTTCCACAACTCGACCAATAGCAGCTTGACCCTGCTCGACCTTCCTGGCAATCCTTCGGATCATGATGGGCAGAACCCGATCCGCTGATCCTCCTTCGCTTATGTTGTAGAAGCTTCGGTCTCCATTGTAAGGCAAGGACTGACCCTGATCCTCGCTCCATCGGTGCAAGGATATGGCCCACATAGGAGTGGGACCCTGAAATGCCGGACGGGGGTTAGGGTTCGGAGCTTCAGGAGGTTGGTTATTAACTTCTGGTTCGGAGCTCGGGCTATCCGAGAAGCCTTCTGCTAGATGATCATCCAAAGGGATCGGGTGATCATCGTCTGACTCCTCATCGAGCCATCCTCCGTTTCCCTGTTTTGGATAGTACGGATCACCGGGATGGTGGAAGCCAGCCATGCTATCTACGCGAGAAAGGGGAAAGGAAAGGTTAATAGACGTACTATTCTAAGATACTTATAGGATGAATCGTTATTAGTCGACCCAATACTTGCGTAGTGCATACCGATTACATGTAACCGAAGTAAGATAGTCCTTCGAATAAGCAACCCTAACTTTAGACCCCCAATCAAACAAGAACAGGGAAAGAAGCAATAACTACAGATTATGAGTCTATATCGCCCTAGTCACATGTAACCGTGGTGTATCCACTTAGCAATTATTGTCCTACCAGTAACGACCCTTCTAGTTGTCACATACGTATGTTTTAGAGATACAGAATACTCCTATAGTATTCTTATGGTAACGTTATTGTGGTGGTGTTGGTAAGTTTTTAGACTTGTTGCAACACCACAACCAAACTTAGGTACATGCTAGTCACTCCCAGGAAGACGTATTTGATCAGGCTACATCCCCCCAAATGTGACTATATGTCTCTAAGCCCAATTGTGCTATCCAACAATCTTAACACTTTTGTTTTGTTCTAGGGTGATACTGCCTTCTGTGTTTTATAGTGATGTGCGTATATATATATATATATATATATATATATATATATATATATATATACTTGGTTAAATCCTTTAGATGTATATTCTCGGTCAGAGTGTTTTAGTCCCGAAGTGTTTATAGTTCGTATATCTTTTATAGGTTGATATACTTGATTCACTATAAACAATGCTCTGATACCAATCTGTCACACCCCAAAACCGATAACGGTAGAATACGTTTCAGGGTGGAGGATGTCATGTACAGTATCATCACAATTGCATAATAGTAAAAACAAGAAACGTACAACCATTGCATTTACATAGTTAATTTAATTACAAGCGTGTTTTTGTAACGTTCAACAAGCACTAAAGTAATACAAAAATAAGAGATGGATCTTGTATGCTCCACCTTCTCCAAAAATGCTGCACATGTACCTGTCTATCTTTGACCTAAGGATACAAGTTATTTTGAAAACGAGTATAAGCATAAAGCTGGTGAGTTCATAAGAGTTTAGTGTGAGTTTTTGTATAAAAAGCATTAGAACCGATAGTGTGAAAAGCTGTAATTTACAGTCATAAGTAGTAGTAAAACCTAGAAAATCCTATATTTTCCAGAAATACATTGTAAGTGAAAACCTTTAAGAAACATATCATATTCAACTTTGAAAACCATTTATCGTAAAAGTATAATAGTGACTCTCCAATAAGTAATGCAATATGGTAAGTTATGACTTAAGTCAATAATAGTGGTACCAACTTCCTTTAGTGTTAGATACTTGGTTACTTTGGGATATTAACTTAACCTTTAGTTTAGTATTTTAGTGTGGTTATAGTGTATTTCTCGTATGTTACCAATAGTGTGAGTAATAGCGGAACCCATGACCTTCCCGGTCATGCACAATGTAGTGAAGTAGTGGCATCCCTGGACCTGTGCGGCTCGGACTGAAGTTAACAGTCGGGATGTAATAGCGTCTGCCCCGTATAGATCTATACATATAGCGTCGTATTCCTGTCGGAAAACTCTGGGCGTAGTGGGTAGCGAATAGAGTATCTCGTAGTGAGTTAGTGTGTTATCGTCTGTTTAGTGCTTTCTCGTTTATTATAGTGTAGTAGTCTTTTAGTATAGTTCATAGTGTGTTCTCTTACTAGTGTATTGTCTGGTAATAGTGCATATTATAGTGCAGAGAGTAATAGCTATTGTGAGTAGTAGTAGTAGTAGCATTAACTATACCTATTATAGTTAACTTAGTGTGTATGGTTCTTGTCATGTTAGTGATTTAGGAATCTAATGAAATGAGAAATACTCGTGTCCCATACTAATATACAAGATATATAACTAAGAAATCAACGACAGTCGGACGGATGACCACTACCCTAAGCCCACAATCAAACAAGAACAGGAAATAAGGCGAGCTATCGGTCCTAAGTCCTTCAAGTCTTACTTATATAATTATATTTGCGTGGTTACATTTTATAAGAAGATTTGTTTAATAAAAGTATTGTCCAAAAGAAACATTTAAAAACTTGATTATTTATCCAAAATAGTTTTGAAAACGTAGAATCTATTTATAAGGCATAATGATAAATCACATGTGATTTGAACTACGGATAGTGAATCACATGTGATTAATTTCCGTAACATGAATAATTGTCTTGTATAAATTTCCATAAACATGTATAATTAACTTGTATCCCCCCCTAAAACATATAAAACATTTGAAAGGTTCATTTAAGGGGGTATGAACTCACCTGAAATCGCGTAAATCGGGTGAAAGTGTCGGTTGAGCGTTTTGTACCAAATAACAACTTGTGCACCTTTTAGGACCCTAATGTCATATGAAATATGTATTTTACAAGAAATTAATCATTTTATGCTTTTCATTAAGGTATTTAGGCATTTTAGCATCGATTCGGGATTCTAGGGCTTAGAAGGGGTTCCTGGGAGTGGTATAAGGCCAAGAGGGGTTTGCAGGGGAGTCCAAGAGGTCCCTCCCTTGGAGTTTACGGCCCAAAGGCCACTCCTTGGGAGTTTAAGGCCGTAAGCCCCTAGGCTTGGCTGTAAACTCTTGTTTTCCTCCAAAAGTGCAAGTTAAGGCCTTATTTCAACTCCATATATTTCTAGTAAATGCCTAGGGTTAATTTGGGGGGTCAAGACCTTCATTTGGTTTCATTTGGGGGAGTTTACGGTCCAAACTTGTGCTTGGTCTGTAAACTCCATTTTGTCCCTCAAAATGGATTGTTAAATGGTCCAAATCACTTGCTTAAGTCTTAGTTAAATTCTAGAAGGCCTTAGGTGGGTTTTGTTGGATAAGGTGTCTAAGTCCATAACTTATTTGGTATATACTTGACCTGACCGGCATGGTCCATTTGGGTTGCATCTCATCCAAACTATTATGGATAATTTTATGAGAGTTATACACATATGTTTATTAATATATTATGAGTTATAATATATTAATATGAAGTTACGTTATTTAATTAGTTTTAGTCTTAAATTAATTATGAATTAATTTAGAGATTAAAAGGAATACTAATTAAATTATGGGCTATTTGTTTTATATAGTGTGGGCTAATACTCATTTGTTAATGGGCTAGGCTTATGTGGAAGTCCATGGATGATCCATGGAGCTTTTAACCCATGGATCCTTGGAAAAGGAAAAGACATGGGTTATTAGGGTTTCACCCTAACCATGCATACTATATAAGCATGCTTATGGAGCATGAAATGAAGCCTAAAAAAAAAGAGAAAACTAGTGATCTAGTGTGTGTGTGCATGTGTGTGGCCGAAAATACAAGAGTGTGTATACTCTCTCATAGTTTTCCAAGAGTTTGTGGTGTTTGTGATTCCATTTGAGGCATTCACACTATTGGTGCTTGGCCCTCAAACTCCTTAGAACCAAACCCACCAAAAGGTATGTAATCTCTTCTAACTCTTTTATGTTGAAATGTTCCCCATGCCATGTTAGATAGGTTATAAACCTTGGAAAATTATTATTTTGCATGTATTTATACAAACATAGATCCAAGGTTTATTAGGGTTGCATGCACACTTAGGAAGTGTTAGATTGCTCAAAACCCAACAGTGGTATCAGAGCCTAGGCTTGCTTGTTTGATACTTGATGCAAAATAGTGAAAAAAGTCGAAATCATTGTTGTCTGCATGGTGGACTCGCCGAGTCCATTTGGGGGACTCGACGAGTCCAAGGCAAACTTGAACCTACTCGGCGAGTAAGTTCGTGCACTCGACGAGTAGGATCGAAAGAATGCAGAATCTCGACTTTTGCTTCTGGAAATGGAGTAGAAACATTACCCTAAATTGTTTTGGTGTTATAAAACTTATTTTAGTTGGTGTAATGGTTGTTCTAATCCATTTACAATAGCATATATCAAAATTCCATGATTTTATGTGTTCATATAATTCTTGAATTTTTGATGATCATGTTCATGTTCTTATGAATTTAGAAAATGATAGGAATTATTTGCTGAATTGTTTAGAATTAATTCTTGATCATTTATGTGTTTTAATGGAGTCCATAATTTGTCCTCAAGTTATGGATTACCAAAGGTCACTTTCATTTAACACACACTTAAAACACATAAGTTACATGAAAATGAAGAGTCTTCATTTTTATGAACCTTTAATTCATAAGTTATGAAATGAAGAGTTTTGCAAAGTTACAAAACTTGCCCTCAAGTTTTGGAATTTGTAAAGTTTCACACACTTTAATAAACTTTAATTCCAAACCTTAGAGTTTTAATAGTTAAAATTCAACCCTTATACTATTTATAACATTAATGGTTAATTATTATATATATGTATAAGAATAAGTCGTTTTACCGTTAGTAGGCCTCATTCACGAAGCCGGTCTATAAGGTGGGTATAAGGTTGTTGCTTATAAAATGGCGACTTAATGGGTGTATACTCTCACCCACCGCTTGCTTGATCGGTGGAGGGTCGTTAGCCGAACGGGTAGAACAATGACTTTAAATCCTCATTAAAAGTATAATGAACATTATAAAATAACTAAACTCTTTTAATTCCCAATCTTAGTTATTTTAGGAAAATGTGAACATGGTGCTAATCCATGGAATTCACACTTTGTACCTTACCAAGTCGTTGGTGGAGCGTGTGTGGTTAACCGGCACACTAACTAGGACTAGTAAGGATCACGAAGGGTGACTTAATGTTTGTCATAGATCAATGGAGCGTGTGTGGTTAACCGGCACATTGATTAGGTGATAATATTAAGAGTACCAAGTGAATTAGCATGGTTATTCACACCTTGTTTTGTGATCCTCGGCATCCCAGTCACAAAACTTGAAGGGCACAATCGAGATTGAAACATGCCATTGAAAAGTTCAATGAATCTCAAAAGAATCTAGGAATTTCAAATCCAATTAAACCTAATAAATCATTTCGTTTTCATGGTGGAAATTGGTGAATCGTCATTCACCTACCTTTCAAATATATTATTACTTAGATTACGGCATCCCTCTTCTAAGTGTAATATATTGTGATTGGATCCTAGCCTTAATATTACATTTGGGTGTCTTATTAAGGATCCTAAATATCTAATCTAAACTTACTTTCTTCTTTCAGATGTCTTCCAACACTAATGCTTCAGGCTCTAACCCAACTGGTTTTTTCTCTCTCATGAATCTTTGTGGGAGGGTCATCTTTGATGGTTCCAACTTCATGGATTGGATTAGGAACATCAGGATGGTTACTCGTTACGAGGACAAGGAATATGTCCTCGATAAGGAGTTAAAAGAACTTGATGAGTCTACTGCTACTCCTGAGGAGATCGCTGAATTCAGGACTCATGAGAGAGATGCTACTAAGGTGGCATGTATCATGATGGCCACGATGACAGCCGAGCTCCAAAAGTCGTATGAAGATTTCTACCCTTTTGAGATGCACCAAGACCTGATGGAAAGGTACCATCAGAGTGCTCGTTAGGAGCGGTATGAAATAATCTCCTCCATAATAACTACCCGCATGAAGGACGGTGAATCCGTCACGGGCCACATGCAAAAGATGCAAAGGTATGTGGACCGTTTGCTGAAGCTGAATGTTAACATCCCCGAGGAGTTAGCAATTGACATCATTTTGCACTCCTTGCCTTCTTGTTATGATCATTTTCGAATGACATATCATATGAACAAGGAGGAAGTTACCCTCAGCAAGCTTCAAGGACTCTTGAAGACCGCTGAAACTGGTCTTAAGGGTAAAGCGGTTGTTACCTCTACTACTCCTACTCCAACTTCTACCCCTGTTTTAGCTATTGGGCAAGGCAAAGGGAAAAAGAGGAAGCACCCTTCGAAGGGTACCAAGGGAAAGTCTCTTGAAGGCTCCTCATCAAAGACTAAGAACGGTTCTGTCACTCCTTCTGCCATTCCAAAGGATGCTGAATGCTTTTATTGCCATGAAAAGGCACACTGGAAGCGAAACTGCCCTAAGTACTTGCAGGATCTAAAGGATGGGAAAGTGAAACCCACCTATGCAGGTATTTACACTATATTGTCTAATTACTCAACATATTCTAACTCTTGGGTGCTTGATACAGGATGTGGTATTCACATATGTTCTGATTTGCAGGGCCTAAGAAGAAGTGAGGATGTGGAGCACGGGAAGATAAACTTAATCATGGGGAATAGGGAGGCTTCACCTGTTTCCTAGATTGGAGTTTATACTTTGTTGCTTAATAATGGGTTAAAATTAGATTTGAATAAATGTGTGTACTCGTCTGAAATGGCGAGGAATATTATTTCTTTTCATGCTTTGTACAAACAAGGTTTTACCTTTTTGTTTGATAATGAATGTGGTGGTATTAATGCTTTCTTTAATAATGTGTTTTATTTTAAAGCATTACCTTGTGATGGCGTGTATGAAAATGTGTCGATTGTAGACAACTTAGGAAATAATGTGTTGTATATTGATTCTTCTACTAGCCTAGATAAAGCATCATTGTGGCATTGTCGTCTTGGACATGTAAACAAGAAACGCATAGGACAACTCCAAAAGAGTGGAGTCTTGGAATCATTTGACCTCAAATCAGATGATAGTTGTGAATCTTGTCTACTTGGGAAAATGACAAAATCACCCTTCACTGGAACTTGTGAGAGGGATGAAGGTTTGTTGGACCTAATACATACTGATGTATGTGGGCCATTCAAAACCGCCACAAGGGATGCTAATCGGTATTATGTGACTTTTATTGATGATTTTAGTAGATATGGGTATGTCTACTTAATCAAACACAAGTCCGAAACCTTTGAAAGGTTTAAGGAATTCAAGCAGGAAGTAGAAAATCAATTGGGCAGGAACATTAAGATGCTTCGATCCGATCGAGGTGGTGAGTATCTTAGTAATGAGTTACTTGACTACCTTAAGGAGTGTGGGATTGTCTCACAATTGACTCCTCCCAGGACACCACAACTGAATGGTGTAGCTGAGAGGCGTAATCGTACCTTGTTGGACATGGTTCGCTCTATGATGAGTCGAGTTTCGTTACCAATCTCTTTTTGGGGGTATGCCTTAGAGATTGCCGCCCATATCCTTAATCTAGTCCCTACAAAGAAGGTTACCAAAACACCTCATGAGATGTGGACTGGGAAGGTTCCCAATTTGGACCACATCAAAATTTGGGGTTGCGAAGCTTTCGTGAGGCGTGAAACTCATGATAAGCTTGAACCCCGAAGTGAAAGGTGTATTTTCATCGGCTACCCACAGAAATCCTTCGGTTACCTTTTCTACAGACCCAGTGAGAATGTGGTCTTTGTAGCACGAAGAGGGATCTTTCACGAGAAAGAATTTATAAGCCAAGGAGACAGTGGGAGGCAGATTGATCTTGAAGAAATTCAAGAATCAATTGGTGAAAGAACCTCAGACACTAGCAATCAACCTGAGGAAGAAACTCCTGTTGATCCAGCTGACGAGTCTATACCTCCGAGACGTTCCACACGGGTTAGGAACACACCTTCGTTTTATTATGGTTTTCATATTACTATGGAAGGTGATACGTTTATTAGTGATAGTACACTAGTAAATTTGGATGAACCTAGCAGTGTTAAGGAAGCCATGGCAGGCCCGGAGTCTGCTAAATGGAAGGAGGCTATGGACAGCGAGATACAGTCCATGTATGACAATCAAGTTTGGAACTTGGTTGACAATGTACCAGGCCGTAAAACAGTCGGGTGCAAATGGATCTTCAAAAAGAAGACAAACATGGAAGGAAAAGTGCATACTTATAAGGCTCGACTGGTTGCGAAGGGTTTTACTCAAACTCAAGGTGTTGATTATGATGAAACCTTCTCGCCGGTGGCCAAGATTAAGTCTATTAGGGTTATGTTAGCCATTGCAGCATTTCATGATTATGAAATATGGCAAATGGATGTCAAAACCGCTTTCCTTAATGGAAAGTTGGCTGAGGATGTGTACATGAATCAGCCAGAGGGTTTTGTCAATGCAGAGTACCCTAATAGAGTATGCAAGCTTGAGAAATCCATTTATGGATTAAAACAAGCATCTCGTAGCTGGAATCTTCGTTTTGATGAGAAGGTAAAAGAGTTTGGCTTCTTGAGAAGCGAAGATGAGTCTTGCGTGTATGTCAGAGCTAGTGGGAGTATAGTTAGCTTCTTGGTACTGTATGTGGATGACATACTACTCATAGGAAATGACATCCCAACCTTGCAGGAGGTTAAGTCCTGGCTTGGGAAGTGCTTTGCTATGAAGGACCTAGGGGAGGCTACCTATATCTTAGGGATAAGGATATTAAGAGAAAGGAGTAGAAGACTAATTGGACTTAGTCAGAGTATATACTTGGATAAGGTGGTTAAAAGGTTCAACATGGAGAATTCCAAGAAAGGAGATTTACCGATCCAAAGCAATACCAAACTGAGTAAGACTCAGAGTCCGAGTACAGAGGCAGAGTTAGCTGAGATGAGCCAATTACCATATGCTTCCGCAGTTGGCTCGATCATGTATGCTATGACTTGTACCCGTCCTGATGTGGCATTTGCTTTGAGCATGGTCAGCAGGTATCAGGGGAACCCTGGCAAGGCTCATTGGACCGCGGTAAAGAACATTCTCAAGTACCTACGGAGGACTAAGGACTGGATCCTTACCCTTGGTGGCAGTGATGACTTGAGAATATTAGGGTATAGTGATGCTGGTTTTCAGACTGATAGGGATAATTTCCGCTCTCAGTCGGGCTGGATCTTTACCTTAAATGGAGGGGCAATTTCTTGGAAGAGTTCCAAGCAGGAGACGGTGGCTGATTCGACTTGTGAATCAGAGTATATAGCAGCGAGTGAAGCAGCGAAGGAGGCAATATGGCTAAAGAACTTCATCGGAGACCTTGGAGTTGTACCAGTTATTAAGGAACCTATAGAGATTTTCTGTGACAACAATGGTGCGGTTACCTTAGCCAAGGAACCAAGAGATCATGGCAGATCCCGACACATTGACAGAAAGTATCACTTCATAAGACACAAAATTGAAGAAGGACTCCTTGTGACAAGGAGGATATCGTCAGATGAGAATCCTGCAGATCCCCTTACGAAGGGACTGACGAGGGTTAAGCATTTTCAGCATGCGAGACGCATCGGGCTGAGGGACGATATTAGTTTTACAGATTAGATAGTTTTCCTGAAACTTGTAAAATGTAATCGACGTTTGATGATGAATAAAATTTGTGATTTATTTATGAGTAAAGTGTTACTATCATTGTCAATTATTTACTATTGTTTCAGTTTTGCATGTTTTGACTTCCAGAATAATTAATTTATTCAAACCTCCACAATCGATCATACGTCGGAAGTAGGTATGAATCAAGATTGTCATGAATTGGGTTTGTAGATGCCTTAAAGGTGTTTTAGACATGGCAATGGTTGCTGCAACATTCATGAGTACTCATAAGTTATGAGTATTGGTATAAACCCACGCTCACTTGTATCACTTCATGGAATTTATCTCGAGTGATCGTGAGACGATAACATCATATAAATCTTTAAACCTAGAGATATGAGTTGTTACCTATGAGTTGGTTGTGCATTGATTGCACGTAAACGCATCAGTAACTTGATGTTATAAAACGTGCCTTTGTGTACAATTCAATAAGTAGTAGAACAAGCATATCGGTCGAAGTTTATCTGTTCCTTCTAGAAATAGAAGCGATATCTGGGCCCCTCGATGATTTTGTGTTGACCCATGTACCAGGCCTGGTCAGAACTAAACCGATGTGTTCAGTGAAGTTCTTCGTCAAACAAATCGGAAAATCGAGAAACAACTGCTAGACAATAAGCAAGACATAGTTCCATGTGTTTGTCCGGCTGATATCATGAGAACAGAGGATTATGTGATCACTTATCTAAAATGGCGCTTCATAGTTCGACAGAGTCTTCATTGTTCGAGGGAGTTTTCGAGAGCTACGATTGTTGGTTGGTTCCTGAAGTTATAGGCAAATATAGTTATTAGACTTATCCAAGTGGGAGTCTGTTGGATAAGGTGTCTAAGTCCATAACTTATTTGGTATATACTTGACCCGACCGGCATGGTCCATTTGGGTTGCATCTCATCCAAACTATTATGGATAATTTTATGAGAGTTATACACATATGTTTATTAATATATTATGAGTTATAATATATTAATATGAAGTTACGTTATTTAATTAGTTTTAGTCTTAAATTAATTATGAATTAATTTAGAGATTAAAAGGAATACTAATTAAATTATGGGCTATTTGTTTTATATAGTGTGGGCTAATACTCATTTGTTAATGGGCTAGGCTTATGTGGAAGTCCATGGATGATCCATGGAGCTTTTAACCCATGGATCCTTGGAAAAGGAAAAGACATGGGTTATTAGGGTTTCACCCTAACCATGCATACTATATAAGCATGCTTATGGAGCATGAAATGAAGCCTAAAAAAAAGAGAAAACTAGTGATCTAGTGTGTGTGTGCATGTGTGTGGCCGAAAATACAAGAGTGTGTATACTCTCTCATAGTTTTCCAAGAGTTTGTGGTGTTTGTGATTCCATTTGAGGCATTCACACTATTAGTGCTTGGCCCTCAAACTCCTTAGAACCAAACTCACCAAAAGGTATGTAATCTCTTCTAACTCTATTATGTTGAAATGTTCCCCATGCCATGTTAGATAGGTTATAAACCTTGGAAAATTATTATTTTGCATGTATTTAGACAAACATAGATCCAAGGTTTATTAGGGTTGCATGCACACTTAGGAAGTGTTAGATTGCTCAAAACCCAACAGGTTTTTGGGACATTTTGGCATAGAAATTGGGTAGTTTACGGCCCAAGAATAGCCATGGCCGTAAACTCCTCTTTTGGATTCAAAATGAGATGTTTAATGGACTTAAACATTTCCTAGGTTCATAGTTAAATTCCTACATGCCCTAGATGAGTTTTTGGGACTTTATAACATGGAAAATGGGTGTTTACGGCCTAAGCATAGGCTTGGGCCGTAAACTCCCTTTTAGGCTCTAACATCTTATGTTTTGGTGTCCAAACTCGTCTAGGTATGTCCCTTGATTAGTACACAAGCTTAAAGGAAGGAAAAATGGAATGTTGGCCAAGATTTGAGGTATTTACGAGCTAAGGGGCTTCTTAGGCTGTAAACTCCCTTTTTCCCACTAATTGATATGATTTTTGTGTTCTAAATACAATGAGATACATTTAGAACAAGCTAGGGAAGAAACTCTTACGTTTGGAAGCCGGAATTCGCGGTTTTGGAGTCGGGTTCGGGTCTAGAGAGAGAAATTAGTGAGAGAGGGTGAATGGGTGGTAAAAGAGTGTCCAAGTGGTGTTCACTCTTATTTTATATGCCTCGGGTATTGCACCCGGTTGACGACTACCCGTTGCTAAAGTTTAACGGAGTTAAAACTTTTTACCCGGGTGTAACGGTTCAAAAGTAATATAACTCTATTTAGTCGAACGGGGTTAACACGTACAAGTTATAATTACTTATGATAATATCAAGAAATATAAATAGCTAGATATTTATTTATTGACGACTCCAATCATTACGGGAAAATAATATATAACGATGAATTCCGTTAGTGAAGACGGGATTATGTAACGGCAATAAGTTTGGGTTGCCACACCTCAGCTGCTGAAGGCCTCTTTGTAATGTCAATTAGCCATTACCTGAATACAATCACATGCAACAAGGCCCGGATAATCTTTCGAGTAAGAGACTCATCCCTACAACGGTTAGGAATCAAACAAGAGCTACGAAATAGGGTCAAATCAAATCCTCTAAGATTATCCAACCCTGATCACATGTCACTTTAATGTATTCACCTAATAGCTAATTCCCGTCACTCGGAGTCCCACAATGCACAAAGCAAGTAGCATTCAGACAAAAGGAACAATCTTAAGTAATCCTATCCTCATAACAGGAAACTGTACTAGCATACAATGCTAAGCTCATACTATCAGGCACAACATAAACAGGCTATCCTACTGCTGTCTACTCAATACTAGCATGCAATTCACTTAAGTTGAAACACATAAAGCAGGCACATAACGCATAATTCCTAGATCCTTAGTCCTATTCTAGCATGATGTTCTACTAAAGCTGATAAACACAACATAAACTTGTATGGGTACTTCGGGGAATACTTACTTGAGCTCGGCCGGTCGCGCACATCACACACTTCGTTCTTTCTCAAAACTCCTTTAACTTATCTTTTAGAAAACCATTTTCTTGTAAAAAGCTTTTAATCCCTCGATTTGAGTCCATACACCCCCGAGGGTATGTCTGAATCCCTCAAACCATGGCTATAATACCAACTAGTAACAACCCAATTTTCACGACCAAAAATTCCATTTTTATAAATTACATTAATTAAAACATTCGTAGGAAAACATTGTCGAATCATTACATCTCATAAAACTATGCATAATGTCTGAAAATCCAAATCATAAAATAGTGACAATGTCAGAGTACAATCCCAAGGAATCTCATAGTGCAGAATCTGAGGTCTGTGTATGATGTGCATCTACTGCGCCAACTCCTTCCCTTTCGTTGAAGAGGTACCTGAAACAAAACTGAAAACTATAAGCACGAAGCTTAGTGAGTTCCCCCATTGTACCACATACCATAAAGTCACATAACATGCATATACTGTCAGGCATATCTTGGTGCCCGACCTACCCCTTTGGCCCTGTCGACCGGATAATACCTAGCAAATCTGGGTGCTGGCCTCCCCTTTGGTCCTGTCGACCGGATACTGCCTAGCATATCTGGGTGATGGCCTCCCCTTCGGTCTTGTCGACCAGTAACCGGGGACTATTTCACCCCCTAGTACTACCACATAATATCATATCACATATATTATAATCTGGCTACCATGTATGGGTACTAAACTACCCCTTCGGTCCTATCGATCGGTAACCAGGGACTATTTCACCCCCACCTACTACCACATAATATCATAACATGGTAGCACATAAAACATAACAGGTAGCAACAATCCTAGATGAATATCACAAAGACAATCATCGCATATACAACTCCTATTAGTGGGTCGGCATTGTGGTCGTAGACCCATCGCTACAGGAAGGTAACTAACCTCGTAAGGCTGACTGCTGGAAAACTGCTCGGCAACTGTCTGACTGCTGCTCCGGTAACCCTCCAACTATAATCCCACAAAAAACTCAGTTAGAACCTGATATATACTCTTAGGGTAAAATGACTATTTTACCCCTAACCAAGTCCAAGTAAAAGTCAACTTCCAGTTGACCCGACTCGCTGAGTTCGGCCGCCAACTGGTCGAGTCCATAACTCATTACCTGTCCTTATCCACGACTCTACTCGTCGAGTTTAGTAACGACTCGACAAGTTTCCCTTCTATATGGACATCGAACGAACCTTCATTCGACTCGCCGAGTTGTATGAACAACTCATCGAGTTTACCTTCATTTGATAAACAAGTCCTGTCCTTGACTCGCCGAGTTGTATGAACAACTCCTCGAGTTCATCTTCAACTATAAGGAGATTGTCTTGGACTCACCGAGTGTGTTCTTACACTGGTCTAGTCCCATGAGTTCTAGGTTTAAGGCTAAGTCCAATACGTTGGGTCACTCCCTTGGACCCTCTAAAAACCCTTCTAGCGTTCAACTAGGTTCCTTCAAACCATAACAGCAAAGGGGAGTTTTGCCTCGTACTCACCGAGTCCCAAGAACGACTCGTCGAGTCGGGCATGTCCAAGTCTCATTTGTCGATTTCCAATAATGGAGCACCTAACAACGCATCTTCACAGACCAAGAACTACGAGATCACCCCTTTCATTCTGGGGTGACGGAGGGATCATACCATTCGAGCCTTTTTTTTCATGCTTTTCCCCGAGGTCTGGAGAAAGCTGAAATCAATAGGATTTCCCTAATCCTCCCTTACCGAAAGGAAGAGCGTGAAATTCTTTTTCCTTTCCGCAGGGACCAGGAGATTGGATCTAGCCGTAAGAAGAATGCTTGGTATAAATAACTCACTTCTTGGTCTTCGACCCCCGCAGTCACTACGAACGCCCCCGATCAGTGCAATGGGATACAACTCTTGACCAAAATATAGATCTAATCTCCTTTAATCATTCTAGCATGTAAAGTTACAAGCCTTACGGGCATGCATGGGACTTTGTGTAACGCCAGTAGATCTGGGCTAGTCAATTTAGAGATAATAGGGGTAGAAAGAGTCTTTTCGACAAAATATTATTTAGAATAATAATCCTAACCAAGTTGTAGAATACGTCTCAAGGGTTTTGTACATATAAAGAACACTGAAATCCGAGTTATAACCAAGAAGTTATGGTCCGTCGAAATTTTACTGCAAACTTGGCACGACACAGGGAGACATAAATAGTGAATTTACGATGGAGGACCTTTTAGCCTTTTTAATCTAAAGAAAAGTCGTAGAACATGTTAAAATGAGAGCGTCCATAAAAAGAACACCCAAATCTGACTTCGTATTAGGAAGTTATGATTTTTCTAACATTTAGCATAACAGTGCACAACCCGGAAATTCGAATTTTAGATCGGTCGATTTTCAGCCAAAATAATCTAAACGAGAAATGAAGATATCGTTAATAGGAGTTAAACAATAAAAAGATAGTAAAAAACGGAGCTCGTATGTGAAAGATATGGACGAAGCATAGTCTCTACTCATCGAGCGAGGCGAATTCGATCCAGTTTTGTAAATCCGAGATAGAATGAGAATTAGCCAACAATATCTAAATGAAAGTTGTAATACACATAAATACCAACATGTGGATATAAATAACATCGAAAACGAAGCTCGTATGCGAATGATATGGACAAAGCTTAGTCTCTACTTTTCAAGCGAAGTGAATTCGAATACAGTTATGTAAATCTAAGATACATTAAGATTAGCCAACGGGGTCTAAATGAAAGTTGTAGTACTCGTAAATACCAATGTGTGGATATAATTAACGTAGAAAATGGAACTCGTACGCAGAAGATATGGACGAAGCTTAGAGACTACTTTAGTATAAAACTCTTATAAATAAAGGGTGAACTCCTCATATTTTCTTCACACCAGAAGCCTTTCTTTCTCTCTCTAACTTGTCTCTAGCCTCCCTAAACCCCTCCCAAGTCTAGGGAACCTCCCTAGAAAGAGAAGGAAGCCCCGGAGCGCCCGACGGCTCCGAGTAGAAAAGCTTTCGGCTCGGAAACGCTTCTCCAGCGAAACCCGATTTTCCATAAAATCCGCTGTAAGAGAGCTACGCCTACGCTATTTTTTAAATAGCTTTTATTTAATTATAGGAATGTTATTTGGAACTTGTAATAAGTACTTTGGCTATTATTATGGGTTATATAAGTATTTATTAACGATTATATAATAGTGATAATAGCTAGACTATTAATTAGTCTTGGTGAATAATAGACTAAACTCTAGTGGTAATGATACTACGTTTTGTCGAAGGAAATTATTTTCTTTTAAGAAGCGAAGCGTTGTATGAGTTCGGAATCACCACATTTTCTACTGAGTGCATAGTCTCTTTCATAAAGATGATTTTAATACAAGTATTAATTGATGTATTAATTATATGTTTATGTGAGAGTTAAATGATGTTGCCTGAAATATGTGTTAAAGAACATACCTGGTTATATATGATGATTTAGGATAAAGAGTAAACCAAAATTAATTATGAGGAATATTGGGTAGCACTTTTTTACGAGTACAAGTGAGTTATACTCAGAGAACATAACTTTAGTATATGTCATTGATCCTGGAGCATGGATTAGACGTAGTCTTTGTCCTTAGTCCGAGAGTATGGATTGGACATAGTCAACTATCATTAATCCGAGAGCAAGGATTAAGACATAGTCAATCATCCTTAGTCCGGGTGTAACAGCCCAAGATCTCAAGTATTGTTAAAATTACATTTTGGGGTGTTTTAAAGGGGGGACTCAGCGAGTTGGAGCCAGACTCGCCGAGTAGGATCACAGATCGGGTCGCGGGTTCGCGACTGGACTCGACGAGTCCAGATAGGGACTCGGCGAGTCTGCGCTGTTTAGCGAAAACCCTAACCATTCAGGTTTGGGACGTATAAAGGGGATCATTGGCCTTCATTGTTCCCTTTTAGCCGTCTGAGAGGAGCCCTAAACCGATTGTGTGCATCTGGAGCAAGGTTAGAGGCCATGGGTGATTGTGAAGGAGTTGTTGTGCAAGGAAGGGAAGGTTTTGGCTAAAGGAACAGCAAGGGAGTCACATGCTGAAGATTGGGGACACAGAGAATACATTATCCAGGTATGAATTCGGGTATACTCTGCTATGTTGATATATTTAGAGGATTAGGGTTTATGGAACCCTTTTGTGGATAGATTGAGTGTTACCCAGGTCCCCCAAGCGATTGTAACCCTGTGTTCGGACCTTTGGAGGTCCAGATTATTCCATGTCTGGGCATTTCGGGAATTGGTGAAGGTTTTGGATTGAAAACCTTATGCCTTAGGTCAACATGTAAACCATAAGTCTTGGGGTGTAGCATGAGCACCTAAATGAAGACCTTATGTAAAGGACCAGTCGAGGAAGGCCAGACCTATGAATGGTCGGAGCAGTTATGACCTTAGGAAGCAGTTTGAGCGACTGCATGGCATGGACTCGCCGAGTCAGATGAGCAGACTCGGCGAGTAGCTTGAAGAATAACTGGGACTCGCCGAGTTGTTCCTCAGACTCGGCAAGTGGAGTCGGGGTGGCCCCGCGATTCTTCCAGGAGTAACTCGTCGGGTCAAGGAGGATACTTGACGAGTAGAAGGGAAACTTTAGAGGACTGGAGGATGACTAGACTCGCCGAGTCGCCAGGGTACTCACCGAGTCCGGTCGACTTGACCGTGGACTGTTGACCAGAGTTGACCTAGGTGTGATTTCTTAGGGTCAGTTGTCTTGAAAGATAAAAGTGTTAATAAGGGACGTACGATATTACAGGGAGTCTGTAGCTCGGCGGATCGAGTACGATGGATTTCAGGAGTTGCTAGCTTTCAGTATCCACGAGGTGAGTCTTCTCACTATACTATACCCGGAAGGGTTTGACTGTGTGACCGGAAGGTCGAATACGATGTATGTTATATATGCTATAAATAGAAAGGTGGTTGCTATGCATGATATGTATGTTTATACGGGCCGGAAGGCGATATGTTATGTGACAGAAAGGTCAGGTATGATATATGATGTATGTGCTATGTGCGTTAGATTAAATGTATTATGTGTTGTAAATGTTATGGGCCGGAAGGCAATATGTATGGGCCGGAAGGCAATATGTTACGGGCCGGAAGGCAATATGTTATGGGCCGGAAGGCAATGTGCTATGGGCCGGAAGGCAATACGTTATGGGCCGGAAGGCATTGTGTAGTGGACCGGAAGGTCAGGGCCTGGAAAGGCGTATGTGTGTAAGGCGTATATTGGGGAACTCACTAAGCTTCGTGCTTACAGTGTTTTATGTTATGTTGTTTCAGGTTCTTTCAGTAACGCGGGATGGCACCGGCTCGATTGTACACACCAAAGAAAGAGTTGTATTTTGGAGGATCCTGGTTTTCTATTCAAGTGAAAATGGAATTATGTTTTCTAATTCAAATATGAATATGATTTTAAACAAGTATTTTAATGTTAAATTGATTATTTAAATGAAAATTTTGCCTTGAAAATCACGGTGTTACAAATTGGTATCAGAGCCTTGGTTTGAGGGATTCGGATACGCCTTTGGGTAAATCTGGACTCAAACTGAGGAAGTAAGAAAAAGTTTTCAAATAAATAGTTTTCTAAAAGTGAATAAGAGTTCAAAGAGAAAGCAAGAAAGAGCAGTGTGTACAATCAGCCAGAGCCGAACGGTGATTTCCCAAAATACCCTTACTTTTGTGTTATGAAATATCTATGATGCACTTTATGAGATATTATTGCATGCTAGAGATAGGCTAGGTATTTCATATCTTAGGATTAGAGTGGCCTGATTTGTGATGCCTTAGCCTAGGGTTTGTTGTTATATGTGCGTTATGCTTTTGTGTGTATGTGATGAGTGAGGGTATCTAGTTAGAACGCACGAGGGGTAGAGTTACAGAGTTCAGTGGTATTTCCGAGGATGAGCCGAGAAGGTGGAGCTATCACAGATAGGGAGTCCTATGTATTCTTCGATGCTCGAATGCTGCTTGCTTTGTGCTTTGTGGAACTCTCGATGATGGGAGTCAGCTACTAAGTGAGTATGACGATATTCAGGAGGTAGATGGCTGGCATCATTTGGAGCTCTTCAGCAGCTGATAGCAAAGAAGTGGGAGGACGGCGGAAGAGACTAGGGAGTAAACCTAGCCAGATGAGTACGCTGGTAGAGTAGAGGATTTCGCTGGGGAGCGAGCACGCGCGATGGGATTGGTGAAAGAGCAGGTCGATCAGCTACTTAGGAACTCTGGGATGGTCCGTGTGGAAAGTATGGGTAGATGTGGCAGGTAGTATGGGCCCATACTACTGAAAGCAGAGGACCCATACTTGATACAGGGAGCATTCTGAAGGTCCTAAGGAACGGGATGAGAAGTGATGTGATGGTTCGAGTACCATACATCGGAGCGGATTGCGGAGTGATGTTATGGTTCGGGTACCATACATCAGAACAGATTGAGGATAGATGTGATGGTTCGAGTACCATACATCGGAGCGGATTGCGGAGTGATGTTATGGTCCGGGTACCATACATCGGAACAGATTGAGGATAGATGCTGTGGTTCGAGTACCATACATCGGAGCGGATTGCGGAGTGATGTTATGGTCCGGGTACCATACATCGGAACAGATTGAGGATAGATGCTGTGGTTCGAGTACCATACATCGGAGCAGATTGAGGAGTGATGTTATGGTTCGGGTACCATACACCGGAGCAGATTGAGAAGGGATGTCATGGGATGAGTACCATGGTTCGTAGTGGATGATGCTTGTGACTATCTTGTTATCAGGTCATGATCGATGAGGTAGAGATCGGACGCTATGGGTTTTAGGCCTGCAGACCATGATTGAGTATGGAGAGGTGTTCCTCGAGGGGAAAGGCGAGTGCCTATCAGAGTATTTTGGTAAGGAGTTAAAGACAGAGGAAAATTTCGGTTGGGTCGAGCAATCATTCGATAGAGGAGAGGTCACCTTCTAGGTGGGTGGTGCCATTATGTTCGTGTGCAAGACACGAGAGGCCTGATGTTTCAGTTTTGGATTGGGAATACACCCTGCAGGTCGTTATCGATAATGATTTCCCTCAGGATATCAGATAGCAGGTGTGCTGCGAGACAGTGACTTATCGTGAGCGGACAGTCAGTTGGGACGGAGGTAGTCGAGAACCACACCACACCTAATTGAGAATAGTAGGTTGTGTTATAGTGGTAGCAGTGGGGAGTTCAGTTGAGTGTTGCAGTGCAGAGAGTTTTCATCTATGTTGGGAGTGGGTCCCTGTCCTTGGGACAATTCCGGTGTTGGAACATGGGTTGATGAGTTGAGGTAAGAGGAACGATGATTTTGCAGTGCAGTCTATGAGCCAGGGATGTTATGGAACAGTTGAGATGCTTAGTGTTAGATTGGTATGGGATTTGGAATGATTAGAGGCAGTCGTGAGGAGAAGTTCTTGGAGAGTTAAGCAGAGGTTCAAAGTATAGAGGGTTGATTGACTTCCTTAAGGGGGGAAATTATCGGGCGTTGCGTAGCACTTCCTGGAGCAGGTGCGATTTCGCTGGTGAAAAATAGTCATGGGTTGGTTGTGTGCTAATTGGTGATGGTTCGAACCCTAAGTGGGGGAGAACCGGGTGCAGTATGTAAGAAAGCAAGGATTTGTCAAGAGTAGTTATAAGTGGAGTATAGAGATATGCTGTAAGAAATCATGAGACCAGAGGTGTCGGTGGTCGAGGAAAAAGGGTCAGAGTGAGTTAATGCGGGAAGTACTTGAGGAGGAGAACGAATGTATCCATGACAGGTGTTTGGTGTTGTTGCAAGTAGACAGAGAATGAATGGGTCGGTATGCGTATCCTTGTTTGGATTTTGAGTGTCGGGACAAAGGGTTTCGGAGAATTATCAGCATATTCCGTAATGTCAGTGTTTTCTTGTTTTCCAATCGAGAAATTAGATGCACCGAAGTTGTAAGGTGGAAAAATTATAGATCTAATTATGGGGATCAGAAGAAATGTATTATTGTGTCTATATGATGCTTGGGGCAGGAGATCAGTGGTGGTGGCAGGATCTTGTGATGTTCTGTTGGGGTATTCTGAGATATTCGGGTATGATATCTTTATTTCGGAGTTATTCGTGAATCTTGAACTGAATCGATGTGTGGCATATCAAGTATCTGCGGATCTAGTGGGAGCCTCCGAGTATGGGCATCCAGGGAGATTATTTGGGAGAGTGGATTTTCGCAAGATGGGCGTTTGTTATGATGATTGCCTCCATAGTCTATGATGGATATTCGAGTCGCGGTACTTACAAGACAGAGGGCGTTGTGATACTGCGGGGAGCTGAAGTACTCACTAGATGGCAAGACAATTTCAATGTTGGAATGTTTTCGAACAGTGTATGAGGTGGAAGAGTTGTGAGTTTGGGTAGCCCTGGTATTGAGTCTTTGGAGCTTGGATGTTGAGTCGAGGGCAAGACGGGGGTCTCCGTCTCTGTCGGGAAATGCGGGGAAATGCGCAAGGAAGATGCGCAGTAGAAATCAGAGATTAGAGTTGAGACGATCCTCGGTTGGATTGTATTTTTCTCTCATGAGGAAAAGAGGATTTCGTGACTTGCGTGTCACCGGGCCGGGATAGTGGTCACGGGGAGGAAGTTAGTGTGATATTTGGATCACAATATGGGTGACCGTTGGGGGCGCAGCTGTGGAGCCAAAAGCTGATCTGGTACCCAGTCTTGAAGAGGGATATGGGAAAGGAGCTTATCATGATGACATCTGAGGACACTTTAGAGAGGGTGAACGATACGGACGCTCGAAGACATGCTTCGGGCATGTGTATTAGATTTCGGAGGAAGCCGCGGTATGTATTTATCATTGGTTGAGTTGTCCCATATCAACAGCCATCATTAGTGCATTGGATGCCGCCCTTTGAGCTGTTGCATAGGAAGTAATGTTGGACCCTCATTCACTGAGGAAGGGTAATGCATGGACCCGAGAGTCCTTGCGAGCAGATCCAGAGCATGTGACGCATGGAGTAGTGGCAAGGTTGTCAAGCGGATTCCCTAGGTAAGGGAAGAGAAAGGTATGTTGGGACTAGTGCAGCATGTGTATGTGTTTGCAAGAGGAGAACTCGTGAGAATTGCTCTGAGAGTGAGAATGGATCTCACAGTCGTTTCGAAATGGATAAAGTGGGCTTTGGATCGGGGATCCGGTGATTCATGGTTTCCTAACCCTGATGGGCTGAGTGATCGTTGAGATTTGGAGCAAAGTTGCATCTTGGGTAATTCTCGGTTACAGGGAGTGGTGGACAGTACAGAGATAGTGCTTCAGTCGACAGAGCAGATTCAGCAGGTTAAACAGGGGTTATTGATCGCCTAGAGCTGACAGAAAAGTTATGCAGACATACGCCGTTTCGAGCATGAGTTTCAGGTCGGCGACTTCGTACTCTTGAAGGCCTCTCCTTGGAAAGGAGTGATTCAATTCAGGAAGAGGGGCAAGTTGGGGCCCCGGTATGTTGGGCCTTTTCGTGAATATGCGAGGGTGGGACGGGTGGCCTACCGTTTGGAGCTGCCAACGGAATTGGGATAGATCCATGACACTTTTCATGTGTCGCAATTGAAGAAGTGTATAGCCGATGAGTCAGCAGTGGTTCCACTAGAGAACAATTAGGTGGATGCGAGCCTGAGTTACACAGAGAGGCCAGTGGCCATCAGGGATTGGAAGATCAAGGTTCTGAGGAGCAAGGAGGTACCTCTGGTATTGGTTCAGTGGCAACCTCGGAGGGGATCGGAAGTGACTGGGGAGCCGGAACGTGAGACGCGGGAGCAGCATCCGAGACTATTTTCAGAGTGAGACTTCGAGGGCGAAGTCTGATTCTAGTGGGGGAGAATTGTAACAGCCCGAAATCTCAAGTATTGTTAAAATTACATTTTGGGGTGTTTTAAAGGGGGGACTCGGCGAGTTGGAGCTAGACTCGCCGAGTAGGATCGCAGATCGGGTCGCGGGTTCGCGACTGGACTCGACGAGTCCAGATAGGGACTCGGTGAGTCTGCGCTGTTTAGCGAAAACCCTAACCGTTCAGGTTTGGGACGTATAAAGGGGATCATTGGCCGTCATTGTTCCCTTTTAGCCGTCTGAGAGGAGCCCTAAACCAATTGTGTGCATCTGGAGCAAGGTTAGAGGCCATGGGTGATTGTGAAGGAGTTGTTGTGCAAGGAAGGAAAGGTTTTGGCTAAAGGAACAGCAAGGGAGTCACATGCTGAAGATTGGGGACACAGAGAATACATTATCCAGGTATGAATTCGGGTATACTCTGCTATGTTGATATATTTAGAGGATTAGGGTTTATGGAACCCTTTTGTGGATAGATTGAGTGTTACCCAGGTCCCCCAAGCGATTGTAACCCTGTGTTGGGACCTTTGGAGGTCCAGATTATTCCATGTCTGGGCATTTCGGGAATTGGTGAAGGTTTTGGATTGAAATCCTTATGCCTTAGGTCAACATGTAAACCATAAGTCTTGGGGTGTAGCATGAGCACCTAAATGAAGACCTTATGTAAAGGACCAATCGAGGAAGGCCAGACCTATGAATGGTCAGAGCAGTTATGACCTTAGGAAGCAGTTTGAGCGACTGCATGGCATGGACTCGCCGAGTCAGATGAGCAGACTCGGCGAGTAGCTTTAAGAATAACTGGGACTCGCCGAGTTGTTCCTCAGACTCGGAGAGTGGAGTCGGGGTGGCCCCGCGATTCTTCCAGGAGTAACTCGTCGGGTCAAGGAGGATACTCGACGAGTAGAAGGGAAACTTTAGATGACTGGAGGATGACTAGACTCGCCGAGTCACCAGGGTACTCGCCGAGTCCGGTCGAGTTGACCGTGGACTGTTGACCAGAGTTGACCTAGGTGTGATTTCTTAGGGTCAGTTGTCTTGAAAGATAAAAGTGTTAATAAGGGACGTACGATATTACAGGGAGTCTGTAGCTCGGCGGATCGAGTACGAGGGATTTCAGGAGTTGCTAGCTTTCAGTATCCACGAGGTGAGTCTTCTCACTATACTATACCCGGAAGGGTTTGACTGTGTGACCGGAAGGTCGAATACGATGTATGTTATATATGCTATAAATAGAAAGGTGGTTGCTATGCATGATATGTATGTTTATACGGGCCGGAAGGCGATATGTTATGTGACAGAAAGGTCAGGTATGATATATGATGTATGTGCTATGTGCGTTAGATTAAATGTATTATGTGTTGTAAATGTTATGGGCCGGAAGGCAATATGTATGGGCCGGAAGGCAATATGTTACGGGCCGGAAGGCAATATGTTATGGGCTGGAAGGCAATGTGCTATGGGCCGGAAGGCAATACGTTATGGGCCGAAAGGCGATTATCTCATGGGCCGGAAGGCATTGTGCAGTGGACCGGAAGGTCAGGGCCTGGAAAGGCGTATGTGTGTAAGGCATATATTGGGGAACTCACTAAGCTTCGTGCTTACAGTGTTTTATGTTATGTTGTTTCAGGTTCTTTCAGTAACGCGGGATGGCACCGGCTCGATTGTACACACCAAAGAAAGAGTTGTATTTTGGAGGATCCTGGTTTTCTATTCAAGTGAAAATGGAACTATGTTTTCTAATTCAAATATGAATATGATTTTAAACAAGTATTTTAATGTTAAATTGATTATTTAAATGAAAATTTTGCCTTGAAAATCACGGTGTTACACCGGGAGTATGGATTAAGACATAGTCAGTCGTCCTATGTCCGGGAGTATGGATAGGACAAAATCATTCGTCGTTAATCCGTGAGAATGGATTTACACATAGATACTTGTCCCTAATCCGAGACTATGGAATGGGCACAATTATTAATCCATGATCATGAATTACATCCGAGAGTATGGGTTAAGTAAGAGGTAAAATCTAAGTTCCAAGAGTATGGATAGTCTCGTTGTAAGGATTAACGGGCTGGGGTAAGCGTTGCTTATATATATATATATATATATATATATATATATATATATATATATATATATATATATATATATATATATATATATATATATAGTAAGTCCACAAATCTGCTTGTGTATCAATCAGATCCAATTGATGGTGCGGAATCGCAATCAATTGGATGATGTCAGATCAAATAGAAGAGAAGGATAAGAAGAATAACTTGAATCTATGATGTATTGACTGTTGGAATGAAGCTCCTAACACATAGATTCATACACACACACACACACACTCTTCTCTCTGACTCTCTCTCACACTTTACAATGCACACTCTTAAGCACCCTGGTTATGTCTATTTACTTACATGCACTCCTTACAATATATATATATATATATATATATATATATATATATATATATATATATATATATATATATGGACCTAAGGCCAAAACCCAATGGACCGAAAACCCAATCCTATACCGAAAAGTCATGGGTTTTCGGTCCAAGCTACAATTATTCCCAATATTAGTTTTCGGCCCAAATGATAAAACAATAAATGCATAGAAAAGCAAAGTATAAACCAGTATTAGACCCAACAATATCCCCTTTGGTTTATAGCTTACTTTTCTAAACAACCCAACAAGCTCTCCTAAAAAGTAGCTGGCACTTCTTGTCAATCTTCATTGGGAGCTTGGCTTCAGTTGTCATCTTCATATTCTTCATAGCATCAGGATGAATATATGAATCTTCTATGAATAACTTCATCATGAGCAGTTGGGCATTTCTTCAAGATTTTACTCTAAATGCACATTGGGTGAGGAAACTTTATGTATTGATTCTTGAAAGATATTGCTTTCATATTGAGAATCCTCAGAGAGAAATAATCTTCTGGATCATTTCAACAGGTACAACGATAGCAACAGACTAATTGAGGTGGCTTCAATGTAATCCGTCAAATAATCTTTAATTTCTGCTTCACCTTTCTACTGGGGTTGAAGGATTGAATGTTGAACGAAGAATCTTCATTTCTTGCTCCTTCGAATGAGAATTCTTCGTTGCTCATGGATGAAGCCTTGGATTAGAAATCTTCAATACATTCTCCACGAGTCTCATCTACGCCTGGAATCACTTTTCAAGAAAAAACAAAACCAAAAGATTTGAGAGTATGGAATGGGCACAATTATAAATAGACACAAGCACTAGCTTATTTAGGGAAGATGCCTAAAATGCTTTTTGTGCTAAATGATTTGTGATGCTTTATGCTATCATTTGATCAGATCTATGGTCTGTTGCCAACCAGATCTGGAAATTTTATGTGCTTAGGTTTCTAAACGTTTAATTACAATATTAGAACTGACATGTAACTTTTTGGTGTAATACGGAGGAATACGCGTCTAAATCTTCATATATATATATATATATATATATATATATATATATATATATATATATATATTCGTCTTGATACACCGAACGCCTGCTTTAGTGTATAGAATGTCATGATAAGGGCTCATAGCAGACTGAGCAAATGTAGGAAATGAGAAGGCTTACGATAGTGAATGATACCTATCAGAATATATTTTAAGAGTGATATATTGACTTTAGAATGCGTCTAATAAATAATACGTCTATTACATGAGAAGTTCACTTTCGATTAGAAGAAAGAAAGATTTTTGGTAGAATCCATTAAGTTATCCCATCATCTGACATTTCCACCACCAACCAGGTTGAAACAAAATTGAAGATTGAAGATACGCATGAAAGAAGTCCTAGTAGAGTTTAGAGAAAATTATATGATTGTTTGGACACAAATTGTTTTGTGATAATAACTTGGAGAACTGCGAGACAATACTTGGCACGAATACGAGTAGGTGTGAAAGGTAGTAGAGGCCTACACTATCGGAAGCATAGAACTCACGCTTGGATCAGGGAAGGTCACAAGATTACCAAGAAGCTAGTAATTGATATCATTTTATTCAATATGCCGTTACCATTGTTTCGGTAATGACTAAGAGGATGACTGTTATTCCTACCCTAGTGGTCGTATCGAATTGAGACAGACTACGATAAGTATGTTATGTGGTTTAGAGAACCAAGTTTGATGTAGCATCTGACTTAAGCTGGAAGATTGAAATAAAAGATAATCAGAGCGATCGGTAGAGGTATCGTGATATTTGCTTATAGATAGAAATGTTACCTTTTAAGATGTGATTAGAACATGAAGAAATGTATAGTCTGTTCTGGAAGACTCTAAGAGACCTGAGTCTAAGCGTGGGAACATATGATGATAAGTGATTAGAATATGACATTTCGGTCCATTGTAGTAATAAAATAACTTATCTTAAGTTTGTTAAGAAGAAGAAGCAGTCTCTATTAAGGATCGAGATTGTGACTTGAAGGATAATTTGGAGTCTAACGTGTGATAGGGAGCAAGTGCAAGATCGAGCACCGTCTGCAATCAGGAAGTCTTAAAGTTAGATACTCGTTCGAAGAAACATCAAAGTTATGGTTATTACTTAGGATGAAGAGATAATGTATGGACTCATCATGTCAACCCTGTTTCGTTGATGATTCTGGGATGTAATCATCCTAAGGGGGAGATAATTGCAACGCTTGTAGATCCGGGTTAGTCAATTTAGAGATAATAGGGGTCGAAAGAGACTTTTCGACAAAAGATTATTTAGAATAATAATCCTAACCAAGTTATATAATACTTCTCAAGGGTTTTGTACATATAAAGAACACCGAAATCCGAGTTATAACCAAGAAGTTATGGTCCGTTGAAGTTTTACTGCAAAACTGGCACGATACAGGGAGACGTAAATAGTGAATTTACGATGGAGGACCTTTTAGACTTTGTAATCTAAACAAAAGTTGTAGAATATGTTAAAATGAGAGAATCCATAAAATGAACACCCAAATCTGACTTCGTATGAGGAAGTTATGATTTTTCTAACACTTAGCATAACAATGCACAACCCGGAAATTCGAATTTTAGATCGGTCGATTTTCAGCCAAAATAATCTAAACGAGAAATGAAGATATCATTAATAGGAGTTAAACAATAAAAAGACAGTAAAAAATGGAGCTCGTATGTGAAAGATATGGACGAAGCTTAGTCTCTACTCATCGAGTGCGGCGAATTTGATACAGTTTTGTAAATCCGAGATAAAATGAGAATAAGCTAGCAGTGTCTAAATGAAAGTTGTAATACTCATAAATACCAACACATGGATATAAATAACATCGAAAATGATGCTCGTATGCGAAAGATATGGACAAAGCTTAGTCTCTACTTTTCGAGCACGGCGAATTTGAATACAGTTATGTAAATCTGAGATACATTAAGAAGTAGCCGACGGGGTCCAAATGAAAGTTGTAGTACTCGTAAATACCAACGTGTGGATATAAATAACGTAGAAAATGGAGCTCGTACGCAGAAGATATGGACGAATCTTAGAGACTACTTTATTATAAAACTCCTATAAATAAAGGGTGAACTCCTCATATTTTCTTCACACCATAAGCCTTTCTTTCTTTCTCTAACTTCTCTCTAGCCTCCCTAAACCCCTCCCAAGTCTAGGGAACCTCCCTAGCACGAGAACGAAGCCCTGGAGCGCCCGACGGGTCCGAGAAGAAAAGCTTTCGGCTTGGAAACGCTGCTCCAGCGAAGCCCGATTTTACATAAAACCCGCTGTAAGTGAGCCACACCTACGCTATTTTTTAAATAGCTTTTATTTAATTGTAGTAATGTTATTAGGAACTTATAATAAGTACTTTGGCTATTATTATGGGTTATATAAGTACTGATTAACGCTTATATAATACTAATAATAGCTAGACTATTAATTAGTCTCGGAGAATAATAGACTAAACTCTAGTGGTAATGATAATACGTTTTGTCGAAGGAAATTATTTTCTTTTAAGAAGCGAAGCGCTGTCTGAGTTCAGAATCACCACATTTTCTAGTGAGTGCATAGTCCCTTTCATAAACATGATTTTAATACAAGTATTAATTGAAGTATTAGTTATATGTTTATGTGCGAGTTAAATGATGTTGCCTGTAATATGTGTTAAAGAACATACCTAGCTATATATGATGATTTAGGATAAAGAGTAAACCAAAATTAATTATGAGGAATATTGGGTAGTATTTTTTTACGAGTACAAGTGAGTTATACTCAGAGAATAGAACTTTAGTATACGTCATTGATCCGGGAGCATGGATTAGACATAGTCTTTGTCCCTAGTCCGAGAGTATGTGTAACAGCCCAAAATCTCAAGTATTGTTAAATTGCATTTTGGGGTGTTTTAAAGGGGAGACTCGGCGAGTTGGAGCCAGACTCGCCGAGTAGGGTCGCAGATTTGGTCGCGGGTTCGCGACTGGACTCGACGAGTCCAGGTATGGACTCGGCGAGTCGACGCTGTTCAGCGGAAACCCTAGCCGTTTCGTATTGGGTCGTATATAAGGGTTGTTATGTCGTCATTTCACGTCTTTTGGCCGATTGAGGAGAACCCTAAACGACTGTGGCATCTAGAGCAAACTTGAAGGCCATTATTGACTTTGAAGGAATTGTGGTGCAAGAGGAGGAAGGATTTTGGCCAAAGGAAGATCAAGGGGGTTGAGTTCTGAGGTTTGGGGACACAGAGAGTACGTTTTCAGGTTATGTTTCGGATCATTCCTGTTATTTTGATGTGTACACGAATTTAGGGTTTATGAAACCCATTTGGAGATTAGATGGATTGTTGTGTCGTTATCCAATGTTTATAACCTTGTATTAGGACCCTTAGAGGTCCAGAAGGTCCCATGTTTGTATATTCGGGAATATATGTATCTCAGGAAGCAGTTCGATCGACTGCATGGCGTGGACTCGCCGAGTCGGATGAGCAGACTCGGCGAGTAGCTTGAAGATTCACTGGGACTCGGCGAGTAGAGTCGGGGTGGCCCCGCGATTCTTCCACGAGGATCTCGTCGAGTCCAGAGGGATACTCGACGAGTAGAAAGGGAACATTCAGGAATTTGTGAGGACGACTAGACTCGCCGAGTCGCCAGGGTACTCGCCGAGTCCAGTCGAGATGGCCGTTGACCAGAGTTGACCGGTGTGATTTCTTAGGGTCAGTTAACATGGAAGATAGAAGTATTAATGAAGAGATATATGATGTTACAGGGAGCTTGTAGCTCGGAGGATCAAGTGCAAGGGATTTCAGGAGTTGTTATCTTCCAGCGTCCGCGAGGTGAGTTTTCTCACTATACTGTACCCGGAAGGGTTTGATTGTGTGACCGGAAGGTCAAGTATGTTATGTGTTATGTTTATATGCTATAAATGGAAAGTTAGCTGCTACGCGTGATATACATGTTTATATATGGGCCGGAAGGCAAAGTATTATGTGACAGAAAGGTCAGGTATGATATAGGATGTATGTGCTTTATGTGTTAGAGTATGTTACGGGCCGGAAGGCAGGTTGATATATGATATATGTGCTTATGTGTTAGAGTATTTGTGTTATGTGTTATATATGTGTATGGGCCGGAAGGCAATTATTTTATGGGCCGGAAGGCAATTATCTTATGGGCCGGAAGGCAATTATTTTATGGGCCGGAAGGCAATTATTTTATGGGCCGGAAGGCAATTATCTTATGGGCCGGAAGGCAATTATCTTATGGGCCGGAAGGCATTGTGCAGTGGACCGGAAGGTCAGGGCCTGGAAAGGCGTACGTGCGTAAGGTGTATATTGGGGAACTCACTAAGCTTCGTGCTTACGTTGTTTATGTTATGCTGTTTCAGGTTCTTACAGTAACGCGGGATGGCAACGGTTCGATTGTACACACCGAAGAAAGAGTTGTGTTTTGGAGGATCCTGGTCTTCTATTATAATAAAAATGAAACTATGTTTTGTAATTCGAATGTGAATAAGATTTTAAACAAGTGTATTAATATTTAATTGATTATTTAAATAAAAATTTTTGTCTTGAAAATCACGGTGTTACAATTGGTATCAAAGCCTTGGTTTGAGGGATTCGGACGCGCCTACGGGTAAATCTGGACTCAAACTGAGGAAGTAAGAAAAGCTTTCAAATAAATGGTTTTCTAAAAGTGAATAAGAGTTCAAGGAGAAAGCAAGAAAGAGCAGTGTGTACAATCAGCCAGAGCCAAACGGTGATTTCCCAAAATACCCTTACTTTTGAGTTACGAAATATTTATTATGCACTTATGAGATATTATTGCATGTTAGAGACAGGCTAGGTATTTCATATCTTAGGACTAGAGTGGCCTGATTTGTGATGCCTTAGTCTAGGGTTTGTGGTTATATGTGCGTTATGCTTTTGTGTGTATGTGATGAGTGAGGGTATCTAGTTAGAACGCACGAGGGGTAGAGCTACAGAGTACAGTGGTACTTCCGAGGATGAGCCGAGAAGGTGGAACTATCACAGCTAGGGAGTCCTATGTATGCTTCGATGCTCGAATGCTGCTTGCTTCGTGCTTTGTGGAGTTCTCGATGATGGGAGACAGCTACTAAGTGAGTATGACGATACTCAGGAGGTAGATGTTTGGCATCATTAGGAGCTCTTCAGCAGCTAATAGCAAAGAAGTGGGAGGACGGCGGAAGGGGCTAGAGATTAAACCTAGCCAAGATGGGTGCGCGGGTAGAGTAGAGGATTTCGCTGGGGAGCGAGCATGCAAGATGGGATTGGTGAAAAGAGCAGGTCGATCAGCTACTTAGGAACTCTGGGATGGTCCGTGTGGAAAGTATGGGTAGATGTGGCAGGTAGTATGGGCCCGTACTACTGAAAGCAGAGGACCCATACTTGATACAGGGAGCATTCTGAAGGTCCTAAGGAACAGATTGAGGAGTGATGTTATGGTTCGAATACGATACGTCGGAGCGGACTGCGGAGCGATGTTATGGTCCGGGTACCATACATCGGGACAGATTGAGGATGGATGTTGTGGTTCGAGCACCATACATCAGAGCGGATTACAGAGTGATGTTATGGTTCGTGTACCATACGTCGGAACAGATTGAGGAGTAATACTATGGTTCAGGCACCATACACCGAAGCAAATGGAGAAGGGATGTCATGGGATGAGTATCGTAGTTCGTAGTGGATGATGTTGGTGACTATCTTGTTATCCGGTTAGGATCGATGAGGTAGGGATCGGACGCTATGGGTTTTAGGCCTGTGAACCATGATTGAGGATGGAGAGGCGTTCCTTGAGGGGAAAGGCGAGTACCTATCGGAGTATGGTGGTAGGGAGTTAAAGGGAGAGGAAATTTCGGTCTGAGTCGAGAAATCGGTCGATAGAGGAGAGGTCACCTTCTAGGTGGGTAGTGTCATTTATGTTCGTGTGCAAGACACGAGAGGTCTGGTGTTTCAATTTTGGATTTGGGAGTACACCCTGCAGGTGGTTATCGATAATGACTTCCCTCAGAGCATCAGGTAGCGGGTGTGCCGCGAGACAGTGATTTACCGTGAGCAGACAGTCAGTTGGGACTGAGGTAGTCGAGAACCACACCACACCTAATTGAGAATGACAGGTTGTGTTATAGTGGTAGCAGTGAAGAGTTCAGTCGAGTATTGCAGTGCAGAGAGTTTCGTCTATGTTGAGAGTGAGTTCCTGTCCTTGGGACAAATCCGGCATTGGATATGGGTTGATGAGTTGAGCTGAGAGGAACGATGATTTTGCGGTGCAGTCTACGAGTCAAAGATGTTATCGAGCGGAGCGGATGCTTAGTGTTGGGTTGGTATGGGATTTGGAACGATTAGAGACAGCCGTGATGAGAAGTTCTTGGGAGTTAACCAGAGGTTCAGAGTATAGAGGGTTGATTGACTTCATAAGGGGAGGGACTATTGGGCGTTGCATAGCACTTTCCTGGAGCAGGTACGATTTCGCTGGTGAAAGATAGTCGTGGGTTGATGGTATGCTAACTAGTGACGGTTCGAACCCTAGTGGGGGAGAACCGGGTGCGGTACGTAGAAAACAAAGAGTTGGCAAGAGTAGTTATAAACGGAGTATAGAGATATGCAGTAAGAAATCATGAGACCAGAGGTGTCGATGATCGAGTTAAGGGGTCAGAGTGAGTTAATGCGGGAAGTACTTGAAGAGGAGAACGAACGTATTCATGACAGGTGATTGGTGTTGTTGCAAGAAGATAGAGAATGATTGGGCAGTCAACTTCCGGAGTCGGTATGCGTATCCTTGTTTGGATTTTGAGTGTCGGGAAAAAGGGATTTGGAGAGTTATTAGCGCAATTTGTACGTTAACGTTATCTCGCATTCCAATCGAGAAATTAGATGCACCAAGGTTGTAAGGCGGGGAAAATATAGGTTTAATTATGGGGTGCAGGAGATCAGTGGTGGTGGTAGTATTCTGGGATATTCGGGTATGATATCCTTATTTTGGAGTTATTCGGGAATCCCGAATTGAATCGACGTGTGGCATATCAGGTATCGGCGGAATTAGTAGGAGTCTTCGGGTATGGGCATTCAGGGAGATTATTTGAGAGGGTGGATTTTCGCAAGATGGGCGTTCGTTATGTTGATTGCCTCCATAGTCTGTGGTGGATGTTCGAGTCGCAGTACTCACTAGTCAGAGGGTGTTGTGATGCTGCGTGGAGTTGCAGTACTCACTGGGTGGCAAGAGAATTTTTATGTTGGAATATTTTCGAGCAGCGTATGAGGTGGAAGAGTTTCGAGTTTGGGTAGCCCTGGTATTGAGTCTTTGGAGCTTGGATGATGAGTCGGGGCGAGACGGGGGTCTTCGTCTTTGTCGGGGGATGTGGGGAGATACGCAAGGAAGAGGCACAGCAGAAACCGTAGATTAGAGTTGAGACGATCCTCGGTGGGATTGTATTTTCTCTCACGAGGAAAAGAAGATTTTGTGACTTACGTGTCACTGGGTCGGGATAGTGGTCACGGGGAGAAAAGTCAGTGGAATAGTTGGATCGCGATATGGGTGACCGTTGGGGGCTCAGAGGTGGAGCCAAAAGTTGATCTGGTACTTAGCCTTGAAGAGGAATATGGAAAAAGGAGCTTATCATGATGACATCTGAGGACACTTTAGAGAGGGCGAACGATGCGGACGTTCGAAGACATGCTTCGGGCATGTGTATTAGCTGTCGGAGGAAGCCGCGGTACGTATTTACCATTGGTTGAGTTGTTCCATATTAACAGCCATCATTAGAGCAGTAGTATGCCGCCCTTTGAGCTGTTGCATGGAAGGTGATGTCGGAACCTCGTTCGTGGAGGAAAGGTAATGCATGGACTCGAGAGTCCTTGCGAGCAGATCCAGTGCATGTGTGATACAGGGAGTAGTGTCAAGGTTGTCAAGCGGGTTTCACTAAGTGAGGGAAGGGAAAGGTATGTTGGGGCTAATGCAGCCAGGGTAGGTGTTTGCAGGAAGAGAACTCGTGAGAGTTACCATAAGATTGAGAATGGGTCCCTCAGTTGTTCCGATATGGATAAAGTGGGCTTAGGATCGGGGAACCGGTGATTCAGAGTTTCATAAGCCTTATGAGTCGTGTGATCATTGAGATTTGGAGCAGAGTCGCGTCTTGGGTAATTCTCGGTTGCAGGAAGTGGTGGACAGTGCATCGATCGTGTTTTGGTCGACAGAGCAGATGCATCAGGTTAATCAGAGGTTAAAGATCGTTTAGAGTTGACAGGAAGGTTATGCAGACAGATGCCGTCGCGAGCATGTGTTTCAGGTCGGCGACTTCGTATTCCATGAAGAGGGGTAAGTGGGGGCCTCGGTATGTTGGGTCTTTGCGTGAAGGTGCGAAGGTAGGAAAGGTGGCCTATCGGTTGGAGCTGCCAACGGAATTGGGATGGATCCATGACACTTTTATGTGTCGCAATTGAAGAGGTGTGTAGTAGATGAGTCAGCAGTGGTTCTACTAGAGAACGATTAGGTGGATGCGAGCCTGTGTTACGCCGAGAGGCCAGTGGCCATCAAGGATCGGAAGATCAAGTTTCTGAGGAACAAGGAGGTACCTCTGGTATTGATTCAGTGACAACCTTGGAAGATATCGGAAGTGTTTAGGGAAGCCGAAACGTGTGATGCGGGAGCAGCATCCAGAACTATTTTCAGAGTGAGACTTCGAGGGCGAAGCCTAATTCTAGTGGGGGAGAATTGTAACAGCCCAAAATCTCAAGTATTGTTAAATTGCATTTTGGGGTGTTTTAAAGGGGAGACTCGGCGAGTTGGAGCCAGACTCGCCGAGTAGGGTCGCAGATTTGGTCGCGGGTTCGCGACTGGACTCGACGAGTCCAGGTATGGACTCGGCGAGTCGACGCTGTTCAGCGGAAACCCTAGCCGTTTCGTATTGGGTCGTATATAAGGGTTGTTATGTCGTCATTTCACGTCTTTTGGCCGATTGAGGAGAACCCTAAACGACTGTGGCATCTAGAGCAAACTTGAAGGCCATTATTGACTTTGAAGGAATTGTGGTGCAAGAGGAGGAAGGATTTTGGCCAAAGGAAGATCAAGGGGGTTGAGTTCTGAGGTTTGGGGACACAGAGAGTACGTTTTCAGGTTATGTTTCGGATCATTCCTGTTATTTTGATGTGTACACGAATTTAGGGTTTATGAAACCCATTTGGAGATTAGATGGATTGTTGTGTCGTTATCCAATGTTTATAACCTTATATTAGGACCCTTAGAGGTCCAGAAGGTCCCATGTTTGTATATTCGGGAATATATGTATCTCAGGAAGCAGTTCGATCGACTGCATGGCGTGGACTCGCCGAGTCGGATGAGCAGACTCGGCGAGTAGCTTGAAGATTCACTGGGACTCGCCGAGTTTGTTCTTCAGACTCGGCGAGTAGAGTCGGGGTGGCCCCGCGATTCTTCCACGAGGATCTCGTCGAGTCCAGAGGGATACTCGACGAGTAGAAAGGGAACATTCAGGAATTTGTGAGGACGACTAGACTCGCCGAGTCGCCAGGGTACTCGCCGAGTCCAGTCGAGATGGCCGTTGACCAGAGTTGACCGGTGTGATTTCTTAGGGTCAGTTAACATGGAAGATAGAAGTATTAATGAAGAGATATATGATGTTACAGGGAGCTTGTAGCTCGGAGGATCAAGTGCAAGGGATTTCAGGAGTTGTTATCTTCCAGCGTCCGCGAGGTGAGTTTTCTCACTATACTGTACCCGGAAGGGTTTGATTGTGTGACCGGAAGGTCAAGTATGTTATGTGTTATGTTTATATGCTATAAATGGAAAGTTAGCTGCTACGCGTGATATACATGTTTATATATGGGCCGGAAGGCAAAGTATTATGTGACAGAAAGGTCAGGTATGATATAGGATGTATGTGCTTTATGTGTTAGAGTATGTTACGGGCCGGAAGGCAGGTTGATATATGATATATGTGCTTATGTGTTAGAGTATTTGTGTTATGTGTTATATATGTGTATGGGCCGGAAGGCAATTATTTTATGGGCCGGAAGGCAATTATTTTATGGGCCGGAAGGCAATTATCTTATGGGCCGGAAGGCAATTATTTTATGGGCCGGAAGGCAATTATTTTATGGGCCGGAAGGCAATTATCTTATGGGCCGGAAGGCAATTATCTTATGGGCCGGAAGGCATTGTGCAGTGGACCGGAAGGTCAGGGCCTGGAAAGGCGTACGTGCGTAAGGTGTATATTGGGGAACTCACTAAGCTTCGTGCTTACGTTGTTTATGTTATGCTGTTTCAGGTTCTTACAGTAACGCGGGATGGCAACGGTTCGATTGTACACACCGAAGAAAGAGTTGTGTTTTGGAGGATCCTGGTCTTCTATTATAATAAAAATGAAACTATGTTTTGTAATTCGAATGTGAATAAGATTTTAAACAAGTGTATTAATATTTAATTGATTATTTAAATAAAAATTTTTGTCTTGAAAATCACGGTGTTACAATTGGTATCAAAGCCTTGGTTTGAGGGATTCGGACGCGCCTACGGGTAAATCTGGACTCAAACTGAGGAAGTAAGAAAAGCTTTCAAATAAATGGTTTTCTAAAAGTGAATAAGAGTTCAAGGAGAAAGCAAGAAAGAGCAGTGTGTACAATCAGCCAGAGCCAAACGGTGATTTCCCAAAATACCCTTACTTTTGTGTTATGAAATATTTATTATGCACTTATGAGATATTATTGCATGTTAGAGACAGGCTAGGTATTTCATATCTTAGGACTAGAGTGGCCTGATTTGTGATGCCTTAGTCTAGGGTTTGTGGTTATATGTGCGTTATGCTTTTGTGTGTATGTGATGAGTGAGGGTATCTAGTTAGAACGCACGAGGGGTAGAGCTACAGAGTACAGTGGTACTTCCGAGGATGAGCCGAGAAGGTGGAACTATCACAGCTAGGGAGTCCTATGTATGCTTCGATGCTCGAATGCTGCTTGCTTCGTGCTTTGTGGAGTTCTCGATGATGGGAGACAGCTACTAAGTGAGTATGACGATACTCAGGAGGTAGATGTTTGGCATCATTAGGAGCTCTTCAGCAGCTGATAGCAAAGAAGTGGGAGGACGGCGGAAGGGGCTAGAGATTAAACCTAGCCAAGATGGGTGCGCGGGTAGAGTAGAGGATTTCGCTGGGGAGCGAGCATGCAAGATGGGATTGGTGAAAAGAGCAGGTCGATCAGCTACTTAGGAACTCTGGGATGGTCCGTGTGGAAAGTATGGGTAGATGTGGCAGGCAGTATGGGCCCGTACTACTGAAAGCAGAGGACCCATACTTGATACAGGGAGCATTCTGAAGGTCCTAAGGAACAGATTGAGGAGTGATGTTATGGTTCGAATACGATACGTCGGAGCGGACTGCGGAGCGATGTTATGGTCCGGGTACCATACATCGGGACAGATTGAGGATGGATGTTGTGGTTCGAGCACCATACATCGGAGCGGATTACAGAGTGATGTTATGGTTCATGTACCATACGTCGGAACAGATTGAGGAGTAATACTATGGTTCAGGCACCATACACCGAAGCAAATGGAGAAGGGATGTCATGGGATGAGTATCGTAGTTCGTAGTGGATGATGTTGGTGACTATCTTGTTATCCGGTTAGGATCGATGAGGTAGAGATCGGACGCTATGGGTTTTAGGCCTGTGAACCATGATTGAGGATGGAGAGGCGTTCCTTGAGGGGAAAGGCGAGTACCTATCGGAGTATGGTGGTAGGGAGTTAAAGGGAGAGGAAATTTCGGTCTGAGTCGAGAAATCGGTCGATAGAGGAGAGGTCACCTTCTAGGTGGGTAGTGTCATTTATGTTCGTGTGCAAGACACGAGAGGTCTGGTGTTGCAGTTTTGGATTTGGGAGTACACCCTGCAGGTGGTTATCGATAATGACTTCCCTCAGAGCATCAGGTAGCGGGTGTGCCGCGAGACAGTGATTTACCGTGAGCAGGCAGTCAGTTGGGACTGAGGTAGTCGAGAACCACACCACACCTAATTGAGAATGACAGGTTGTGTTATAGTGGTAGCAGTGAAGAGTTCAGTCGAGTTTTGCAGTGCAGAGAGTTTCGTCTATGTTGAGAGTGAGTTCCTGTCCTTGGGACAAATCCGGCATTGGATATGGGTTGATGAGTTGAGCTGAGAGGAACGATGATTTTGCGGTGCAGTACGAAATCCCAATCAATTGGATGATGTCATATCAAATAGAAGAGAAGGATAAGAAGAATAACTTGAATCTATGATGTATTCAATGTTGGAATGAAGCTCCTTACACATAGATTCATACACACACACAAAGTCTTCTCTCTGACTTTCTCTCACACTTTACAATGCAAACTCTTAAGCACCTTGGTTATGTCTATTACCTTACATGCACTCCTTACAATATATATATATATATATATATATATATATATATATATGGACCTAAGGCCAAAACCCAATGAACCGAAAACCCAATGCTAGACCGAAAATTCATGGGTTTTCGGTCCAAGCTACAATTATTCCCAATATTAGTTTTCGGCCCAAATGATAAAACAATAAATGCTTACAAAAGCAAAGTATAAACCAATTTTAAACCCAACAATATCCCCCTTGGTTTATATCTTACTTTTCTAAACGACCCAACAAGCTCCCCTAAAAAGTAGCTGGCACTTCTTGTCAATCTTCATTGGGAGCTCGGCTTCAGTTATTATCTTCAAATTCTTCATAGCATCAGGATGAATATATGAATCTTCTATGAATGACTTCATCTTGAGCAGTTAGGCATTTCTTCAAGATTTGACTCTGAATGCACATTGGGTGAGGAAACTTTATGTATTTATTCTTGAAAGATATTACTTTCAGCTTGAGAATTCTTAGAGATAAATAATATTCTGGATCACTTCAGCAAATACATTGATAGCAACAGACTAATTGAGGAGGCATCAATGCAATCCGTCAAATAATCTTCAATTTCTACTTCACCTTTCTACCAGGGTTGAAGGATTGAATGTTGAAAGAATAATATTCATTTCTTGCTTCTTCGATTGAGAATTCTTCGATGCTCACGGATTAAGCCTTGGCTCAGAAATCTTCAATACATTCTCCACGAGTCTCATCTACGCATGGAATCACTTTTCAAGAAAAAACAAAACTAAAAAAACACGTTCTAGTACATCTAAAATTGAACAATGCAAGATTCTCTGTAGATCTTGCTGCTCAATTTAGGTGGACAACAATATCCTTGGTCATCGTCAGAAAAATGGTCCCTAGGAATTTTTATCTAGTAACATAGGGTCAACTTGTCCTCTCACTGATAGCATTCCTAAAATTTGTCACAATATTTCGTGCTTAAAGTTGACCAAAATATCGGCGATCGACCTGAGCTATTCATGAAGGGTAAGGTACTGACAAACGGATTAAGACTGTCTAACAACTTTCATCCCAAATATTTTTATTTTTCTTAAATTTGTTCATAGTTTTCCTCTATGCACAAATTTAGGGGGACAATTATATATATATATATATATATATATATATATATATATACATATATATATATATATATATATATATATATATATATATATATATATATATATATAAATTCAAAAATATAAAAATATTTTTTGTGTGTGCTAATTTTTCTTTTAGTTTTATTTTGTCTTGAAAAGTGATTTCAGGTGTAGATGAGACTCATGGAGACTGTGTTGAAGATTTTCTAAGCCAAGGCTTCGTCTGTGAGCATCGAAGAATTCTCATTCGAAGGAGCAAGAAATGAGCATTATTTTTTCAATGTTCAATCCTTCAACCCCAAAAGCAAGGTGAAGCATAAATTGTAGATTATGTGACGGATTGCATTAAAGCCTCCTTAATCAGTCTGATGCTATCGTTGTACCTGCTGAAGTGATCCAGAAGATTATTTCTCTCTGATGTTCTCTCCAAAGATTCTCAAGCTGAAAGCGATATCTTTCAAGAATCAATACATAAAGTTTCCTCACCCAAATCTTGAAAAAATGCCCAACTGATCAAGATGAAGTCATTCATAGAAGATTCATATATTCATCCTGATGCTGTGAAGAATTTGAAGATTAATGCTGAAGCCAAGCTCCCAATGAAGATTAACAAGAAAAGCCAGCTATTTTTTTAGGGGATCTTGTTGGGTCAATTAAGAAAAGAAAGTTATAAACCACCGGGGAGATTGTTGGGTCAAAATTTAGTTTATACTTTGCTTTTCGAGGAAATTGTATTTGAATGTAATATCATATTTGTGTTTGTGGTCAGGAGGTGTTTACGGTCCAATAGGTGTTTACGACCGTAAACCCGTTCGGCCCATGTTTCTCATGTGTATATATAGGGGTGAAGTGTATGAGGAATGGATTGATGAACACTAGTGGAGAGCTTAAGTGTGTGGATTTGAAGGTGTTCTAGAACATCATAGAGAGCTAATCTACTGGATCACTTCCGCAGGTACAACGATAGCAACAGACTGATTGAAGGATTGTATGTTGAAAGAATAATCTTCATTTGTTGCTCCTTCGAATGAGAATTCTTCGATGCTCACGGATGAAGCCTTGACTTAGAAATCTTTAATACATTCTCCACGAGTCTCATCTACGCCTGGAATCACTTTTCAAGAAAAAACAAAACTAAAAAAACATGTTCTAGTACATCTAAAATTGAACAATTCAAGATTGTCTGTAGATCTCGCTGCTCAATTTAGGTGGACAACAATATCCTTGGTCATCGTCAGATAAATGGTCCCTAGGAATTTTTATCTAGTAACTTAGGGTCAACTTGTCCTCTCACTGATAGCATTCCTAAAATTTGTCACAATTTTGTGTGCTTAAATGCGACCAAAATATCGGTGATCGACCAGATCTATTCATGAAGGGGAAGGTATTGACAAACGGATTAAGACTGTCTAACAACTTTAATCCCAAATATTTTTGTTTTTGTTAAATTTGTTCATAGTTTTCCTCTTGCACAAATTGAGTTGGAGAATTAAATATATATATATATATATATATATATATATATATATATATATATATATATATATATAAATTCAAAATATTAAAAATATTTTTTGTGTGTGCTAATTTTTCTTTTAGTTTTGTTTTTGTCTTGAAAAGTGATTTCAGGTGTAGACGAGATTCATGGAGAGTGTATTGAAGATTTTCTAAGCCAAGGCTTCGTCTGTGAGCATCGAAGAATTCTCATTCGAAGGAGCAAGAAATGAGGATTATTCTTTCAATGTTCAATCCTTCAACCCCAAAAGCAAGGTGAAGCCGAAATTGTAGATTATGTGACGGATTGCATTAAAGCCTTCTTAATCAGTCTGCTGCTATCGTTATACCTGCTGAAGTGATCCAAAAGATTATTTCTCTCTGATGTTCTCCCCGAAGATTCTCAAGCTGAAAACGTTATCTTTCAAGAATCAATACATAAAGTTTCCTCACCCAAATCTTGAAAAAATGCCCAACTGCTCAAGATGAAGTCATTCGTAGAAGATTCATATATTCATCCTGATGCTGTGAAGAATTTGAAGATTAATGCTGAAGCCAAGCTCCCAATGAAGATTAACAAGAAAAGCCAGCTATTTTTTTTGGGGGAGCTTGTTGGGTCAATTAAGAAAAGGAAGCTATAAACCAATGGGGAGATTGTTGGGTCAAAATTTGGTTTATACTTTGCTTTTCTAGGAAATTGTATTTGAATGTAATATCATATTTGTGTTTGTGGTCAGGAGGTGCTTACGGTCCAATGGGTGTTTACGACTGTAAACCCATTCAGCCCATGTTTCTCATGTGTATATATAGGGGTGAAGTGTGTGAGGAATGGATTGATGAACACTAGTGGAGAGCTTAAGTTTGTGCATTTGAAGGTGTTCTAGAACATCAGAGAGAAAAAAATCTTCTGGATCACTTCAGCAGGTACAACAATAGCAACAGACTGATTGAAGAGGCTTCAATGCAATTCATCACATAATCTTGAATTTCTGCTTCACCTTGATTCTCAGGTTGAAGGATTGTATGTTGAAAGAATAATCTTCATTTCTTGCTCCTTCGAATGATAATTCGTCGATGCTCAGGGATGAATCCTTGGCTCAAAAATCTTCAATACATTCTCCACGAGTCTCATCTACGCCTAGAATCACTTTTCAAGAAAAAACAAAACTAAAAAAACACGTTCTAGTACATCAAAAATTGAACAATTCAAGATTGTCTGTAGATCTCGCTGCTAAATTTAGGTGGACAACAATATCCTTGGTCATCATCAGATAAATGGTCCCTAGGAATTTTTATCTAGTAACTTAGGGTCAACTTGTCCTCTCACTGATAGCATTCCTAAAAGTTGTCACAATTTTTCGTGTTTAAAGTCGACCAAAATACCGGCGATCGACCAGATCTATTCATGAAGTGGAAGGTACTGACAAACGGATTAAGACTGTCTAACAACTTTGATCCCAAATATTTTTGTTTTTCTTAAATTTGTTCATAGTTTTCCTCTTGCACAAATTGAGTTGGAGAATTAATATATATATATATATATATATATATATATATATATATATATATATATATATATATATATATATATAAATTCAAAATATTAAAAATATTTTTTGTGTGTGCTAATTTTTCTTTTAGTTTTGTTTTTGTCTTGAAAAGTGATTTCAGGTGTAGACGAGATTCATGGAGAGTGTATTGAAGATTTTCTAAGCCAAGGCTTCGTCTGTGAGCATCGAAGAATTCTCATTCGAAGGAGCAAGAAATGAGGATTATTCTTTCAATGTTCAATCCTTCAACCCCAAAAGCAAGGTGAAGCCGAAATTGTAGATTATGTGACGGATTGCATTAAAGCCTTCTTAATCAGTCTGCTGCTATCGTTATACCTGCTGAAGTGATCCAAAAGATTATTTCTCTCTGATGTCCTCCCCGAAGATTCTCAAGCTGAAAACGTTATCTTTCAAGAATCAATACATAAAGTTTCCTCACCCAAATCTTGAAAAAATGCCCAACTGCTCAAGATGAAGTCATTCATAGAAGATTCATATATTCATCCTGATGTTGTGAAGAATTTGAAGATTAATGCTGAAGCCAAGCTCCCAATGAAGATTAACAAGAAAATCCAGCTATTTTATTGGGGGAGCTTCTTGGGTCAATTAAGAAAAGAAAGCTATAAACCAACAGGAAGATTGTTGGGTCAAAATTTGGTTTATACTTTGATTTTCTAAGAAATTGTATTTGAATGTAATATCATATTTGTGTTTGTGGTCAGGAGGTGTTTACGGTCCAATGGGTGTTTACGACTGTAAACCCATTCGGCCCATGTTTCTCATGTATATATATATATAGGGGTGAAGTGTGTGAGGAATGGATTGATGAACACTAGTGGAGAGCTTAAGTGTGTGAATTTGAAGGTGTTCTAGAACATCAGAGAGAAATAATCTTCTGGATCACTTCAGCAGGTACAACGATAGCAACAGACTGATTGAAGAGGCTTCAATGCAATTCGTCACATAATCTACAATTTCTGCTTCACCTTGCTTCTGGGGTTGAAGGATTGTATGTTAAAAGAATAACCTTCATTTCTTGTTCCTTCGAATGAGAATTCTTCGATGCTGACAGATGAAGCCTTGGCTCAGAAATCTTTAATACATTCTCCACGAGTCTCATCAACGCCTGGAATCAATTTTCAAGAAAAAACAAAACTAAAAAAACACGTTCTAGTACATCTAAAATTGAACAATTCAGGATTGTCTGTAGATCTCGCTGCTCAATTTAGGTCGACAACAATATCCTTGGTCATCGTTAGATAAATGGTCCCTAGGAATTTTTATCTATTAACTTAGGGTGAACTTGTCCTCTCACTGATAGCATTCCTAGAATTTGTCACAATTTTTCGTGCTTAAAGTCGACCAAAATATCGGCGATCGACCAGATCTATTCATGAAGCGGAAGGTACTGACAAACGGATTAAGACTGTCTAACAACTTTGATCCCAAATATTTTTGTTTTTCTTAAATTTGTTCATAGTTTTCCTCTATGCACAAATTTAGGGGGAGAATTATATATATATATATATATATATATATATATATATATATATATATATATATATATATATATATATATATATATGTATATATATATATATATATATATATATATATATAAGTTCAAAAAATTAAAAATCTTTTTTGTGTGTGCTATTTTTCTTTTAGTTTTGTTTTGTCTTCAAATGTGATTTCAGGTGTAGATAAGACTCGTGGAGACTGTATTGAAGATTTTCTAAGCCAAGGCTTCGTCTGTGAGCATCGAAGAATTCTCATTCGAAGGAGCAAGAAATGAGCATTATTCTTTCAATGTACAATCCTTCAACCCCAAAAGCTAGGTGAAGCATAAATTGTAGATTATGTGACGGATTGCATTAAAGCCTCCTCAAGCAGTCTACTGGTATCGTTGTACCTGCTGAAGTGATCCAGAAGATTATTTCTCTCTGATGTTCTCTCTGAAGATTCTCAAGTTGAAAGCGATATCTTTTAAGAATCAATACATAAAGTTTCCTCACCCAAATCTTGAAAAAATGCCCAACTGCTCAAGATGAAGTCATTCATAGAAGATTCATATATTCATCCTGATGCTGTGAAGAATTTGATGATTATTGCTGAAGCCAAGCTCCTAATGAAGATTAACAAGAAAAGCCAGCCATTTTTTTGGGGGAGCTTGTTGGGTCAATTAAGAAAAGAAAGCTATAAACCAACGGGGAGATTGTTGGGTCAAAATTTGGTTTATACTTTGCTTTTCTAGGAAATTGTATTTGAATGTAATATCATATTTGTGTGTGTGGTCAGGAGGTGTTTATGGTCCAATGGGTGTTTACGACTGTAAACCCATTCGTCCCATGTTTCTCATGTGTATATATAGGGGTGAAGTGTGTCACGAATGGATTGATGAACACTAGTGGAGAGCTTAAGTGTGTCCATTTGAAGGTCTTCTAGAACAGCAGGGAGAAATAATCTTCTGGATCACTTCAGCAGGTACAATGATAGCAACAAACTGATTGAAGAGGCTTCAATGCAATTCGTCACATAATCTACAATTTCTGCTTCACCTTGCTTCTGGGGTTGAAGGATTGTATGTTGAAAGAATAATCTTCATTTCTTGCTCGTTCGAATGAGAATTCTTCGATGCTCACGGATGAAGCCTTGGCTCAAAAATCTTTAATACATTCTCCACGAGTCTCATCTACGCCTAGAATCACTTTTCAAGAAAAAAAAAACTAAAAAAACACGTTCTAGTACATCTAAAATTGAACAATTCAAGATTATCTGTAGATCTCGCTGCTCAATTTAGGTGGACAACAATATCCTTGGTCATCGTCAGATAAATGGTCCCTAGGAATTTTTACCTAGTAACTTAGGGTCAACTTGTCCTCTCACTGATAGCATTGCTAAAATTTGTCACAATTTTTCGTGCTTAAAGTCGACCAAAATATCGACGATCGACCAGATCTATTCATGAAGTGGAAGGTACTGACAAATGGATTAAGACTGTCTAACAACTTTGATCCCAAATGTTTTTGTTTTTCTTAAATTTGTTCATAGTGTTCCTCTATGCACAAATTTAGGGGGAGAATTATATTTATATATATATATATATATATATATATATATATATATATATATATATATATATATATATATATATATATATATATATATATATATATATAAATTCAAAAAATTAATTTTTTTTTTGTGTGTGCTAATTTTTCTTTTAGTTTTGTTTTGTCTTGAAAAGTGATTTCAGATGTAGATGAGACTCGTGGAGACTGTATTGAAGATTTTCTAAGCCAAGGCTTCGTCTGTGAGCATCAAAGAATTCTCATTCGAAGGAGCAAGAAATGGGGATTATTCATTCAATGTTCAATCCTTGAACCCCAAAAGCAAGGTGAAGCAGAAATTGTAGATTATGTGACGGATTGCATTAAATCCTCCTTAATCAGTCTGCTGCTATCATTGCACCTGCTGAAGTGATCCAGAAGATTATTTCTCTCTGATGTTCTCTCTGAAGATTCTCAAGCTGAAAGCGATATCTTTCAAGAATCAATACATAAAGTTTCCTCACCCAAATCTTGAAAAAATGCCCAACTGCTCAAGATGAAGTCATTCATAGAAGATTCATATATTCATCCTGTTGCTCTGAAGAATTTGAAGATTAATGCTGAAGCCAAGCTCCCAATGAAGATTAACAAGAAAAGCCAACTATTTTTTTGGGGGAGCTTATTGGGTCAATTAAGAAAAGAAAGTTATAAACCAACGGGGAGATTGTTGGGTCAAAATTTGTTTTATACTTTGCTTCTCTAGGAAATTGTATTTGAATGTAATATCATATTTGTGTTTGTGGTCAGGAGGTGTTTACGGTTCAATGGGTGTTTACGATCGTAAACCCATTCCCATGTTTCTCATGTGTATATACAGGGGTGAAGTGTGTGAGGAATGGATTGATGAACACTAGCGGAGAGCTTAAGTGTGTGCATTTGAAGGTGTTCTAGAAAATCAGAGAGAAATAATATTCTGGATCACTTCAGCAACTACAACGATAGCAACATACTGATTAAGGAGGCTTCAAAGCAATCCGTCGCATAATCTTCAATTTCTGCTTCACCTTGCTTCTGGAGTTAAAGGATTGAATGTTGAAAGAATAATCCTCATTTCTCTACTCCTTCGAATGAAAATTCTTCGATGCTTACGGATGAAGCCTTGGCTCAGAAATATTCAATACATTCTCCACGAGTCTCATCTACACCTGGAATCACTTTTCAAGAAAAAACAAAACTAAAAAAAAAACTAGCATACAAAAATATTTTTGGATTTTTGATATTTTAAGAAAAAACATAAAACAGAAATAACACTCTTTTTTATTTATTTTATTTTTTGTTTGATTTTTGAACTTTTCTGATTTTTGTTTCATTTTTGAATTTTTTGATTTTTGTTTGATTTTCAAATATATATATATATATATATATATATATATATATATATATATATATATATATATATATATATATATATATATATATATATATATATATTCCCTTAAATTTGGGCATAGAGGAAAACTATGAACAAATTTAACAAAAACAAAATTTTTTTTCCACACTTAATGGTGTATCTTCCATTTTTTAGATCCTCATTGTCTCTCTTGATTAGATCTATTGATTCTCGTAAAAATTTAATAGTTTTAACACAAGATGGAGTACATGAAACTTCATTTACCGTAATTGATGTGGAACTCATTTTCTTTACTTTTCTTTTTAATTTTTTATTTGTTTTTATTATTTTTTTTATTTTATTATTATTATTATTATTATTATTATTATTATTATTATTATTATTATTATTATTATTAAGTATAGAACCAAAAATTATAACAAAAAACAAGAGTAACAAAGCAATGTTGCCTACACTTTAATAAATGTACCAAAAACATGCAAGCATCAAAGCCCTCAACAACATATGTAACAAAGCAATGTTGCCTACACTTTAATAAATGTACCAAAAACATGCAAGCATCAAAGCCCTCAACAACATATGCTTCTTTTCCATTTACACGCATCAAGAAAAACAATTTCAAAATTTTGCCCCAAAATTCTCACATTTTTAACAAACCCAAATATGGATCAACGAAGCTTCAACGTCAACCTTCAAAAACTTGAAAATTTTACCTCACGCCCAACTTTCTCAAGCTCATCATCATCACTATCAACATTACTTGGATCAGACCAGTTTTGGTGTGCCCTACATCTCAGTAAATAGACATTAAAATAATAGCTCACCAAAACCGATTTCTTTTTATTCTTGAAATAAACCGAAAGTTCATCCCAAAAACTTCTACCCGAAGACTCGGTGTTTGACTTAATTATATCTGCAAACTTTTTTTCATCAAGTTGACTCCAGGCAACCGAAACCTCTTCACCCATTGTTCCAAATTTCCATTTCACAAAAGCAGACCCCAGTTCAGGTTTAACCCTCGATCTTTTTTTAGACACATGAAACCGCACACATTCTAATGATCCCATTCATTCCATTTCGATTAAACCGTTTCTTTTTTGGGTGCTTTCTAAAGGCCAAATGCGGGTCCCAAGCCACCTTGTTTCACTTCCGGAAGTTTCCCAGTCCATTGTGGAACTTCCGTCGGAAAAAACCGACCCAACGGGATTCGTTTTTTTCCTATAATTCATGACCCATAAGGAATCTTTGTCATCTACATCACTCGAGCTGTCAAACGACCCGGAACATTCTAGAACGTTTGGGCTTGGGTTTCTAGATAGAAATATTTTCTGGGTTTCTTTGGTGATAATGATTCTTTGGCTGCATCTCGGTATCAGTTTCTTGGCTTGATCCTCGTACATGTCTGGATGCATCTTTTTCGTTTTCTGCCAAATAGATTGTTTAGAGTTGGAATCATCATTAATCATTTCCATAAGCCTTCCACTTAGACCTTTTAGGCAACGACCCAATTGCAGGATCACAAGGATTTATAGCCACTTTTTTCACCCAATCCAACAATGCCAGATAACACTCTTTATTCCTCTTTCTAATCAATTTCTTATCTTCTGTAATTCCGACACATAACTCATTAACAACACCATATTGTTCACCAACACCACAGTTTTTACCTCGAACATCCTTAAAACCCAAACACTTCTTTTCATCTTTGATATTAACATCTATGAAAAACCGCTCCAAATCCATATTTAGATCCATGAATGTTATCTTCTGTGTATTGTATACCTCACAGAAACTATTTTCAAACTCTATGTAACAATCTAATAAATCACCAGATCCTTTAGCAATCAAATCTCAACGATAATGAAAAATCACCTAAAATAATTGTAATAGAGCTCTTTTAAATGTACAAGACGAAAGAACAATTTATGAAGCGTGTGATCAATTTCTCCGCGTCTTATAGAATCCCCATTTTCGTGAAGCCGTTGTAGGATTCTAAAGCAACCCAATGCAGACCGATATGTTTGCTTTAATACCTATTGTAAGTCCCCAAATTTGATTGTGTATCAATTACATCCAATTGATGGTGCGGAATCCCAATCAATTAGATGATGTCAGATCAAATAGAAGAGAAGGAGAAGAAGAATAACTTGAATCTATGATGTATTCAATGTTGGAATGAAGCTCCTTATACATAGATTCATACACACACATACACACTCTTCTCTCTGACTTTTTCTCACACCTTACAATGCACACACTTAAGCATCTTGGTTATGCCTATTATCTTACATGCACTCCTTACCCTATATATATATATATATATATATATATATATATATATATGTATATATATATATATATGTGGACCTAAGGCCAAAACCCAATGGACCGAAAACCCAATGCTGGATCGAAAATTCATGGGTTTTCGGTCCAAGCTACAATTAATCCCAATATTAGTTTTCATCCCAAATGATAAAACAATAAATGCTTAGAAAAGCGAAGTATAAACCAATTTTAGACCCAACATATATATATATATATATATATATATATATATATATATATATATATGTGTGTATATATATATATATATATATATATATATATATATATATATATATATATATATGGTGAAATTGTATATTTTGGGAGTTCTAAATTATATATATGATATAACATTGTGTGATTGAAATCCTTATGTACTCACCAAGTTTCCCAACCTGACCCACTCCAGCTTATTTGTATCACAGGTGTCTATATGAAGTTACATTACATTGAGAGATTAAGGATATGTAAATCACTAGTGATAATGAATGTAACTTCTGTTTATGCTTATGTTTTTGTATTGACGATGACATCCAAATGTTTTATAATAAATAAATAAAATACATTTCTTCGGAAATGCTTTGGTGACGTGTTTATCATGTTTTCTTGGCAACAAATTCCGCAACATTTTATAAAAAAGGTACTCTGATTTTTATAAAGCATAAACAAAATCGGTCTTTTCTGACCGTGAAAATGGGGATGTCACACTTTGAGCTCAAAAGGACATAAAATAAATCTTATGATGTATGGGAAATTACATGGGTGCAAAAGCAACCCGCAACTCCCTTGTGACTCCCTTAATGACCTGATTCTGAAGCCTTAACCCCCAACAATGTTTGCAATCATGGTTGGTCACCAAAAATGGCTTATCAAAGCCCTAAATCTCCCCAAAAAGGGATCTATCAAATGAAAGAGCAAGGTAACAACTTTATACCTCCAATGAACTATGGAAGATACACAAACTTGGGTTCCCCTGGTATACAGTTGTTTCCTCAAGTCTTTCACCTTCCTCCTTATGGTCACAACTAGCAAGATCCACCAAAATGCCTTAGTTCTTCTAAAAAACGGCTATGGTTTGCTATGGGGAGTTCTGGAAGCATTGGGAACGAAAGGGAGGCTGAGTAAGTGGTTTAAATAGGGTGCAAACCCTCATCTAGAGTTTTGTCCGGACAGCGCCTACTCGCCGAGTTCGGACATAGACTCGTCGAGTAGGTCATTAAAATCCTGCATCCAATATGATCCGACTCGACGAGTTGGACCTCAACTCGCCGAGTCCAAGGTCAAAATCCTAAGTACTAAAATGAAATACATACTAGGAACCAGGTGCTACAGATAGTCCATGGAGTTAACCCATGGATCCTATGGAAATGAAAAGTCATGGGTATTAGGGTTTACATTGATGTAACCCTAATCCTCCATACTATATAAAGAGGTATTTGGCACGTGAAATGGCACTAGTGTGTGAGGATACACGAGTGGGACAATTTCTAGTGTGATTACTATTCTCTCAAGTTTTCCAAGGTGTTTTTGGTGATTTTGATTCCACTTGAGGGTTCCACACTATTGCGGCTAATATCTTAAAGTTCAAGAATTCAAGCTACATCAAAAGGTATGTCATCTAACTAGGCTTTTGTTGTATAGTTGCTTCATATTATGCTAGTTAGGATGAAACCTTGGAATATTGAATATTTGCATGTATAATATAGAAAACATATATCCAAGGTTTATAGGGTTTCATATACACCATAGGAGTGTTAGAATTCTCAAAACCCATCAGTAGTATCAGAGACTAGGGTTGTTTTCAATTATACTTGCTGATATAGGCTGAAAATCGAAGTTTATATGTTGTTTGGATAGCTGAATCGACGAGTCCAGGGAGGGACTCGATGAGTCCATGCCTGAAATCATCCAACTCGTCGAGTTTATTCATGCACTCGACGAGTTGGACCCCCTGACAACGTATCTTCGAGTTTTGAGGCTGGAATTGGTCTAGAGTCATCACCTTAAACTGTTTTGGACTTATAAAATCTATTTTTGATGTGGTAATAATTATGGTAAACTAATTTCAAGGTTATCATCAAAATTTCAAGTTTATGTATGTTTATGTAATTCTTGAAATTGTTGATATGATTGTTCATACACTTATGAGTTATGGTAGATCATTGGAATTTTTTGCAAATTTTTTTTAGTTAATTCTTGATCTAAATGTGTTTTAATGGAGTCCATAATTTGTCCTCAAGTTATGGATTACCAAAAGTCATTTCTTTTAAAGATCCATTAAAAAGCCATTGGTTACACTTTGAAGAGTTTTTCTCATAAATAGTTTTATGGACTCCATAACTTGTCCTCAAGTTATGGATGTTCACGAGTCTCTTCATAAAAGTTTTAAAAACCTTAAATAAACTCATAAGTTATGAAAAACCAAAAGTTTTTAAATTTTTCAAAACTTTCCCTCAAGTTTTGGAATTTGTAAAGTTTCCCCTCATGAATACTTTAATTCCAAGTTAAACCCTTATAATTTTAAAAGTTAAAATTCAACCCTTATACTATTATAATATTAATAGCTAATAATTATATATATATATATATATATATATATATATATATATATATATATATATATATGTATATATATATATATATATATATATATATATATATATATATAAGAACAAAGTTAGTCTTACCGTTAATAGGCGCAGCTGATCTATAAGGGGGGTATAAGGTTACTGCCTATAAAATGACAGTTTAATGAGTGTCCACTCTCACCCACCGAATCCCAACCACAAACTTGAGAAGGCATAATCAAGATTGAAACATACCATTGAAAACTTCAATGAATCTCAAAAGATCTAGGAGTTTCAAATCCGATTAAAAGCTAATAAATTATTTCATTTTTCATGGTGGAAATCGGCGAATCATCTCACCCACCTTCAAATATTTTATAGCTTGGATTACGTCATCCGTCTTCCAATTTATAAAATATTGTGTTGGGTCCTAGCCTTAATATTTCATACTGGGTGTTATATTAAGGACTTAAATCAACTAACTTGAATTTCTCCCATTGTAGATGTCTAGATTAGACAACTATGATCTTCCCAAATCTCATGGAAATCATAATTCTCTTCCTCCACCTCCTCCAATTATTCTCCTTTACCCACAAGCTCGAAGACTTGAAAAGTTCAAGATCACGCAAGCCCTGCTTGCAATGAAACGTAAAGATTAAAGAACTGTGTACACTCATGTCTTAGGAATGAGGTCACATATTAACAGGTTGAGAATGTTGGGTGTCATTGTCCCAAGGAAGTTGGCTATTGACTGGGTTCCTCAGTCATTTCCTGAGTCGTATAGTGAGTTCATTATGAACTACTATGTGATAGGTCACGACATGACCCTAATAGATCTATCTTATTTGCTTGTTGCTGCTGAATAAGAAATGATTTGGCGCAATGGTCAAGCAAATATGGGTGGAAGGTCTATTTATCAAACTTCCATGGACATTAACAATGGTAACATTGGAACTCCATAAAAGCTTCCTCTTCCCAATGGAAAGGGATCAACCTTGGTCAACCCGGTTAACCAAAAGGTAAAGGGAAAAACTAAGTTTGTGATAGTCCTGTGTACCATTCCCAAAGAGTCTATACGTTTTCATTTTCAAGAGAATGGGCATTGGTTGCGAAGTTGTGCTGGCTACCTGAAAGATCGGAGAGAAGGAAGAATCAAAAAGTCTGACTCTGCTTCAGGTAAGTCTACTATCTAACTCTGTTAATTTTTTTGTTGATTCTAAATGCATTTTGATGTATGCAGGATCAAGCAAAGGGAAGGAAACTTAAAGAAAGAGTATGATGAATCTGATCGCGAAGATGAATTTCAATCGCATGCTTCGAAGATCGGATTCTTGAGCTACTACTTAGGGGTTATGATAGATTGCTAGGAAATATGTAATAGCATAGTTTTTATTTAAAGTTGCATTGTAAGAAATTTTTTTCCACATTTTAATAAATAAATAAAATTTTGTTTTATTTTATTATATCTCCTTGCAATGACATTTATGAAAAATTGATGTTTGTATGTTTCTAGCAATATTGGAAATATGAATTTGATTCTTTCTTTTGTGGTAGTGTCAAAATTTACCAAATAAGGAAATATTCTCATCAACTAAGTTTCAATTGGACCGAAACTTGGAATCATGCAAGTTGTATTGTATGATGAATGGGAATTTTCATCTGTGGAAAATTAAGACTAATTCCTTGTTCACATGTATATGTGAGTCAAGTGAAGGACAAAGGGACCGGGTACACTTGGTTGTGCGCTGGTCAGGTCCACCACAAATATTGATAAGAATATTCATCATGATTTACTAAAGTTTAGTAAATATGGTTATATTTACAATGTTTAAGTATAATTCTGAAACATTGGAAAAGTTTCGATGTATGGCAGAACGAATGAGAAGAATCAAATTTGACATAAAGATAAAAGTTTCTCAAATCTGAAAAGATGGGAGAGTACTTTAGTATCATGTTTTATGATAATCTTAATGATTGTGAGACCATATCACAATTCATCCTCTAAGAACATTTTAGTGTATTATTATGGCTAAGAGGAGGTGTCATGAATTGTTGAAATGGCTAAATCAAGAAGATGAGTCGTACTTCATTCCAAAACAAGTCTTAGAGTCATACTCCAAGATTGTAACTTGAGTGACACCTCCTAAAGAAGGTTATTAACACTTGTCAAATTTAAGAGTAAAATGTGTTCTACTCTTGTACATTTAAAATTGCTAAGTTGTGATGTTTTGGATAAAACAAAGACCAACTAAGGCCAATTGTGTGAAGTGTTTGTCTTGATAAGAATCCACACAATCTCTTGAATATTTGTTTGTTAAGGAATGGGTCTTGGTAAGAGAGTCTTATTTGTCAAGAGGGAAGTAGGAGTCTAAAAGATCCTGAAAGATTTTCAACATCTAATCATGTGACAACCGTCAAATTCTGGTCAATTCAAAGTCAAATAAAGTCAACGAGTCAAACCGGTCAGCTCAACTAACCTTATGTATTAGGGTAAGTGTTATGTTCGTATTGTATAACTTGTTATGATAATGGGAAAACATCACAGGAGAAAAGTTTGTGTTAAAAAAATTTCCTAAGCCTTCGCATTTTAACCAAATAAATCAAATGCGATTCACAAAATTTTCATTCCAAAAATGCGAAACTCCAGGGACAATAATTGAAATCTTCTGTTTTCTTCCCCAATTCGCATTCTACTGAGAAATACTTCGCATTTTCATTTTTACACCTTTCGCATCCCTTCGCATTAATCACCTTCGCATTTTAACCAAATAAATCAAATGCGATTCACAAAATTTTCATTCCAAAAATGCGAAACTCCAGGGACAATAATTGAAATCTTCTGTTTTCTTCCCCAATTCGCATTCTACTGAGAAATACTTCGCATTTTCATTTTTACACCTTTCGCATCCCTTCGCATTAATCACCTTCGCATTTTAACCAAATAAATCAAATGCGATTCACAAAATTTTCATTCCAAAAAAAAAAAAAAAAAATGCGAACACAGTTTAGTTCATGAACTCTAAACTTGCGAAATCAAAAATTCATATGTTGAACCCATATGCGAATATTAACCCAATTGACTTCAAATTGATTCATAGATGCGAACACTCGATTGTTTTACTTTCGCAAAATGAGCATCAACAACTCCACAATCGAGTTTTTAAATTCTTGCAAACAACAGTTTCATAGTCCTTGACTTCGCGTTTTTTCTTCACGAATCATCCCTCAATCATCAATCCAATTGCGAATCAAAACTCATATGTTCTTGCTTTATCGATTCATCGACTACACTCATACAAATGCGAACAATACTCAATTTCAAAATCGATTGAAACTTATAGCAAAGCTAAATCCAACTTCGCATTCAAAGCAGTGTCATTGATCCGCAGTCACAAGCAACCACCCCACACCCACTCTATGACCAGCCATACCTCCCCACCTTACCTATGTCACTTCAATGTTCCCTTACACTCAAATTTCACTCACTCCCACGTTTTTGAGCTGGAACAATCAACCACACTCCTCATTTTCTCTCATTTCTCTCATCCCACTAAGTAACAAACATCATTCTTTCTCTCAAACTCTTCTACACAAATTTTCGAGATCCAAGGCTGGATTCAAGTGTTCTTCCACACTTAGTAAGTAAAAATTCATCCTCCCTATTATTATTTCGCTTCATTCTACTCAAATCTTTGGTTGCTTACACAAACTCCCTAACTATGATGTTAGATTCTCGAAAACCTTCAAGGCATCTCCAAGTGTTCTTGAATTAAACACTTCCATTCTTCAACAATCATCTACTGAAATCACTCAAGGTGAGTTCATACCCCTACATTTTCATGATTTCTCAAGTTTTCAGGGGGTGAATACAAGTTAAAACACTAAGAACCTATCAAAAGTTTTCTAACAGCCTTCATCAGAAAAGTTCAACTCCATTCACGGACTGTTTTGGGCATCTTACACATTTTTGTTTTCAAAACTGTACAAGGTGCAAATAGTTCAAGTTTTTAGCTTTAAAATGGCTACTTGCACATCTCCATACGATTTTTCTACAATTTATGGCGATTTTTACAAAACTGCCTATCACTTCAAACAACAATCCGGACCAGTCTGTGATTATGGACTTTTTCACCCAAGTTAGAGGTCATTATAAATTGTGATAAAAATTATGAGCAAACTAGACACATTTTGTGAACTCTCAGAATTTACGGATCTAGTTTTCGACTTCGTATGATTTTTCTATGATTTTTCCAAAACAGGGCAGAATTGCTAAATTTTACCAACAACATGTAAATATCATAACACTTTGTATTATGTTGAGCAAAGTGTATAATCATAAGTTTTAATGTTTGAATGTGTTTCCTAGTTAGTTTATCATTATGAACTGAAACTAAGACATTCATATTAAATATTATCCATTCATTTTGGAACACGTATTATTTAACTATAAAAAGTATAGTTTGAATATATTTATAACACTAATACATTTCCATAAAAGGGTTCATACATATTATACACATTTTAGATAAACTGTAATAGGTATAGTTTATGATACATCACTCTACGCACTCGTACCAGGAGTGTACATTCATATAAGAAAGATTTCTATTCGCACACATTTCACGTAAGTTAATCTATGGTTTGATAAATTCACAACACTAATACATTTCCATAAAAGGATTCATACATATTACATACATTTTAGATAAACTATAATAGGTATAGTTTATGATACATCACTCTACGCACTCGTACCAGGAGTGTACATTCATATAAGAAAGATTTCTATTCGCACACATTTCACGTAAGTTAATCTATGGTTTGATAAATTCACAACACTAATACATTTCCATAAAAGGATTCATACATATTACATACATTTTAGATAAACTATAATAGGTATAGTTTATGATACATCACTCTGCGCACTCGTACAAGAAGGGTACATTCATACAAGAAATATTTATATTCACACACATTTAACGTAAACTTGTTATCCTATATTGTGAGTTTCTCTATTTTTCTCTCTCTCTCTCTCTCTCTCTCTCTCTCTCTCTCTCTCTCCCCGTACGTCCGAGTGCGGGAATATAATTCCTGGTAGTTATAATCAGAATCTCCTTGAGGGAGAACGTGATACTTGTATATAGATCTATATTGGGATTGACACCCCACACCTTGCTGCTAGCTACAGTTGGACCTGCAGGTCTACGGGTGACAAATGTCATTTTATTTTTCGCGACACTGAGAACGTCGTGGCAGGTTCACATAGTCATAGTATGATTATAACGGCTCACATAGGGAACAATCCATAAGTTTACGGGATTTTATTTTTAAAACCTAAATGAGTTTTATGTCGATTCAAAATCACCTTTTTATCTCTATGAGTACAGATATTACTGTACACTTTTGGTTTTGGAAGTTACGACTACACATCATTTGAAACCACATTTACACTTTTAAGTATGGTCAATACTTGTTATTACTCGGTCCTCTAATTTAGGACTACGTATATATAATGTATTAACAAACCTGAGAACATATAGAAATTTCATTTAGTTCAAACATGTCCATGTCCATTTAAATACATAACATTTTCTATTAATAAGAAAGATTACTTATACATTTTGGTCTTCAGTCATAAGACTACCTTACACAGATTTTACAGAAAATATAGGATTTTCTGGATACATATTCTGACGCTTTTACAAGGAAAACGATTTACTTTTCTAACGAAATCTCTTATGAACTCACCAACCTTTGTGTTGACACTTTTCAAAACTACTTGTATTCTCAGGAATTCAGTGAAAACAGGAAATCAACAACGTTTTGAGGATGGGACGATAAATCGTCAAACAGTTCATTTTGTATTATAATGTAATTGATGTGAATCATGTAAACATGTGCTTTGATGTAACGTTTTCAATTATATTTGTGTTGGTTGTATTTACTTTGAGCACTATTATACTCATTGTTGTGATACTCTACATGAAGTCCTCCACCCCCGGACGTTTCCGCCATCCTTGGTTTGGGGGTGTGACAAATCAAGAATAAAACATGCAATTTATCACAAGCACACGACTTGAGGTTTATAACCTATCGTGTTGACATATTTCTATTTTTGTGCCCATTCCAATTAAAGTTGGCTTTGTATATAAGTTCTGAGAGCTCTCAATTGGTTGCATAACAACTTGGAAGTAATGGCAGGCCCTTATGCTGCCAAGTGGCAAGAAGTTAAGACTACATAAGTTCAGTCCATATGAGTTTGGATTTGTCACTAACCTTGTCTTGTGATTATGGTTTTGACAAATTCACATGGATAGGAATACATACACCATAAAATCTAAGTGTCATAAGGTTTTTCTTCGATTCATAAAAATGATGGTGAGGAAACGCTTTCACTAAGTGATTTTATGTAGATAACAATTGTGATATTTGCATTCTCTAAGTCGTTAGTGGAGTGTGTGTGGTTAACCGGCACACTAACATGGACTTGTGAGAAATGGAAAAGGTCTAAACAATTGTGAATAGGATTATGACATCCCTTTTCATAGTTCTAAAATTGTTTAGACACACATGTATGCTATCTTAGGAAAGGTGTATGATTTTTATAAAGTTTTATCAAAGCATCTCGTATTAGAAATTTGAACTTTGGTAAGAAAGTCAATAAAGTATTGATTTCTAGAAGCCGAGCTGATTTCTGAGTACATGTCAAAGCTAGTGGGAGCATAAGTGCTACATGCTAAAAATCATCATGTTAGTGGGAGGATTATAATTATAATAATTGTTGTAAGTTAGCAATGTGAATTATAGAAAACAAAAGTTTCAATTGGGAAAAGTTGTTTCACTATAATTAAGGGAGTGGAAATTATACTTGATTTCAATTCTAAAAGCTTAGATTGAAATTTTAATCATCTTTAGTCAAGGATATATATATATATATATATATATATATATATATATATATATATATATATATATATATATATATATATATATTACGTTGGAATGGTTCCACTTAAGGAAATTCTATATATATTGTGTTCTCAAATTTGATTATGATTACGACATCTCTGTTCATAGTCAAATTATGAAAACATGGCAAATAAAAAATATTGTAGCAAAAGTCTGATCTAGGATAAGTTCTCGATGATTCTCTGCTAATAGTCTCCAAGCTCTAAGAATTAGCGTATATGACATCCCCAATTCCACGGCGAGAAAAGAATGATTTGTTTATGCTTTATTTGGAAATCGGAGTATACTTTTGAAGAAATATTTGTAGAAACTGTTCCCAAAAAATATGATAAAGAATTTATTAAATCATTTCTGAAGAAATGTATTTTCATTATATTAAAACCTTGGGATGTCATTGTCAATACAGATGAAAAGCATAAACAGGCACAACATAGGCCTTACAACATCTACTATTCTAGTGGCCTATAATCCATTGATCTCTCATCAGATCATCACTCCTGTGCTCTCTTGCCACTACCTGTATACAAGAAACTGAGTGGGTCAGGCTTGGGAGCCTGGTGAGCACATAGGGTTTTCAACCCACACTAAATAAGTTTATTAATTTCATCAATTAATCAATTCGATTACCCGTTCCCATTATCCTCACTTTTTGTCCCTAAAGCATCTAATTCAAGGGACCTAGCCTAAGGATTTTAATCGATATGACAACACCTTTTAGAGGATTACTCACCAATATATGTCAAATAAGGCAACCATGAGGGGGATGGAGTACACCTGGTGAACAAGAAGTTAAAATAAACATCTACATGTTGTGAGTCTACTAGCATTCCACTAGACTGTCTAGAATAGTCTATGGTCATCATCTATAGTCTGCTAGATGACTGGATCATCTTAAACATATAGGCCTCTCATATCATCTACCCATCTTTACCCATCATAATTATAGGTATAAAATACATATACAGTTTAAATCAAGTAAAACATGTAGATTTTGTTCATCCGATATAAATATTAAGTACACAAATAATTTGCACACATATCACATAATTTTTATTAAATACTTCATATCTATGTGTAAGATGAAAGTAAATATGCACTCACTTGTTAAAGTGATGACTCCACACTCGTGCAACGCTTCGCTTCTAAAAATTCTATTTTCCTTCGACGAAACCTAGTATCATTACCGTTAGATTTTAGTCTAATATTTATTGCGACTATTTATGAGCGATATTGTTTTATAAGTGTTAAACAATACTTTGCAACCACTATGTACGGACAGGGGCAAGACATGAAGCACTAGAGGGAAGGACCATTTTGGCATTTAAGCTGTTCTGAAATCCAACAACCCTATGTGGCCCTTTAAACCAGATTCCCCATACCGCGAGTAGTTAATTGACATTATAATAACACTTTATATTTTATAATACTTATCACATATATTGTTTATAGGTTCATAAAAAATGATAATAAACTTAAACATAACCCATACTTATAGTAGGGTAAGCATAACTTACTTATAAGAGGGTTTGGCTAGGAAGTGGGCTCTGCGGGGGCAGAACTTCTAACCTGAAAGCTCTTTTTCTCGGAGCCTTCTGGCACTCCGGGACTCGCCTTTAGCACTTAGGAAGTACTAGGGAAGGGGAGGGATAGTTTGGAGTATTGGGAGAGAAAGAAGGGTGAAGGTGTGAAGAAAGGAGGGTGCCTTCGCATCTATTTATAGCTGAGCTCCTCATACTCTGTTGGGCATAATCCTCGGAGTACACTACGCGTACGAGGCCTACTCTCTGCATATGTGGGGTAGCTGTAAGCATCTGAAGTGAAGACCGTGGGGAGCAAGCGATGGTCCAGATTCAACCACGTGTCCCTCCTTACATTGGCATATACACAATTTCTAAATTTCGTCATTTTCGCATACGAGCTCCGTTTTTGACATTCTTTATATCTACGTGTTGGTAGCGATGTAATCTACAACTTTTTTTTAGACTCCGGCTGTCAATTTTGAATTTATTTTTAATGTTATATTTTAACACGCATAGATAGACAAAGTCTGTTAAAAATCATAACTTTGTTATCCGATGTCCGTTTTCGTTTGTCTTTATATCGTTGGGTTCCTATTAATGAGATCTCCGATTCTCGTTTAGGCGGTGTCGGCTAAAAATAGGTTGATCTAAAATTCGAATTCCAGGTTATGCACTGTTATGCTAAACCTTAGAAAAATCATAACTTCCTCATACAAAGTCAGATTTGGACGTTCTTTTTATGCACGCTATCGGTGTCATGACGGGTTTGTCGTAAAACTTCGACAGGTCATAACTTCTTCGTTATTAGTCGGATTTCAACGTTACTTATATCCCCAAAATCCTTGTTACGAGTACTTCAACTTTCTTTATAGATATTGGGTCTATCTATTATTTTATTTTTGACGCTTAATTTTTATTATTATTTTATTACGTCGTTGTAAATAAGCATAATGCACATAAAATCACATAATTCACTTAATACTCAAATAATTCCTCTTTATTACTTCAAAATAGGTTAGAATTGTTGACCCTAACTATTACATCATTATAATATGCTTAGGCTAGAAACACAGGCGTAACAATTCTATCATCCTTAGGATGATTCCGTCCCGAAATCATGCATCAACAAACAAATGTGGATAGCGACTCATCATGTAACTCTCTGTTTCCCAGGTCAGGTTCGGCCCATTCGTATGTTTCCAATGCATAGGCACCAAGTTGACCATCTTGCATCGTAATTTCTTCGTCTTTGGGTCAACAATTGCATCCGGATCTTTGATTAACCTCTTATTTTCATCCATCCTTAATTATGAAATTGCAATTATATTGAGAGGTTCTCTAGTGAACTTCCTTAAATAACACACATGGGAAGTGTTATGAATACCATCCAATTCTTCTGGCAATTCCAGCTTGTAAGATTGGTTCCCAATCTTCTAAAGAACCTTGAATGGTCTAATAAACATTGCACTCAGCTTTCCTCTCTTTCCAAATCTTATAACTCCCTTCCATGGTGAGACTTTGAGTAATACCAAATCTCCAACTTCGAATGTCATTGGTCATCGCTTCTTGTCAACATAGCTCTTTTGGTGATCTTGAGTTGCTAACATCCTTTTTCTAATCAGTTTTAACATTTCAACAATTTGATGGACTATTTCGGGGTCCATAAACAGCTTTTCTCCAGCCTCAAGCCAACAAGACGGCGTACGACACTCCTGACCGTACAAAGCTTGATAAGGTGACATGTTAATGCTCGAATGGTAAATACTATTATAGAAAAACTCTACCAGGGGTAAATGCTCATCCCAGTTACCTTGGAATTCTACATGCTCTTAACACATCTTTTAGTTTTTGAATTGTTATTTCGCTCTGACCATCAGTTTGCGGATGGTAGGTTATACTTTAACATAATTTTGTACCCATTCCTCTTGTATACTCCTCCAAAACCTTGATATGAAATGACTATCACGATCTGATATAATCGTTAAAGGAACACCGTGAAGTCTTACTACCTCCGTCACGTAAGCATTTGTGAGCTTATTAATAGACCACCTCTCATTGGCTGCTATGAAGTTTGCACTCTTTGTGAACCAATCCACAACTACCCAAATCATGTCGTGAACATCTTTGTCTTGGGTAGTTTAGTCACAAAATCTATGCTGATGTCTTCCCATTTACCCATGGGTACATGTAAAGGTTCTAAACTCCCATACAGTTTCTATTGTTGTGATTTAACTCTCGCACATGTTACACAATCTTCCACATACTTTGCAACATCAAGCTTTATCATCGACCACCAGTATTAGGGTTTCAGATCCTTATAGATCTTAGTGCTGCCAGGATGAATTAAGTACACGGTCTTGTGGGATTCTTCCATCAGAAGATGTCTTATTCCTCCCATCTTAGGTACCCAAATCCTATCTTGGAATAGCTTCAATCCTTGATTATTTGTACTGAATATCAACTAACGTTCTTCCTTTCGGTCATTTTTCTTTGAATCTTATTCCTGAGCTTTCTTAATGCTTTCCATAATTATCGAGACAACTTGTATTCCTAACGCTCTTGGCCTTTTTCTTTCCAATTTTACATTTTAACTTAGAGAATTAGCTACGCCATTTTCTTTACCAGGTTGGTAAAGTATCTCGCAATCGTAATCCTTGAGTAACTCTAGTCAGCATCTTTGCCACATATTCAATTCCTTTTGATCTAAGAGATATTGGAGACTTTTATGATCAGTGAAGAGTTCGCACTTTGTGCCATAAAGATAATGCCTTCTTATCTTTAATGCAAACAATACTGCTGTCAACTCCAGATTGTGAGTGGGGTAGTTCTTCTCATGCTATTTCAATTGTCGAGACGTATATGCTATAACTTTATCTATTTGGGTTAGAACACAACCTAACTCAACTCCAGATGCATCGCTAAAGAATGCGAAGTCTTCAACTCTGTTTGGTAAAGAAGAATGGTTCTTCACACAACTTCTTCTTTAATTTCTTTAATGCTTCTTCGTGTTTCTCACTACATGTATACGTAGCTCTTTTACGAGTCAAAGTTGTCAATGGAGCAACTATCAAAGAAAAGCCTTGGATAAATCTTCGGTAATATCCAACTAATCCTAGAAAGCTTCGAATCATAGTGGGAGTTTTTGGTCGTTCCCATTTCATCACAACTTCAATCTTTGTTGGTCAACCATTATTCTATCTTGGTTAACCACATGACCCAAGAATTGGACTTCTCGAATCTAGAAATCACATTTAGAGAACTTTACATATAGCTTCTCCTTTTTTAGAACTTCTAATACTTCTCGCAGGTACTTGCCATGCTCCTGCTGGCTCTTTGAGTAAACCTGAATGTCATCTATGAACACTATCACATATTTATCGAGGAATGGATTACAAACCTTTTCATCAAATCCATAAATGTTACTGGATCATTGGTTAGTCCAACTGACATATCCAAGAAGTCATAGTGTTTGTATCTTATTCTAAATGCCATATTCTCAATATTTTGTTCTCTCACCTTCATCTGATGATATCATGACCTAAGATCGATCTTTGAGAAATAGCTCGAACCTTGCAACTGGTTGCACATGCCATCAATCATTGGTAATGGATACTTTTTTTCATCATTTCCTTGTTCAGCTCTTTATCGTCTTTGCACATCCTTATGCTTCCATCCTTCCTCTTCACGAATAAAAAAGGAGCTCCCCAGGGTGATGAACTAGGTCTAATCAAATTGTTATTGAACAACCCTTAAAGTTGCTTCATAAGCTCCTTCATCTCTGTCAGTGCTAACCGGTATGGTGCTTTTGCTATTGGTGTTGGTCCTAGCAACAAGTCTATTCGAATCTCTACTTTTCTATCAAGGGGAAATCCAGTAAGATCTTCGGGAAAGACTTCTGGATAGTCACACACCACTAGTATTCTCCATATATCTTTCTTCTTATTCTTTGAATCAATCACAAATGTCAAGTATGATGTGCATCCTTTGGACAAACATTTTCTGGCTTTCATTTGGGAGATGATTCCAGAATTTACTTTGCATTTGTTCTAGTAGACCACAAATGACTATTTTCCTAATCAGTTTACTCTCGCCATCTTCTTCCTGCATAGTATTTCGACATCATTTTCACTAAGTCAATCAATTCCCAGTACGATGTCGAAACCGTTCAACTCAATAGGAAATAATTCCTCATGGAATTTATTCCCGTTCAAGTTGATGATGATGTTTTAAATGTAATCACTAACTGGTATGAATTTTCCACTAGCAATTTATACAACTAGAGCATTATCAAATTTATCTATAGACAATTCTAGTCTTTCGCCAAATTTGTGCGATATAAAGGGGTAACTAGCTCCCGAATAAAACAATATACTGGTTGGCAATCCATTTACAAGAAAGGTACCTGAACCAACATTTGTTGCATCTTTTGCTACATCCATGATCATCTGGAATGCTCTTGCCTTTGGCCTCGGTGGAACATTAATCCTTGTTGCCTCTTTCTACTTCGGGTAGTCCTTAGAAATGTGCTCTTCTTCATTACATCAATAACCTACCCTTTTGCTGGATGTACACTCATTGGCGTAATGCCCAATATTTCCAAAGTGTTCCTTTTTACATTTATGACACCACTTCACTTCACCTTCACCTCTAAATTTCTTAGAACCAGACATCAAGAACTTGCTTTTCTTGTTGGACCCTGAAGATCCTTCGACAAACTTAGCAACCTAGATGGTTGCCTCAAAATTAGGTGCCTGGCGTACTAGCACATCATACTCTCATGGTAGTCCCTTCCTATACTTATCAATCTTCGTTAGCTCTTCAAGGAAAATGGCCAAAGCAAACTCCATCTTGTCTTTGAATACATTGGTATACTTGTCAATGGACATGTTGCCCTTCTTCGACGTCGGAAACTGGTTTTCTAGTTCCAACATGTTTTGGGCTAAGCAGAGCTTGTTTTTAAAGTGAACCTAGAACTTTTCCTATGTGAGTTGTAGTGGCTCCTTGGGGCTTATGGTCTTCCCAAAGTGTTCCACCAACGAACAACACCACCTCTAAACTAACACACTGCATAAGTGGTTAATAGCTTGCCCTTGCAACCACATGTTATGAAAACTAGCTCCATCTCAGATATCCAGTCCATGACTCTGAATTGATCTTCTTTCCCAGTGAAAATTGATGGTTTGCAAGTCATAGAGTCTTTGTACTTTCATCCATTCCTTTCAATCCCTTCATCTTGGTTATTTCTTCTAACCATTGGCGGTTCAGCTTGGCCAATAGTACGGCTGTAGTTTCCTTCATCTGACTGTTCGATGTTTAGTTCAGGTTGTTCAATAGGCATAGTAGGTTCATCCCTATTCAATTGAAGTAGACTCCTTGTCTCTTCCATCTGATGATCCAACATCATTTGAATCATGGCTTGTACTCTTGCCATTGTGATTGGCTCAGGAGCAGCTATTATCTCTAGTGCACGGTCAATCACTCATGGCTCAAGGTGATGGTTCCCATTAGCATTTCCTAATCTTCTTCAAGTTCTCACCATGTCGATCTATACAACAAAGCGAATTTAGATCTTTGTTTTCGAGAGACGTTTAAATCCTCCTTGTCACTCTGAAAAGTTACATGCTCATTCTAATACCGTAATTATATGCTCAGAATTCTGAACACATAAACTTTCCAGATCCGCTCGACAACAGACCATAGATCCGATCAAATAATAATATATAAGGTATCTTTATAGCTATAGCATAAATCATTTAGCACATAAAAGCATTTTAGGCATCTTTCCTAAAATAGGCTAGTGCTCATGTCTAAAATATAGCAGACACTCATCTCACAATCATCGCTTAGCATACTAAGTTTAGGTCTAAAAATCCTACAAATTCCTATTTCGCTTAAACTAATGCTCTAATACCAACTATGAGATCCCTAATTTCACAGTCAGAAAAGACTGATTTGTTTATGCTTTATTTGAAATTCAGAGCATACTTTTAAAGAAATATTTGCGGAATTTGTTACCAAAACCTATGATAAAGAGTTTATCAAAGAATTTCTAAAGAAATGTATTTTCATTATATTAAAACCTCTGGATGTAATTGTAAATACAGATCAAAAGTATACTTTTGCAGAAATATTTGGAAAATTTTATCCCAACATCTATTATTCTAGTGTCATATAATCCATTGATTTCTCATCAGATCATCACTCCTATGCTCTCTTGCCACTACTTAAATACAAGAAACTAAGGGGGTCAGGCTTGGGATCCTAGTGAGCACATAGGGTTTTCAACCCACAGTACATAAGTTTTTTAATTTCATCATTCAATCAACCCGATTACATGTTCCCGCTATCCTTACTTTCTGTCCCTAAAGCATCTAATTCAAGGGACCTAACCTAAGGATTTTCATCGGTATGACATACACTGCTTTGGGGATTCCTTAGCAATATATGTCGAATAAGGAAACCATGAGAGGGATCGAGTACACCTGGTGAACACAAAGTTCCAATAAACACCTATAGATTGTCAACCTGCTAACATTCCACTGGACTGTGTAGAATAGTCTTTGGGCTTCATCTATACTCCGCTAGATGACTTGATCATCTTAAACATAAATGCCTCCCATCATTTATTTTATCATCTATATCATCAAACCATCTTTACCCATCATAACTATACATATAAAATACATATACAATTTAAATCAAGTAAAACATGTATATTGTGTTCATCCGTCAAAAATATCAAGTACACAGATAATATGCACACATAGCATGTAATTTGTATTAAATACTTCATATCTATGTGTAATATGGAAGTAACTATGCACTCACTTGTTAAAGTGATGACTCTAAAGATGGGCAGCGCTTTGCTTCTAAAAATTCTATTTTCCTTCGACGAAACCTAGTATAATTACCGCAAAATTTTAGTATAATATTTATTGCGACTATTTACGAGCGATATTTTTCTTAAGTGTTAAACAATAATTTTCAACTATTATGTACAGAAGGGGGCCAGACATGAAACACCGGAGGGAAGGACCAATTTGGCATTTAAGTTGTTCTGAAATCAAACAACCCTATGCAGCCCTTCAAACGAAATTACCTCGTACCATGAGTAGTTAAAATACATTATAATAATAATTTATATTTTACAATACTTAGCACATATATTGTTTATAGGTTCATAAAAACAAAAATAAACTGAAACATAAGCCATAATTAAAGTAGGGTAAGCATAACTTACTTATAAGAGGGTTTGGCTATGAACCGGGCTTTGCAGGGGCAGAACTTTTGAGCTGAAAGCTCTACTTCTCGAAGCCTTCTGGCACTTCGTGACTCGCCTCTACTTAGGAAGTACTAGGAAAGGGGAGGGATAGTTTTGGAGTATTGAGAGAGAAAGAAGGGTGAAGGTGTGAAGAAATGAGGGTGCCTTCGCATGTATTTATAGTTGAGCTCCTCAGATTATGTTGGGGATAACCCTCGGAGCACACTACACATACTCAGTATGATGTGCATACAAAGCCTACATTGCATGTACGAGGGGAGCAAGTGACGGTCCATATTCAACAATGTATCCCTCCTCGCATCAGCATATACACAAGTTCTAAATTCCATAACTTTCACATACGAGCTCCATTTTGATGTTCTTTATAGCCACGCATAGGTAGCAATGTAATCTACAACTTTCGTTTAGACTCTGACGGCTAATTTTGAATTTAGTTATATTTTAACAGGATTAGACAAATAAAGTCCATTAAAAATTCATAACATTTTTATCCGACATCCGTTTTCATCTGTCTTTATATTGTTGGGTTCCTATTAACGAGATCTTCGATTCTCATTTAGGTTATGTCGGCTAAAAATCGGTCTATCTATAATTCATTAGAAAAGCATAACTTACTCATACAAATTCAGATTTTGACGTTCTTTTTAGGGGTGTTCATTTGGATTGATCGGTTTGATCCAATCCAATCATGTGAATTCAAATGGATTTTGGATTTCAAAACATGGATCCGAATAGTCCAAACTAAACTCAAATCTAATCTGATCCAACCAAATTATAGTTCAGTTGGATCGGTTTTTACAATTCAGGTTTTAAGAGGCAATACATTTTAAATAATGTATAACTTAAATATTAGCTAACTCTTTAAAAGTAACTAAATAAAACTTTTTAGCTATGAATTATAATTTATAAACAACTATTAAGAAAAATTAGTTGTAGTTTAAGGTTCCATTGACAAAATTTTTGATAAGAAGTACATATTAAACTACTATATTGCTTGAAAGTTTCTAATAATTAAAAAAAAAATTAGTAAATTTATAAATGACTAAAGATATATATTAAAAATATATAATAAGTTGTTATTCGGTTTTTTTGGAGTATTCGGTTCTTATTTTATAAACCAAAACCAATCCGAAATCCAAAAATAATAATTCGATTAAGCTTAAAATCAATCCAAAAATCCGAATATCTGAACCAATTAGTCCAATCTAAATTATCCGATTGGAAAATTCGGTTTTAACCAAATAGTGAACAACCATAGTTCTTTTTATGCACGCTCTCGGTTTAACGTATACTGCGAATTTCATTTATATCACTAAGGCTAAAAAGTTTTTTTCATCACAAACTCAATTTTTACGATTTCCGGTGTCGTTTCGATTTTGCCGCAAAACTTCGACAGATCATAACTTCTTCGTTATATGTTGGATTTCAGCGTTCCTTATATCCCCGAAATCTTTGTTACAACTAATTCAAATTTCTTCCTAGATATTGGGTCTATCTATTATTTTATTTTTGATGCTTATTTTTATTATTATTTTATTACGTCGTTATAAACAAGTATAATGCACATAAAATCACATAATTCACTTAGTGCTTAAATAATTCCTCTTTATTTCTTCAAAATATGTTACAATTGTTGAACCTAACTATTACATAATTATAATAATGCTTAGCCTAGAAATACGGACGTTACAACGTACTTATGTTGGCGTTGTCTTTAAGTCCTAATAGTATAACCAGAAATTCGTAGTGACTAGACCGAGTCCTGATTATTGTCTTTCGAATGCCGGCTTCTTGCACTCTAAGTTGATGGCATCCAAGTCTAAGATCGATCTTTGAGTTGTAACATGGTCCTTGTAGTTGGACTAAAAGGTATATATATATATATATATATATATATATATATATATATATATATATATATATATATATATATATATAATGTGTATGTTGTTCTGGGGTTTATATAAGGTTTCTATCGCGAATCTTGATAACATCCTTCAATCCCTAAAACTTTCAACCATTGTAGTTTGTAAAATTCCTTGCTCAAGGTTGGTTGTTCACCAACTAGCCTGACCATAAATAACATCTATATATATGTTCCAGGTTTTTTTTATGGTATGAATTATGTACGATACTAACCTTAATTGAGGTGTTTGACCTAAAGGGTTGATTTGGTAGATTTAATTGGAGGCATGTCAGAGTTTTATTAAGCGTTCTAATAGCGGGTCAGAGTGTGTGTGTGTGTGTATATATATATATATATATATATTAGTGTTGGTGGGGTTTGTAGTATTCTTAAATTTTGTTTTGTACTCAAAGTGTACCAAGTACAGACGAGGGTCAAACAGGAAACACCGGAGGGCTGGAATATTTTAGCAATTAAGCCGTTCTAAAATCTAACAGCCCAAGGGACATTTCAAATCAGATTCCCCATACTGTAAGTAGCCAAGAAGTAGTGTAATTAATAATAATAATAATTTTAATAGATGCTAGTTGCTATAGTTGTATTCCTCTTTCGAGGATACGCGTTCTCTATAGCCAATTTAACTTTGATACCAATTTGTTACACCTCCGTCCGAGGCGGCGGAACACGCCGGGCTGTGTGACTAAGTTCATGGATCACAGGATGTATTTCCCCTCCCCCCGGAAGTAATTAAAATATTAAAAAGGGACCGTAAGCACTCACATTTGAAGCGTGAGTTCCAGTCTTTCGAATTCGGTTTATTTGAGAAGCTTAACGTGAGAAACCTCAAATCCACCACTCTTGAACTTTAAAATACTGTTGGTATCGTTTTGTAACAATCATAAACTATTACGGGTTGTTTGGTAGTTTAATTAACCAAAATAGGATTGATGTGGTTAAAATAATTCAAGGAAGGGACTGAAATGGTTTAAATGGAATTTAGGTTTAGGAAATGGACTGATTTTGTTAAGAAATCTCCATGGAAGTGGGTGTTTTGAATATTTTCTATGTTCTTTATTATTCCTTTAAATATGGGCTGTCAAAGTCAAAATCTGTTGAAAAAAAAACCTAGTCGATTTTTTTCTCTTTCTCTGGAAATCATGTTCACCCTTCAAAAATCACCACCGACGTTCTCAAAAACCATATTCTGCCTAATCACGTCTACATCGATTTATCTTCCCTCTCGTTTTCCCGGCATTGGTCCCTGCGATTTAGAGTACGACGTCTTCGTCAAATTATCGATACTCGTGTCCCTCTTTTCCACCACTAATCGATCCCAGGCATTTGAGCACCATCATCGCATCTTCATGAAACACCAACGCATACTCCATTAATGCCATCAACGAGCGTGATTGGTATGACGAATGGAGCAGTAATTCTGTTTGGTATGAACCAGGTAATTCTTTTTTTTTTTTTCAATTGGCTTTGATTTCTGATTCGCTTTTATCTTTAATGGTTACAATTTCATCTTTGACTTGGTAAGGTATTTGTCAAATGAGGGTAGATTTTGATAAATCTAAATTTAAGTTTGAGTTTATGTGGATTTTGACTTGGTAAAAATCAACGTTTTTTTTTTTTTTTTTTTTTTTTTTTTTTTAAAGCCTGGGAGACGATCGGTTATATATATATATATATATATATATATATATATATATATATATATATATATATATATAGAAAGAGAGAGAGAGAGAGAGAGAGAGATAGGTTCAAATGTTTTTGACAACTATTGTGTGCCTGTATCCACCAATAAGAATTCAGGAAATAATAAATTATTAAATAAATCATTTAAAGGTATTATAGTAATCTTGACATCTTTAAATATGGTAGATAACTAATATGTTCTTTATTATTCCTTTAAATATGGGCTGTCAAAGTGAAAATCTGTTGAAAAAAACCCTAGCCGATTTTTTTCTCTTTCTCTGGATATCATATTCACCCTTCAAAAATCACCACCGACGTTCTCAAAAACCATATTCTGCCTAATCACGTCGACATTGATTTATCTTCCCTCTCGTTTTCCCATCATTGGTCCCTGCGATTCAGAGTACGACGTCTTCCTCAAATCATCGATACTCGTGTCCCTCTTTTCCACCACTAATCGATCCCAGGCATTTGAGCACCATCATCGCATCTCCATGAAACACCAACGCATACTCCATTAACGTCATCAACGAGCGTGATTGGTATGACAAAGGGAGTAGTAATTCTGTTTGGTATGAACCAGGTAATTCTTTTTTTTTTTTTTCAATTGGCTTTGATTTCTGATTCGCTTTTATCTTTAATGGTTACAATTTCATCTTTCACCTGTTTTTGGAATTCAATTTTGGTGTGTTGTGAAGATTTATGATTATATAGGTTTTTATGAAGGTTAGTTAGGATTATTTAATTTAGTTTGTTATTCTAAATTATATCAGGATATTTGATCGATTATTTTATATGAATATTGATTGTTGGATTTTGAAAAGTTCAACCAGGTAGGGGATTCAAGATTTTCAAGTCAATGGAAAAATGCTACTGCGATTAGCACAATATCATTTAAGTTATTATATATTAGCAAATTTTGATAAATATTAGATTCAAGTTTGCAAGTTAGTGGAAGAATTCTTTAATACTCCATTTTACATTTTCATGAGAACTCCACATACTGAACTCCATATTGAATATTTGCACTGCTTTAGGAAATGGAATATGAATTCTTGCAAAGTGTATTAAAAAGCCAAATGGTGTTATTTTTTAGAAGAAATTAGTCTATTATGATGTGAAAGTTGAGCATGAGGTGTGAATGAAATTGTGTGTATTTTGTCAGAATTTATTTATATAAATCCATTCTTTTAGAATTTTTGTATTCTAGCAGAATTTAGCTTATCTATTCTGCCAAAATTTATAAAACAAATCTTATCAATAATATTATTTTAAAATAGATTAGTGTTTTTGTTAGATTTTAATGAGTTTTTTTTTTCTTTTTAGGTTTTGAAGAGTTTGTCATTAATGTGGAAAAGAAAGAAAAGTATAGAGAACAAGTGTGTCTTATAGTAGAATGTATTTCGCCAGAATGTATAAAATGAATCTTAGCAACATTATTCTTTCAAAATGAATTAGTATTTTTTGTTGGATTTTGATGTTTTTGTTGCATTCTAATAGAATTTGTGATAGAAATGGCTTGAAGAACCGATGGGAAATGTTTGAAGAATGAATTAAAGAATGATCACACTCAATGTTTAAAAATGTTGTTATTTTTTAAGAATTACACTTGTTATTCTTTCAGAATGTTGTTATTATTCAAAGAATCACAATTAATTATTTGGTATATTATTAGTTCAAGAATCTATTTTGTGTATTCTTTTCAAAATGTATTTAGTAGTTTATGATTGACATTATGTTATTCTGACAGAATATGTTAGAATGTAGTTATTTTTCAACTTCGGATTCTAGAAGTTTGTTATTATTCAATAATATTTTAATAGAATAAAATTCTGAAAGAGCATCATTCTAACTAAAAAATATTCTGATAGAATAAATTGGTTATTTTTACAAATTATGTTAGAATTAAAATTGAATTAATTAAAAAAATCATATTTTTAAAATTAAGAGAATTAATTATCCATAAATATCCAAAAAATTCATTTTATATATGTAGTTAATTGTCCAAAATACCATTTTGCTAAATTTTGTGTGATTATATGGTACATGTTATCGCATTGTAATATCATACACTCTCAAATCATGTTCATTGATGAATTCAATCCGTGATTTTGCATTTTGGCAAACAATAGTTAATAAAAACAAAATAACATATATATATATATATATATATATATATATATATATATATATATATATATATATATATATATATATATATATATAGTATGTGATAAATTTAAGATGGCTGATCCAACATAAAGGAAATTAGGGCTCATTTGTCCCCGTCATTTCTTGAAGGATGAAATGAATAAACGAAGTGGGTGGAACGGAGAGAGGCGCACGAAGGCAGCGACGCTGCTTCTTCTCCCTTGTTCGTCGCAGACTAAGGGCGAGTTTGGATTAGCTTTTAAATCTCAAAAGTTCTTTTCCAAAAAGTTACAAAAAGTTAGGAAATTCTGACTTTTCCAAAAAGTTGTTTTTCCTTGTATTAAAACTCCAAAAGTTAGTAGTTTGCCAAACATCTTTTTGTTTTTTTTTTTTTACAAAAAGAACTTTTGACTTAGAAAAGCTAAACCAAACGCCCCTTAAGAAGAGGACTGAAAGAAAGGAGAAGCTCGCACGAGGAGGTGGAGGCGGCGAGGCTTCTTCTTCTCGTCCGGTTGCGGGGTGTGAAGGGGAAAAGAAACGGGTCCGCCTGGAGCGATGCGAGCAACAGTAGCGACGAGTCTAGATCTTCGGTGGGTTTTCTCGATGGAAAAAGAAGTGAAGGGTGTGAGGGGCTCGATCAGTTGGAAGGGAGGGTTCCTGTGTGGCCGAAGAGAAGGAAAAAGGTGATGATCGACGAGCAATATGGAGAGGGAAAGCCTCCCTCCGGCGATTTGCAGGTAATTAAATGGGGATGCTCCGATAGCTCCCCTGTTCTATCTTTTTTTTTTTTTGTGTTGATTTATATCGATGGATGAAAAGCGATAGACGTTTGGGGTTTATGATTTACAGGGAAATCGATGGGTGTTTGTTCTTGTGTTCTTGATTGGATCTGATGAGAATGAAAGGGAAATCGATGGGTGAAACTTTGAATGGTTTGAAGGTGGTTGTATTAATTCTTGACGTCATTTTGTTATAATCTTATAGGCCAATTTCTTATGATTTCATTTTGTAATCAGACGAGAGATTTTAAGTTGAGTTTGAGTGTTACTTCTTCCTTTCCTCCTTGAATGTTCAACAGATGGAATGGCTTCAATGGAAGGACAACAGAAACTTAGTGTGTGGTTTTGTTTAAGATGAAGCTTGGAAGTAATTAGTGACAGGTTGTACAATAACTGGCATAAGTTGCATTGTATAAGTTTATATATATATATATATATATATATATATATATATATATATATATATATATATATATATATATATATATATATATATATATATATAGATAGATATATATTTGTTTCATTATGTAATGTGTGTGTATTGAGGTGTGTTTTAATTGGGTATGTATTTGTTTGATTTGGTATGTATTATTGGTGTTTTCCTCTTGCATATACATGTACGTATACTTAAAACTTTTACAAACCGTTTCTTAAGAATTATAATCTGCTTTCATTTTTCATGATTTCGTTATACAACTTGTAAATTTAACCTCGTACGTTCTGAATGTAAAATTCATAAATTTGTTAAACCTTCGTTTGTTAAATTTAAAATGCACATGTATTTATGACAATTTAACCAACCACATGTAATTATCCTTTTACATTTCTATTTCTAATATTAGATACATGACAGCCACATATTCACTTTTTCATATATATATATATATATATATATATATATATATATATATATATATATATATATATATATATATATATATATATATAATCGTTATCAAAATTATTGATTGTTGGATTTTTCCATCATTAAATTTCACCACAACTAGTTCGGACTCATATTTTTTCGAGATACATTACCAATAATAAAAATTATGTTGAAGTTAATACTTAATAGTTTAAAGTTTCGCAATTAATAATTTGAAAACGTCTGATTTTTTTACTTTTTTAAACATTTTTATAAAAACATTTTAAATTTGAAAGTAAAATATTAGGCTACAACCTGAGTCCAAAAATGCTTTTGGAAATTCCATTTGAGCTGTGCAAGTCACTCAACGGATAGAAACATTTTTAGCGGTTTTAAGAGAATCATTGTTACACTGGTTTTTCAATTTTTAAAACGGTCGTATCTTTTGCATACGAACTCTGTTTTGGACATTCTTTATATTTTCGGAAACAGGGAAACATGTACGACGAGACTAGAATGTTTGCGTTGCTCACAACCGCTTGATACGAAATTTCAATTTTTCGGATGTATTCTTAGGGTTGTAGTTTGAGTTGTTTGATTTGTTTACCAGCTTACATATTTGCATGTAAGATACCATCTACTATCTTATAATAGTTGAAAATGAACTCATTTATTTTACATTATGTGCACTAAAACTGAATGAATCAATTTAACAAGAGACATACTGTGAACTTGACCGTTCACAGTCTTCGACCTAAATAACGGGGTGTCACAGTGTGTTTATTGATGATATCTTGGTGTATTCCAAGACCATAGAGCAACATGAGTAGCATCTTCGTGAGCTTCTGGGGGTTTCGAGGAAAGAACAGATTTATGTTAAGTTCTTGAAGTGCGAGTTTTGGTTACGAGAGGTCTAGTTCCTTAGGCACCTCGTCAATAAGGATGTGATTTTGGTCGATTTGGCCTAGATCGAGGTTGCGATGCAATGGGAGGTTCCGAAATCTCCCTTCGATATCAGGGGTTTCTTAGTTTTAGCAGGTTAGTATCGGAGATTCATTCAGGATTTCTACAAGATTACGGTACCCCTCAATCTTCTGACAAGGAAGGTGGTGGATTTCCGATGAGGCCCAGAGCAACAGTTGGCATTTGAGACTCTTCGGCAGAGGTTATGTGAGGCCCCGGTATTGAACCTCCTAGATGGAGTTGAGGATTTTATGGTATTATGGGATGATTCCATCGCTGGTTTGGGGGCAGTTCTCATGCAGAGAAAGCGGGTGATTGCTTATGCTTCGTTGCAGCTGAAGCCGCACGAGACATGATATCCCACTCATGACCTGGAGTTAGGGGCAGTAGCTTTTGCCCTCGATATATGGAAGCACTATCTTTATGGGGTCCATTGTACTGTCTACATGGATCACAAGAGTTTAAGACATATTATGGATCAGTCGAATCTGAACATGATGCAACGCAGGTGGCTGGATGTAGTCAAGGATTATGACTACAAGATGAAAGATGGAGCATATATCACGAGCCACTTGCAACACATGCAACAATATATGGATCGTTTGCTAAATCTCAATGTGAACTTCGGTGAGGAATTGGATATTGTCATAGTCTTGCATTCATTGCCTAACTGTTGTGATCAGTTTATCATGACTGAACATTTCAACAATGAGGAAACCACATTGAGTCAACTTCAAAGCTTGCTGAGAATTGCTGAAAGTGGGATGAATGGAAAAAAAGTATTACCTCCACTTCTGTTGTTGCTGCTCCCGTCTTGGCCATTAGGCAAGGGAATGGGAAGAAGAGGAAAGCTCCTCCAAAACAGATATAGAAGGGAATGTCCCAAGCGGGGTCCTCAATCAATGGAACAAAAGGAAAAGCCAGTTCTGATGCTCGTCTTGCCTTTGATCCTAAGGAGGCTACTTGCTTTTACTTCCATGACAAGGGGAATTGGAAACGAAGCTGCCCCAAGTACTTGCAAGATATAAAAGACAGAAAGGTTAAGCCAACCACGCCAGGTATTTATACTATCCTATCTAAAAACTCATCACATTCAAATTATTGCGTTGTTGATACAGGATGTGGTTTTCACATTTGTTCTGACTTACAGGGACTAAAAAAAGTGAGGATCTGGAGCATGGGAAAACGAACCTGATTATGGGCAATAGGAGATCATCACCTGTTACCAAGATTGGTTTCTATTCTTTAGTGCTTAGTAGTGGGTTATGATTAGATTTGAACAATTGTTCTTATTCATCATAAATGACAAGAAATATTATTTCATTTCATGGTTTATACAAATAAGGTTTTAGATATTCTTTTGATAATGAGAATGGTTCTATTTATTCTTATAAAAATGGTGTATTTTATTTTGAAGCATTACCTTGTGATGGCATGTATGAAACTGTTATGGTTGTAGACAATTTAGGTAATAGTGTTTTGCAAATTGATTAGTCTAATGGTTTAGACAAAGCATTCTTGTGGCATTGTCGTCTTAGACATATCAACAAGAAACGCATTGCCCAACACCAAAAGGATGGAGTGTTGGAATCATTTGACTAAAGGTTAGATGATACATACGAACCTTGTTTGCTTGGAAAGATAAATAAATCACCTTTCACTGGTTCTTGTGAAAGAGTTGAAGGATTGTTGGATCTCATACATACAGATGTGTTTGGGTCCTTCAGATCCACCACAAGGGATGCAAATTGATTCTATATGAATTTCACTGATGATTAAAGCAGATATGGATATATCTACTTGATCAAGCATAGGTCAGAAACCTTTGAAAAGTTCAAAGAGTTCAAACATGAAGTCGATAGCAGATATGGATATATCTACTTGATCAATCATAAGTTATAAACCTTTGAAAAGTTCAAAGAGTTCAAACATGAAGAATCAATTAGGCATGAAGATCAAGATGATCATATCAGATAGAGGTGGTGAGTATCTTAGTATCGAGTTCCACGACTATCTCAAGGAATATGGAACTGTTTCACAACTAACACCTCCTAGGGCACCACAACATAATGAGATGGTTGAGAGGCATAATCAAACCTTGTTGGACATGGTTCGTTCCATGAGGATTCGAGCTTCACTTCCAATCTCATTCTGGGGGTATGCCTTAGAGACTGCCACCCACATTCTTAATCTTGTCCTAACAAAGAAGGTTGTTGAAACACCTCACGAGATGTAGACAAGGAAGGTTCCCTCATTGGAAGATATCAAGGTTTGGGGTTGTGAAGCTTTCATTAGACGAGAGACTCACGACAAGCTTTAACCTCGAAGTGAGAGATGTATTTCCATTGGCTACCCACAAAAGTCCTTTGGATACTTGTTCTATATGTTGGGTTTTGAGCACTATAACACTCCTATGGTGCACATGAAACCGTAAATGCTTTGGATCTATGTTTTCTTTATTATACATGCATATTTTCAATTTGTCCAAAGCATTGTCCTAAGTAGCGTACAAATTGACAATTGAATAAAACATCTAGTTAGATAACATACCTTTTGAAGGATTTGTAGTTCTTCACCCTTGAAAGCTTGAGCACCTCAAGTTTGATGCCTTTAATCCTTCACATACACCAATATGCAAGAGGATGATTTAAGAGAGTAATCTATTTATCTCAAAGAGAAGAGGCAACCGATTTTTGTCTACGGAGGGTTCTATTTATAGTGTTGGACATGCTAGGGTTACACTTGGTAAAACCTAATAACCCATGACTTTCGACATTCTCATGCTCCATGGGTTTAACCTCCATGGACTATCCATGGATTAGTTTAGCCCATAAGCATGGATCATTTGCCCATACTACAAGAATGGTTGATTTACATAATCAATCTCCATATATTTAATTAGTCTCTTTTGATAACAAAATTAATAAACTAATTCTTGATCAATACTAATTAAATAATTGTGTACTAATATATTATACTTGTAGTATATTAATAAACCATAAATAACCCTATTCTCAAAATTCATCATATCAAATTGCACTGGTGAAGGCAACCCAAAAGAACCATACTACAATTAAGTTAAGTACATACCAATTATAGTTATGAGCTTAGCCACCAAATCCAAAAGTGTCCCACTTGGATAAGTCTAATAACTATTAATGCTTATGCACTTCAGGATTTGACTTAGCAATCGTAAGATATCAAAAGCCATTGACAAACTCTGACCTAGTCAGCGACGCGTCCTTCAGATAAGGGATCATGTAATCTTCTGTTCTCAAGATATCAGCTGGACAAATACATTGAACAATGTCATACTTATGGTCCAGCAGTTTGTTTCCTGGTTTCCGATTTGTCTGACACAGAACATAACTGAACACATCATTTTAGTTATGACTGGGCTCGACACATAAGTCAAAACAGAATCATCAAGGGGCCCAAGATATCGCTTTTAATCCTCTTAAGATAAAAGGAACAGATAAACTTCGACATTATATGCTTGTACTAGTTACTCATCAAATCATGCACAACGATACGTTTTATAACATCAAGTTACTGATGCATTTTCGTATCATCAATGCACAACCAACTTGTAGTTAAAACCTCATATATCTAGGGTTGAAGACTTATATGATATTATCATCTTACGATCACTCGTGATAAATTTCATGAAGTGATTCAAGTGAGCGCGGGTTGATCCAATACTCAAATCTTAATTAATAAGTACTCATGAATGGTGTAGCAAACCAGTTACTATGTCTAACTCCGTAGACAAATCTACAAGCCAACTCATGACAGTTTTCTTTCATACCTACTTCCAATGTATGATCGACTGTGGAAAGTTTGAATAATAATAATAATAATAACAATAATAATAATAATAATAATAATAATAATAATAATAATAATAATAATAATAATAATAATAATAATAATAATAATAATAATAATAATAATCATAACTTTATTATTCTAGAAGTCAAAACATGCAAAGTGAAACAATAGTAAATAATTGACACAAGACAGTAACTTTACTTATAAATAATACCCTTTATATTCAACATCAAATATCAATTACAATTTAGATATTACAAGTTTCGATTTATCTAATTACTAAAACTAACATTTTCCTTTAGCCCAATGCTCCTCGCATGCTCCAAGTGCTTAACCCTAGTCAGTCCTTTTGTAAGAGGATTTGTTGGGTTGTCCTATGATGATATCCCATTTACCACAAGGTGTCCTTCTTCTACCTGATGTCTTATGAAGTGGTATTTTTGGTCGACATGCCTGGATCTACCATGATCTCTTGGTTCCTTGGTTAAGGCAACCGTACCTTCATTATCACAGAAAATCTCCATAGGCTCATTTATGTGTGGAATGACTCCAAGGTCTCCGATGAAGTTTTTCAACCATATCGCCTCCTTCGATGCTTCGCTTTCTGCTATGTACTTTGATTCACACGTTAAATCAGCTACAGTTTCTGACTTGGAACTTTTCCATGTTACTGCTCCTCGATTTAGGGTAAACACCCAACCCGACTGAGACCGGAAATTATCTCTATCGATTTCGAAGGTGGCATCGCTATACCCTGTCACTCTCAATTCACCAGTCCCACCAAGGGTAAGGATCCAATCTTTAGTCCTCTGGATATAATTAAGAATGTTCTTAACTGCAGTCTAATGAGCTTTACCAGGATTCCCATGATATCTGCTGACCATACTCAAAGCAAAGACCACATCAGGGTGAGTACAAGTCATAGTTTACATGTCACAGTTCGAAAATTTTAGACCTAGCATGGTCTAAACCTTAACCAAGTAGTAGTGTAAACTACATGGCAATCTGTCACACCCCGACCATCGGCGGAAACACCGGGTAGTCTAACGTCATTTCTCGTATCATAGTTCTCAACTTCCTGAAAACACATGCAATTTAAAAATACATCAACATAAAGTTGGTGAGTCCAAAGGTTTTGTCTCCATATAAAAATAATACATTTTCCAAGTTCAAAAGTATAGTTTTGAAAGTATTATTTTGAGTTTCCAACATTTAGTATATATATCCTAGGTATAATGGTTTACTTACCAAATAAGTATATACCTATAAGTCTCATATATTATAAATATAAATGTTTGTAATTCCATAAAACTAAGTTGCTACGTATAAATCTTATTTCAATTATAAATGAGTAAAACCGTTACGTATAAATCTATTTCAATTCTATACGAGTAAGTAGGATAGGTATAGTGGTCTACTTAATATACAAGTAATATACCTATTAGATTCTAATACTTAGAGTATAAGTCTTTGGGAAACTTATACTTAACATTCATACTTGTATATCAACAAAGTATAATGCTTCTAAATTTGTTCTACCATGAGTCTGTAGCTACGACTGTATGACTTAGTTTTATACCTCTTATTATTATTACAAGGATCACACATTGCGGTAGTACAAGGATTACACCTTGCGGTAGTACAAGGATCACACCTTGCGGTAGTACAAGGATCACACCTTGCGGCAGTAATTGGCAGTGTGTCCCTTTTTTTGCACTTCTTGCATATATAATAGTCACCTGCATGTTGATGGTTACATTGACTGCACCATGAACAGTTACCTAGGTGATGACGGTTACACTAAGTGCATTTTGGGAGTTTTCCTTCATACCCTCGTGGTTGTGTAGGTATTGCTGTTGTGGCTACATAATTAGTTTTCACATCTTGTCTTTCCTCAGATGATTGTATGGGATTCTTCCCATTAAATTTGTGCTTGTTCGTTCCGGATTCGGGAGACTCAGCTGTAAATCCCACTTGGATTTCTGTGTTGGTTAGCTGATGAGCTATACGCTTTACACTGTCATATGGTGTAGGCTTTGATGAGATTTCCATTGCTTTTATTTGCGATGCTAGACCCCATATATATCGCTCGATCTTCTTGTATTCTGGGATTACTAGTGCTAGACACATCACTGCAAGATCATTGAATCTAGTGGTATAAGCATTTATCTCTGAACCCTTCATGGTTAGGGTCTACAGTTCTTGTTCCAACTTATGTATTTCCTCCCTGGGACAATACTCCTCTACTAGCATCCTCTTCAGCTCTTCCCATTGCATGGATTGGCGGCATCAATACCCGTTGTATTCACATGGCTGTTCCACCATGTAAGTGCTGCATCAGTGAAGGTACATGCAGCAAATCGTACCTTACATTCGCAGGACAGAAGCTTATTTGAAATATTGATTCCGTCTTTTCAATCCATAGGGTCAAGCTAACAACCCCTTCCATTATATGGAAGCTCTTAGGTTTGCAATTCATAAAATCCTTATTGGTACACATTCTCGAGGTCCTTACATTTCCTTCATTTCTAACTCCTCCTCTTGTGAAATTAGCAAGAGTTGCAGTGATTCTTTGAGCTATGATTTCTTCAAGTTCTGTTGAACTTATTGGAGGATTTTTTTTCTGGTGGTGGTGGTTGCGGTTGTTGTTGTTCTGGTTCTGGTCGTTGGTTCAGGTTTAGACGAGCGCTACTTCTTCTAGGCATTTTGTTTAGTTCCTATACATTTTAGATCACCAAGTGTTTAGTCTATCAAATATTACTCCTAATTTAAATATTTCATAAGATCTAATCATAATAAAATATAGTTATACATCTACACCTATTTGTGATAAGATCTATTGTCACACCCCGAAAACCGAAGATGGAAACATTTCCAGGGCGGACTCCACGTTGAGTATCAAATCCAATGTACATAATAACACAGTAAACACAAAACATTACATTACATAGAATTGTTTACATCTGTTTGAAAGAAAAGTTATACAAGTGTTATATACATATATCATATGAACAAAAAGAAAGACGAGTCTTCTAACGCTCCGTCTTCTCCCAAAAGGTGGCGGTGTACCTGTCTAATGCTGACCTGAGAATATAAGCATTTTAAAAATCAACATAAAGCTGGTGAGTTCATAAGCGGTTTAGTAATGAAAAGAATGAGTTCCCTTTTTGGTTTCTGAAAAAGTTGTTATCCAAGAAAATCCCATATTTTCTTATGTAAAAACAGTTTAATTATTATTTCGTTACTTAATTCGTTTACGAGTTGTATGTTACCCCAGGAAAATCCCACATATTCTAAATAGTTTAAGTATCCTATCGTTACTTAATTCGTAGTTTAGATTTCGATGTACTAGTAACTACCATACTTATAGTATTAGTTAAGTATTTTGATATCTTAGTTATCCTACATTCGAGTGTTGATTATCTGCTATACTTAGTGGTATTTTTGAATATTTGGATTCATCCAGAAACGTACATTAATAGTATTTTCGATGTTCTGGTGATTTCCAAAATAGTACCTTAGACGTATTTTCGAATCTCTGTCGACATCCTAAGGCGTATGTATTTGAAACTCAGTCGATGTCCAGAGGCATACTTTCGATTTAATTTCGAAACTCTGGTGACACGCGTACACTAATTGTATTTTCGAAGTCTTTGTCACACCCCCAAACCTGAACGGCAGAAACGTTCGGAGGCGAATGACTTCATGTGGTAACGTAACAAATGAATACATAGTAAAGAAAGCAAAACAACCATCATATATATAATTGAAAGTTTACATTTGTCAAAAGTTACATGTTCAAAACCAATTACAAATATGATGTCAAAATATGAGATTAAATTGTCGCCGCAGCATCCCTTCATCAAAAGCATAATGATACCTGTAGTTACTGAATCCCTGGGACATACAAGTAATTTTGAAAGAGTAGATCAACATTTAAGCTGGTGAGTTTCATAAGTATTTAATGACAATGTTTGTATGAAATGAAATGTCTTGTCCTTGTTGGTTTGTGTTTAGAAAATCCTATATTTTCTACTAGTATAAAAGTAGTCTTCCTTCAAGACCAAAGTTTGTTTCCAAAAATTGTATGTAAGTGTAAAAATAACCAATATGTTTGAAAACCTCGTAAATCAATGTATTTTTAATACCTCATGTGAGTTTTATAACCATACTATTGACTCGGAATGCCTATACACAACGTTCTTTAGGCGTTGGAATGTTATGACGTTTGTCACCCTAAATGGTGGACTGTAGCTAACAGTCAGGGCGCGGGTTGTCAAGCCCGTATAGATCTATACACAAACACCATGCTCCCCCTCCAAGGGATTCTGGTATATAATACAGCACTTGAAATGTGTACTCGAACGTACGTGAAGTTAATGTCTCACAGAACCGTAGTATAAAAACAGATTTACGTGTTAAAATGTTCGTTTGCTATTGTATATGAAAGTGATTTCTTGAAAATTGTGTTTCTAGCATGTAAAAGTTAGCAATATCCTCATAAAACTATACCTATTATAGTTTTCTAAAAGTGTGCCTCATTTGTTTTAGAATATCTAGAAAAGAAATCACTTGTTATGAAAGCATAGACTTTTGTAGAGCCTAAGATAGACACATATACTTTAAATCTAGGAAAAATGTTTAGTTTATACATGCATTACAACAATTTATGTTTTTAAAGATAGAATGCTATTGCAATATATTTGGTATACGGGAGTTCCCTATAAAGTTTATAAATCACATATGATTCTACTTAATAAAAGTGTATAATAATCTTTATATATATAACACCCGATAGTAGTCGTGTGTTTTACTTGTATTCCCCCCCCCCCCCCCCCTTTAGAAAGCATATAAAAGCGTTTAGAATATTTAAAAAGGGTTAATTAAGGGGTATGAACTCACTTGAAAGTTTGACGATAGCGAGATGGAAAAACCGGGCAGAGTTTCGTCTCAGGAAATGGATTTTTCTCGGAAATCTCGGGAGTAAAATCAACCTTCGGGACTTGAGTAAAATGACAAGGGCTTCGGGGTAGTGCGGACACGGAAATCGAGGTAATATCGTGAGAGAAATGAGAGAGATGGGGTGAATTTTCTGGAACCCTCGCATCTCTATTTATAGGAGGTTGAGAGGCCTCGTTATGCGGGGCGTACGCACATACGCTGGGCGTACGCGTACGCGTACGTCATGCGTGACCGAGTCCTCGACTGCCTCGGAGCTCGGATGGGACGGGTCGGTGGTTTGCACAGGCGCAACATGGACGATCCGACGCCAAGGCCTTCACGTACGCAGGGCGTACGGGGTTACGCGGCGCGTAACTCGGATGAGTACGCTGACTCCCCTTCGGATAATATCGGATTTTGAATTAAAGAAATATATAATTTATTTAATAAACTTCAAAAATTCATATCTTCTTCATACGAAGTCTGTTTTCGATGTTCTTTATATCCCCGTGAAGGTGAGACCATACTCTACAACTTTCGTTTAGATTCCGTCGGCAAATTCCGAAATTATTTTTATTATTTATTTATAAAATATCGTGATTAAGAAATTTCTTTAAACAATTCATAACTTCTTTATCTGACGTTGGTTTTTGCCAGACTTTTTACCGCTGAAATACCATTGTCGAGACCTTCAATTCTCGTTTAGGTCATTCCGGCCAAAAGTCGCTCGATCTCCGATTCGAGTTTTTAGTTGTCTGCTGCTAAGCCGAATTTGGAAAAATCTTAACTTCAATATACGAAGCCGGATTTGGGCATTCTTTTAACGTACGATCCCAGTTTCATGATATAAAACATAGTAGGTAGTTAAATAGAAACTTTTTGGACATTTTAATATCAACGTTAATTTTATTAACTCAAAAGTGGTTACAATACTTGACCTATTAGGCCATTACAAAGAGTTGAAATATCGGGTTGTCACAGTCTTGGCATCATCCAAAGAAGTTATTTCGTATTCGTATTCTTTCTATCTTATTAGCTATATTCCTATTCATATTCGTATTCGTATTCGTATTCGTTCTATCCCATTATCTATATTCGTATTCGTATTCGTTCTATCCTATTAGTTATATTCGTATTCGTATTCGTATTCGTTCTATCCTATTAGTTAGTTTCGTATTGGTAATCGTATTCATTCTATCCTATTAGTTAGTTTTGTATTCGTATTCGTATTCGTTCTATCCTATTAAAAATATTCGTATTTGTATTCATATTTGTTCTATCCTATTAGTTATATTCGTATTCGTATTCGTATTCGTATTCGTTCTATCCTATTAGTTATATTCGTATTCGTATTAATCTTAGTTTATGATTAGTATGATTCCTTATTCAAAACATAATATGAAACTTAGTTTATAACATCTTTTAAAGAATCTACATTTAGTTTGACAATCTACTCTGCAATTCGAAACAACGGTTAGTACGATTTTCGGTATTAAAAGTATACATAGTGTGAAACATATGAACATAAATAATAAGTTTAAGTACAAGATTTCCTTCTACTTTTGCTTGTATTCCCCCCCCCCCCCTGAAAACATTTGAAAAACATTTGAAAAAGGGTAGGGGTATGAACTAGCCGGTTGAGGAACGCGTCGGTTTGGATCCTAAACGTCAGTTCTGCGTTTGCAAACGCACAAGATTCCTATGTATTATGAAAAGATACACATTTGTATCTAATTAGGACTTGAATTATTTATTAGTTAGGGACAAGCACTTCAAATCGCGAAAACACTCCATTACAAACGTTTGGAGGGACCCAGGTGGCATTTAAGGACACATATGACTTGCATAATGTGTTTACTCTTCGAGAGCAAATCCCCTTATGGATTTTTCGGCCCTAAGACCAACTCCACATGAGTTCACGGCCGTGAACTCATGGGTGTGGGTTTTATGGTGCTAAATGGCCTTATATGACTTGGGAAATTAGGGCTGGCAATTCTCGACACGACACGCGACACGACCCGCGACACGACCCGCGACACGACACGAAATAAATGGGTTTGGGTTGAGTTTTTCAACCCGCCAACCCGTTTATTAAACGGGTCATATATGGGTTTCTCAAAAAATAAACGGGTTGACCCGCCAACTCGTTTATATTCTTAATAAAAAAATTATATTTTTAAATGTATTTATGTATCAAGTATTAATATTTAATAAGTATTATATAATATATACAATTTATTCATAGACCATTTGATTGTTTTAACATTATTACTCGCGATGGATGGTCTAAGGTCATAAGTCGTAAGCTATAAGGCTAAGTCTGTAACATGTTTCTATGAATGTTTTTAATTTTCATTTGGATGTTTAAGACTTAAATATCTAAAATTTGGACCCACGAACCCAAATCTGACCCATGAACCTGCCAACTTGTGAACCCGTATAAATAAATGGGTTGGTGGGTCATATATGGGTTTATGTTCCAAACCCGCCAACCCGTGACCTGTATAGTTAAATGGGTCGTGTTTGGGTTGGCATATTTTGACCCGCCAACCCACGACACACCATCCCGAACACGACATGATTGCCAAGCCTAGAAAATTTGCTAGGATCAAATCTAGGATATAGGAATGGATTTACATCACTTATGGACCATTTAATGATGTTTACGGCAGTAAACTAGGAGTCTATAGCCGTAAACTCCCCCATACCCTTTCCTTATATGTTTTGGTGGTGTTAGGACAATCACTTGTGATTTAAACTCATTTTACAAGCCTTGGATGGAATTTAGAGCATCATTTGCTTATGATATAGGAGTTTACGGCCCAGGAACCCATCCTTGGGGGGTTTACGGCCGTGAACTCCTAAGGGAGGGGTTTTCATTGAGTTTAAGGCTTCTAATTCATTTGTCGTTGATTCTAGAATGTATTCCAAGGCTATTGGTGTGTTTAAATGGCATTTTAACACTTTAAAATGAGTTTACTCTCCATGATATGGACTTTATGGCCCAAGCATGTTCTTGGGCAGTAAACTCATGTTTACTCTCCAAAAATTAAGTTCAAGGTGTTCTAAGTCCATTTTGGTAAGCCCCTAAGTCATATCTAAGCTCCAAAGGTCGATTGGAAGGGTTTTTGGGCTCCAAAACCCAATTTATATGAGTTCACGGACTAGGACTATTCTAGGGCCGTAAACTCATGAATATGGTCCTATTCCATAGTTTGACCACGAATTTGAAGGTCTAAGATGTTATACTAGGAATTAGGGTAGTTACCTTGGTGAATTGGAGCTTAAATTTGATGTTTTTGGACCTTAATCTTGAGTTTGAAGAGAGAGGTTAGAGAGAGGGAGAGTAGTGAGAGCGAGGAAAGGCTTCAAATGAAGTGTTTTGAGCTTTAAATTGGTCCTAAGTTTGGGACATGGTGGAATTCTACCCGATACCGACGTTAAACGGGGCTTTTGGTCGCACCCGATTAAGTTATCGTAATCCGGCGGGATAGAATTTAGAAATTTTCAAATTAATGATTTTGGGCCATTTTCATGAGTTTCTATGGGATTTGAGCACTCATAAGAATAAAACAAACTTATAAGTTTAAATAACTTAGCCCAAAAACGGAATCAGAACGAACCGCTAAAGACGGGTTTTACGGACGAAATGGGTTTCGGCGATTGACAACTTTGGGTTGTTACATTATCCCCCCATTTGAGGGAATTTCGTCCCGAAATTCGAAGATTAAGATACAAATCATGAAATGAAAAGAGATTTGGATGAATCTTTTGCTTCGGGTCTTCATGCTCTCAAGTGGAATCGGGTCTCCGCTTCACATTCCAGCGAACCCTCACTATCAGGATGCGGTTTTGTTTCGTACATTGGATCTCTCCATCCATGAGCTCAATTTGTTCTTCCATGGAGGCTCAAACTTTCATTGACTTCGGTATCATCAAAGGAATTACTAAGGTATCGTTGGGTAGGTGTTTCTAAGGATTCGAGACGTGGACGACCGAATGGATACTGCTATGCCCTTGAGATAGTCGAAGTTTGTAGTTCACGGTTCTGATTCTAGTCGGGATTTCGAAAAGTCTGGTGTATCACGGGAGAAGTATTTCACGCTTCCCAAGGCATATCATGCTCTTCTGGGATAAGGCCTTCAACAGGACACAAGCTCCAACACGAAGGTACATCTTCATGTAATGGAGTAGCTAAGGGTCTGATGGTTCTAGAAGAAATTTTTTTGGGTGGGTTTGCGATAATAGTCGACGGGACCCAATAATTGACGGGTTTCTATGGGTATGACGTTAGCGTTCTATTCTCTCTTGCTATCCAACTCGACGGTACACGTTTCGATAATTAGCGAAGGACTAAGTTTGGATAGTTAGCAAATTTCTTTCAGCATTAGAATCGAAAAGGATCACATGCATAAAATTCACCGAGGAGAAATATACCTGTGGCAATGGTGGGGTCGACGGCTATCCTTTCTTGTCCCATAGTTAAGGCTCTCCCAATGTTGCCAGATGTTACTGCCTTAGGGCAGTTTCGTTTGTAATGTCCAACTTCTCCACAACTGTAATCGGTCCGGCCGATACCAGCTCCAGAAGCTTGACTAGTTGATTGGGTTGGTTCTCTGCAGCTTCACATGAGGTGACCTTCCTGGCCACAACTTTTAGAAAACTTTGCACAACAAGGGCCATGGATATGATGGTGGTAAATGCATCGGTTACACCACGGAAGGATACCGGCATATTCAATGATAGGCGCTTGGGCTGAGGAATCGACAACAGAAATAGCAACAGGGGTAGCGGCAGCGTGGACTGCCACTATCTGATGTTTCTTCGAGGGCTCCGGGGAAGGGTGACTCTTCTTCTTCTTCTTCCAAAACTTTATTTTCTTGGCACTCTTCTCTGTTGGCTCAGGAGTGGTGGCTGCTTCTTCTTGTTCATCATTGTGATCGATCAGGGTTTGCGCTAGACATTTGGCATTGTCATAGGTATTCGGTTTCACAGCTAAAACGTTCCCTTTGGTTGGCTGGGTCAACCCCAGATAAACCTCTCAATCTTTTTACTCTCCGGGGTAACCAATCCCGGACAGAGAAGCGCTAAGTCGTCAAACCTTGAGGTGTAAGTGGCAATATCGGAACCTTTCATCTTCAGGTTCCAGAGCTCATGCTCCAGGTTCTGAATTTCACCCCGAGGGTAATACTCTGCGTGCAGAAGTTCCTTCATAACTTCCCAACCCATAGCATTAGCTACAGGTAGAGTTAGGGATCTGACTCGGCCGTTCCACCAAGTCAGAGGTTTATTGGTGAGAGTGCATGCGGAAAATTTCACCTTGTCAGATTCTGAACAAGTACAGATCTTGAAGATAGATTCAATCTTCTCTAACCACCTAGTTAGAGTAATGACACCTCATGTGCCATCGAAGAATGTAGGTTTTGCCTTCATAAAGTCTTTATAGGAACACTCCTTTCGATGTCCCTGGCTACCTTCCTGGTTTTGAGGCTAGGAACCACCTCCTGAAGTACTGGGGTTCATTTGCGACATGGTTGTTGTCACTGCCGCAGTAATAACTGCCTGAAGTGTTACCAGATCGATTTGAGGAGAAGGTGGTGGCGGAGGAGGGTTGTTGTTGGTCTTTGAGCTGGGTCTCTTTCATGGAGGCATTTTGATCTAATAAGATCAGGAAAGAGAGGGTGATAAGTCCTCCGAATTGAATCTAGAGATATGATACAAGGGATATCTCTTTATGACAGACATAGTATTCTATTAAGCAATACAGCAGGAAAGAGTTATCAAAACAGATAAACTATCACTAAAGGAATGATTGGGGAGCAATGCTGGAATGAGGATTTCAATAACGGGTTTGGCTCGAGAAATACTCGCATAGTATTTCTTGTCCTGATGCAACGACGGCTCATTGTTTGAGTATTGGGTAAGTTTTAGGCATGCCGCACACCACAATCACTCCCAAGCACATGTTGGTCATGTCTCGAATGAATATAGTTGGCTAAATGAATATAGTTGGCTAGGCTATATTGATCCTACACACGAATACATAACTGCCCAGGTTTAACCGCAACGTACAACACCCATTTACTTATGTTTTGTTCTACTTGTAGTTACGGATCTCGACGGTTAGGTATACTCATATACTTTTGAAAATACTTATATTTTGAAGTGTATTTTTAGTTCAGAGCACTTAGGCCCCTTAATGTTTATATCCTTATACCTTGTAAGCTTTGGTATACTAGTTCACTATAAACAAGGGCTCTAACACCAATCTATCACACCCGGAAAACCGAAGGTGGAAACATTTCCGTGGCGGACTCCATGTTGAGTATCAAATCCAATGTACATAGTAGCTCAGTAAACACAAAACATTACATTACATAGAATTGTTTACATCTGTTTGAAAGAAAAGTTATACAAGTGTTATATACATATATTATATGAACAAAAACAAAGATGAGTCTTCTAACGCTCCGTCTTCTCCCAAAATGTGGCGGTGTACCTATCTAATGCTGACCTGAGAATACAAGCATTTTAAAAATCAGCATAAAGCTGGTGAGTTCATAAGCGGTTTAGTTTTGAAAATAATGAGTTCCCTTTTTGGTTTCTGAAAAAGTTGTTATCCAAGAAAATTCCATATTTTCTTATGTAAAAACATTTTAATTATTATTTCATTACTTAATTCGTTTACGAGTTGTATGTTACCCCAGGAAAATCCCATATTTTCCTAATAGTTTAATTATCCTATCGTTGCTTAATTCGTACTTTAGATTTCGATGTACTAGTAACTACCATACTTATAGTATTAAATAAGTATTCTGATATCTTAGTTAACCTACATTCGTACTTTTGATTTAATTTCGAAACACTGGTGACACTCAAGGCGTACACTAATTTTATTTTCGAAGTCTTGGCGTCATCCAAAGGCGTTATTTCGTATTCGTATTTGTTCTACCCTATTAGCTATATTCGTATTCGTATTCGTATTCGTATTCGTTCTATCCTATTAGCTATATCCGTATTCGTATTCGTTATATCCCATTAGCTATATTTGTATTCGTATTCGTATTTGTATTCGTATTCGTTCTATCCTATTAGTTATATTCGTATTCGTATTCGTATTCGTATTCATTCGATCCAATTAGTTAGTTTCATATTTGTATTTGTATTCGTATTCGTTCTATCCTATTAGTTAGTTTCGTATTCGTATTCGTATTCTTATTCGTTCTATCCTATTAATTATATTCGTATTTGTATTCGTATTCGTTCTATCCTATTAGTTATATTCGTATTCGTTCTATCCTATTAGTTATATTCGTATTCATATTAATCTTAGTTTATGATTAGTATGATTCCTTATTCAAAACATAATATGAAACTTAGTTTATAACATCTTTTAAAGAATCTACATTTACTTTGACAATCTACTCTGCAATTCGAAACAATGGTTAGTACGATTTTCGGTATTAAAAGTATACATAGTGTGAAACATATGAATAGAAATAATAAGTTTAAGTACAAGATTTCCTTGTACTTTTGCTTCTACTCCCCCTGAAAACATTTGAAAAACATTTGAAAAAGGGTAGGGGTATGAACTCACCGGTTGAGGAACGCGTCGGTTTGGATCCTAAACGTCAGTTTTGGGTTTTTAAACGCACAAGATTCTTATGTATTATGAAAAGATACACATTTGTATCTGATTAGGACTTGAATTATTTATTAGTTAGGGACAAACACTTCTAATCGCGAAAACACTCCATTACAAACGTTTCGAGGGACCCGGGTGGCATTTAAGGACACATACGGCTTGGATAATGTGTTTAATCTTCGAGAGCAAACCCCCTTATGGAGTTTTCGGCCCTAAGACCAACTCCACATGAGTTCACGGCCGTGAACTCATGGGTGTGGGTTTTATGGTGCTAAATGGCCTTATATGACTTGGGAAAATTTGTTAGGATCAAATGTAGGGCATAGGAATGGATTTACATCACTTATGGACCATTTAATGGAGTTTACGGCAGTAATCTAGGAGTTTGCAGCCATAAACTCCCCCATACCCTTTCCTTATATGTTTTGGTGGTGTTAGGACAATCACATGTGATTTAAACTCATTTTACAAGCCTTGGATGGAATTTAGGGCATCATTTGCTTATGATATAGGAGTTTACGGCCCAGGAACCCATCCTTGGGGGGTTTACAGCCGTGAACTCCTAATGGAGGGGTTTTCATTGAGTTTAAGGCTTCTAATTCGTTTGTGGTTGATTCTAGAATTTATTCCAAGGCTATTGGTGTGTTTAAATGGCATTTTAACACTTTAAAATGAGTTTACTCCCCATGATACGGATTTTATGGACCAAGCATGTTCTTGGGCAGTAAACTCATGTTTACTCTCCAAAAATTAAGTTCAAGGTGTTCTATGTCCATTTTGGTAAGCCCCTAAGTCATATCTAAGCTCCAAAGGTCGATTGGAAGGGTTTTTGGGCTCCAAAACCCAATTTATATGAGTTCACGGCCTAGGACTATTCTAGGGCCGTAAACTCGTGAATATGGTCCTATTCCATAGTTTGACCATGAATTTGAAGGTCTAAGATGTTATAGTAGGAGTTAGGGTAGTTACCTTGTTGAATTGGAGCTTAAATTTGATGTTTTTGGACCTTAATCTTGAGTTTGAAGAGAGAGGTTAGAGAGAGATTAGTGAGAGAGAGAGAGAGAGAAAAGGCTTCAAATGAAGTGTTTTGAGCTTTACATAGGTCCTAATTTCGGGACATGGTGGAATTCTACCCGATACCGATGTTAAACGGGGCTTTTGGTTGCACCCGATTAAGTTATCGTAATCCGGCGGGATTGAATTTAGAAATTTTCAAATTAATGATTTTGGGCCATTTTCATGAGTTTCTAAGGGATTTGAGCACTCATAAGAATAAAACAAACTTACAAGTTTAAATAACTTAGCCCAAAAACGGAATCGGAACGAACCGCTAAAGACGGGTTTTACGGACGTAATGGGTTTCGGCGATGGACAACTTCGGGTTGTTACATCTATGCACATATAAACTTTAGTTGGCATATCTGATCTAAATCCTTGAGATCAAAAGCATTATGGGTATTTAGGTGTATTATCATCGTGAGTCTGAGTCTTCATATATGACTCTATATTTATTAGTTTTTGTATTCTTGCTCTATTAATTATTGTTTGTTACTTCAGGTCTATCTGATAAGGCACCGGCCAGTCAGGACAGTCAAAGGGCGGGATCATTTTAGCATATAGCTGTTCGGAAATCCAGCAACCCAAATTGACAGGTCTATCCTGTCACCGCTCCCGTAAGTAGTCCTTCGGTAGAATATTTAATAATAATTTATACTGTAGGCTAAGGGATATACATAAACCTAACAAAGTAAGCCCTAAACTATATTCGTGCTTTCCTACATACTAATTCACTATAGTTAATAGCTTTGATACCAATCTGTCACACACCGGCCATCGGCGGAAACACCGGGTAGTGTAACGTCATTTCTTCTATCATAGTTATCAACTTCCTGAAAACACATGCTATTTAAAAATACATCAACATAAAGTTGGTGAGTCCACAGGTTTTGGCTCCATATAAAAATAATACATTTTCCAAGTTCAAAAGTATGGTTTTGAAAGTATTATTTTGAGTTTCCAACAATTAGTATATATATCCTAGGTATAATGGTTTACTTACCAAATAAGCATATACCTATAAGTCTCATATATTGTAAATATAAATGTTTGTAATTCCATACAAACTAAGTTGCTACGTATAAATATTATTTCAATTATATACGAGTAAAACCGCTACGTATAAATCTATTTCAATTCTATACGAGTAAGTAGGATAGGTATAGTGGTCTACTTAATATACAAGTAATATACCTACTAGATTCTTATACTTAGACTATAAGTCTTTGGGAAACTTATACTTAACATTCATACTTGTATATCGACAAAGTATAATGCTTCTAAAGTTGTTCTACCATGAGTCTGTAGCTACAACTATATGACTTAGTTTTATACCTCTTATTATTGTTACAAGGATCACACATTGCGGTAGTACAAGGATTACACCTTGCGGTAGTACAAGGATCACACCTTGCGGTAGTACAAGGATTACACCTTACGGTAGTATAAGGATCACACCTTGCGGTAGTACAAGGATCACACCTTGCGGCAGTACGAGAACTATAATTAGAATTAAAAACAGGTTTTATCTTGACATAAATCCAATAACAAAAACATATAACATACCTGGTTTTATCTTGACATAAAACTAATAATAACAACATACTTATCAATTAACATATAGAACTTCCGAGTATAAGTCTGGAACTATATCGCACTCAACATATATATATATATATATATATATATATATATATATATATATATATATATATATATATATATAATCCTAAGTATAACTCAAGATCTACATTAGTATACTACTATAACAATAACATGCTAAGAAGTTGATAATAGTTGTATATATTCAAATACGAAATAACTATATGTCAGTTATTATAACTATCTACGTTGATACTGATATACTATCATGTAGACATAATAATAACGTATACATAATATTTAGCATGCGTTTTACCCCGAAATATTAGAAAGTGGGGCTGTGAAACTCACCTTATTATCGTGATTTTATGTAATCTAAGCAGAAACGGTCAGCGGTATGAGGTCGTCGGGGCTCGGGAAGCGAAACGGCTTCAGCACACAAGAGAGAAAGAAAGTAGAAATGGTGTAATGAGTCTTGGGGTCGAAATGGCTATTTATAGGCTAATTTTTGGCCTCTCATGATGTGAGAATGATAGATTCACGTCGTGAGCTATGTCAAGATTCATCCCATAGCTTTAACGCGTGTTTTCTAGCCTTGAATAGTGTCCTGCAGCGTCCTCACGTCATGAGAAAACCTTGCTCACGTTGTGAGCTTTTGGGTTATCGTTCCGTAGAATTTTAGCTTCGAAATGTGGCATTTTGACTCCTCATGTCGTGAGTTTTTAGGCTCACGTCGTGAGTCCAGTCAGATTAGGGTTTCTGAGACGTGTCGTGCACTCAGACAACTGTAAGTTCGGAAGGTCGTAATTATTGCATACGGACTCCATATTTGACGTTCTTTATATCCACGCATAGGTAATTTCGAGTACTACAACTCTCTAATGGATTCAAATAGATAATTCTAAGCCTATTTTAAATTCCTTATGTTATAGAGATTTTATAGCGTTTGTTTTATCATAACTTCTTCATGCAAAGTCAGATTTAGATGTTCTCTATGTTTTTGGAATCGTATGGACGTATACTTTGATTTATACCATAAAGTATATATGAAAGCTCATATTTATATTAGAATTATCATGAAATACATAGTGAGTTTACTACACTACTAGTTTAACAAAATCACATTACATGATTGGTATAATCACATGTGATTGTTATGGACCTATTTTGACTAGTGTTACACAATCCTTGGTGCATTGTATTTCCTATGGCCATTAGAGCATGCTACAACCTAGTAACTGAGATTGTATTGAAAACTATGATTGAATTAGGAAAGTATAAGCTAATATATGTTGACATAAGTCAAAATATGAAAGTCTAAATCAAAAAAATACCCCACCATATGGTGTTTACAGTCAAAGAATGAAGCCTTAAATGTGTTTACGGTCCAAAGATCCAAAGATCTTGTGTTCACGGCCTAAAGGTGTATGTAACAGCCCGAAATTCAGGTACAACAAATTAGCCCCTTCATCTTTTATTCATTTGTCATTTTTGGGCCTTTGTGTTGGGTGAGTACGCTCGGCGTACAAGGAGTACGCTGCGTGTACTCGCGTGCCTCATTAAAGCGCGTTATCACCTGGGTACGCTGGGCGTACCCAAGGTTATGCCGGGCGTAACCGGTCCAGACCCAAAACCCTAATTTGGGTTGTTGTCTATAAAAGGAATGAGATGGCTTGGTTCCTCAGCCACCATCCTTAAGAAAGAAACCCTAAGAGAGTTGTTCCTTCGTTCATAGCTTGAGTGTGAGTGTTCTAAGCTTTGAGGTGCCATTTCAAGGTATCAAAAGAGAAGAGGATTCCATTGTGGAGGCTAGAAGTTGGTGTACAAGTGTAGATCCGTGGATAGCAAAGGTTGGAGGTTCTTCCTAAGGTAAAACGTTCAGATCTTGCCTTGAAGTTCTTATGGTATGCTTCTTGGACCAATTTCTAGGGTTTTAGTCCCAAAGATGGAGACTTTATGAGCAAGTAGTCTCTGTTCGCTGAGATCTATCATATTCCTGGGAAATTTGAGTTGTATGTTCATAAAAATGTAATCTTGGACGTAAATGATTAGCCATGCATGAGATCTAGATCATTTAAGTTGAAAAGGAGAGGTATTAGAGAGTGTAGGAGCCTTTACAGCCATGCCAAGGCTTTAAGGTTTCAACTTTATGGGTTAGGAGACTTAAAGAGAGTCTGATCTAGAAGTTGAAGAAGTGTCTTAACCATTTAAGACCAAAAATAAGGTGTGGCTGAATCTGGGAATTACGTTGGGCGTAACTCCCAGTACGTACAGCATACGAGATTGAGACCCTGATTGTGGTTCAGTGATGTACGTCCCACATACAGAAGCCGGTACGCCACGCGTACTGTGGTATGTTGACTTTTGTTGACTTTTAGGGTTTTGGTCAACATGTGGACTTTGAGTTAAGGAGGGGTGAAATGGTCTTTTACCCCTCTAAGGAATAATAAAAAGGGTGAAGCCTAGTCTTAGAAGTCTATATTAATTAGAATGATATTTCGTTATGATTAGGAGGGGTTGGGTCTTCGTTTTGAGATTCGGAGATAGCGAGGACGTGAGATTCTAGACTTTCCACGAGGTGAGTCTTCTCATTATACTGTACCCGGAAGGGTATTTATGTGTGACTGGAAGGTCGGATATGTTATGAGTTGTATGCATTGTATATGAATAAGTTAACCGTTTGTATGTGCGACGTATGTTATGCTTGATATGGGCCAGAAGGCATTATGTTATGGGCCGGAAGGCATTGTGATTGGACCGCAAGGTCGACACGGGTAGGACCAGAAGGTTTACCGGGCGGGACGGAAGTGCCCTGAGACACATAGACCGAAAGGTCATGGCCTGGAAGGGCGTATGTGCGTAAGTAGTATTTTGGGGAACTCACTAAGCATTTATGCTTACAGATGTTGTGTTATGTGTTTCAGGTACTAGCGAGGACCGTGGGAAGGCGCTGGCATGATCTGTATACACTAGTGGAGGATTTAATTTATGATCTTTGGATTTATATGATTTGTATGATGATATTATACTATGGATTTTTATGACTTGACTTGGGTGAAAACATGTTTAAGAAAATAAAAATTGTTTTGAAAATTTACGTTGTTACAAGTTGGTATTAGAGCCTTGGTTTGCGGGATTCGGGTGCACCTTCGGGCGTAACTGAACTCAAAACGAGGATTTGAAAAAAAAATCAATAATAAAACATAAAAATTTTATAAGAGATTTTGAGATAACTGAAGAAGAAGCAGTGTGTACGGTCAGCCAGCACCCGAATAGTAAAATCCCCAAAATACCCTTACAGTATGTGTTATGAGATATATTATGATATGTTATGCATGCTAGAGTAGACTAGGTATTCATATTAGGACTAGAGTGGCCTAATTTGTGATGCCTTAGTCTAGGGAATCCTGCTGCTATGAGGTGTCTCGAGAGTGAGTAGGTAGCCAATGCATAGCAAGAATAGAGTACTCGTGATCCGGGGTCCAAGGATGAGGACTTGGGGTGAATGCTGATGTGGTGTAGTCAGTAGTATAGGGCCCGTACTACTGAAGACACCGGATCAGTGGGTAGCCCAAGTAAGAATCCTTTGGGTATCGGAGGTCGAGTAGGGTTGCGTTATCGAGTGCGAGTATGCTCGATTGAGTCTCGGATATTTTTATGTTGTATTTCAGAGGCATTATGGTTGGGACACGCCACAGACCTAGGAAGAGCGGTGTGAGTGATGAGGAGCTTCGTCAGATGATCCACAATGAGGTGGCTGCGGCAATCCGGGCTGAGATTCCGGAGATGTTTGAGTCTATCAAGACCACACTGTTGGAGACTTTCGATGAGCGGTACGCTGCAGTGACTGAGGCTGTAGCCGCTGTAGCTACAGCAGCTGTGGCTGCTGCCAGACCTCAGGGAGGTGACTCATTGCTATTCCAGGAGTTCAGCAACACGAACCCACCCGAGTTTGATGGGACACAGGATCCGATCGCTGCGATGAGATGGATTGCTGAAATTGAGGGATGCTTCTATACGTGTTCATGTCTGAAGCATCTGAGGGTACGGTTCGTTTTGAACCAGCTCCGCCTAGGAGCGAAGGATTGGTGCAAGTTCATGACGGCGAACTTCACTCTTGTGGAGATTTCTACCGTGACTTGGGAGAGATTCACTAGTATCTTCAGAGACGAGTATGTTCCCCTGGTGGAGAGGGAACGGTTGATTTAGGAGTTCTTGACCCTCAAGTAGGGTAATGATTCAGTTGTGGTCACCCGGTAGTTTCATGAGAGGGCGATATTCTGCCCTGAGCAGGTGTCCACTGAGCAGGCACGGATGAGCTGGTATTTGGGTATTCTGAGGAGGGACATTCATGAGTTCGTATCGAACTCGACATACCGGACATTTGCTGAGCTCCAGGAAAATGCCCGGAAGAGGGAGATCGAGTTGGAGACTCAGGCCAGGGAGGAGGTCGAGTCTCAGCGGGTGGATCGGTGGTCGGCTCAGTCTCAGCCGGCAGCCAAGTGGACCAAGTTTGCCAATTCGAGGACGGGAGGTCAGAAGGGGCGCACTTGCGAAAGTCGAGGCTCGACCAGCGAAAGTGCCTGCTGCTAGGGTTAGCGAGACTCGACCAGCGAAAGTCGAGGCTCCAAAGGCTCGTGGGAGAGCTTTTCAGTTAACTGCGGAGGAGGTCCGCGTGGCGCCCGATGTCGTGGCTGGTATGTATTCTTTTGTGTATTTACTTTTATCACGAGACATTGTACTTATATTATGATATGCATAGGTACTTTTCTTGTGAATTATGTACCTGCCTTGGTATTATTTGACTCGGGTACGAGTCGGTCTTTTGTATCCTTGGCTTTTTGTCAGCACATCGGTATTGGTCGGGAGGTGATGAGTCGACCCCTGAGGGTTTCCATAGCTGATGCAAAAGCGGTATACACCTCCGATGTGATTCGAGGATGTGTGCTTGAGATTTTTGGTGTCAAGTTCCCTATCACGATGGGAGATGTCTGTGTCATCATGGGCATGGATTGGTTGAGTAATTTTGGAGCGGTCATTCATTGCGAGAGACAGCTGGTGACCATACGAGACCCTAGTGGAGGAGTGCTTAATGTGTATGGCGAGGGGACCCGGTGTGGGTCAGCGTTTTGTTCGGCCGCCAGGGCGAGACAGAGTTTGCAGCAGGGCTGCAGTTGATTCATAGCTTATGTGATGGACACACGAGTGGCCGCGGGGAGGCCAAGTTCGGTTGACGAGGTTCCAGTAGTGTGCGAGTTTCCGGATGTGTTTCCCGAGGAACTACCGGGCGTGCCTCCGGAAAGGCAAGTGGAGTTCCGTATCGATCTGGTTCTGAGAGCAGCACCCATCGCCAAGGAGCCTTATCGCCTCGCTCCACCAGAGATGCAGGAGTTATCCTTGCAGCTTTAGGAGCTATTGGGAAAGGGGTTTATTCGACCGAGTAGCTCACCTTGGGGAGTACCGATTCTTTTTGTCAAGAAGAAGGATGGTTCACACCGGATGTGTATCGATTACCGGGAGTTGAACAAGTTGACGGTCAAGAACCGGTATCCGCTACCTAGGATCGATGATCTGTTCGATCAGTTGCAGGGGGTATCTTGGTTATCCATGATAGACTTGAGGTCGGGTTATCACCAGATGAGGGTTCGGGGTGAAGATATCCAGAAGACTACATTCAGAATTCGTTATGGACATTACGAGTTTGTGGTGATGCCTTTTGGGCTCACCAATGCCCCAGCTGCGTTCATGGATCTCATGAACAGGGTGTGCAGGCCGATGCTGGATCGGTCGGTGATCATATTCATTGATGATATTTTGGTACATTCGAGGTCTAGAGAGCAGCATGAAGAGCATTTGAGGGAGATCCTTGGAGTTCTGAGATCGGAGAGGCTATATGCTAAATTCTCCAAATGCGATTTCTGGTTAGGAGAGGTCCAGTTCCTAGGAATCTTGTTTACTAGAAAGGGATATTGGTCGATCCAGCCAAGATTGAGGCGGTGATGAGATGGGAGGTGCCGAAATCACCCACTGAGATCAAGAGCTTTTTGGGATAGGCCGGCTATTATCGGAGGTTTATTAGGGATTTCTCCAAATCGCCGTGCCACCTACCAGGATGACCCGGAATGGTGTTGCATTTTCATGGGGTCCGGAACAGCAGTCCTCATTTGAGACACTTCGCCAGAAGTTGTGTGAGGCCCCGGTGCTCGCACTCCCGGAAGGGATGGAGGATTTTGTGGTATATTGTGATGCATCAATATCTGGGTTAGGAGCAATGCTTATGCAGAGGGGGCACATTATAGCGTATGCATCGAGGCAGCTGAAGCCTCATGAGCCGAGATATCCCACCCACGATCTGGAGCTGGGGGCTGTGGTGTTTGCCCTCAAGATCTGGCGACATTATCTATATGGGGTTTGGTGTACCACATACACGGACCACAAAAGTCTGAAGTACTTGATGGATCAGCCAAACCTGAATATGCACCAAAGGAGATGGTGGGATGTGGTGAAGGATTATGATTGTGAGATCCTGTACCACCCGAGCAAGGCTAATGTCGTAGTCGATGCGTTGAGCCGTAGGACGGAGAGCGCCCCGATCCGAGACGTTTTGTATGAGGTTGACGGTGATGACTCCGGTATTGGACACCATCCGAGGGGCCCAGGCTGAGGCTGCGAGACCAGAAAACCGAAAGAGGGAGCGTGTTGTCGGGCAGGTATCGGAATTCGTTACTGATAGTCGGGGACTTATGACTTTTCAGGGTCGAATTTGGGTACCGTTTGTGGGCGAGACGCGTACCATTTTGATGGAAGAAGGACATCGATCGAAGTTCTCGATCCATCCCGGGGCTACTAAGATGTATTTGGACCTAAAGAAGGAGTATTGGTGGCCCTGTATGAAGAGGGATGTTGCATGGTTCGTCGAGAGGTTCCTGACTTGTCGCCAGGTTAAGCCCGAGCACCAGCGTCCGCATGGTAAGTTGCAGCCGCTGGAGATTCCCGAGTGGAAGTGGGAACAAATTACCATGGATTTTATCACCAAATTGCCAAGGACTGCGAGGGGGTTGATGCAATTTGGGTGATTGTGGATAGATTGATGAAGAGCGGTCATTTTCTTGCTATCAGTGAGAGCTCTTCTGCTGAGAGGCTGGCAGAGTTATATGTGAGGGAGCTGGTATCGCGGCACGGGGTCCCGATGTCAATTGTTTCAGATCGGGATGTACGATTTACTTTCAGATTTTGGAAGAAGTTTCACGAGGAGTTGGGAACGAGACTGCATTTCAGTACCGCATACCACCCATAGACGGACGGGCAGAGTGAGCGGACGATTCACATGCTCGAGGATATGCTCCGAGCTTGTGTTTTGGATTTTGGAGGGAGTTGGGACACCTATCTACCCTTGGCTGAGTTTTCGTACAACAATAGCCATCACTCGAGCATTGGTATGCCACCCTTTGAGCTGTTGTATGGGAGGAGGTGTTGGAGCCCCATCTGCTGGGCAAAGGTGGGGCAACGGGTAATGGGTAGTGCGGAGATTGTGCTTCAGACGGCTGAACAGATACATCAGGTCAAACAGAGATTGTTGACCGCTCAGAGTCACCAAAAGAGTTATGCGGACAGGCGTCGGTCCGAGCTCGAGTTTCAGGTCGGTGACTTCGTACTCTTGAAGGTCTCTCCTTGGAAAGGAGTGATCCGATTCAGGAAGAGGGGCAAGTTGGGGCCTCGATATATTGGACCTTTCAGGGTAGTCGTGAGAGTAGGTAGGGTAGCCTACCGTTTGGATCTACCTGCGAATCGGGGTCAGATTCACGACACCTTTCATGTGTCGCAGTTGAGGAAGTGTATTGCCGACAAGTCGGCAGTAGTACCATTAGAGGATATTCAGGTGGATGCAGGCCTGAACTATGTTGAGAGACCGGTGGCAATTAGGGATCGAAAGGTTAAGGTTTTGAGGAACAAGGAAGTGCCCTTGGTGCAAGTGCAGTGCCAACATCGGAAGGGGCCCAAGCTGACGTGGAGTCTGAGTCGGAGATGCGGAAGCAGCATCCGGAATTGTTTTCGGTATGAGACTTCAGGGACGAAGTTTGGTTTTAGTGGGGGAGAATTGTAACATCCCGAAATTCAGGTACACCCAATTAGCCCCTTCATCTTTTATTCATTTATCATTTTTGGGCCTTTGTGTTGGGTGTACAAGAGTACGCTGCACGTACTCGCGCGCCTCATTAAAACGTGTTATCACCCGGGTACGCTGGGCGTACCCAAGGTTATGCCGGGCATAACCGGTCCAGACCCAAAACCCTAATTTGGGTTGTTGGCTATAAAAGGAATGAGATGGCTTGGTTCCTTAGCCACCATCCTTCAGGAAGAAACCCTAAAAGAGTTGTTCCTTCGTTCATAGCTTGAGCGTGAGTGTTCTAAGCTTTGAGGTGCCATTTCAAGGTATCAAAAGAGAAGAGGAGTCCATTGTGGAGGCTAGAAGTTGGGGTACAAGTGTAGATCTGTGGATAGCCAAGGTTGGAGCTTCTTCCTAAGGTAAAAAGTTCAAATCTTGCCTTGTAGTTCTTATGGTATGCTTCTTGGACCAATTTCTAGGGTTTTGGTCCCAAAGATGGAGACTTTATGAGCAAGTAGTCTCCATTGGCTTAGATCTATCATAATCCTGGTCCATTTGAGTTGTATGTTCATAAAAATGTAATCTTTGACGTAAATGATTAGCCGTGCATGAGATCTAGATTTTTTGAGTTGAAAAGGAGAGGTATTAGAGAGTGTAGGAGCCTTTACAGCCATGCCAACGCTTAAAGGTTTTGTCTTTATGGGTTAGGAGACTTAAAGAGAGCTGGATCTAGAAGTTGAAGAAGTGTCTTAACCATTTAAGACCAAAAATAAGGTGTGGCTGAATCTGGGAATTACATTGGGCGTAACTCCCAATACGCGCAGCGTACGGGGTTGAGACCCTGATTGTGGTTCAGTGATGTACGCCCTGCATATAGAAGCTGGTACGCCCCACGTACTGTGGTATGTTGACTTTTGTTGACTTTTAGGGTTTTGGTCAACATATGGACTTTGAGTCAAGGAGGGGTGAAATGGTATTTTACCCCTCTGAGGAATAATAAAAAGGGTGAAGCATAGTCTTAGAAGTCTATATTAATTAGAATGATATTTCATTATGATTAGGCGGGGTTGGGTCTTCGTTTCGAGATTCGGAGATAGCGAGCACGTGAGATTCTATACTTTCTACGAGGTGAGTCTTCTCACTATACTGTACCCGAAAGGGTATTCATGTGTGACCGAAAGGTCGGATATGTTATGAGTTGTATGCATTGTATATGAATAAGTTAACCTTTTGCATCTGCTATGTATTCTATGCTTGATATGGGCCGGAAGGCATTATGTTATGGGCCGGAAGGCATTCATGTATGGGCCGGAAGGCATTGTGATTGGACCACAAGGTCGACGGGGGTAGGACCGGAAGGTTTACCGGGTCGGGACGGAAGTCACCTGAGACACATGGACCGGAAGGTCATGGCCTGGAAGGGCGTATGTGCGTAAGTAGTATTTTGGGGAACTCACTAAGCATTTATGCTTACAATTGTTGTGTTATGTGTTTCAGGTACTAGCGAGGACCGTGGGAAGGCGCCGGCGTGATCTGTACACACTAGCGTAGGATTTAATTTGTGATCTTTGGATTTATATGATTTGTATGATGATATGATACTATGAATTTTTATGACTTGACTTGGGTGAAAACATGTTTAAGAAAAGAAAATTTGTTTTGAAAATTTACGTTGTTATAGTGTAAGGGTCAAAGTGTTCACGGTCAAGAGATATTCTAGGATGTTGTTCATGGTCCATAAAGCAAATTTAGAAAGGAGTTCATGGCCATGGAACCTTCCTATGGCATAGTTCATGGTTCAAGATCAATTCAAACATGTGGAATACGGACTTAATGATAAGATCCAAGGTATTCATGGCCACAATGTGACTATGAACACAAACCAAGTCTCTTATTTGAGCGTAAACCCCCTTAAATAACTTATTTCAACATGCCAATGTGATAAAATTCAGTTTCCCAATGTGATACCTCCGTAAACACAACATGCACCGCCTCATGAGTTTTCTTTCATATATAAGGTGAAAATGAAATTCATTTGCACATTTACTAACGAAAACATCTTCCAGATTCTCTCAAATATTAAACCACATTTCTTTCATCCTCAAGAATTAGACCAAGCTTGCAGGGAGATTATACTTCAATCTTAACCTTTAATATATTTTGGTAAGTATTATAAATATTAATTTAGTGTTTATGAAACACTTATATTTCAAAGATCATATTATTTACACACTATTATGTGTTTTAAAACCATTAGGAACACGACATCCTTCCCGTGATAGAGCCCAAACGTCACTGTTCCTATTATGTATTCAAAACCGTTACTACACAAACATGTGAGTTCAAACCCCTATAATTTATCTTTTAAATGATTTTAAATCGTTTTGGGGGGGGGGGGATACAAATTGAACACAATTTAAGTTTGTTAATAATTGTTTCTGATATTAATCACAAAAAATATTTCCTTGTGCTTTTATGTATTACCAAGTACTTCCATAATGACTTAAAGTCATTTAACTCTTTTAAAAGTCATATAACTCTTTTTAGAATACCGTTAAACTCTTCTAAACGTTTTTTTATAACTCTTTAAAACTTATAATTGTCAAAATCATGTTTATATATGTATAGATATATAAATAAGACTTAAAGGACTTAGGACTAATGAATTGCCTTATATCCTTTTCCTTGTTTGGATGTGGCCTTAAGGTGGTGTTAGTTGTCCGAAGTTCGTTTCCTTATTAATTTTATATATATATATATATATATATATATATATATATATATATATATATATATATATATATATATATATATATATATATATGAATGTAAAAGGTTATTTCAGTCAGTATCATTACCTTTGTATTATGCTGTGAAAAGGGGTAAACTCATGAGAAATCATGCTAATCAAATATAACGTATAAATTATAATAGGTATAATTTATGATACAACCGAGAAATATATTTTCTAGATAAGTATATGAGGTCTAAACTACTTTGTCAAGAAAAAGGTAAAATTTATCTTTTCTCAAACTAAAATGTGATTGTACGTCTTCAGAAAAAAGCAATATACATGCAATGTTATATTCTTGTAACCAAACTCTCCTGGAGAAAGAGCAGGCATTGTGTGTATAGATCTATACGGGACTGACAATCTCACACCCTGACTGCTAGCTATAGTCCGACAGACCAGCCATGGGGTGAAAAATGTCACATTCAGTTTCGACGGTAATAGGTCGTCATGTTCATTCTAGTCGAACATGGTTACAAATTTATCACATTTTAACCCTAATTAACCAGGTTAATATTAGGGTAATTATTCATCGGTAGTTTATTTTTAAGAAATACTATTGTATTGATCACTTTCCACAAACAAAATAGAACGGTTTTATGGGGATTTAATACTATTTATCGGAACAATTCTATATGGATTTAAAACTACTTATCAGAGCAGTTTTACGGGGATTTAAAACTACTTATCGTAACGGTTTTATGGGGATTTAAAACTACTTATAGGAACATTTTTATGGGGACTTAAAACTACTTATCAGAACGGTTTTATGGGGATTTAAAACTATTTATCAATTGTACAGCAGAAAATATAGGGTTTTCTGGAACATAGTCATTCACTTTCTTTAAACTGGTATAACACAATGGACCTTTAGTGGTTAATTCTATTATTCCTTAGTCTATACATCAAAGTTATATATAAATAATATCCGATAGGTAGGGGAATGTGTGGTTTCCGCCATACTTCATGTTCCTTATTTGGTTATGGGCTTAGGGCAGATTCATGCATTTAACTGTCCGTTCGAAATTAAGTTATATATAATTAGTATAAACTAATTTATTGCAGAAATAACTATTGAGGTTATCACTTTTATCATATTAGAAAATATAGGATTTTCTAGAAGAACAAGCGAACTTATCCAAGAACTTGGAGTATACTTTATATAACTAAAATACTTATGAACTCATCGGCATAAACGCTGATCCTCTACTTCAAAATAACTTGTATTCTCATGAATCTAGTAGATAGGTACACTCCCGAAGTTTTTGAGAAGACAACTTAGTACCGTGCTGTGTCTTTTGTCTTTTACCATATCTACTTTGATGCTTGAATATGTAACGTTTAAACACTTATGTAAAACTTATACTTATTAAAGCAATGGTTGTTGTACTTTCATTACTATAATGCACGTATTGTGAAACTTGACATGATGTCCTCCACCCCCAAATGTTTCCGCCTATCTGGTTTGGGGGTGTGACAGATTGGTATTAGAGCATTGTTTATAGTGAACTCAGTATATCAGTCATAAAAGATATACAACTATAAACACATTGGGATAAAAACAATCTGACCAAGAATTATACTTTAAAATATAACAATATTTTATAAAAGTATAAGTACAAGCATAATATATATATCAGAATGAGTATCACAAGAAGAACAAAACAAAAGTATTTGGATGTTGGGCGTTGCGGCTAAACCTGGGCAATTATGTAATCATATATGGAATCAATGTAGCCTGATCAACTATATTCATCTCAGATATGACCAACATGTGTTTCGGAGTTAATGTAGTGTTGCAACAAGTCAAAAACTTACCTAGGTACCAGAAGAATTCTAGAACCAAACATAAAGGTTAAAATATTATAGGAGTGTTTTAGGATTCTATAACAATAAAACTGAAAACTTATCAACTTCTTATGTCCAAAAGGCCAAGAATCAAACTTATAATTAAAATACCATAGAATAATTTTAGGTGCCATAAATAACTTTAGGGAACTGTTAAAATACATTTTGTGGTAAGTCTATAATTACTAAGTGCATAATTTACGGTCATATATAGTTGAGATTTTATAGACTTGGAATAGGTGATTTTCACACTACTTCCTGTTCCTTGTTTGGTTGTGGTTTTATAGGAGAATCACTTAATCAAAGGTCTATTTGATCTGAATTCTATATAATCTATACCCACTTAGTGATTATAGAAAGACCAGAAAGGATCATCTTCATAAAAACTTAAGCTTTACTAAACTCATAGATTCTTTAGAAATTTTCATTATCATATAAACAACTTAGATAGATGTAGTCACTGCAACAACCAATAGAGAAATCAGCGAGGATCCAACATAGTTTCATTAGAAGAATTCCGAGAAAGAAACAGATGAAGAGTAAAGAAACTATAGAAGTCATCAAGTGCCTTTACCTTATTAAGGGCACCGATTAAAATTTCGCATGAACTTCCGGGATTTGAACTCTCCATTATGAAGTAATGGGGATCAGTGTAAGCATCGGAAGTAAGAAGACACATAAATGCAATATACCTATGGATGAGAAGGACACCATATAGATACCAGGAAAGAACAAATCCTTACTATCCAAAATAGAGTTGAGAACAGAGGAAAACCATGTTTGTTACATGCGAAGTGTTTGAGTGTGTTTGTGCCATGTTAATAACAAATAAATTAATGCAACCTAGTGAGTTAGTGATTTCATTACTCACATTAGGCTTCGAGTTTATCGTCTTTCTTGTCACGGCTAATAACAATAAATCGGATCACGAAATCTCAATCTAGAGTGATTACTTCTAAAATAAATAAGTCTATTTTATGTAGACTCTATTACAAATTACTATCAAAAATTTTTGATGGTTGGATCATGATATCCACAAACCAAAGATAACTTAGTTCGGATGACACTCGTCTGATAACCATTCTAAAAACTTACTTCAACTCTTTACTAGGACTGCATCATAGGGATGTAGGTCGAACCTTTGAGATCAGTATAACGAAACGAAAAATTTTAATTCATATAAATGATTAGAGTACATCTAGAGCCAACCATAATCGCTCAGGAGCTCATTTACTCATCTTATAATAGAATCATGCCTCCGAAGAAACATAACCCACCCTCCGGTAAAACAATAATCCTTTAGATAGATACGGCTACATTTCATACTACAGTCTCAGCAGCTGTAGCAGCTATCATCGCTCATCTTAATGCTAACAACGCAAATGTTAGTGGAAATGTGATCGGAAATCCCGATCATGGTGATAACCAATTTCAGCAACGAGTGCCTACTTATAAAGACACTCCGGACCACAAACCTAATATCCTAAAACAAAAGTTTGAGAACGAAAAGGGGAGTAGTTCCAGTCAAGGACCTACCAAAGGGCAACAAACTGGGGCAGTCAATATCCCCATTAGCCCTACTATCCAAACACCAACTACACCGTACTTAGGAAACCTCCCACACTGCAACAAGCATAACTACCATCATCATGGAAACTTCCGTATGCTGCACTGCAATAGATGCAACATGAAGGGGCACACTGACCACATCTGTAGGACTTTGATTGAGTTCATCACTTCAACTATCAAGGTTGGAACCAGTCCAATATGTCATCTTTGTGGTGAAACATGACATTTTAAGAGGGACTATCCAACAGAGAAGAATGACGGGGGAGCAGGAGGAGTTTGACCCATAGAATTAAGAAGTATCAAAGAACCCTTCTATGTTTTGGTATGCTTCGAAACCCCAATAATTATTTATAATTATGATTATTCTTTTGTTCAACCAATTCACAACACTCATATAAAAACTAAGAACCCTAGCAGGTAAGCTATGATGGCTTAGTGTATACATTAGAGTCATTTATAATTAAGATTTGTAGATTTAGAGTGAGTGATTCCGCCTCATTTCCTATTCCTTGTTTGGTTGTGGATTTAGGGCATGGTTGCTTAGTCTACTGTCTTGCCAATCTTAATTATACATGACTTTGTGTACACCAAGCAATGATAGAGAAACCTAGTAGGGATCTTTTCATGAAAGACCACAATTTCAAATTATCAGAACCCTCGTATTGTTAAGTACTCTCCATTTTCGAATCAAAAGGGGATGGGTTCCGCAACAATAATAACAGAATAAAACCGAAACTGCTCAAAACTTGTGTACATAGGATAGTTCATCATCCTAGTAATCATTTCTTCAAGATCGACTTAATATCTAATTTTCATCGAAAATTTCCGACATCATCATCCGACATGGTTTGGTTCGGTCCTTACCATGCAAAATTCGTATGCTCTTTAAAAGAACTTTTTCCTTACTCAGTCATCAGATGAAATTCTTCTAATTCATAAAGCAAACCCTTATTTCATCTCTCACTTCAAAACTTCAGAAGTACCCATGCGATGGGTACCACACCTTCTAGCCTGTTCAATAGATAGAAAACTGCAAGCGAAACACACCAAAGAAGTCATAGAAGTCTGAAACCATTAAAGTATTCCCAATAGATCTCATAGCAAGATCATTTGTACTGCAGGTCAAGTTCAAGAATAGAGACTAAGAACTCATTAGGTTAATCTATCGTTGCTAAGTGTATACGCGTGAGGGGTATATAATTTAGACTCAACAAGATTTATGATGTGTGATTCTACCCTATCTCTTGTTCCTTGTCTAGTTGTGGACCTGGGGTAGAGTCACCCATTCGAATGTTTTTCAAATCTAAATTATATACGATTTGTGTATGTAATGTTGGATGAGCCAAGTATGAGTCTTATCACGAACTTCAGAGCAAAAACCCACAGGCTTACTACAAAAACAATCGGAGATACCTGAGTGGGAGCGGTAGCAGATTATAATGTGCTTCATAATCAAGTTACAAAAGGCAACAGGTAGACTTTATGCCATTTTGGGTGATCGTCGATTGATTAGCCAAGTCCGCACACTTCCTGCCATTTTATAGAAACAGGAAAGATAGAGAAGTTAACTAGAATGTGTGTCCAAGAGATTAGTGAGACTGCACGGTGTTCCAATATTTGTTATCTCCATTAGAAATAGTAGAATCATCTCCCAGTTCAGTCAGTCGCTTCAGAAATCTCTAGGAACTAGGCCAGACATGACTATAACCTACCGTCCACAAACCGACAGACAGAATAAGAGAACAATTCAAGCATTTGAAGTCATGTTGAGAGCATATGTAATCGATTTTGGTAAAGCATGGGATACCCATTTACCAACTAGTCAAGTCCTTTACCATGCTAGCATTTAAAGTTGCTCCATTCGAAACCTTCTATTGTTGTAAGTGCAAATCCTCTCTACACTAGATTAGAGTAGGTGACACACAACTAGCTAGAGGTTTAAGTTCCAGATGGCATCATTGTTGTTCCGGAATTCATCTGAGAAACTACCGAGAACATAGTACGATTCAGGAAGCGATGTGAAACTCCCAGACTCAATCAAAAAAAGGTACACCAGCAATAAGAGAAAATCCTTGGAATTCCAGGTTGTGGACCACGCCTTGTGAATGTCTCACCCTGAAGGGCAGGATATGCTTCGGAAAGCGTGGATTACCAAATGCACGGTACATAGGACCATTCGAGATTGTTGCTAAAATTGGTTTAATCACTTATAGGCCCTGACTTCCTCGAGAATTCAATAAAATACACTCTACCTTTCACGCCTTAAACTTGAAAAAGTATATACTCAATGAGACTCTTATTATCCCACTCGATTAGATCGAGGTAAATGAAAACCTCAAGTTTATGGAAGAATCTGTGGAAATCCTAGACAGCAAAGTCGTCAGGACTAATCAGATCCCTATCCCATTAGTAAGAGTCCTCTAAGATACATAGTGAGGACATGATTTCACTTAAGAACGAGAGGAGCAAATAAAACATGAGTATTCGTACCTTTCACCTTCATCCATGTAAATTCCTTAGACTTAATTTCCAGATGAAATTCCATCTAACGGGGGGATAATGTCACAATCCGAAAATTTTAAACCTAGCATGGTCTAAACCTTAACCAACTAGTAGTGTAAACTACATGGCAATCCTTGGTGCATTGTATTTCCTATGGACATTAGAACATGTTACAACCTAGTAACTAAGATTAAATTGAAAACTATGATTGAATTAAACAAGTATAAGCTAATATATGTTGACATAAGTCAAAATATGAAAGTTTAAATCACAAAATACCCCACCACATGGTGTTTACGGTCAAAGAATGAAGCCTTAAATGTGTTTACGGTCCTAAGATCCAAATATCTTGTGTTCACGGCCTAAATGTGTAAGGATCAAAGTGTTCACGGTCGAGAGATATTCTAGGATGTTGTTCACGGTCCATAAAGCAAATCTAGAAAGGAGTTCACGACCATGGAACCTTCCTAACGCATATTTCACGGTTCAAGATCATTTCAAAACATAGAAGGGTTCTTTAATAGATTTAATGATAAGATCCAAGGTGCTCATGGCCAAAAAGTGTCCGTGAACACATACCAAGACTCTTATTAGAGCGAAGCCCTTTAAATAAATCTTATTCAGCATGCCAATGTAATAGAATTCAATTTCCCAATGTGATACCTCCGTAAACACAACATGCACCGCCTCACGAGTTTTCATACATATATATGATGCAAATGAAATTCATTTGCACATTCAGTAACGAAAACGTCTTCTAAACTCTCGCAAATAGCAAACCACATTTCTTTCATTCTCAAGAATTAGACCATCCTTGCAGGGAGATTATACTTCAATCTTCATCTTTAAGATATTTTGTTAAGTATTATAAATATTAATTTAGTGTTCATGAAACACTTATATTTCAAAGATCATATTATTTACACACTATCCACTTGTCGGTACCTTTCATATTCACATTTTTGTCAGGTCGATCGTCGGCATTGTGGTCCACTTAAACACGAAAAATTATGACAGATTTAGGACATACTATTTGTTACAAGGCAAGGTGAACTTCAGTTCCTAAAAATTATATCTGATCCTAATTCCTTAGATACTATATCTTAAGGACCATTCATCTGATGACAACCAGAGATATTGTTGTCCACCTAAATTGAGCCGCGAGATCTATAGATAATCTTTGAATGTTCAATTTTAATTGTACTGGAGCATGTTTCCCGCTTCCAGATAAGTCCCGGTAATCAAGGACTTCCATAGTACTCCTTACATCGGATGAGCAGACCATCATTAGGGGAGAAGATAGATTTAGAGTATTATCATTTATAGTGCATATGCTGTGTACCAGGTCGGATTGTTAGTCACGCAAAGGAGACAGCATATGGCTAACAGATAAGAGGAATTTCATATGTATATATATATATATATGTGTGTGTGTGTGTGTGTGTGTATAATATGCAGAGAAATAGAGTTGCATATGTTACAGTCCAGGTCGGATCTCTTCCAATCACGCAGAGGAGGTAACATATGACTAACAAACAGAAAGAAAGAAAATGATTTTCTATAGACCTAATTTATCGGAATTTACCAGTTTCCCCATCAATACTGGAATTAAGGATAGAATCCGCACATGGAGGAAAAGTTAAACCACGGTTCAAGATACGGGTTCAATTAATGTGACAAGTAGATTCCCATATATATCTCCCTACTCAACCTATCCGAGCGTCATATTGTCAGGCTCAACGGATCTAACTAGGTCAAAATTTGTCAAGTCTATAAATTTCCTAAGTTCATCTCTTCCTAGTCAAGTCCATTTAGAATCTTTCGTGCCTACCGACGCATAAAACCAGAGCATAGACCCTTCAACTTTGGGTACGTTACTGTAACAGCCCGAAATCCAGGTATTCTTCTATTGGCCCTGCATCTTGGTTATGTTGTCAATTTAGGGCTTTCATGATAGGCGAGTACGCTGGGCGTACAAGGTGTACGCTGCGCGTACTCGCGCGCCTCATTTGGACGCGTTCACCCTCAGGTACGGTGGGCATAACCGGTCCAGAACTAAAAACCCTAATTCCTTTGGAGGGCTCTAAAAGGAATGTGTGGCTGGACTTCTCAGCCACCTTCCCTTAGAGAAAAACCATAAATAGAGTGTGCATTCGTTCTTAAGCCATTTTGTGAGTAATCTAAGCTTGGTGGTGCCATTCCAAGGTTGCAAAGGAGAAGAAGAACTCATTGGGAAGGCTAGAAGTGGTGTTCAAGTGTAGATCTGAGCTTTGCAAGGGTTGAAGCTTCATTATCAGGTAAAAAGTTCGGATCTTGTCACTTGGTTCATGTTATATGCTTCAAGTACCATTTTCTAGGGTTTTAGTCCCAAAGGTGGAGACTTTTTGTGCAAATGGTCTCCATAAGCTTAGACCCATCATACTTCTGGTCTTTTGGAGTTGTAGACTCATAAAAATGATATCTTGGACGTGAATGTTGCACCATGCATGAGATCTAGGTCCTTGAGTTGGATTAGAATGATGTTAAGAAGTGTTGGAGCCTTTACAGCCATGCCAAGGTTTAAAGGTCTCGACTTTATGGGTTTAGACGCATAGACACAGTCGGATCTAGAAGTTGGAGTAATGGCTTAACCGATTAAGACCAAAAATGAAGTATGTTAGAATCTGATGGTTACGCCGGGCGTAACTCCCAGTACGCGCAGCGTACTGGGTGGAGACCCCCGATCCATGGGTTGGCTATGTATGCCCCGCGTACTCACAGGGTTGACTTTTGTTGACTTTTAGGGTTTTGGTCAACATGAAGACTTTGGGTCAAGGAAGGGTAAAATGGTCTTTTACCCTCTGAGGAATGATGATAAGGGATAAAGTTTTAGTTGTGGAAGTCTTTGATTATTAAATGATATTTTTATGATTAGGCGAGGTAGAGTTGTCGTTGGGATTTGGAGATAGCAAGTAGGCGAGATCTTAGACTTTCCACGAGGTGAGTTTTCTCACTATACTGTACCCGGAAGGGTTTTATTGTGTGACCGGAAGGTCGGATATGTTATGAGTTATATGCATTGTATGTGATAAGTTAATCATGTATATGTGCCATGTATGATATGCTTGATATGTGTAACAGCCCGGATCCCCAGGTATCTTTACTTTCATATTTTTGATATTCTGTGAGGGGACTCGGCGAGTTGGAGGTCGAACTCGTCGAGTCGGGTCGCGGTTTTGGACGGAGGTTCACGTCCGGACTCGGCGAGTCCAAGGGATGGACTCGGCGAGTCTGCGCTGTTTAATGAAACCCTAATTTCCCGGTCCTAAGCCCTATTTAAAGGACCTTATGGCCTTCATTTGCGGCCACCTTGAACCCTAAGTGCACCCATACGACTGTGAGACCTTGTGAGTGTGATAAGAGGCCATTTGTTCATCATTTTGTGTATTATTGCAAGAAAGGAGGGAGAAGATCAAGCTTGAAGAGTTGGGGAGCTTGGATCTGCTTCTATTTCATCAAGGGAACCTTCTTGAGGTAACTTTCAGAGCTAAACTTCGTATTTTGGGTTGATGTGTCAAATCTAGGGTTTCTTCTTGCCTTATTTGGCTTAAATTGGAAGTATGAAAGGTCCCATGGAGACATGGAACCTAGATCTGGACCTTAGCAGGTCCAGGAGGCCCCATATGACAAGCTTTATGTCCATTTTTTTGAGTTAGAAGCTAGGGTTGCCATATTAGAGGTTATTTCTCCAAAATGAGCCTTGTATGCGTTGCATGGCGACCAAGACTGAGACTTTACGTGATAAATGAGCTTGGGAAGTCCAGATCTATGTGTGTATGGAACAAATCTGACCGCAAAAGCCAGTGTTAGCTGATGCATGTCATGGACTCGCCGAGTCTGAAGAACAGACTCGACGAGTCGCTTGAAGATTGTCCTTAAGACCACCCAGTGTGTAGTCCTGCCGAGTTGTGGGTGACTCAGTGAGTCACAGTGAGTTAGAAAGGTTTTGACAGGTGGACCGAGTCAAGTTGGGACTCGCCGAGTTGTCCTTGCGACTCGGCGAGTTGAGTCACGGTGGCCTCGTGATTCAGGCCCAGGTGGAACTCGTCGAGTTAGGGGAGTACTCGACGAGTCAAAGGGAAAATCCTTGCGAGTTGGTTAAAACGCGTAGACTCGCCGAGTCACTATAGTGCACTCGCCGAGTCCGGTCAAATGGACCAAAGACTGTTGACCAAGCCAACCTGTGTTGACTTGATAAGGATGGTAACTTTAGTGGTACAAGTAATAATTATAGATTCATGATGTCATAGGAGGATTACAGCTCGGGGGTCCGAGCATGAGTGATTCCAGGGTTCACGAATTAGCGAGACATACGAGGTGAGTCTTCTCACTATACTGTACCCAGAAGGGTTTGACTGTGTGACCGGAAGGTCGAATATGATATGAGATATATGCCTAATGTGTGATAAGTTATTCGTTATATGTGCCATGTATGATATGCTTGATTTGGGCCGGAAGGCAACATGTTATGGGCCGGAAGGCGTGGTTATATGGACCGTAAGGTTGATGTGGGTAGGACCGGAAGGTTTACCCAATTGGGACAGAAGTCCCCTGAGACACATAGACCGGAAGGTCAAGGCCTGGAAAGGCGTACGTGCGTAGGTTGTATTTTGGGGAACTCACTAAGCATTTATGCTTATAGTTGTTGTGTTATGTATTTCAGGTACTAGCGAGGACCGTGGGAAGGCGCTGGCGTGATCGTACACACACTCGGGGAAACCATTTTGTGATCTTTTGTTATGTAAACGGTCGTGACTAAATTGTTACATTGGAGCCTAAACTTATTACTCAATGATTTGATGATTGTAAAAATGAAAAAATTTTGGTTTTGAAATTTATGACGTTACAAGTTGGTATCAGAGCCTTGGTTTGAGGGATTCGGGTACACCTTCGGGCGTAACTGAACTCAAACCGGGGATTTGAGAAAATTTTAATTAATAAATCAAAAAAAAATTCCGATAAGTGATTTTGAGACAACCAAAGAAGAAAGAGTGTGTACGGTCAGCCAGCGCCCGAACGGTAAAATCCCCAAAATACTCTTACAATATGTGTTATGAGATATGATATGATATGATATGCATGCTAGTAGACTAGGTATACATATTAGGACTAGAGTGGGCTGATTTGGTGATGCCTTAGTCTAGGGAAACCTGCTTCTATGAGGTGCTTGAGAGCGAGTGGGTAACTAGTGTATGACAAGAATAGAGTACTCAGGATTCGGGGTTCGGGGAGGAGGACTTGGGGTGAATACCGACGCGGTGTAATTGGTAGTATTGGGCCCGTACTACCAAGGACATCGGGTCAGTGGGCAGCCCAAGTAAGAATCCCTGGGTAACGGAGACTGAGTAGGACTGCGTTATCGAGTGCGATTATGCCCGATAGAGTCTCTGATATTTTTATGTTGTATTTCAGAGACATCATGGTTGGACCACGACACAGACCTGGTATGAGTGGTGTGATTGACGAGGAGCTTCGTCAGATGATTCATGAGGAGGTAGCTGCAGCGATCCGGGCCGAGATTCCGTAGATGTTTGGGTCTATTAAGACCACGTTGTTGGAGACATTTGATTAGCGGTACGCCGCATTAACTGAGGCTGCCGCAGCTGTGGCCGCTACCAGACCACAGGGAGGTGACTCATTGCTGTTCCGGGAGTTTAGCAACACGAAGCCACCAGAGTTTGACGGGACGCAAGATCCGATTGCTGCGATGAGATGGATTGCTGATATCGAGGGATGCTTCTATAATTGTTCATGTCCAGAGCATCTGAGGGTACGGTTCGCCTTGAACCAGCTCCGCCTGGGAGCAAAGAATTGGTGGAAGTTCGTGACGGCGAACTTCACTCTGGCAGAGGTCTCAGCTGTGACTTGGGAGAGCTTCGCCAGGGATCTACGCCTGCTGCCAGGTAGGGATGGCAACGGGGCGGGTTTGGGACGGGTTTTGGTAATCCCGCCCCCATCCCGAAATATGAAAATCGATCCCATCACCGACCCGGTTACCAATGGGTACCCATTTACCAAACACTATCAGGTCTGCCGGTATCCTAACGGGGTAACGGGGATCCCCGTTTAATATTCAAATTAAGAATAATTTTGATTCAACGAGAATACAAAACCATTAGACTTAGTGATGAAAGCATAAACTCACATCCAAAATAAATTTGATAATTTACAAAACCATTAAGAGCAGACATATTTGTTCTGATACATAAGTGATTACTTGTGGCAAAAAAAAAACAGTAAAGACACTAGCATTCATAAACCATAATCTCAATATTACTTTAAGTACTATGAATAAAAAATGTCAAAACACCAGCACTACAAATAAACAGGAAGTTATCTCAAGAAATTATCTTTAAATCGTTCACAACAAAAAAGATACTCAAGGAATATATATATATATATATATATATATATATATATATATATATATATATATATATATATATATATATATATATATATATATATATATATAATCATGTGAATGGTTTCAGGTAACGGGTTTCGGTTTCGGTTTTGGTTTCAGGTAATCGGGACGGGTATTTTGTTTACCATCCCCATAACCAAACCCTCGAAATTTTTCTAAAAGCATACCAAACCCGATCCCGGCCCCGATTAACCGACCCCAAACCCGAACCTAATATGTTGGTTTTCGGTTTTTACCGTCAGGTTCGGTTTCTTTTGCCATCCCTACTGCCAGGGTTCCCGAGGTTCGGCCAGTGAAGGCCGAGGCTCCGAAGGCTCGTGGAAGAGCTTTGCAGTTGACTGCGGAGGAGGTCCGCGCGACGCCTAATTTTGTGGCCGGTATGTATTCTTTCATGTATTTACATTTATACTGAGATATTGTGCTTATATTATTATATGCGTAGGTACTTTTCTTGTGAATCATGTGCCTGCTTTGGTATTATTCGACTCGGGTGCGAGTCGGTCTTTTGTTTTGTTGGCTTTTAGCCAGCACATCGGTATCGATCGGGAGGTGATGAGTCGACCCCTGCGAGTTGCTATAGCAAATGAGAAAGCGGTATACGTCACTGAGGTGATTCGAGGATGCGTGCTCGAGATTTTTGGGGTCGAGTTTCCTATAGACTTGGTCCCTATAGCTATGGGGGATGTCTGCGTTATCGTGGGCATGGACTGGTTGAGTAAGTTTGGAGTAGTCATTGACTGCGAGAGACAGCTGGTGATGATTCGAGACCCTAGTGGGGGAGTGCTCACGGTTTATGGCGAGGGGACCCGGTGTGGGTCGGCGTTTTGTTCGGCTACAAGGGCAAGGCAAAGTTTGCAGAAGGGCTGTGATGGATTCATAGCCTATGTGATGGATACTCATGTGACCGCGGAGAGGCCCAATTCGATTGATGACGTCCCGGTGGTATGCGAGTTTTCGGATGTGTTCCCCGAAGAGTTACCGGGTGTGCCTCCGGAGAGGCAAGTGGAGTTTTGTATCGATTTGGTTCCGGGAGCGGCACCCATCGCCAAGGCGCCTTATCGTCTCGCTCCGCCAGAAATGCAGGAACTATCCTCGCAACTTCAGGAGCTGTTGGGAAAGGGATTCATTCGACCGAGTAGCTCGCCTTGGGGAGCGCCGATTTTGTTCGTCAAGAAAAAGGATGGTTCACACCAGATGTGTATGGGTTATCGGGAGTTGAACAAGTTAACGGTTAAGAACCGATATCCGTTACCTAGGATCGACGATCTGTTCGATCAGTTGCAGGGGGCATCTTGGTTTTCCAAGATTGACTTGAGGTCGGGGTATCATCAGATGAGGGTTCGAGAGGAAGATATACAAAAGACTGCTTTCAGGACTCGTTACGGAAATTATGAGTTTGTGGTGATGCCTTTTGGGCTCACCAATGCCCCGGCCGCGTTCATGGATCTCATGAACCGGGTGTGCCGACGGATGCTGGATCAGTCGGTGATCGTATTCATCGATGACATTTTGGTGTATTCAAGGACTAGGGATCAGCATGAGGAACATTTGAGGGAGACTCTTGGGATTTTGAGATCGGAGAGACTGTATGCCAAGTTCTCCAAGTGTGATTTCTGGTTACGAGAGGTCCAGTTCCTCGGGCATCTTGTTAACCAGAAAGGGATATTGGTCGACCCGGCCAAGATTGAGGCGGTGTTGAGGTGGGAGGTGCCGAGATCGCCCACCGAGATCAGGAGTTTTCTGGGTTTGGCTGGATATTATCGCAGGTTTATCAAGGATTTCTCCAAGATCGCTGTGCCACTCACTAGGATGACCCGGAAGGGTGTTACGTTTTCATGGGGACCGGAGCAGCAGTCCTCATTCGAGACGCTTCGTCAGAAATTGTGCGAGGCTCCAGTGCTTGCACTCCCGGAAGGGATGGAGGATTTTGTGGTATACTGTGATGCCTCTATATCGGGTTTGGGGCGGTGCTTATGAAGAGGATTCATGTGATAGTGTACGCTTCGAGACAGTTGAAGCCTCATGAGTCGAGATATCCCACGCACGACCTGGAATTGGGGGCGGTGGTGTTTGCCCTCAAGATCCGGCGACACTATTTGTATGGGGTTCGGTGTACGATATACACGGACCATAAGAGCTTGAAGTACTTGATGGATCAGCCAAATCTGAATATGCGACAGAGAAGGTGGTTGGATGTGGTGAAGGATTACGATTGTGAGATCCTGTACCACCCAGGCAAGGCTAATGTGGTAGCCGACGCGTTGAGCCGTAGGGCGGATAGCGCCCCGATCCGAGATATTTGTATGAGATTGATGGTATTGACCCTGATTCTGGATATTATTCGAGGAGCACAGGTGGACGCTGCGAAGCCAGAACATCAGAAGAAGGAGCGGGTTGTAGGTCAGGTATCGGGATTTGTCACGGATGGTCGAGGGCTTATTACTTTTCAAGGTCGGATTTGGGTACCGTTTGTGGGCGGTGCGCGTACTATTTTGATGGAGGAAGCACATCGATCGAAATTCTCGATTCATCCCGGTGCTATGAAAATGTATTTGGATCTCAAGAAGGAGTAGTGGTGGCCCTGTATGAAAACGGATGTCGCTTGGTTTGTCGAGAGGTGCTTGACTTGTCGGCAGGTCAAGGCCGAGCACCAGCGACCGCACGGTAAGCTGCAACCGTTAGAGATTCCCGAATGGAAGTGGGAACAAATCACTATGGATTTCATCACCAAGTTACCGCGAACTACGAGGGGAGTCGATGCGATTTGGGTGATCGTGGATCGGCTGACGAAGAGTGCTCATTTTCTAGCCATCAGCGAGAGCTCTTCTGCGGAGAAGTTAGCCGAGTTATATGTGAGGGAGGTAGTATCTCAGCATGGGGTGCCGATCTCGATTATTTCGGACCGTGACGTGCGTTTCACTTCCAGGTTCTGGAAGAATTTTCATGAGGAGTTGGGTACTAGGTTACATTTCAGTACTGCATATCATCCCCAGACAGACGGTCAGAGTGAGCGGACAATTCAGACACTCGAGGACATGCTTCGGGCATGTGTGTTGGACTTCGGAGGAAGCTGGGACACCTATCTACCTTTAGCAGAGTTCTCATATAACAACAGCCATCATTCGAGCATTGGTATGCCACCCTTTGAGCTGTTGTATGGGCGGAGGTGTCGCACCCCCATCTGTTGGGGTGAGGTAGGACAGCAGGTTATGGGTAGCACGGAGATCGTACTTCAGACGACCGAGCAAATTCAGCTGGTCAGGCAGAGGTTGTTGACCGCTCAGAGCCGACAGAAGAGTTATGCAGACAGACGATGGTCCGAGCTTGAGTTTCAAGTTGGTGATCTTGTACTCCTGAAGGTATCTCCTTGGAAAGGAGTGATTCGGTTCAAGAAGAAGGGCAAGTTGGGGCCCTGATATATTGGTCCTTTCCGTGTGATCGCGAGGGTGGGTCGGGTACCCTACCGTTTAGACTTGCCAGCAGAGTTGGGTCAGATTCATGACACTTTCCATGTGTCGCAGTTCAGGTGGATGCAAGCCTGAATTATGCTGAAAGACCAGTAGCCATCAGATATCAGAAGATCAAGGTTTTGAGGAACAAGGAGGTACCCCTGGTATTGGTTCAGTGGCAGCATCGGAAGGGATCAGAGATGACCTGGGAGCCGGAACGTGAGATGCGTGAGTAGCATCCGGAGCTATTTGCCTAGCGGGACTCCGAGGGTGAAGTCTTGTTCTAGTGGGGGAGAATTGTAACAGCCCGGATCCCCAGGTATCTTTACTTTCATATTTTTGATATTCTGTGAGGGGACTCGGCAATTTGAGGTCAAACTCGCCGAGTCGGGTTGCGGTTTTAGACGGAGGTTCGCGTCCGGACTCGGCGAGTCCAAGGGATGGACTCGGCAAGTCCGTGCTGTTTAATGAAACCCTAATTTCCCGATCCTAAGCCCTATTTAAAGGACCTTATGGCCTTCATTTGCGGCCACCTTGAACCCTAAGTGCACCCATACGATTGTGAGACCTTGTGAGTGTGATAAGAGGCCATTTGTTCATCATTTTGTGTATTATTGCAAGAAAGGAGGGAGAAGATCAAGCTTGAAGAGTTGGGGAGCTTGGATCTGCTTCTATTTCATCAAGGGAACCTTCTTGAGGTAACTTTCAGAGCTAAACTTCGTATTTTGGGTTGATGTGTCAAATCTAGGGTTTCTTCTTGCCTTATTTGGCTTAAATTGGAAGTATGAAAGGTCCCATGGAGACATGGAACCTAGATCTGGACCTTAGCAGGTCCAGGAGGCCCCATATGACAAGCTTTATGTCCATTCTTTTGAGTTAGAAGCTAGGGTTGCCATATTAGAGGTTATTTCTCCAAAATGAGCCTTGTATGCATTGCATGGCGACCAAGACTGGGACTTTACGTGATAAATGAGCTTGGGAAGGCCAGATCTATGTGTGTATGGAACGAATCTGACCGCAAAAGCCAGTTTTAGCTGATGCATGGCATGGACTCACCGAGTCTGAAGAACAGACTCGACGAGTCACTTGAAGATTGTCCTTGAGACCACCCAGTGTGTAGTCTTGCCGAGTTGTGGGTGACTCAGTGAGTCACAGTGATTTAGAAAGGTTTTGACAGGTGGACCGAGTCAAGTTGGGACTCGCCGAGTTGTCCTTGCGACTCGGCGAGTTGAGTCGCGGTGGCCCCATGATTCAGGCCCAGGTGGAACTCGTTGAGTCAGGGGAGTACTCGATGAGTCAAAGGGAAAATCCTTGCGAGTTGCTTAAAACGCGTAGACTCGCCGAGTCACTATAGTGCACTCGCCTAGTCCGGTCAAATGGACCAAAGACTGTTGACCAAGCCAACCTGTGTTGACTTGATAAGGATGGTAACTTTAGTGGTACAAGTAATAATTATAGATTCATGATGTCATAGGAGGATTACAGCTCAGGGGTCCGAGCACGAGTGATTCTAGGGTTCACGAATTAGCAAGACATACGAGGTGAGTCTTCTCACTTAACTGTACCCGGAACGGTTTGACTGTGTGACCGGAAGGTCGAATATGATATGAGATATATGCCTAATGTGTGATAAGTTATTTGTTATGTGTGCCATGTATGATATGCTTGATTTGGGCCGGAAGGCAACATGTTATGGGCTGGAAGGCGTGGTCATATGGACCGTAAGGTTGACGTGGGTAGGACCGGAAGGTTTACCCAGTCGGGACGGAAGTCCCCTGAGACACATGGACCGGAAGGTCAAGGCCTGGAAAGGCGTACGTGCGTAGGTTGTATTTTGGGGAACTCACTAAGCATTTATGCTTACAGTTGTTGTGTTATGTGTTTCAGGTACTAGCAAGGACCGTGGGAAGGCGCTGGCGTGATCGTACACACACTCGGGGAAACCATTTTGTGATCTTTTGTTACATTGGAACCAAACTTATTACTCAATGTTTTGATGATTGTAAAAATGAAAAATTTTTGGTTTCGAAATTTATGACGTTACAATATGGGCCGGAAGGCGTTGTGATGTTGACCGTAAGGTTGACGTAGGTAGGACCGGAAGGTTTACCTAGCCGGGACGGAAGTCCCCTGAGACACATCGACCGGAAGGTCAGGGCCTGGAAAGGCATATTTGCGTAAGTTGTATTTCGGGGAACTCACTAAGCATTTATGCTTATCGTTGTTGTGTTATGTGTTTCAGGTACTAGCGAGGACTGTGGGAAGGCGCCGGCGTGATCGTACACATTGTTGGGGAAACTATTTTATGATCATTGAGATGTATTTGGTTGTGATAATATTGTTCACATTTGAATTTGGAATATTAAACGATGGTTTTTGATGTTTGCAAAAATGAAAATTTTGTTTTAAAATTTACTTTGTTACAAGTTGGTATCAGAGCCTTGGTTTGAGGGATTCGGATACACCTTCGGGCGTAACTGAACTCAAACCGGGGATTTGAGAAAATTTTTAATTAATAAAAGCAATAAAAATTTGATAAGATATTTTGAAACAACCAAAGGAGAAGCAGTGTGTATGGTCAGCCAGCGTCCGAACGGTAAAATCCCCAAAATACTCTTACAATATTTGTTATGAGATATGTTATGACACGCATGCTAGTAGACTAGGTATTCATATTAGGACTAAAGTGGCCTGATTTTTGATGCCTTAGTCTAGGGAAAACTGCTGCTATGAGATGCTTTGAGAGCGAGTGGGTAGCTAGTGCATAGCAAGAATAGAGTACTCATGATCAGGGTTCGGGGAGGAGGACTTGGGGTGAATGTTGATGCAGTGTAGTTGATAGTATTGGGCCCGTACTACTGAAGACACCGGGTCAGTAGGCAACCCAAGTAAGAATCCTTGGGTATCGGAGACCGAGTAGGGTTGCGTTATCGAGTGCGATTATGCTCGGTGGAGCCTCTGATATCTTTATGTTGTATTTCAGAGGCATCATGGTTGGACCACGCCACAGACCTGGTACGAGCGGTGTGAGTGACGAGGAACTTCGTCAGATGATCCACAAGGAGGTCGGTGCGGTGATCCGGGCCGAGATTCCAGAGATGTTTGGGTCTATTAAGATCACACTTATGGAGACTTTTGATGAGCGGTACGCCGCGGTGACTGAGGCCGCAGCCGCTGCAGCTACCGCAGTTGTGGCCGCTGCCAGACCACAGGGAGGTGACTCATTGCTGTTTCGGGAGTTCAGCAACACGAAGCCACCCAAGTTTGACGGGACGTAGGATCCGATGGCTGTGATGAGATGGTTTGCTGATATTGAGGGATACTTCTACACTTGTTCATGTCCGGAGCATCTAAGGGTACGGTTCGCTTTGAACCAGCTCCGCCTGGGAGCAAAGGATTGGTGGAAGTTCGTGATGGCGAACTTCACTCTTGTGGAGGTTTTAGTCGTGACTTGGGAGAAATTTACTGCTATGTTCAGAGATGAGTATGTTCCCCCGGTGGAGAGGGAACGGTTGGTTCAGGAGTTCTTGACCCTCAAGCAGGGTAATGATTCTGTTACGGTGATCACTCAGATGTTTCATGAGAAGGCGATGTTTTTCCCTGAGCAGGTGTACACTGAGCAGGCTCGGATGAGCCGATATTTGGGTGTACTGAGGAGGGATATCTAGGAGTTCGTATCGAACTCGTCATACCAGACCTTTGCTGAGCTCCAGGCGAACGCCAGGAAGAGAGAGATCGAGTTGGAGACCCAGGCTAGGGAGGAGGCCGAGTCTCAGCGGGTGGATCGGCGGCCGGCTCAGTCCCAGCCGGCAGCCAAGCGGACCAAGTCCACCGATTCGAGGACGGGAGGTCAGAAGGGCCGCACTTGCGGAAAGTGCGGCAAGGGTCATGAGGGGGCATGTCGATCGGGTGCTTGCTACAAGTGTGGCAAGGAGGGGCACATTGCTAGGGATTGCCCCAAGGGATTTATGGTTTGCTTTCATTGCAACCAGACCGGCCATCGGAAGGCCGAGTGCCCTCAGCTTCGCCAGGGATCTGCACCTACTGCCAGGGTTACTGAGAATCGGCCGGTGAAAGCGGAGGCTCCGAAGGCTCGTGGGAGAGCTTTTCAGTTGACTGCAGAGGAGGTCCGCGCGGCGCCCGATGTCGTAGCTGGTATGTATTCTTTCGTGTATTTACTTTTATGCTAAGATATTGTGCTTATATTATGATATGCGTAGGTACTTTTCTTGTGAATTCTGTACCTGCCTTGGTATTATTTGACTCGGGTGCGAGTCGGTCTTTTGTATCTTTGGCTTTTAGCTAGCACATCGGTATTGATCGGGAGGTGATGAGTCGACCCCTGCGAGTTTCTATAGCGGATGAGAAAGCGGTATATGCCAATGAAGTGATTCGAGGATGTGTGCTCGAGATTTTTGGGGTCAAGTTCCCTATAGACTTGGTTCCTATAGCGATGGGGGATGTCTGCATCATCATGGGCATGGACTGCTTGAGTAAGTTTGGGGCAGTCATTGACTGCGAGAGACAGCTGGTGACTATACGAGACCCTAGTGGGGGAGTGTTTGCTGTGTATGGCGAGGGGACCCGGTGTGGGTCAGCGTTTTGTTCGGCTGCCAGGGCGAGGCAGAGTTTGCAGCAAGGCTGCAGTGGATTCATAGCCTACGTGATGGACACTCGAGTGGCCGCGGGGAGGCCCAATTCGGTTGACGACGTTCCAGTAGTATGCGAGTTTTCGGATGTGTTCCTCGAAGAATTACCAGGTGTGCCTCCGGAAAGGCAAGTGGAGTTCTGTATCGATCTGGTTCCGGGAGCAACGCCCATCGCCAAGGCGCCTTATCGCCTCGCTCCACCAGAAATGCAGGAGTTATCATCGTAGCTTCAGGAGCTGTTGGGAAAGGGGTTTACTTAACCGAGTAGCTCACCTTGGGGAGCGCCGATTCTATTTGTCAAGAAAAAGGATGGTTCGCACCGGATGTATATTGATTACCGGGAGTTTAACAAGTTGACGGTTAAGAACCGGTATCCGTTACCTAGGATCGATGATCTGTTTGATCAGTTACAGGGGGCATCTTGGTTCTCCAAGATAGACTTGAGGTCGGGTTATCATCAGATGAGGGTTCGGGATGAAGACATTCAGAACTCGCTATGGACATTATGAGTTTGTGGTGATGCCTTTTGGGCTCACCAATGCCTCGGCTGCGTTCATGGATCTTATGAAAACAGTGTGTAGGCCGATGCTGGATCGGTTGGTGATCGTATTCATTGATGATATTTTGGTATATTCGAGGTCTAGGGAGCAGCATGAGGAGCATTTGAGTGAAATTCTTGGAGTATTGAGATCGGAGAGGCTGTATGCCAAATTCTCCAAGTGTGATTTCTGGTTACGAGAGGTCCAGTTCCTAGGGCACCTTGTTAACCAGAAAGGGATATTGGTCGATCCGGCCAAGATTGAGGCGGTGTTGAGATGGGAAGTGTCGAGATCGCCCATTGAGATCAGGAGTTTTCTGGGATTGGCTGGCTATTATCGGAGGTTTATCAAGGATTTCTCCAAGATCGTCGTGCTGCTTAATAGGATGATCCGGAAGGGTGTTGCATTTTCATGTAGACTGGAGCAGCAGTCCTCATTCGAGACCCTTCGTCAGAAATTGTGCGAGGCCTCGGTGCTTGCACTCCTGGAAGGGATGGAGGATTTTGTGGTATACTGTGATGCATCTATATCGGGTTTAGGGGCGGTGCTTATGCAGAGGGGACACGTTATAGTGTATGCTTCGAGGCAGTTGAAGCCTCATGAGTCGAGATATCCCACCCACAACCTGGAACTGGGGGCTGTGGTGTTTGCCCTCAAGATCTGGCAGCACTATCTTTATGGGGTTCGGTGTACAATCTACAAGAACCACTAGAGTCTGAAGTACTTGATGGATCAGCCAAACCTGAATATGCAATAGAGGAGATGGTTGGATGTGGTGAAGGATTATGATTGTGAGATCCTGTACCACCCGGGCAAGGCTAATGTGGTGGCCGATGCATTGAGCCGTAGGGCAGAAGGCGCCCCGATCCGAGACATTTGTATGAGGTTGATGGTGATGACCCCGATTTTGGACACCATCCGAGGAGCTCAGGCTGAGGCTGCGAGACCAGAAAACCAGAAGAGGGAGCGGGTTTTCGGCCAGGTATCGGAATTCGTTACGGATGGTCGGGGACTTATGACTTTTCAAGGTCGGATTTAGGTACTGTTTGTGGGAGGTACGCGTACCATATTGATGGAGGAAGCGCATCGAACGAAATTCTCGATTCATCCCGGGGCTACTAAGATGTATTTGGATCTAAGGAAGGAGAGTTGGTGGCCCTGTATGAAGAGGGATGTTGCATGGTTCGTCGAGAGGTGCCTGACTTGTCATCAGGTTAAGGCCGAGCACCAGCATTCGCACGGTAAATTGCAGCCGCTGGAGATTCCCGAATGGAAGTGGGAACAAATTACCATGGATTTTATCACCAAATTGCCGACGACTGCGAGGGGAGTCGATGCGATTTGGGTGATTGTGGATAAATTGACGAAGAGCGCTCAATTTCTAGCCATCAATGAAAGCTCTTCTGCGGAGAAGTTGGCAGAATTATATGTGAGGGAGGTGGTATCGCGGCATGGGGTTCCGATGTCAATTGTTTCAAATCGGGATGTGCGTTTTACTTCCAGGTTTTGGAAGAAGTTTCATGAGGAGTTGGGTACGAGGCTACATTTCAGTACCGCATACCACCTGCAAACGGACGGACAGGGCGAGCGGACGATTCAAATGCTTGAGGATATGCTCCGAGCATGTGTTTTGGATTTTGGAGGGAGCTGGGACACCTATCTACCTTTAGCAGAGTTTTCGTACAACAACAGCCATCATTCGAGCATTGGTATGCCACCCTTTGAGTTGTTGTATGGGAGGAAGTGTCGCACCCCCATCTACTGGGGAGGGGTAGGGCAGCGGGTGATGGGTAGCATGGAGATTGTACTCCAGACGAACAAACAGATTCAGCAGGTTAGGCAGAGGTTGTTGACCGTGCAGAGTCGCCAGAAGAGTTGTGCGGACAGGCGTCGGTCCGAGCTCGAGTTTCAGGTTGGTGACCTTGTGCTCCTAAAGGTCTCTCCTTGGAAAGGAGTGATACGATTCAGGAAGAGGGGCAAGTTGGGACCCCGGTATATTGGACCCTTCAGGGTAATTGCTAGGGTAGGCAGGGTAGCCTACCAGTTGGATCTACCTACTGAGTTGGGACAGATCCATAATACCTTTCATGTCTCGCAGTTGAGGAAATGTATTGTCGACAAGTCCGCAGTGGTGCCTTTAGATAATATTCAGGTGGATGCAGGCCTGAACTATGTGCAGAGACCAGTGGCGATCAGGGCTCGGAAGGTTAAGGTTCTGAGGAATGAGGAAGTACCCCTGGTACAAGTGCAATGGCAACATCGGAAGGGCTCCGATCTGACATGGGAGTCCGAGTCTGAGATGCGGAATCAGTATCCAGAGTTGTTTTCAGTATGAGACTTCGGGGACGAAGTCTGGTTCTAGTGGGGGAGAATTGTAACACCCCGAAATCCAGGTATTCTTCTATTAGCGCTGCATCTTGGTTATGTTGTCAATTTAGGGCTTTCATGATAGGCGAGTACGCCGGGCGTAGAAGGTGTACGTTGCGCGTACTCGCGTGCCTCATTTGGACGCGTTCACCCTCAGGTACGCTGGGCGTACCCAAGGTTACACTGGGCGTAACCGGTCCAGACCTAAAACCCTAATTCCTTTGGAGGGCTATAAAAGGAATGTGTGGCTGGACTTCTCAGCCACCATCCCTCAGAGGGAAACCCTAAAGAGAGTGTGCATTCGTTCTTAAGCCATTTTGTGAGTAATCTAAGCTTGGTGGTGCCATTCCAAAGTTGCAAAGGATAAGAAGAACTCATTGGGAAGGCTAGAAGTGGTGTTCAAGTGTAGATCTGAGCTTTGCAAGGGTTGAAGCTTCATTATCAGGTAAAAAGTTCGGATCTTGTCACTTGGTTCATGTTATATGCTTCAAGTACCATTTTCTAGGGTTTTAGTCCCAAAGGTGGAGACTTTTTGTGCAAATGGTCTCCATAAGCTTAGACCCATCATACTTCTGGTCTTTTGGAGTTGTAGACTCATAAAAATGATATCTTGGACGTGAATGTTGCACCATGCATGAGATCTAGGTCCTTGAGTTGGATTAGAATGATGTTAAGAAGTGTTGGAGCCTTTACAACCATGCCAAGGTTTAAAGGTCTCGACTTTATGGGTTTAGACGCATAAACAGAGTTGGATCTAGAAGTTGGAGTAATGGCTTAACCGATTAAGACCAAAAATGAATTATGTTAGAATCTGATGGTTACATCGGGCGTAACTCCCAGTACGCGCAACGTACTGGGTGGAGACCCCCGATCCATGGGTTGGTGATGTACGCCCCGCGTACTCACAAGGTTGACTTTTATTGACTTTTAGGGTTTTGGTCAACATGAAGACTTTGGGTCAAGGAAGGGTAAAATGGTCTTTTACCCTCTGAGGAATGATGATAAGGGATAAAGTTTTAGTTGTGGAAGTCTTTGATTATTAAATGATATTTTTATGATTAGGCGAGGTAGAGTCGTCGTTGGGATTTGGAGATAGCAAGTAAGCGAGATCTTAGACTTTCCACGAGGTGAGTTTTCTCACTATACTGTACCCGGAAGGGTTTTATTGTGTGACCGGAAGGTCGGATATGTTATGAGTTATATGCATTGTATGTGATAAGTTAATCGTGTATATGTGCCATGTATGTTATGCTTGATATGGGCCGGAAGGCATTATGTTATGGGCCGGAAGGCGTGTATGTTATGGGCTGGAAGGTGTTGTGATGTGGACCGTAAGGTTGACGTAGGTAGGACCGGAAGGTTTACCTAGCCGGGACGGAAGTCCCCTGATACACATGGACCGGAAGGTCAGGGCCTGGAAAGGCGTATTTGTGTAAGTTGTATTTTGGGGAACTCACTAAGCATTTATGCTTATCGTTGTTGTGTTATGTGTTTCAGGTACTAGCGAGGACCGTGTGAAGGCGTCGGCGTGATCGTACACATTGTCGGGGAAACTATTTTATGATCATTGAGATGTATTTGGTTATGATAATATTGCTCACATTTGAATTTGGAATATTAAACGATGGTTTTTGATGTTTCCAAAAATGAAAATTTTGTTTTAAAATTTACGTTGTTACAGTTACGCAGACTCAGGTTGCCTGTTATCACTTGATAATATCACTACCCAGTCCTTCAACAGCAAACAAAACTATTAGCGACAATATTTTTTTAATTTTCTGAATTTTTTTGATGTTTTTGGATTTTTGAGAGTTTTTCTGGAAAAAGAAAATAAAACAGAAACAATATATATATATATATATATATATATATATATATATATATATATATATATATATATATATATATATATATATATATATATATATATATATGTTTTTGGATTTTTTATTATTTCTCTCCGTAAATTTGTGCATGGAAAAGAATGAAATGATTAAAAATGCGCAAATTTAAACCAAGAAAACCTAAAAATTAATCCTCAAAAAGAATCATTTTTAAAAATCCCACAAGCACATCGAATCGAGCTTTATTAAAGGGCTTTGTGAACAGGTTCGCCACATTATTGTCAGTGTGAACATGTTCTAGCTTGATGAGTGAACGCTCATAACAATCTCGAATAAAATGAATTTTGATGTCAATGTGCTTGGTTTTGGAATGTTAGACTGGATTTTTAGTGATTTGAATAGCAGCCTCATTATCGCAATGAATTGGGGTTTCTAGAAAATTCAAACCGTAGTCCAACAGCTAATGTTGCATCCATATAACTTGAGAACAACAGGCATATGCATCGACATATTCTGCTTCTGTTGTTGAGGTTGAGACCGTATGTTGCTTCTTGCACTGCCATGAGGATAGTCTATCTCCAAGAAATTGGCATCCTCCTGACGTCGATTTTCTATCAAGCTCACACCCGCCATAGTTGATGTCTGCAAAAGCATAAAGGTCAAATTTTGGATTTTTCGGATACCAAAGGCCCAGATTTTGGCAACCTTTGAGATACTGAAAAATCCGTTTAATAGCAATAAGATGAGAAAGTTTAGGATTCGCCTGGAAGCGTGCGCATTGACAGACAGCAAACATTATGTCTGGACGACTAGCAGTCAGATACATGAGCGAACCGATCATCGATCGATAATACGTCTAATCTACGGATTTGCCTTCAAGATCAGGAGCCAGTAGAGGTCTCTCCGCCATGGGTGTAAGAGCAGTTTTCACATCTCTGAACCCGAACTTCTCCAGTATATCATCCACATAATTTGCTTGATGAATAAGGATTCCGATAGAAGACTGTTTGACCTGAAGCCCCAGAAACATGGTCATCTCCCCAAGAGAACTCATCTCAAACCTTTTCTTCATTATTCCTTCAAACTCCTTGTAAAGCTGTGGACAAGTTGTCCCAAAGATAATGTCGTTAACATAGATCTGAACAAGCATCTGATCATTAGCCACATGCTTGATGAACAAAGTTTGATCAATGGTGCCGCGAGAGTACCCATGCTCGAGCAAATGCTTTGTGAGAGTTGCATACCATGCTCAAGGAGCTTGATGTAACCCATACAATTCTTTGTCTAACTTGTAGACACGATTATAAAATTTTGAGTCAGCAAACCCAGGGGGTTGATCAACATAGATTTCTTCCTTCACCTTTCCATACAAGAAGGCAGTCTTGACATCCATTTGGTATACCGTGAAATTCATGTAAGAAGCATATGCGAGAAAGATGTGAATAGCCTCCAACCGAGCTACGGGATCAAATACCTCAGTATAGTCAAGACCCTCAATCCGTCGAAACCCACGAACCACTAACCTTGCTTTATTTCTAATGATCACTCCCGAATCATCTTGCTTATTACGATAGACCCAACGTGTGTCAAGAGCCCTTTTGCCCTTTGGTAAGTCAACCAGCTTCCAAACCCTGAGCTTTTCAAACTGATTAAGCTCCTCATGCATCGCATCCACCCAACTGGGATCATTCAGAGCCATATCAACGTTCTTTCGCTCTATTTGAGATATAAAGCAAGAGTAGAGACATGCATTAACATCCCCACTCTGACTTCTAGTTTTAACTCTATCTCCCAGCTGGCCAATGACATTTTCGATCGGGTGATCGCATTGGATTCTGGAGGGTATGTCTTGGCTGATATCATTAAGAGAAACAGGAAGAGTGTGAATATTGAAACTTCCATTATCTACTGATTGAGTCCTATTTGATGACTCTGCTACAAACTCATTTTCAATTTCTTCAGGAAAGAGTAGTTCCATAAAAAGTTGAAGTGGCAGCGGAAGTATCTCTAGACATGAACTCTCTTTCAATAGGGGTAAGAGGCGTAGCATCAGCATCAGGAGTTCCATCTTGAACTTTAGATTTTGGACTACATAGTTGATCAGATGGCTCCCCTTCAGGTGTAGCAGAAGAGTCTTCATCACGTGTAGCGGAGAACTCCCCCTCAATCGATGGGGGTCTGTAGACAACTTCTTCGTCTTCATCGTCGTACACAATCTTCGAACCAGAGGAGGATCAACTTGAACTATCTGAAGACACATTAAATGATTTGAAAAGAGATGTGTAATCAAATAACCATTCGGGACCCACTTGAGCATCTGTTTCATTCTCTTCCAGCCAGCGCACGTCATAGGATTCAACGATCTGCTTCGTCCTCTTGTTGTAAACTCTATACGCGGTGCGCACAGCATACCCCACAAAATAATAGTCATCAGCTTTGGCATTAAATTTAGGGTTGGAATCTAAGTGAAGAAGGGTGCAAGGACAGCCAAATACACGAAAATGGCTAACAGAAGGCTTGTGTCCATAAAGAATTTCATATGGAGTCTTCATTTGTGCTTTGTTGATTAGAACACGGTTCTGCACGTAGCAAGCAGTGTTAATCGCCTCGGCCCAAAAGAATACAGGTAGTTTGGAATCACACAGCATCGTCCTTGTGGTGTCGTTCAACGTTCTATTTCTCCTTTCAGCAACACCGTTTTGTTGAGGCGTGTGAATAGAGCTATATTGACGCACTATCCCCTTTTCTGCGCAAAAATGGTCAAGAATCGAATTCTTAAATTCAGTTCCATTGTCAGTGCGAAGCGCCTTCACTTGATTGTTTGTCTGCTTCTTAATCATCACCACGAACTTCTTTATTAGATCAACAACCCCTGCTTTGTTGGATAAGAAGAAGACCCATGTAAATAGAGAGAAATCATCGATCCCAACGAGACAGTATGAGCTTCGGTTAATGCTCAGGATGTTGACTAGTCCAAATAAGTCCATGTGTAACAATTGGAGCACTTGACTTATGGAATTGACTTACTTAGGCAGGTGTGGTTTCCAATGATGTTTGCCTTGAGCACATGAAACACACTTTTCAAACATGATAAAGTCTCTGATAGGAAGGCCTCAGACCATCTCATTTTTTGCAAGACGGTTCAGGTTTTTTGCGTTAGCATGACCTAGTCTTCGATGCCACAACATTGCATTGTGTTCGGAGACCTTTGAGAAAAGACAAGTGACTTGTTCAGGGAGATTGTTGTTCATATCGATGATATAAGCATTCCCAACCCGTTTAGATTTGACTAGAATCCACTTTCTAGGGTGACAATGCCAGGCTTGAGAATCATACACTCTTTATCAGTAAAATGAGTTGAGTAGCCTTTGTCACATATCGGAGAAACGCTCAACAAACAATGCTTTAACTCGGGAGCATAATGACATTTTCGAAGCTCAGCACTCCATTCATAACAGTTCCGCACTGTGTGATCTTTCCACCATCTCCGCCCGCAAAGGAAACATAACCCCCATTAAAAGATTGAATTTTGCTTAGTTGGGAGATGTCTCCAGTCATATGCCGGGAGCAGCCGCTGTCAACGTAACAAGGAAAAACGACATTCCTCCGCAACTGTCCCTGCAAAATGAGCGGAATCATTTAGATTTAGGAACCCAGGCCATCACTGTCCTAATCACTTTAGAGGGTGGGAGCAATGAATTAGAAAGTGATTTGGGCTTCCACTAAAGTTTAGGTTTTACAACATTCTCTGGTGGTTTTGAAATAGACTTCACAGGAGTTTGCACAAACCTTCTGGATGTTCTACCAAAACTAGTAGAAGATCTAGAATTGCTTTTTAACGAAACCAATCTTGGTGGAGCCTTGTTCAGTTTTGGCAAACAATTTTGAGTTTTGTCAGTAAAAACCTTTTTATTTGTTTGAAGACCAGCCCTTTTTCTGTTTTTATTATCTTTCTCATCATTATTTCAAGAACGAGTTCTTGAGGATTTTCTAATTAAAGACCTTCCTCAAGAATCATTCTCCCCTCTTGGTGATAGATAGTTTACAAAGATCCTATTTTGACAATTCCTAGCTATGTAACCACCAACACCACAATTAAAACAAATCTGTTTATTATTTGAACTTGTGTTGCATTTTTCAGATTTATTTTCTTTACAGACACTCTTACTCTTCTCAGAAGAACATGCATGTGAAATAGATTGAGAAATAAGTAAGGGTGCCTCATTCGATTTGATGTGTGGAGTTGATGATTCCTCATGAGAATCACAAGCATCAGAATTACCAAACAATTCATCAAACATATCGAAAAAGATAAATTCAACATTATCAGATGATGAGCCAACACAAGAAACATTTTCAGATTTAACATCAGAAACACAATCAAAATTATTCATGACAGAAACATCAGGTTTAAAAACAAAATTAGGTTCTCCAGCTTCGCGCTTTGCTTGATCTAATGGTTGATCTGTAGAGGAAGTAGAAACATCAGTATTTTCAATGTTAATAAAACCTTTTGAAACTAAACTGGCTGGTATGCCATATTGAAGATGTGACTCCTTGTCAGTTTCGTCCTGTGTCGTAGGGATGGATGTGTAGTTATGATTGAAGGTGGAGGAACACAATCATACCCTAGACCCTTGTTTTGATTTTCTTTGAATTTTAATTGGGTTTCACACAAAGACTCAACTGTCTTACTTGATGCAGTGTAATTTTTGAAACAAACATCGATTTTATCATTCTTAATTTTCAAAGCTTCAAGTTCATTGGTTACTGCATCAAATTGTCTTTTAACATAATCATACAGTTCACATTTTTCACTGTATTCTGATTGAATTTTTCTAAAATCCTTTATTTTAGCTTCTAGTTGGGCCTTAAGAGGCTTTTGTCCTTTCCTAAGTTGATAACCCTCATACTTAAGGTCCTCTACTTGCCTACGTAAGACTTGTATTTCATCACGAAGAAGTGTAACATATTCTTTACAAGAAAAAGAACAATATGGTAGATTTACCTCGCTTTTCTTGGACTCGAAAGAGGTAGATACCATTAGGGCAAGCTGTAATTCCATCATCTCTGCTTCGGGATCAGCATCAGCATTCTTTGAAGAAGTATCATCAATTTGAGCTAGGTGAGCATTTTCTGGCCCTGAGATATTCAAGGCTTGAATTTGGTCCTCCCAGTCAAATGATTGTGCAACCATAGCTGTTTCTCCACTAGTTGTAGATCCTGCATGGTTGTTTCCTACTACAACCATCTGCCTGTTGCTGTTGATTCTGCGATCTGGTTTCGAGCAATCACGAGCAAAATGACCTTGCTCATGGCAGTTGAAACATCTTAGCATGCTTTTATTGAATCCCACCTTCTTGTCAGCATTCATGGCCCAGTTATTTTTCCCGGTTTTCTTGGCGAATTGTTTGGCTCTGAAAACAGCCATGGCAATTTGCCATGTAATGTCCATTTCCTCTACATCTTCAGGATGTATCTAATCCAAATCAGCAAATGATAGCTGAGGTGGAAGATCTCCAGCTACAAAGGCATTGTAACAGTTGACTAGCCCAACATCTAGATCCAGAATTTTCATCAGATTCTTTGGAGTTCGAAATAGAGGCTTCAACTGACACATTCGAAGCAAAAATAGGTTGAGGGATGGCGAATGACACATTTTGAGTTTGATGGTGAGGGATGGATGGTACAACATTGAAAGTTTGAATCTGAGGTTGTTAAACTGCGAAAGCTTGACTTGAGGGAGTCATGTAAGATGATAGAGCATTATTGGATGAAACTCCAAGATTTGCAGTAGAATAAGAATTCACATGGTTGATTTCTCTTTGTTTGTCATCAATGTCACATGCCTTGATAACCGCCATGACTTCTGCAAGAGAGAGACGACTCAAATCCTTGGTTTTCTTAATCACAGCAACATTCATATCCCATGACCTAGGAAGAGCATTCAGAAGTTTCTTGTTGATTTCTGACTTGGTCAAGAAAATCCCTAAAATGTTCATGTCAGTTGTGAGTGCAGTGAATCTTTGCAATTGAGCTTCAAGAGTCTCTCCTGGAATGTAGTTCAACATGTTGAATTTCTGCCTCAGCATGTCATGCCGACTCTCTTTCATATCTTCATTGCCCTCATAGACCTCAAGAAGTGCTTCGCATAGAGCTTTAGCTAAAGTGTACTCACGAAACCTTGAGCAATATCAGGGGATAATGCCATGGTTAAGGTGGCTAAGGCTCTTTCCTGTTCTTCAATCAACTCAAAATCCTCATCAGTATAATTGTCAATAGATTTTTCAACCAATTGACCTCCAATATTCACAGTGATTCTGACAGGATCTCTAAGAATGCTTCTCCAGATCTTGAAATCTTTCATCTTGATATATTTTTCTATCCTATACTTCCACTCGGGAAAACCTTCAGCAGACATCAACCTTGGAATACGAGTAGTCGTGCCCATAACAACATCAAGTTCTTGAAATTGAGTTTGACTTTGAGAATCCATTTGAAATTGAAGTGATTTGAAGTTCCAAAAAAGGTTTACGGTTATTTTTAAAAAAATAGAAAGTTTACGGTCGTAAAGAGAGTTTACGGTTGATATGATTGCGACCGTAAACTGAGTTTACAGTATAAGTTTACGGTTTATAGGTTTGTTGTTCTTCAATCCTGTTTACGGTGCTTGAATATTAAGAGATTACGGTTTTTGAATATATCCTTTTACGACGGTAAACTGAGTTTACGATTGGCAGTAAACTCTCAAATAGCCTTCAAAACTCGAGTTTTCAGATAAAATCAGTTCCTTCAATGCCTAGATCGTAGAATTTAAAGATCAAACAGTGAGAATAACAGCTTGAACACTCGGTATCTTGATCGAATGAGTTTTGATACCAATTTACGCTCTGACCCTTCACATAATGACTTAAAGTCATGTAAACTCTTTTAAAAGTCACGTAAACTCTTTTTAGAATACCGTTAAACTCTTCTAAATGTTTTTATAACTCTTTAAAACTTATAATTGTCAAAATCATGTTTATATATGTATAGATATATAAATAAGACTTAAAGGGCTTAGGACTAATGAATTGCCTTATTTCCTTTTCCTTGTTTGGATGTGGCCTTAAGGTGGTGTTATTTGTCTGAAGGTCGTTTCCTTCTTATATATATATATATATATATATATATATATATATATATATATATATATATATATATATATATATATATATATATATATATATATATATATATATATATATATATATATATATATATATGAATATAAAAGGTTATTTCAGTCAATATCGTTACCTTTGTATCATGCTGAGCAAAGGGGTACACTCTTGAGAAATCATTCTAATCAAATATAACATATAAATTGTAATATGTATAATTTATGAAAAAAATGTGAAATCTATTTTCTAGATAAGTATACGAGGTCTAAACTACTTTGTCAAGAAAAGGATATAATTCGATCTTTACTCAAACTAAAATGTGATGGTACGTCTTTAGGACATAGCAATATACTTTCTATGTTACATTATTGTAACCAGAGTCTCTTGGAGGGAGAGTGGGCATTGTGTGTATAGATCTATACGGGACTAACAATCCCACACCTTGACTGCTAGCTACAGTATGGCAAACCAACCATGGGGTGACAAATGACATATGTTCAGTTTCGACGCCAATAGGTCGTCGTCTTCATTATAGTCCAACATGGTTACAACTTTATCACATTTTAAGCCTAATTAACCAGGTTAATATTAGGGTAATTATTCATCGATAGTTTATTTGTAAGAAATACAACTATTGATCGCTTTCCACAAACAAAACGAAATGGTTTTATGGGGATTTAAAACTACTTATCGAAACAATTTTATGGGGATTTAAAACTACTTATCGGAACGGTTTAATGGGGATTTAAAACTACTTATCGGAACAGTTTTATGGGGATTTAAAACTATTTATCAGAACGGTTTTATGGGGATTTAAAACTACTTATCAGTTGTAAAGCATAAAATATAGGATTTTCTCGAACTAGGTTTTGAGAAGACGAAGCTTTCAAGGCTCGTCTTTATTTTGATTATTCATTTTTGGTGTCTTATAAACTATGCATAGAACACACTTGTATTAAATTATATTATTAATTCAATGGATGATGTTGTAGCTTGTTTACTATTATGCATAGTTGTGATATTGTACATGATGTCCTCCGCCCAGAACGCTTCCACCATTTCGGTTTTGGGGTGTGACAATGTGTGTATAACCAAAGTACACATAGATGTATATAGAAAGAACATGGTTATCATAAGTATCACCTTAAGAGTAGATAGAGAAAGAATATGATTACATGAAATGTAATCCTATGTATGGATAGAAATGAAAAAGGTGTTTGTTAAACACCTAAGAGACATAGAAAGAGATAAAATATGATTATATGCGGTGTAATCATATGAAATATGATTATATGCAATGTAATCATATAATACCTAAGAGACGTAAAAATTGGATTGTATGCCTTATAAGCATATGTGTGTACGCATGTCTAGACAATGATAGTATTAGGTAGGATACCTATATGTTATTAGACATAGGAAATGATTAAGTACTTAATTTATTAAGTACTAAATGTATATTAGAAGATCTCTTAATTTGCGAGATTGTTGCTCACCATGGGGTTCCAGTCTCTATTGTTTCAGACTGTATTGTTCAGTTCACCTCCCGTTTTTAGCAGAAGTTCCACGAGGAACTGGGAACGAGGCTGCATTTCAGCACATCTTATCATCCGCAAACCGACAGCCTGATCAAGCAGACCATACAGACTCTCGAGGATATGTTGCGAGCATACGTCATTGATTTTGTTGGGAGTTGGGACTCCTACCTACCTCTTGCTGATTTTTCCTAACAAAACAGTTTCCAGTCCAGTTTTGGTGCTCCACCTTTTGAGCTATTGTATGGGCAGAGGTGTCGTACCTCGGTCTGTTGAGGCGAGGTTAGCCATAGCCTCATGGGTAGGACCGAGGTGGTTCTGCATATTACAAACATGATTCAGCAGATCAGGCAAAGATTGTAGACTGCTCGGAGTCTGAAAAAAGAGTTATGCCCACCAGCACCGATCTGAGTTAGAGTTTCAGGTCGGTGACATGGTGTTGTTGAAGGTCTCACCCTGGAAGGGTGTGATTCGCTTCAGGAAGAGGAGGAAGTTGTGCCCTCGATATATTGGACCATTCCAGATTATTGCTAGGGTTGGCAAGGTTGCATATAGATTGGATCTTCCAGAGGAGCTCAGTCAGATTCATAGAACTTTCCATGTTTCGCAGTTGCAGAAGTGTATTTTGGACGAGGATGTGGTGGTATCATTCGATGACATTCAGGTTGATGAGTGTCAAAACTATGTTGAGAGGCTGGTGGTTGTTCTGGAAAGGAAGATAAAGGTTCTGCGTAACAAGGAGGTACCTTTGGTAAAGGTACAGTGATAGCATCAGAGGGGATTCGAGTGGACCTGGGAGGCGGAGGCTAAGATGCGGGAGCATTATCTGGATTTGTTCACCGTAGCAGGCTCCGAGGAAGAATCCTAGTTCAAGTGGGGGTGAGTTGTAACATCCCGATTCCCAAGTATGAGAATTTTATTTAAAAAGGAAAATTTTCTTTGGAACTCGTCGAGTTTATGGCCTCAACTCAACGTGTTGAAAGTCTATGGGTTGCAGATCTTTTTGAACAAACTTAACAAGTTGGAGAAGAAAACTCGACGAGTTGGTGGCTGAATATGAAACCTTAGTTTTTGATGAGTAGTTGGAGAAGAAAAGATGAAAATGCATTAGTAACTTGATGTTATAAAACGTGTCGTTGTGTATAATTTGATAGGTAGTTAGTACAAGCATATAATGTCGAAGTTTATCTGTTCCTTTTATCCTAAGAGGATTAAAAGCGATATCTAAGGCCCCTCGATGATTCTGTTTTGACTATGTGTCGGACCCGGTCAGAACTAAATTGATATGTTCAGTTATGTTCTATGTCAGAAGAATCGGAAATCGGGAAACAAATTGCAGGACAATAAGTATGACTATGTTCCATGTGTTTGTCCGCATAGATATCTTGAGAACAGAGGAGTATATGATCCCTTATCTAAAGGGCACGTCACTGACAAGGTAAGAGTTCGACAACGGCTTTTGAAAGCTTACGATTGCTAAGTCGGATCCTAAAGTCACATTGACAGTTATAATTATTAGACTTATCCAAGTGGGAGATTGTTGTATTTGGTGTCTAAGCCCATAACTATAAATGGGATGCACTTGACCCGATTGTAGCATGATCCTTTTGGGGTGCCTTCACTAGTGCAATTTGATAGGATGGACTTTGAGAATAACGTTATTTATGATTTATTAATATATTACAAGCATAATATATTAATATGAAATTATATTATTTAATTAGTATCGATCAAGAATTAATTTCGAATTAATTTTATGGTCAAAAGAGACTAATTAAATATATGAGGATTGATTATGTAAATCAATGATCCTTATAGTGTGGGGCAATAATCCACGATTATTTAGATGGGCAAAACCAATGAGATAAACCATGGATAGTCCATGGAGGTTAAACCCAAGGAGCATAAGAATGTGAAAAGTCATTGAGCATGAGGGTTTGCATGGATGTAACCCTAGCATTTGCTACACTATAAAATGGATCCCCTAGAGCCAAAAATCGGTTGCCACATACTTTCTAAGAGTGTGAAGTTGATTTTGTGCAAGCAACCTATTATCTTAAGCCTCTCTTGCATATTGGTGTTTGTGAACCATTAGAGGTATCACACTTGGGGTACTCAAGCTTTCAAATGTCAAGAACGACAAGTCCTTCTAAGAGGTAAGTTATCTAACTGGTTGTATCATTCAATTGTTCAAATGTATGCTAGTTAGCACATTGCTTTGGAAAAATGAAAATGTGCATGTATAATTAGAGAAAACATAGATCCAAAGCATTTAGGGTTGTATGTGCACCATAGGAGTGTTATAGTGCTCAAAACCCAATAATTATGTGGTTTGGGTTGAGGTTATATTGCTCTGTGTTGTAGCCAACAAACCCTGGAGTATGCCAGATGTGAACTGAGGGCTAGGGAGGGCATACCAGACTCATACTGAGGACTCATGAGCATTTCGGATATGAGCTGAGGGTCGGGCCGAGCATTCCAGATTCGTACTGAGGGATTAGCGGTATTTAGTCTGTTGACTGAATAGGTCAAGGAGCAAGCCAAACATAAGCTGTGGGCATGTAAGTCAATCCAGACTTATGTTGTAGGCTCAGGGGTAATCCAGTCTTTAAAGTTGTGGACCCATTGCATTTTGTTATTATATTGTGTTATTTGTTATGTATTGGTATTTTGGGGGAAACTCACTAAGCTTTGGGCTTACAGTTGTTGGATTGTGTTTCAGGTACTTCTCAGGATCGCGGGAAGGTGAATGTACGATCGTTCACCTCCTCATGTTTTTATTTCATGATTTTAGGATTTCTCTGATATGAATCTTATTTTAGAAATAGTTTGTAAACAATGATGATTTTGAATGTTTTCAAATAAAAAGTTTAAATTTTTTGTGATTTTTATGGGTTATATATATATATATATATATATATATATATATATATATATATATATATATATATATATATATATATATATATATAATACACACATTATTTCAGATTTATTCATATTCTGATCACATTTTAAGAAAATCGAATCTAACCTAGTTTGGAATCACGAAAATAAAAGTTGGGTGTTTTCCATTTCAAGATTTCCTTAGAAATTATGAACTCATCTTATATTAAAAATATCCTATCAACGCTTGGCAAATTCAAGATGGAAAAATCCCAATGCAATCATAGATTCAAATGAAATTATTTGTATCTAGCAAAGCTCACATTTTGGAGTTTCGTTTTCATGGGATTAATCTTCATTTGTTTCTTCAAATCGTCCTCGTCGTCATCACTATACTCCTCCACCGGATTGATCCCATTAGATCTCTCTTGCAGATCTTTAAAAACCAATTCTTGGGTAGGATCCATTTGGGAAAAACGCGTTCGATCATATGCCAAGATCTGTTCCAATATTGGATTCAAATCTGGCATCGAAGAGGGAAAGGCTTATTAGGTTTTTAGATCTGATGATGCAGAGAGGGACATGCTTCAGATGGTGATGTAAATGGAGATTGACAACTTAGGGATGGAGGTGGCAAACGGTAGTACCTTCTTGTCTCCCTTCCCTTGCTCACCGTCTATACTTTTTTCCGTCACTACTCACCACCGGTCCTTCGCTAGCAACCCATAAGAGATCGACAGCTTGTGGGAACCCTTCAGCTTCGAATATGTACATTGGTGTTGTGCCGAAGCGCATTTCTGATCAAGACTATAGCAGTGAGGTTGTTGAATCGATGACACCGCAAAGGTTGTGTTGCATGTTTTTGAACAGATGAAGGAGTTGAAAAATCAACGTGGGTTCGTTCTTCAAATCCTTAATGGCGTTCTTCCAGAGAGAGAGAGAGAGAGAGAGAGAGAGAGAGAGAGAGAGAGAGAGAGAGAGAGAGAGAGAGAGAGAGAGAGAGAGAGAGAGAGAGAGACTCAATTTTTTAATTAATAAAACTTTAGATTAAATACAAAAAAACGTATAAAATGTATAAGAAGGATATTTTAGTATTTTCAAATTTGATAAAAATCAAAAGAAAACATTGTCAAAATGGGTGTCCATACAAAAAAAATTAGGGTTGGAATTAAAACCAAAAAAATAGAGACCATTTTTATAGTTTTGGGTATTATTTACATTTTGTTATAATTTCCGGACGTTATCATTTGATATAGACATCTCTAGTTTTAGGTATTAACCCTTGAAATAACGAAATATTGATCATGTAATAAAAGCCAAATTAACATCTAGTGTACTGTTCATCACTCTCGTTCACTTTCCGTCTGGTACTCTGGTATATGTAGTCTTCGTCTTCAACATCCAGTGCAAACACTCACATACACTTACTGTCTTACACTCTTACTTCCGGTGACTCACAACCATGGAGGCAAGAAATCTCATCCGATTTCTCTTCCTCACTGTAATCGTCGCCCTCCTCCTCCTGTTCACTTTTACCAACCTCCCATATACCCTGCCACTCACCAACAAAGCGGAGGAGTTACTCGACTGCTCCACCAACTCACGGTGGTGCACCTCCAAAAACCGTTTCTTTCAATCCAATATCAAACAACCACCCAAACCCACCACCCCCCTCCACACCGCCGACGTACCCCACCACCCACTGGACCCCCTCACCCTCAACGAACTCAACAAAGTCCGCTCCATCCTCCTCTCTCACACGCTATTCCTAAACTCCAACACCTACGCGCTTCACTCCGTCGTGCTTGAAGAACCAGACAAGTCCGTCGTGCTGGCGTGGAACCACGGGGAGCCTCTGCCACCACGTAAGGCGTCTGTCATTGCACGTGTCAACGGCCAAGCGCACGTGTTCAGCGTTGAGTTGAGTTCCGGAGAGGTGAATCTTGTCGACGTCGGAGAACACTCTGGTTACCCAACGATGACTATTGAAGACATGACGTCATCAACATGGGCTCCACTTGGGAACGCTGATTTCAACCGTTCGATCTTGGCACGTGGCGTCGATCTAAAGGATCTTGCTTGTCTGCCGATTTCACTTGGGTGGTTCGGAGAAAAAGAGGAAAACCGGCGGCTGATTAAGGTGCAATGTTACTCCATGGAAGGAACAGCAAATTTCTACATGAGACCAATCGAAGGGCTCACAGTTGTTCTCGATATGGATACAAAACAAGTGGTGGAGATCATCGATAAAGGGAAGAACATCCCGATACCAAAGGCCGCAGGTACAGACTATCGTTTCTCCGCACAAAACTCCAAAATAAACCTGGTAAACCCGATATCCATCGAGCAACCAAAGGGTCCAAGTTTCACCATTGAAGATGATCATCTAGTGAAATGGGCAAACTGGGAATTTCACCTCAAACCCGACCCGAGAGCTGGGGTGGTGATATCTCGGGTCAAGGTGATAGATCCGATTACCCGAGAGATGAGGAATGTGATGTATAAAGGGTTTACTTCGGAGCTATTTGTTCCTTATATGGATCCTACCGACGCTTGGTATTTCAAGACGTATATGGATGCCGGCGAATATGGGTTCGGACTTCAGGCGATGCCGTTGGACCCACTTAATGATTGCCCACGTAACGCTTATTATATGGACGGTGTGTTCGCCGCCGGTGACGGGACGCCGTATGTCCGGTCAAATATGGTTTGTGTTTTTGAGAGTTACGCCGGCGATATTGGGTGGCGACACTCTGAAAGTCCGATCACCGGACTGGAGGTAAAATAGGATTCCGATTTCTACCTAATGTGTAAATTGTAGTATGATTTGAAGGTTATTTGAGTGGAATTTTCATGGTGATGTGGATTTGCAGATACGAGAGGTGAGACCGAAGGTGACGCTAGTTGTAAGAATGGCAGCTTCCGTTGCGAATTATGATTATATTGTGGATTGGGAATTTCAGACGGATGGGTTGATTAGAGTGAAGGTCAGCTTATTTGCACACACATTATCTAAAAACTATAAAATTTTCAAGTCGATGTTCGAATTACGTAAATGCTAAACTTGTGAAATGTCATGCATAATTAAATTAAATACATAACTTAGTAAGGTAGAAGTTAATTTATTTCATTATTTGTAATTGGTTTTTTATTTTGCATAAGACATTAAGTTTTATTTGCTTTTTGAAATTGTTTTTTTTTTCAGTCATTAATTAAGTTTATAGTTTTGTTGAAATTTAACCAATCTCGGGTTTGCTGCGTAATGCGTTTGCTTCATATATGTTTTTCATTTGTTGACTATGCAAAAAAAGTGAATATGACTTTTACATATGATTTTGGTTTAAATTTAAAACGTATGAATTTGGTTTAAATTTAAAACTAACCGTAGATGTGTACTTATTTTCTCTTATTTCGTGTTCTTTTCTTCTTGCATATAATCGTCATTTTGTACAATGACCTTTCAAGATTGTTCAAATGGTTCATCATCCTAGAGTCTTAAAAATAAGACAAGGAATGTTGTCCACAGTAACATCTTCTAAAAGAAACTCTTTGACCTTGGTAAGTTATTGTACAAAATTGTTATGTGAGAGAAAATAAGAGAAGAAGAAGAAATAAGGAAAATTAAGTACAAATCCGTAAGAATTCAATTTAACCTAAATATTTTCCAAGAAGAATCATATGTGAATTTGCATAATCACCAAATGGTAAACATGAAACAAACCAGTCGATCTGTTAACGTACTTTTTAATGTGAAAATCGAAATTTTGTGTAAACGTATGTATTATGCAATTTGTTTTATGTATTTATTTGATAAGTTATTTTTTTATGTAAAAATTTTTGGGTAAAATATTAATTTGAAAATGGCTAAATTCTACTAGTAAAATCTTTTAGGTAAGCGTCAAAATTTAATGAAAGAATCCAAAATAATAGTGACACATTGAAGAAAAACAAACAAACAAACAAACCTGGTTAGATTTTTTTTTTTTTTTTTTTTTTTTTTTTTTTTTTTTTTAAATAATATTTAGTTTGATAAAAAATTAAGTAAAGATTCAAATCAAGTTTTGTCAATCTACAATTTTTTTGAAAAAATCAAGATTTTTGACCATTGTTTTCTATCATGTTTACGTTTTTCCAAGACTGTAAACAAGAAGACAAAAAACACACGACTGTCACAAAAGCTTTAATTATTATGCAAAGTATTTCAAGGAATTTTCAATAGTTTTTTTGGGTGTCCGATGATCTTTGATTAGCATGATTTAGTTTGTCCCAATGATGAGGTAGTTCTCGAGTTCCAAGCATTTGTTTAGCATTTTACAATAGATTCTTTACATAAACAAACCCATACTTTTATCTTTATTAAAAAATATCCTTGATATTTACAAAAAAAAAAAAAAGATTCTAATTCTAATAATGGTGGTCTATTCTCTATACGTAATCATGATTTGAAGTCTCAAAACTTGTCTTTTCAGGTTGGACTTAGTGGAATCTTGATGGTGAAAGGCACTTCTTACGTCAACATGAACCAAGTAAACCAAGAGGAAAATCTCTACGGCACCCTCTTATCAGAAAATGTCATCGGAGTCATCCATGACCACTACATCACCTTCTACCTTGACATGGACATTGATGGGCCCCCAAACTCCTTTATCAAAGTCAACATCAAACGTGAAGAGACTGCGCTGGGAGAATCTCCCAGGCGCAGTTACCTAAAAGCAGTTAGAAATACTGCAAAAACAGAAAAAGATGCACAAGTGAAATTAAAGTTGTATGACCCGTCCGAGTACCATATTGTGAACCCGTCTAAACGGACACGAGTTGGTAACCCGGTCGGGTACAAGCTAGTCCCTGGTGGGACCGCTGCCAGTTTGTTGGATCTTGATGATCCACCACAAAAGCGTGGGGCTTTTACTAATAATCAAATTTGGGTGACTCCGTATAATAAGAGTGAGGAGTGGGCCGGAGGATTGTTTACGTATCAGAGTCAAGGGGAGGATACTCTTGCAATATGGTCTGAAAGGTATGCATTATAAAATAACCATTATATTAAATATAATTACATATATCATCATTAAAATAACCACATAGTTTTAAAAAGCTATAAATTTAGTCGAACTTTATATTAGTATTGTATGGTAGTGTATTTAAAAATAAAATGGTTAAAATGCAAATACCAATAGTTGTTTTATCCATTAGTTATGTCAAAATAAAACAGAAATCAACCTAGTATGAGGTAAAATTTAGTCGAATTTTATATCAAATACTTTGAGTTTTGTGAATTTTACCTTCCTCAGCTTACATTTAGCACTACCCTTAAAATTATATATGTTTTCTTTTCAGGGATCGATCAATTGAAAACAAGGACATTGTAATGTGGTATACATTAGGGTTTCATCATGTTCCATGCCAAGAGGACTTCCCAATCATGCCGACTGTATCATCGAGCTTTGATCTGAAGCCTGTTAACTTTTATGAAAGCAACCCTATTCTCAACATTCCACCAAATAACGAGAATGATTTGCCCGTTTGTAGCGCTAGTGCTGAATCTTCTGCATAATTGTTTCAATCTTAAGAAAAATCTTGGTCTCGAATCTCGATGTTGTGAATATGTAAGAATTTCGGAAAACAGAGTGTTGTAGACCTAAATGATCGATATCTAATAAATGGTTTAAAGACACTTTTTTTCCTTTTGGTGGATATGTTGTACGCGTCTACGCATTGTTGTTTTTTTTATGACAAAACTGCAAAATTGGTCCCTATGGTATTCAAAACACTTTGGATAGGTCAAAAAAGTTTTTGACTTGCATGGAAGGTCTAAAATCAAGAATTTACTATGATTTTAGTCCAAAAAATGTTGAAATGACTATTTTGCCCTTTTTCATTTCCTTTATGTATTTTTTATATTTGTTTTAATATTTTATTAATTAAAAAAACATAAGAAAAATCAAAAAGTATGTCGGGTCCACCTAACCTCTCTCTCTCTCTCTCTCTCTCTCTCAAATACATCGACCCACCTTTGTCTTTCTCCTTCACCTCCAAAAACATTGAACCCTCCTCTCCATTAAAACCGGAAGCTTCATTCTACTCCCACAGATCCACTACAATCCCTTCCCATCAGCAACCCAAAATCAGATGTGAGTAAAAAGTTTCACGAACTTGTCCAGAGACTTTTGAGATGGCTGATATGATTTGCTATGCCCTGAAAATCAAGTTATTGTCATCCAACGTTGCTTCTCTCCGTTTTGCTTCAAAATTGTGAGAAGTTTCTCTTCGTCATCAATCCGTCTCTATTTAGTTTGCAGGAGAATGAAGTTGAAGCAACGCTGAGTTCTGGTGGCAAAAATATGCGAGCCACCACCGAATCCACCGCCATTCATGAAGATACAACTCATCACTTACCATATGTCACAACTAGCATTTTTGCTAGGAAATTCTACTCTCATGCAATCATTCACCTAGTGTATTAACTTGTACTCTAAGTGAATACTATACTTCATTCTCATTCAAATACATCTCATATGTTCAACTACGGGTTAAAAACCCTAGAAATCTCGGCTTAAGTTCATTACGGACTAGGATTCTCTTATTGGGCCTAAGGGACCAATAAATCATCAATTCATCAATCTATAACATTTTGGGCCATTTGGGCCTAGAACAATTCATTCTACCTCCAATGGACCATGAAGTGTCATAAATGATTTAATTAACCTTAATGGGCCATAAACCCATTCCTTTTTTTATTTTACCATTTTGGGCCGTGAACCTCCTTAAAGGCCTAATGGGTCGAAAAATCTATTATTGGTCTTCATAAATTCGATCATGTTAAGAGAAGGACCAAATTCCTTCAATTCCTTTCTCTTAAGCCCAAATTCTAGGCCATTATGCTTATTAGACAAAAAAAAGGGAAAACAAGATAAATTGTGCACTTGCCACCTCCTTATTGCATGGTGGATCTCCATGCACATCACCATACTCCCTCTCTCTCTCCTCCCTTCTTCTTATTCACGGCCAAAACACCTCACACCACCCTCATTCTCTAAAAAATCTTTCAAGAAAACTTTCTCAAAACTCTCAAGAACATCCTCCTTCCTTCCATCCAAATTTTCGAGATCTCTAGGTGTTTTAAGAAGATCTTCACTAAAGACCATCAATCTTAGGTAAGTCTTTCTTAGATCCATGGATTAACTTCTTGATCTCTTCAAAAATCTCCTCTTACACCCATATTTTTGTGGATCATGTTCTTAGAACCACCTAAGTTCAAGATCTAGTCAAGAAAGCTTGCTAGGATCAAAAATCTTCTTTTACTTCTTCATCAAAACCGATCCATCACCCCAAGGTGAGTTCATACCCCCTTGTTTTTGGTTTTTACTTGTTTTTGGGGGATAATACAAGTTGATTTGTGTAGATCTATGTGTACATGCATGACTATGTGTGTTTTCCATGAATTATTTGGTGATTATGTGTTGATTTCTTCATTAATCTAAAATATGTTAAGAACTTGAAGTTTATCACTTGGATCTTCATAAGAACCTTGATAAAAGTATGTTTTATCACATATAATACATTTAAACTAGTAGATCTGAGATTTATACACTTTAAATAGCAAAAATGAGTGTTGTGTTGTAAGATCTATATATTAAACTCATAAAATAGCCATTGACAGGAAAGTTTTGGTCCAATCTAGGACTTTTTTGACCCTCTTAATGGAAGTATTTTTCAACACTGTTTTACATGGATAAAGTTTAGATATATAACTTTAAAATGACTACTCTCACGTTTTCATACCACTTTTCTACAATTTTTGGTGAATTTTACAAAACTGCCTATCAAATTTGAAATACTTTCGGACTAGCCTGTGAAGGTGAGCAATTTCACACTTGTTAGAAGCCATTAAAAATTATGAGAAAAATTGTGAACAAAGTAGACAAAATTTTCAAAATTCCAGAATTACGGATCGAAATTTCGACTTACGATGATTTTTCTACAAAATTTCCAAAAAGTAGGTTGGGAAGGCTCAACACCAGAAAAATGTGTATTTCCACAAAAATCAAGACAAAAATGATATTTTGACAAAAATGGGTTTAAATTGTTATTTTTACCACAAACTAGTCATCAATACAAGTTTTGAACCAAATGGAGACTAAAGTGTTATTCTTACAAAAATTGGGCCTTAATTTCTAAATTTTTGGCTTATTGGGCCAAGAATGTCATTTTTTTTACAAAAAGTGTGCTTTATATATCAATTTTGTAAATAATCAAGCTAAAATAAACAAAACAATAACAAACGGGTTAAAAACGATATTCATATCCTTATTGGGCCTGAAAATAATATACATGTTTAGTGGGCCTTAGTGTCCTTTTACATGTATATTGGGCTCAGGATAGACATTCATATTCCTTTTGAGCCAGGAAATAATAGACACATATAGTGGGCCTTAGTGGTCCACTTACATGTTTATTGGGCCTAGGAATGAGTTTTATATATCTTCTTCTTTCTTTTGATATTTTAGTGAAGACTTGAACCAAAACCAACGATAAACTAACAAACGGATTAATTTGATCATTTTCTAGGTTATTGGGCCTTAGTGGCCCATTTTTATGTATGAGAGGTCATGTATACTATTAATATGTTTATTGGGCCTCATTGACCCATTAACATATGCGACGGATCTTGGATACTATTTGTGTGCTATTTGGGCCTGTAAATACTTTACATGTGAAATGGGCCTTAGTTGTCCTTTCATATATATTTCGGGCCCATGTTATATAATCTCATTCCAGTTGGGTCTTGAAATGATTTACATGTTTAGCGATGCCTTAGTGGTTCACTTATTTAGATCACTGGGCTTGGAATGAGTTTATAACTTTTTCTTCGCGTAAATTCGATTAAAGATCTAGTGACATTTGTCGGTTGGCACCTATTAAGTGTACGATCGTAGCCTATAGTTATAACCAGGGTCTCTTGGAGAGAGAGCGGGGATTTGTGTATAGATCTATACCGGGATGACACCTTACACCTGAGCTTTTCGCTATAGTTAGACTAACTCAGTCTAGGGTGACGAAAACCTTATAATCAAAATCAAAACCGGCGTCCAACGACGCCAAGACAGGTGAAATTGTCATTATTTAGTATGGTTATGACGGCTCTCTTAGAGGAATTAACGTTATGAAGTTTATGGAAGACCATTTTTTTTACAGGCAACATCGGGTTGTCTGGGAACATTCTCTTTACATGCTCTTACATTCTCTCTACATTCTCTTTACCTTTTAGTCAAATAAACAATAACATACATGCATTAATACAAGATCTAACACAAACACACTAAACAGTTTTAAGAAAATATCGGATATTCTGGTCGTTTTCAAAGTTACACAAATCATTTTCACAAACATGCTTATGAACTCACCAACATTTTTATGTTGACCGTTTTCAAAATAACTTGTATTCTCAGGAAACCGTTGAAGCAGGATGAACAATCCAAACTAATGGATATTGTGTTATATTTTGTTTCATCATACTCTTACTTTTTTGGCATGTAATATTCAAATACAATACTCGATGTAAACAATGAATGTTGTTATATTACATGTGTGATGATGACGATGTTATGTTTCAATTATATTTATTGTAATGATATTTCAAGATGAAGTCACGCACAAGCCCCCGAACGTTTCCGTCGTTTGGTTTGGGGGTGTGACACCATATTTCCCTTTCAAACTCACCATTAAAGATCTGCTCGATAAACCCCTCAATACCTGTATCTCCACCACGTATCAACAATAGAGATATCCATCACTAAAAAAGATGAAAAGTCAATCTTCTAAATTCATCTCACCAAGAACAAGGTTGAATGGGGACTATTGGTCAAATTAATGAACTTATCCAAGTTCGCCTCTTTTGCAATTGGGTTGCATACTGTTCTTGATAGGGTTTTCAATGAGCATCCAAATTTGAAGTCATTAACGATCTTTTTCACCTCCGATTATAATACAAGCCTGGTTCTCATTAAAGTTTAGAATGATGGTGACCTATTGAAATGGGAAAACCCATCAGTGTGTTTGAAGAGGCGAATACAAATACCAGATCGGAATCCACACAACCCAAATACATTACATCTAATTTCAAACCCAAATACATTGCTTCTTCTTCTTCCAATTCCATAACCGATTTGTGTTGGTTTATGTTAATCATATGTGTGTTGTGTGAGACTTTGATTTGCAGGTGTTGAAGAGAGAGAGAGAGAGAGAGAGAGAGAGAGAGAGAGTATCGCTAGAGGTGGGGTGGGCCCAATTCTTTCATTTTAATTTTTAATTAATAAAGTATTAAAGAAAATGTCAAAAAATACAAAAAGAAATAAAAAGGGCAAACCGGTCTTTTCAAGTTCTCTAGGGACCAAAATCAAAGGAAATTCTTGATTTTGGACCATCCATGCAAGTTGAAAAGTTTTTAGACCCTATCCAAAGTTTTTTTTAAATACCACAAGGACCAATTTTGCAGTTTTGTCTTTTTTTATTATACATGTTTTCTTCTTAGACCATAGCGTATTTACTCATGGCCCAGTCCAAACAATATTTGTATATAGACAAAATTGCAAGAATGGTCTTTATGGTTGTCGGTTTTGGTCTAAAAACGTTTTGTTGTGCAAAAATGATCCAATGTGGATGTCTTGTGCGTTTTTAGTCTAAAAATGTTAAACGTTAATAATCTTATTGTTAAATTTTTTAAAATAACAATTTTACCTTTAAAGATAATTTCTGCAACCAAACTACAATGATTATTTCTGCATCACTTCTTTTTAATTTTAGTCAACTATTGTCAATGTTCTAAACAATTTAAAGCGTGATTTTGGCAGTAATGTCAAACATCAAACTTTTACGAGCCTTAGAAAGCCACGTCATTTGTAAGGCGTAACTTAAGGCCACAATTTTTTATAGAGTAAATTACACTAATGCTCCTTTAACTTTATAGTTTTTCCCTGAATGGGTTTTACGAATTTTTTTCCCTGACATGATCTCTACCGAGCAAACCTTGCACATAAATGGTTCTTACTGTTAATCTCCGTTAGATTAATCCGTTAAGTTTAAAGAATTTTTTATAAGGACTATTTTTGTCATTTTATGAAACTTGCTTAAGGACCATTTGTGAAATTTTACATGATGACCATTTGAAATATTACAATTTTAGTCTCTTACTTTTTTCTTTTTACAGTTTCAGCCTTCTTTTTTCATAACTTTGTTATTATATATTTTTTAAATATATAAATTATTTTGTTGTGTGGAGTTTATCTAAAATATTTAAATGACAATACACAATTAAATATTTTAGTTTTCTATTTTTTTTATCTAAAAATGTTTGAAACATAAAAACATCATTTATTCATTTTTAATTTTTATATGATGTAATTTTTAAAATTTATCTTTATTTATCTTATACAAATATATTTATTTTTATGAAAAAAACATGACATGTTATTATAAAAAATACATTATTATAGAAATAATAGTATGTTGCTATTTTTTTTTTAAATATAAGTATATGGTTTTGAGTTAAAGATAAAAATATATTTCGGTTTTGATTTCATAATATAAGTACAATAAATTTTATATTGATTCGATATAAAATTTTGATATTTAATTTTAAAAGGTTATTTAATTTTATCAAATTTTGAATATATTCCGTAATAATTCATAAACGTTTCAACGTAGAAAAAAAAAAGAAGAAGAAAGAAAGACATTATGTTAGCTAATACTTAAGTATGCTGCTACAAATGCTAAGAAAATAAAAATATTTTATATATTTATATAAAATAAATTAAACAAAATTAATGTCATATTAAACGGAATTAAAAGAAAAAAATATAACATTAATTTCGTTAAAAAAATTATTTTCTATTAAGTAAAATGAATTAAACAGAATTTAATGTCATATGATTCATATGGTTAATTATTTTAGTGTATGTTGTAACGAAGTTAATTATTAGCTAATAGATGTTTTTTAATTTTATTTTAAAAAGTCTATGTCTTATTAACGAATATATTCAAAATTTAATAAAAATAAATAATTAAAATTAAATATCAAAATTTTATATCAAAGTAATATAAAATTTACTATACTTTCATTAAGAAAGCAAAACCGAAATATATTTTTATCTTTAGCTCAAAACAAAATACTTATATTTTTAAAGTAAAATAACAACATACTATTATTTTTATAATTACGTAATTTTTATAATAACACATCATATTTTTTCATAAAAACAAATATATTTATATAAGATAAATAAAGATAAATCTTAAAAGTTATATCATATTAAATATAAAATTAATAAATGATATTGAGTAAATTACACGAATGGTCCCTATGGTTTGGGGTAATTTGCACGTTTGATCCCTAACTTATTTTTTTAACTCGGAAGGTCCCTACTGTTTGCTTTTACTACGTGTTTTGTCCCTACTGTTTGTTTTTGTTACGCGCTTGGTCCCTATGTTACCTAAAAATAGTATTATTTAAATAGGAAAAAATAGTGGGATAGGTAAGGTAAGGTGAAGGGGGGTGGGGTTAGGAGTGTGTTTATTTAAATAAATTAAACAATCAAGGGAAAAATAGTCTTTTTAGCTAAGACAGGGACCAAACGCGTAACAAAAACAAACCAGTAGGGGCCTTCCAAGTTAAAAAAATAAGTTAGGGACCAAACACGCAAATTACCCTAAACCATAGGGACCATTCGTGTAATTTACTCCAACAAAAAATATTTATATAAAAAAGAAGGCTGAAAATGTAAAAAAGAAAAAACTTAAGTGACTAAAATTGTAATATTCCAAATGGTCATTGTGTAAAATTTCACAGACCTTAAGGAAGTTTCACAAAATGGCAGAAATAGTCATTATCCAAAATTCTTTCATTTTAACGAATAAATCTAATAGTAATTAAAGGTAATTGTCATTTGTGTGCAATGTTTGCTCTTTAGGGATCATCTCAGGAAAAAAAAATTATAAGGACCATCTGGAAAAACGGTAAAGTTAAAGGATCATTCGTGTAATTTACTCTTTTTTGTATAATTAATATTTTATTTATGTATTTATTACTTTTATTTATTTTTACATACATATATGACTTAAAACAACATTTTGTTAAAGATTTGCAGCAAGTACAAGCCTTGGAGTCATGACAAAGCCATGACAAGCTTTTTAGAACTTTGATTATTATACATTAATTCTTTTAATCAATTCTTATTTTTTTAATTTCTTTTTATTGGATTACTTTCTTTATTGTATTATTATATATTAATAAATGTTATTGTTAATATATAATATTTATATGTTAATAAATATCATTTTATTGGATTATTAATTACATTTAGGTAATTATTTTTTAATTTCTTTTTTAATATATTAATTCTTACTGGATTATTATATATTAATAAATATTATATTAAATATATAATATATATGTGTTAAAAATATTATTTTACTGGATTATTCATCTCTTTTAATTTATTCTTTATTATATTAATTCTTTTTATTGGATTACTACTTTTTATTTTTTATTTTTTATTTTTAACCATTTTCTTTATTATTTTAAATCAAAAAACCCAAAAAATTTCACCTACCCCACATCTTCTAAATTATTTAAATATTTAGAAAATAACATATTTTATAAAATAACACCACCATCACCGGTCTAACAATAGTGGAATATGTGAGATTTTTCAAAATAAATTAGGAATTAGTAGTCTAAATAAAACAACTCATTTCATCATCTCCGTCTTCAAAATCTTAATATTCTTCGTCTTCGTCCCCAGATCCCTCATTCTCGTCATCGGACATTTGGCCCATACGTATTTGTATTTGAGGGTAGGCAGAATCATTCCACACAAGTTAGGGTGACCCAAACCGCACTTTAATCTGAAAGATTTCATATGTTGTCATTTCAGCTTCGGTGACTTTAAATACCCATATTAGTTTTGTCTTGATAATCGTCCACTTATATTTCGTTTCATTTGTCACCGAAGGGAATGGTGTATAAACACTTGTTTTGCTTGTGATACCAAACAAAAAGGATCGTTAGTTTAAAGTTGATAGTTGGTTTTGAAATCAAACAACTTGTGTTTATTGACTATTACGCTGTCTTTGTTATCAAAAAAATTTTATAAGGACCATCTGGAAAAACGGTAAAGCTAAAGGATCGTTCGTGTAATTTACTCTTTTTTGTATAATTAATATTTTTTTTATGTATTTATTACTTTTATTTATTTTTACATACATATATGACTTAAAACAACATTTTGTTAAAGATTTGCAGCAAGTACAAGCTTTGGAGTCATGGCAAAACCATGACAAACTTTTTAGAACTTTGATTATTATACATTAATTCTTTTAATCAATTCTTATTTTTTTTAATTGGATTACTTTCTTTATTGTATAATTATATATTAATAAATGTTATTGTTAATATATAATATTTATATGTTAATAAATATCATTTTATTGGATTATTAATTACATTTAGGTAACTATTTTTTAATTTCTTTTTTGATATATTAATTTTTACTGGATTATTATATATTAATAAATATTATATTAAATATATAATATATATGTGTTAAAAATATTATTTTACTGGATTATTCAGCTCTTTTAATTTATTCTTTATTATATTAATTCTTTTTATTGGATTATTATTTTTTATTTTTTATTTTTAACCATTTTCATTATTATTTTAAATCAAAAAACCCAAAAATTTTCACCTACCCCACATCTTCTAATTTATTTTAAATATTTAGAAAATAACATATTTTAGAGAATAACACCACCATCACCGATCTAACAATAGTGGAATATGTGAGATTTTTCAAAATAAATTAGGAATTAATAGTCTAAATAAAACAACTCATTTCATCATCTTCGTCTTCAAAATCTTAATATTCTTCGTCTTCGTCCCCAGATCCCTCATTCTCGTCATCAGACATTTGGCCCATATGTATTTGTATTTGAGGGTAGGCAGAATCATTCCACACAAGTTAGGGTGACCCAAACCGTACTTTAAGCTGAAAGATTTCATATGTTGTCATTTCAGCTTCGGTGACTTCAAATACCCCTATTAGTTTTGTCTTGATAATCGTCCACTTATATTTCGTTTCATTTGTCACTGAAGGGAATGGAGTATAAACACTTTTTTTTGCTTGTGATACCAAACAAAAAGGGTCGTTAGTTTAAAGTCGAGAGTTGGTTTTGAAATCAAACAACTTGTGTTTATTGACTGTTACGATGTCTTTGTTATCAAAACCAAATACAGTCAAATAGTAAAATAGTTAAAGGTCCACTGCCATAATACTCAATATCTAAGATCTCTTGCAATATCTCATACTAGTTCGATTCTTGTTCGACATCATACATCTATCTCATCACACATACTCTAAAATTATTCGTTGCAAGGCCCTCATCATATTGTTTGGGTTAATTCTTTTTTTGGACAACATCACCACCTAACTAATTTATTTTAAAAAGTCGCATCCATCTAACCACTACCAGACTGGATGATAGTGATGATGTTGTCCAAAATATGTTATCTTATAAATATTCAATATAAATTAAGAGGCGTGGGGTGATTTGATAAAATAAATTAATAATAGAATTAAGAAATATTTTTAATATACAAATATTATATATTTAAAATAATATTTTAAAATATATAATAGTCCAATAAAAATAATCTATTAAAAAAGAAATTAAAAAACGAATTGATTAAATGTAGGGCAAATACTATAAAAGCCACAAAATTTTCACGCGTAATCAGAAAAAATCTCTTTTTTTGTTGACTCTTACCACAAATCGGACGTAGAGTTATTACTATAGCTCATTTAATAGGTTTCTTGGTTAACTCCGTAATCTCTTTTGCAAAATCAGTCTTAAGATTGAGTTTAAAGTTCAAATTTGATTCCTGGAGTTTACAAAAAATTACACTAAATGTCCAAAACTCGGATTTATGTTTTTTAACTTCATTATTTTTATTTATTATTTATTTTTTAGTCAAAACTAAACTTGCTTTTATATATATATATATATATATATATATATATATATATATATATATATATATATATATATATATATATATATATATATATATTTCGTATTTTTTTGCTTTTCAAAATTTTTTTTCGTATTTTTTTTTTTGTTTTTATTGTATTTTTTCCGTACATTTTTTCGTTTATTATTATTATTATTATTATTATTATTATTATTATTATTATTATTATTATTATTATTTTTTTTTTTTTTTTCGGTGTTATGCTTTTTAACTTCTTTATTTCAAGAAAAAGTTACCAAATTCATCAGAAATAAAACTAAAAAATGAACAAAATAAATATACGAAAAAGTTAAAAAATAATATGAAAATAAATATGAAAAAAACTTTTAAAATACAAAAAAAGTAAAAAAAAAACCCGAAAAAACACGAAAAATATTGAAAAAGATGAAGAAAATATAAAACCAAGTTTAGTTTTCAATAAAAAATAAAAAAAATTAATGAAAATAAAATAGTTAAAAAACATGAAATCAAGTTTTGGATATGGTGTGCAATTTTTTGCAAACTACAAGAAACAAATTTGAACTTTAAACATTATTTAAGGACTAATTTAGCAAAAAGGGTAACGAAGTTAACCATGAAAACTGTTAAATGAATTAGAGTGATAATTCTAAGTCCAATTCGTGGCAAGAGCCAACCAAAAAAAATAATAGGATTTTTCCTAAGAGTAAAATTGCCAATTTCTAAACGTTAACAACCAAGTTGTTAAAGTTAACATTTTTGGACCAAAAATATATAAGGTATCCAAATTTAGACCACTTTTGTATTATAAAACATTTTTAGACAAAAAACCATGTAATTTTGAATACCACAAGAACTATTTTTGCATTTTTATCTTGGATATAAATTTTAGGGAAATCTACCAAAAGTCCCTATATTTTGACTCGACAAAATTGCAAGAATGGTCCCTGTGTTATATCATAACTTGCAAGTTTGGTCTAAAAGTGTTTGGACTCATGCGAGTGGTCCAAAAGCTTGGTTTTCTTGCGAGGTTGACCCAAAACTTTTTATAAATACATATTTCCCTTTGGTGTTTTTCTTTTTTCAATTTTTTTATTATAGAAATCAAAAAAGGAAAAGAAAAAAGAAAATGCCTACCCCACCCTTCTCTCTCACACACATACACACACATAAAATTCAAAAACAATTTATGAACATCACTTGTTGCAACCATTATCTGCCACCACCATCACTTGTCAGCCACCAGACTCTGCTACCACCACCCGTTGGAATATTAGAATGCCACCAACACCACCATCGTCCACCGGTCTTAAGAACTACCACCAACATTTGCTGAATTAAAATATAATTTTCCATATCTAAAGAACAAAATATTCTATTTTTTCTGAATTCAACCTCAAGAACAACTAGTTTACAAGTTTCTGATCTTCAAACTCAAACTTAAGAACAAGCAGATCTGTAAACCTACAACAACAATCATATTTTTAACAACAATACATTACTAGATTGGTAAACCACAAATTTGAAAACCAATCAACATATACCTAAAGACCAACAACCACTTTTTGATGAATTCACATGACTTTTTCAAATCCAATGAACAAAACTATCCATTTTTTCAGATATGAAGAACAAAACATCCCATTTAACAATACATTTACAAATTTGTAAAAGCCTTGCCTTCTCAAAAAAAAAAAATGAAACTGATATAAAAATTTGTATCCTTCTCATAGACATACACTTACCAAATGTATAAAAAGACGAAGAACACGAAAATCATTCAAACCCTAACTGTCACACCCCTGAACCAGGACGGAAGAAACGTCCGAAGGCAGATGACTTCTTTGAATTTTATCATCACAATTGAATATAATTGAAAACATAGTAGCCAACATCATACATTAAAGATACCAACAAACATTGTTAACAGATTGTATTTGTTCACAAATTTACACAGAAGTGACATAAAATATGATGTTCCAAAATGTAGTAAATATCCATAATCCAAAGCCCGAATACCTGCTCAATGAGTCCCTGAGAATACAAGTCGTTTTTAAAAGAATCAACTAAAAAGTTGACGAGTTCATAAGCATATATTTGTATAATAGCTTTGTAGCATCTTTGATTTGTAATAATTTGTAAAACTCTAGAAAATCTAATATTTTATGTGAAAAATGGTTTGTAAGTCTCGTTCCAAAACTGTAAATGATCGCATGCGTGTCCTTTGTTTTCTTTTGTTTGTAAGTAAAAAGAGTGTATGTTCCCAAAAAATCTCATATTTCCTGTTCTATGAAAAGTTGTAGTCTTAAAAACCCTAAGACTTGAAGGGTGATAATAAAATACAAAAGTGAAGCATAGTTTTATATTTTATAAAACTAGTGAAGTGTATAATTTCGTAAATCCAAAGTAACATTAGTTAATCCCTATATTAGTCATTACAACTATGCTTGATACAACTAAAATGCTTGTCATGACGTTCTTCAGGCGTCAGTTTCGGTAAGATATTTGTCACCCTAGACTGACCTAGTCTAGCTGTAGCAAACAGCTCAGGTGTGGAGGTGTCAACCCCATATAGATCTATACATAAATACCTTGCTCTCCCTCTAGGAGACTCTAGTTATAACTACAAAACTTACGGTGTACGCTAGGTAGGTACGACGAAGGAAAGTCTCACAAGTGACTTAACAAATTTACGCGAACTTTGACTCCCATTATTGAACAGTGAAACTAATATTACTAGTGTAAATCCACGAATGTAGTTTTATGACACGCATTTTTCTTTGTTGTAATAATTCCGTTTTATATACCATTTTAGTTAAATTATTTATAACACTTTTTTTTATAAATAATCATTAATGGACTTATTTACTTGTAATATATGTTCTGTAAATAACATAATCCTTTAAGTTCTAAACCATTAAAATGATGACGACACATTACAACTATTTTACTAATAAAAATAGTTTTTAGTAAAACAACCAAGTTTTGTAGCTTTTTTAGCACATCAAAATTTAGTTTAAGAGTTTTGTAACGCAAAATATACTATTTTGGTGCAACTCTAGCATGTCATGATTTTTACAAAAATATTTGTAGATATCTTGAAGTTTATTATATTCCATTATTTGTGTAAGTATAAATGTTCAAATTTTATATGACCAAAAGTTAACCATTTTTAGTGTAACCCATATTTTCACCATTTTGCATGAACAAACATAACTACAAAACTTTCCAGCACAAAAATGTTATGAACATACATTTTATGATTTTGAACATATAATAAGAACCTTTTTAGTGGTGAACTTGTTTCATCTTCAACACATAACGATGATATATGAAACTTTCCAAGGGATAGATTTACCCTAGCCTCATGAGGCTTGTAAATCTCGACTTATGGAGTATTACCATGAAGTATTCAACATTTCAAACACAAGTAGTTACATAAAGACACAAGAGCATTCAAACATCCAAAGATTAATTTTTTTTGACTTGTATCCCCCCCCCCCAAAAAAAAGGATTAAAAACATGAAAATACTAGGGTATGAAGCTCACCTTGGAGTTTTCGAGTGGTTGAAGAAGAAGAAGGAAATTTCAAGCGTTGCTTGTGTTCTTGGTGAGATTCTCGAAATATGGGTGTGCTAAGGGTCATATACGCAAAAATGAGGGTGTAAGTGGAAGGATCTTAGTATAAACATGAAATAAAATACTTTAAGTTTATCATACAACTTACCAAGAAGCTTAGAATCCAATCATAGTGAAGAACTCGAAAAGTTTTGAGAGAATAATGGAGGATGTTCTTGAGAGCAATGAGAGGAAAATGAGTTAAGAGAAAAGTGTAGAATGAGAGTGGGAGGAAGGAGGGGGGGGGTGTTGGCCGATTTAAGGGATGGAGGGGGAAGGAGTAGGGTTGACTTCTTCTAATGGTGATGGGATTTGCTTTGATGCATGTGGGTTAAAGGCTTGGAGACAAGTTAAACAAAAAAGAGGTGTCGTGCTCATTATCCAATCCTTTCCCTTTCTTTTTTTATTAACCCATAACCGACCCATGGGGTTCTCGGCCCAAAGGGTGGACCAAAAATAGTGGGATTCGATTTTGGCTTGAACTAATAAAGATTTTCGGTGCACAAGGAGGGTACGATAGGGGTTTTTGGCCTAACAAGGCCCACTGAAGTGTTTTAGGCCCAGTAATGCTCAATAAAAAGTTTTCGACCCAATATAGAGCCCAATAGAAGTTTTCAGCCCATTAAGGCCCAAATATGGGTTTTTAGCCAAATATAAAGTCCAATAGAAGTTTTCTGCCCATTAAGGCCCAAAGAGAGGTTTTTGGCCCAATAAGACTATGTGAAGAAGTTATCTGCCCAATAGGGCCCAATGAAGAGGACTTGGTCCAATAAGGATTTTGGGCCAAGAATTCTTGCGCAAAGGCCCAAAATTGATTGGACTTGGCTTATTGGATCGAGTTTTCGACTTGCATGAGGTTGTTTCGGCTTGAATCACAATGTAGGAACGTATGAACTTAAATTACGTTGCAGTTTCAATTTCACTAAATGTAATGTTGCAAGGTTACATAGAGAAAATTATTTTCTACAAGGATCAACATCTTAACCCTAATTTGCTAATTGTGACATCATCCCCCTGCTAGAGGGAATTTCGTCTCGAAATTTGTTCTGGAGTAGCCTTCAAGAGTTAGGGAAAAGATGGGGGTACTTTTGCATCATCTAGTCTTCGCATTCCCAGGTGAATTCTGGTCCTCGCTTGGCGCTCCATCGGACCTTCACAATGGGAATACGACTTTTTTTTTGTTCACTTCACCTCTCTATCCATGATTTTACCATGTTCCTGAATGAAATGGATATTTTCATTCACCTCAATTTCATCAAGCGGGACAACAAGAGTCTCGTCAGATAAGCATTTCTTTAGGTTTGAGACATAAAAGATGGGGTGTACATTGCTAAGCTCTGGTGGTAACTATATCTTGTAAGCCACCGGACCAATCCTGGAAAGGACTTCGAATGGTCCGATGTATCTTGGATTCAACTTTCCCCGCCTTCTGAAGCATATCATCCCCTTCCGTGGAGAGACCTTAAGCGGTACACGATCACCGACTTGGAATTCTAAGGGCTTCCGCCTTCTGTCAGTGTAACTCTTCTATCAGTCTCCATATACCTATATTCGTTCCTTGATCTGAACGATCTTCTCAGTTGTTTCCCGGATAATCTTGGGCCAGTGTGAGTGCTTTTTGGTACCTGCCCTTTTGCTAATTGTGTGTCACCTACCTCTACCTAACAGATAGGTGATCAACATTTTCGTCCATAAAGGGCCTCAAAGGGAGATACCTTGATGCTTGTGTGATAACTATTGTTGTACGAAAATTCATCTGGGGAGAAATGGGTATCCCATGCTTTGTCGAAGTCTATCACACAAGCTCGGAGCATATCTTCCAAGTTTTGGATTTTCCTCTCACTTTGCCCATCTGTCTCGGGATGGTAGGCGGTGCTCATATCGAGCTGAATTCCTAACGACCTGTGGTGAGATTGCCATAACCGGGAGGTAAACCTACTATCTCTATCTGAGATAATAGATTTTGGCATGCCATGTAATCTCATAACCTATTTTATGTAGATCCAGGTCAACTTTTCCATTTTATACGTTTCCTTAATTGTAGGAAATGGGCGGATTTGGTCAACCGATCGACATTCACCCAGATGGAATCAAATCTGTCTGTCGTCTTGGGAAATTTGGTTATAAAATCCATTGTGATTCTCTCCTATTTCCACTCAGGTATCTCTGGTCGTTAAAGGAGTCCCGAGGGCTTTTGATATTCTACCTTCACCTTGGCGCAAGTCAGGCACTTGCCCATATAGGTACCAATTTTTCCTTCATATTCGGCCACCAATATTGTTGTTTGAGGTCTAAATACATTTTGTCGGAACCCAGATGGACAGAATATCTTGTTTTGTGTGCTTCATTGATGACCACGTCTCTGAACTCTCCAATTTTGGGGTCGAGATCCAGTCTATGAGATAGTAAGCTCTGTCCTCTTTGATTGTGAGATTCTTGTCCATCCCACGCAAGGCTTTGTTTGCAATGTTCTCCGACTTCAAGGCTTCTAGTTGAGGCTCCTTGATTTGCGAAGACAAGTGGGAATAGATGGTCATCGTTAGTGTTCTTACCTGACGACCCGAGTATTCCTTTCTGCTTAGGGCATCGGCCACCACAATGGCCTTGCCTGGATGGTACCTGATCTGACATTCATAGTCATTCAGTAGCTCAACCCATCGCTGCTACCTCATGTTTAGTTCCTTCTAGTTCAGGATATGTTGGAAGCTTTTGTGGTCTGTGAAAATGGTGCACTTCGTCTCGTAAAGGTAGTGCCTCCAAATCTTTTGAGAGAAGAACATAGCTCCCAACTCAAGATCGTGAGTGGTATTGTTGACTTCATGGATTTTCAACTGCCTTAACGCATAGGCTATAACCTTACCGTGTTGCATAAGCACACAACCTAGCCCTTGATTCGACACGTCACAATGTACCATGAAGTCTTCTGTTCCCTCTGGAAGAGACAACACCGGGGAACTGAAGAGGGCTTGTTTTAAGGTTTGAAAAATAGCTTCTTGTTTCATATCCTAGGTGAAGGGTACACCCTTCTGGGTAAGAGTGGTGAGTGGTTTGGTGATCTTGGAGAAATTCTGAATGAACCTCCGGTAATAACCCGCGACGCCCAAGAATTGCCTGATCTCTGTTGGGGTTCTTGGGGTTGTCTAACCCTCAATTTCCTTGATCTTAGATGGGTCCACGTGTATTCCCTCTTCACTAACCACGTGTCCCAGAAAGTCAACTCTATCGATCCAAAATTTGCACATGGAGAATTTCGCGTATAACTTTTTTGCCCTTAGAGTCTCCAAAACCTCCCGTAGAAGCTGGCTGTGTTCCCTTGCTCTGAGAATAAACCAATATGTCACCGATGAAGACTATCACGAATTTGTCAAGGAAGGGTCAGCAGACCCGGTTCATCAGATCCATAAATGTTGAAGGTGCATTCGTTAGACCGAACAGCGTTACCACGAATTCATAGTGCCAAGAACGAGTTCGGAAGGCAGTTTTGGGGACATCTTCTTCTCAGACTCGCAGTTGATGATATCCAGACCACATATCTATTTTCAAGAAGTAACTGGTTCCTTGTAACTAGTCAAATAGATCGTCGATCATAGGAAGAGGGTATTGATTTTTTACAGTGAGCTTGTTGAGTTAACGGTAATCGATACACATGCGAAAGGAACATCTTTCTTTATGAAAAATAAAACTGGAGCTCCCCAATGAGAACAACTTGGTATTATGAACCCTTTGTCTAATAATTTTCTCAATTAGCTGGAGAGCTCTTGCATTTCTGCAAGGGCTAATCTATACAGTGATTTGTTAATTGGCATGGCTCTGGGTATTAGGTCAATCCGAAATTCGACCTGTCGTTCAGGGGGTATTCCCGGGAGGTCTTCAATAAATATGTCTGGGAAATCACACACCTCTGAGATGTCCTTGATGTTCTTCTCTTCCTTGTTTTTATCTACCACGTGGGCTAGAAAGGCTTGGTTCTTTTTTTGCAAGCACTTTTGTGCCTTGATGCACGAGATGAGACGGAGGTTTGCACTGGGTTTATCACCGTATATAATTAGGGTTTCATCGTTGGGTAGGTGAAGGCGAACGGCCTTCTCGCAACACATAATATCAGTTTGGTGGAGGCTTAACCAATCCATACCGATGATCACATAAAAGCTTCTAATAGTAACCGACATTAAGTTAATTTGAAATGAGTGTTTATTTAATGTTAACGTGCATCCTATGAATATGCCGTTGGTTGTTTCTATTTTCCCATTAGCCATTTCCACCATGAAGGTTTCATTTAACTTTTGGGAACTTTGATTTAGTAAGTGTTTAAATTTATGAATCAAGAAACTTCGTTCCGCCCCACTATCAAATAAGATGAATGCATAGATGTTGTTGAGGAGCAATGTACCGGTGAATACCGCTGAATCCTGTACATCCTCCCCTTGTCCCATTGCTAGGAATCTGCTTGATCTCCCTGTACCCCGATTGTTGGCCTTGGGACAATTTCGTTTGTAATGGCCAGTCTCCCCGCACCCGTCACATAATTGATTGGCCCCAACGTTGTTGGCATGGTTGTTATGTTGAGGTTGTGCTCTACAATATCGGACGGTCTGCCCTCTTCGGTTACAATTGGTGCATTGTAGGTCTCGGCACATACATTTATGGTGGAAATTACACTTATCAAATTTTGGAAGAGAGCCTAGATATGGCTTTGCAGGTGTTGGTGTAGTTGTTGTTGTTGTAGTAGGAATGGTAGCTCCGTGAACTGCTACGATTTGTTGTTCCTTCCGAGACTATTGATCTTGTTGTCCCTTTCTCTTCTTTCCCCAGTTTTTCTTGTTGTCATCCCCCTTCTTTGATTTAGGGGAAACAACCTTCGTTCCCTTTGGTTCTCCATGGTCGTAAAGCTTTTGCGCCAGGCGTTTGGCAATATCGAAGGTTAATGGGTTAGCAACAATCACATTTCCCTGAATTGGGGAGTTAGTCCCCTGATGAACCTTTCGACTTTCTAGCTCTCAGAAGTAATCATCCCCGGGTACAAGAGTGCCAGGTTGCTGAACCTCTATCGAAATCTTTTACGGTGAGATTCCATAGTTCTTGTTGAAGCTTTTGCACTACACCTCTGGGGCAATACTCATCGAGCATCAGGTTTTTGAGTTCCCTCATGACATGGAGTTTGCTACCGGTAGAGTTAGATCCTTGACATGGCCATTCCACCATGAGAGTTCTCATTCAGAAAATGTACAAGCTGTTAACTTCACTTTACTCTCTTCAGGACAACCGCAGATTTCAAAGACAGATTCGATCTTTTCGAACCATCGAGTGAGAGCTATCACACTACCGCTTCCATTAAATCGTCTTGGCTTTACGTTGGTGAAGTCCTTATATGTGAATGTTTTCTGTTGTCCTTGATTATCTCCGTTATTGGAACTTTCCGTCCCATTCCCGTTTCCTCCTCTATTTGCGTCATTATTGATGCGTGCTAGTGCTGTAGTGACTGCAGCTGATACTGCCTCCTGGAAAGCAGCAAAATCCATTTCTGGTGGAGGCAGCGGCGGTGGTGGTGTTTTTGTAGTGTTTTTGCGAATGTACCTTTTGGGCATTTCCTACAATGAATTAGGAATGATGATGAGTTCATGGAAACCCTTTGTTTCTAACGATTATGGTGGTTCGATTGTACTTATAATTGAAACCGTATTATATCAAATAGAAATGAAAAGAGAGAACATAGCAGATAACAACATCACAAATAAAACACATAATTGTCTCATTAATAACAACGTTTAGTGCGTAATGCATGAAAATTGACCTTTTAAAAGGTCTACAGTACATCGAGGATAAAATCTGATAGCATAACGACCCTGCAAGTAGTGTTATCACTTAAACGTAGGGTCAATCCTACATACACAAATAAGAAAAAAACGGGGGGGGGGGGGGGTAGCATCAACACATATCCATAACCAAATCTACAGCAAAGCAGTGGCTAGGATAAGCCCTACTCACGACGAGTGGTCCCTGGTGGTACCTGTGATGAGGTAGAATCGCCCTGAAGCTCGGCTAGTCGTCACTTCGAGACTCGCACCCTCACCTCCAGTACAACCTACCGCTCCTGATATTCCCTCACGAGGTCCTGAGTACGTTTCTACGCACGCTCCACCGCAAATCTCGTCTTGATCATCCGGTTAGCGGTCACCTGTGCCTGATCGCAATGTCCCTAGTCCATCGAACCATAACGGGAAGATATCCAGCGGGCCTCCATGTTGGAGGTTGTAGAAACCTCGCTCCATGCCGAATGGTAGGAGATGGCCCTGATGTCGGCTCCACCTCTTAATATCAAGTGCCCAAGGGGGTGTAGGGCCATTATAGCCCATTCGGTGCACCGACACCCTCGCCATGTAGGGTGGATTGATGACTTCAAACTTTGCATCTGAGTCACCCTTATCTCCCTCATAGTCCTCGTCGATATCCTCATCGAGCTCATCCTCCTCAAACTTATCCTCTATCTCTTCGGGATCCTCTTCGGGATCCTCCTCAATCTAACCCCCATTCCCCTGATTGGGGAAGTATTCCTCCCTATGGTGGTGGAAGCCAGCTATAGTGTCTACATGAGAATATATAAGTACAAGAAAATAGATAGAATGTTAAAATACCCGTATAGTATTTTATGTTTTTTAGTTTTGTTCTTAGACCCTTTTGATTTAAAGTTGATGGGTTTTAGATTTGTTGTCCAACTTGACCACTCCTAGACACATGTTGGTCATATCTCGAATAAATATAGTTGATAAGGCTATATTTACCCTAGATATGATTACATAGCTGTCTAAGTTTAGTCACGGTGTCCAAATCTTCTTATTGTTTTCTAATATGCATGTATGTATGTATACTTTGGTAAAATATTTATAATTTTAAAGTATACTTTTAGTCAGAGTGTTTTAGTCCTATTGTATTTATAGTTGGATATCTTGTATGGATAGATATACTAGTTCACTATAAACAATGCTCTGATACCAATCTGTCAGACCGAACCAGGACGGCGGAAACATCCGGGGGTGGATGACTTCTTTGTATTGTATCATCACAATTGAATATAATTGAAAACATAGCAACCAACATTATACATTAAAGATACCAACAAACATTGTTTACAAATTGTGTTTGTTCACAAATTTACACATAAGTGACAAAAAATATGATGTTCCAAAATGTAGTAAATATCCAGAATCCAAAGCCCGAATACCAGCTCACCGAGTCCCTGAGAATAAAATTTGTTTTTAAAAGTGTCAACTAAAAAGTTGGTGAGTTCATAAGCATATTTGTATAACAATATTGTAACACCTTTGATTTGTAATAATTTGTAAAACTCCAGAAAATATGATATTTTATGTGAAACATGGTTTGTAAGTCTCGTTCCAAAACTGTAAATGATCACATGTGTGTCCTTTGTTTTCTTTTGTTTGTAAGTAAAAAGACTGTATGTTCCTAGAAAATCCCATATTTCCTGTTCTATGAAAAGTTGTATTCTTAAAAACCCTAAGACTTTAGTGGTGATAATAAAATACAAAAGTGAAGCATAGTTTTATATTTTATAAAACTAGTGAAGTGTATAATTTCTTAAATCTAAAATAACATTAGTTAATCCCTATATGAGTCGTTACAACCATGCTTGATGCGACTAAAATGCTTGTCATGACGTTCTTCAGGCGTCGGTTTCGATAAGATATTTGTCACCCTAGACTGGCCTAGTCTAGCTGTAGCGAACAACTCATGTGTGGAGGTGTCAACCCCATATGGATCTATACACAAATACCTCGCTCTCCCTCGAGGAGACTCTGGTTATAACTATAGAACTTACAGTGTACGCTAGGTAGGTACGGCGAAGGAAAGTCTCACAAGTGACTTAACAAATTTACGCGAACTTGGACTCCCATTATTGAATAATGAAAATAATATTACTAGTGTAAATTCACGACTGTAGTTTTATGACATGCGTTTTTTTTGTCATAATAATTCCGTTTTATATACCGTTTTAGTTAAATTATGTATAACACTTTCTTTAGAAATAATCATTAATGGACTTATCTACTTGTAATATATGCTGTGTGATGCGACCTTGCTTCGCGTCCTCTCCGAGCTCTTTAATTGATTCTGCAAGATCACAAGAAAGAAACGCCGTCAGCCGTTTCCTGGGAGGCGGCTCCCGGAAAGACGCTCCGACAGTCATGTTAGGCAGGATTTAGGGTTTGTATGGGAATTGATGGGAGAAGATTGCTTACCCTTCGAGATCGTGTTCATGCCCTTTTATACTTAGCGACCTTGCTCGTCCGTACGAGACATGATCGCTTTTTGGTGGACAAGGTCAGGGGCGCTGATTGGAGGATTGTGTTCCTCTTTCTTTCAGAGCGCTGTCATTGGCTCCGGTGGTAATGCTCTGAACATTTACCTTGTCGCCTGACGTGTTAGATATTTTGAATATTGCACCCTTTCTGTTCTCTTATAAGGGAGTTTATTATACTTTCTCATTTACACTTTCTTTCCTTTGTTGTTCTTCTTCTCCAAGTTTGTTTTCCTCTCTTTTCTCTTATGGCGAGTCCCCCAGGAATTGTTCCTTCTTCCACTGAGTATCAACAACTTGAGAGCACCTATGGCCTCTTTTCTTTGGACGGTGTGGAGTTCCCGTTGGCCGGTTCTTCCATCACGTCCCCCTCCTAGAAAAGTTGTGGTTTATCAAAAAACCCTAGATGCTGGTCTTCGTCTTCCGTTGACCGACTTCCAGGAGGAGGTTCTTCAAAATGATGGTTGTAGTATTCAAATGCTGACTCCGAATGCTGTCAACAAAGTTGTGGCGTTCGAAATGATTTGCCAGCCCAACGGTTATCTCCCCGATTATTTCATGTTCAAGTACTTCTTCAGGTTTTGTTGTACTGGTGATAAGTATACATTTTCTATCCAAAGAGGAGGGCACACCCTAGTTCCTGATGGACGAACACCCAAAAGTTGGCAGGATAGATGGTTGTAGGTGAACCAGAGCTTGGTCGGTAGTGGTCGTTACTGTGCTAATAGTTTCATTGATACCACCCCCAAGCTTTTTCCCTATAACTAGGGTGTGGTTGATTTCCTGAAGAATGTCCAAGTATCTACCAAGGATTATTCTGAAGCTCCACTGTTCGGCGTGGGGATGAGCCCTTCCTGGAGGCGTTGTGGCAAGATGACGGTTTTCTTTGTCTTCGTCGATGGTAAGTACTTGTGTTTTCTTCCCCATTGTCTTCTTGTGTGTGCTTGCTAGGATTAGGGTTTTAACCTTTTGGGGCTTCCGTGTTCTGGCACATCTCCTTATGTTTTCATTTTTTTAGGTGTCGAATCCCCCTTATCCATGGATGAGGTTCTTGCGAAAACGCTATCGGGGCAAGTTGGAGTGTCGACAAGTAGACCTGGTCGATCACCTTCCTCTTCCTCGTAGGCTTGGTTAGCTTGTTTTAACCACCACGATGCCTGTTCCCCTAGTAACATGAGAGGATTCATCACCTGCTGTGGTGGACCCTCTGGCCGCTCGTCCTATTTCAGTCATCATGTCGATGGGTGGTGCTCACCATACTTTTGCTGAGGTCGACGAGGACAACAAGGATGGTATCATCCCTGATGTTCGGTGTATACAATCTAAGAGGAAAGCCGTATGGGCCATGGGTGAAACAGTCATCGGCGTACCCAACATCGCCAAGTGGATTCAGAGCAGACGCAACTTCTCCCGCCTTCTGAGCTCTATTTCTTCAACGCTGATGGCCGTGGTTGTGATCCCTGGTGACGAAGTTCAACAGTCCGAAGGGGACAATGGGGCGTCTAAACAGGGCGTTGTTCCTATTCAAGTTGCTTCTTCTGTTCCTGTCAACTCCTCACCTCCAAGGGATCCTAATGACCCTAGACAAGCTCCCATTTCCTGAGGTAGGGGTGTTGGTAAAGGTTCTTTTGGGCCTTCTCTTTTTGTTCCCGCTTCGAATCTTCACAACGAGTCCCGCCTATCTGTTCGTTCTAATGTTGTGGAGTTCTCCCGACATGCTTTCCCCCCAACCGTTGTTGCAAATATTGAAGACATGGGCAGCCCTGCCCTTTCCTATAATATGACTTACGCTGCCGCACATGCCATGTTTTATCTCTTTGCAGGTGCACGATGCATCCAGTTGCTTGGTGAGATGGAGGTTGCGCATACTGGGTGTGGGTCTCATGTGATTGAATTGGAGCATCATGGTTCCGCGCTTAGCGGTGATTTCCAGCGTTCAGTACAGAAATATTAGCTTCTTGTTTCTAAAAAAGCTGTTGTGAAGGAGTTCAAGTTTTATTTGGAAGTGAAAGTTGATTCTCTTTCTGAAGTTAATGAAGGTTTGATGATCCAATTTGAGAGTCTTGAGCGTGATGATGCTGATCGTGACCGAGTGATCACTGACCTACAAGCGAGTGTTGATGCCACACAATGTGATTTGGATTAGTTGCTACAAGTGGGCATTGTGTGAGTTGTGGACAGGCTGATTGAACTCTCAGACTTTACAAGCACCGTGAGTCTCATTCGTCACTCTGCCTTTGTTGGTGGAGCAAAGTCTGTTCATAGTGCTCTTGCAAGTGCTGGCTTTCAAGATCCTATTATTAGCTCCCCCGCCTCTGGCCCTGTTGTGAGTGTGAATGAGGCTCTTTTATCATTCCCTAGCATGGATTACATTTCACTCTTGGGGTTAGGAGATTTGGACATCCGTGGGATTCGCGAGCTTTGCATCTTTTCCGGTTCTGAATCCACGCCTGAAGGTATGGTAGGTGATGATAATATTACTCCTATTGTTGGTGAGGATATCCCTTACGCTGTTGTTGGTGGCGATGGTCTTGTTCTTAAAGGTGCTGGTGGTGGTGTGGGTAGCAATATTGATGTTGATATCAAGGACATTAGTGATGATGTGGTTGTTGTTGAGGGTGGTGAAATAGCTGGTGCCATGAGTGACGGTCTTGAGAAAGCTGGCGGTGGCGATGAGAGTGATGGTGGGAAAGTTGGTGTCTATGATCGCAAGGCATCGTGTGCTACCCCTCCCGGGGTGTGAAGACTTTCTGTTTGTTGTTTGTTTCTATGTTTTTGATATTTTGGTTTCTGGACTCTGATGTAGCACTAATTTTAGTTTGATTGCAACGTTTTGTTGGTGATATTTCTCTATATAATGTTGGGCTTTTTACGCCAAATCATTGCTATGTGTTTGTTGAGGACTTGATTGTATGTGTTGATTCATGAAGTTTTATGCACTAAGTATTAGGAGTCGATACGCTAAGCATTTGATTATACGTTGAGCATGAAATTTAATACACTAAGTATTAGGAGTCGATGGACTAAGCATTTGATTGTATACGCTGAGCATGAAATTTAATACACTAAGTATTAGGAGTCTATGAACTAAGAATTTGATTGTATACGTTGAGCATGAAACTTAATACACTAAGTTTTATGTGTTATGCGCTAAGCATTTGATTATGTATACAAAATTTAATATGCTAAGTATTAGGTATGCTAAGTACGAAATTCAATACACTAAGTATTTAGACTTGGTACACTAAGCACAAAGTTTTCAACTCGTCAGATGGAAAAGCCTTCACTATATATTAAACACTACAAGCGCAAGGCTCGCTAGGTGCTGAACATTTAAAATATCGCCCCCGACACTAAGCGGGGCTTGTTTGGTGAGGCGTATCGGTTTCCCGGCTTCACTCCTCTGGAAAAGAGGTTCTCTTTAGAAACTAATTTTTCTTAAGTTTCTTGCGTTCCCAGTTCTTGGTTTTTGCCTCCCCTCGATTGTTTCTAGGGCGTATGCCCCGTTTCGATTTGCTTTAACGACCCTATATGGGACTTTGCACACGGGACCCAGCTTTCCCTGTGGGTGAGCTCGACTTTCCTTGTTTCTTCTTAGCACATACTCCCCCACTTGGAATGCTTTCTTATTAACCCTTTGATTGTAATATCTTTCCACCGCGCATTTGTAAGCGGCCTGGCGTATATTTGACTTCTCATACCGTTCCTCGAGGATATCTAAATTCATCCTCAGGTCATGAGAGTTGGATTTTTCGTCTGTATGAATTGTCCTCAATGTGCCTATTGTTACTTCCATTGGGAGCATCGTCTCTATTCCATACATCAAGCTGAATGGAGTTTCCCGTGTGCTTATTCGTGGGGTGGTTTTGTATGACCATAGCACTGCCGGTATCTCCTCAGCCCATTTTTCTTTAGCCTTCCCTAACCGTTTCTTGATCCCATTTACGATGGTTCGGTTGGACACTTCTGTCTGCTCATTCGCCTGTGGATGTGCTACTGATGTGAATCGTTGGTTTATTCCCTTGCTGGCACACCATTCCTTGAACGGGTTCTCAGCGAATTGTAGCCCATTATCACTGAAAAGCTTCCTGGCGTGCCAAATCTAGTCATGATGTTTTTCCAGACAAATTTGATCATCTGTCTTCTGATATGCACACCAACGGTTCCGCTTCGATCCATTTCATGAAATAATCCACAGCAACCACAATGTATATCCCCCATTGATAAAATGAACAGGGGCTAGATATATTGGACAAGGGTGCCGGTGGGTTCGCATGGATTGGGGAAAATACTTGGCACTCCCCACACTTCCTTAGGAGCTCTACCACGTCCTGGTACGCGGTGGGTCAATAGATCCCCATCCGGAGCACCTTGTTAAGGCGCATGCACCCTCGTGTGCACTCTCCTAGCCCACATGTGCTTCCTGGAGGGCTTCTTTACCTTTGGATTCGTCTACACACCTTAGCCACGGTGTTGTGAACCCCTTCCAATATAGCTCTCCATTTATCAGCGCGTATGAGGGTGCCTTTACGCGTATCTTTCTGGCTTCGTCATGGTTATCAGGCAGGATGCCTTGTTGTGAGTATTCGATCAGTGGGGTCATCCATGTGGGTCCGGCTATTGTGGGGATGTTTACTCGTCTCTCATCTATGCTTTCCTTGAGCACTTCAACCAAAACTTTCTTTGACAAGTGATTAAAGCATGTTGACACAAACTTGCTTAAGGTGTCCGCCCTCCTGTTCTCACTTCTCGAGATTTGCTTGATTATGAACTCCTTGAAAGATTTGGTGAGATGTTGCACTATTTTGACATACCTCTCCATTCTTTTGTCGCTTGCCTCAAAGCTCCTGTTAATCTGGTTGGCGGTCAGCCTTGAGTCCGTCAACGCCGATACAGCCTCTTCCCCTATCTGGTTCGCCAGGCACAACCCAACGAGCAGTGCTTCATACTTCACCTCATTGTTTGAGGTGCGGAAATCAAAACCAAGCGCGTATGTGACCTCTTCTACCTCCGGGCTAGTCAATACTAGGCCTGCCCGGAGCCCTCTTTGCTAGATGGCCCGTCGGTATACAATATCCATCTCCAGTTGTTTTTCGGAATTTCTTTCACTGCTAGGATTCCTTCTTTAATTATGTTTCCCCCGTCGAGGATTTAGAGCAAGAAATATGCCAACTCTTTCTCTTTAATGCTCATCCTCGGGTGATAATTTATGTCGTGCTATCTTAATTCAACTGCCCACTTCGCGAGTCGGCCTGATGGTTCTGGCTTGAGTAGTATCTGTTTAATTGGGTAGTTCATTAGGTCCTCGATCTGGTGCACCTGAAAGTAACATCTCAACTGCCGTGTAGCGTAAATGAGCGCTAACAGCAACTACTCTAGAGTGGGATAGTTGACTTCGGGGCCTTGCAGCGCTCGGATGACGAAATACATCAGCTTATGCTCTCCCTCCCTTTCCACAACCAACACGGAGGATATAGCCTCATTTAAGGTCGAGAGATATACCTGCATTATCTCGCCTGGGAGAGGGCTAGCCAGTGTGGGTAACTTGTGCAATGCTTTGTTGATCTTCTGGAGTGTTGACTCTGCTGCCGTCGTCCATTGAAAGTTTCTTTTCTCGATAAAACCGTTTAGTGTGTGAAAAAGCAGCATGGCCTTGTTAGCCGATTTCGAGATAAATCTACTGAGCGCTGTGAGTTTTCCGTTCAGGCCTTGTTCATCCCTCAAGTTGTTTGGAGGTGGAATCTCCATAAATTCATCCACTTTGACTGGGCTAGGCTGGATGCCTTGTCTGGTAACATAATATCCCAAGAACTGTCCTTCTTCTACCCCAAAGGTACATTTGCTTGGGTTAAGCTTCATCTTCACTTTTTCCAATGTTCTGAAAGTCTCTTCCACATCTCGTAACATTTTTGCTATATCCGAATTTTAATAAACATGTCGTCAACATATACTTTGATGTTTCTTTGAATTTGGTTGGAGAATATCGAGTCGACCAGCCGCTGATATGTTGATCCCTCATTTTTTAGTCCAAACGATATTTTGGTGTAACAAAAGGTGCCGTGGTCGGTATAAAAAATTGTCCTTTCCTCATCTTCCTTGCTCATAAAAATCCGATGATAAACTTTATACGCATCTAGAAAAAACTTTAGCTTGAAACCCTATAGCGACTTCACCTTCTGGTCGATTTCCGGTAGGGGATAGCAATCCTTGGGGCACGCCTTATTCAGGTCTGAGAAGTCGATGCACATACGCCAAGACTCGTCATGCTTTTAGACCATGACAGGGTTAGCGATCCAAGTTGGAAATAACACTTCTCTTAAAATTCCCGCCTTTGTTAGCGTTGCTACTTCTGCATTGATCGCCCTGTTACAATCTCCCCCTTGGACTCTCTTCTTCTGCTTGATCTTGTTTGTTCCTGGATTGATCAACAACTTATGTTGTATGACTTTCCTATCCACGCCGACCATGTCTATGGGAGTCCATGCATACACATGCTTATATCATTTGAGCAGGTCGATGAGCGCCTTCCTGGTGTGCTCTGGGAGGCAATGGCCAATGCTGATTGGCTGGTCGGGGTTTTCTTTGTTAATCACCTCCTTCTCAATTATTGTTTCAGCTCGCGCTTTCTTGGTTTCCCTTGTTATCTCTTGTAACATCCAAAATCCTGGTACGTCTTAAAACCCTAAGGATTATAATATTTTCATAAATGGTCCCTTAAGTACGTTGGGCGTACATAAGTGTACGATTAGCGTACTGCATGGAAGTGGTCACCGAGGAATCAAGGTACGTTGGGCGTACCTTGAGTTACGCGGGGCGTATGCGCCATGGTCGCAAAACCCTAAATATCCAAACTTGAGGCCTATTTAAACAACCTTAAGTTCCTTGGACTAAACCCTATAGAGCCTCCACATCCTTAGAACGTCCATATACTCCTAGAAACGTTGTGAGATCATTCTTAAGCCTTAAAGAGTGCATTTGTGGCCTTTTTGTGTGTATTTCAAGAAGAAGGAGTGGTCAAGCAAGCTTGGATCAAGTGGGTGCTTCAAGACCCTGCACCAAAAGCATCTTGCAAAGCTTCTGGAGGTAAAAAGCTTGCATCTTTCCTTTCTAATCTTTAGATCTAGCTAGGGTTTTGGTGGTTTGTCCATTTTATGAACTTTGGAACTCTTTTGTTGGGTTAAGCCTTCCCTTTTGATATGAAAGTCAGATTTGAGGTCTCCTAGTCATTTAGGAGTATAAAAATGGAAGCTTGATGAGAGATTTGACCTCATGCATGGGTAAAAGACCTTGGAAAGGTCTTAATGTAGTGGTTCGGTTTGTATGAGACATGCAAGGGCATAAAATTGCCAACTTTATGCCTTAGGACATCTTTTCAGACTTAGATCTAAATTTTGGTCATTAGGGATTCGAGCATTAAGCACTTAATAGGAAAAGTGCTTAATAGGGTTGTATGCTTGGCGTAATTGTCTGTATGCAGCGCGTAGTCCCTAGACCTTCAATACGCTGCATGTACCAGGGAGGTAGTTGGGCGTACATAACTTAGTTGGGCCCTAAGCTGTTTTAGGCCTTTGGGCCTCATTTGGTTGTTGGGCTTGATTGGATATTGTGAGTTATGGGCCTTTTCATCTAATTAGGCCATGGACTTATTGGTTGGGCCTTATTGGGCTAAGGGGCCCATTAAGGATATTGGACTTGGACTTTGGGGCCCATTTCCAAGAAAAGGGTAACTGGGCCTTGTGGGTAGACTTTGAAGATTGGGCCTTTACTTGGGTAATTTAAGGCTCTATCATTGATTGTATTATTATTGTTGTTATTTAGCTTGGGAGGGTGAGAATTACTAGGAGGGAAGTATTTGTATTCACCGGATGGAGGTGAGTCTTCTCAGCATACCTATGGGTCTACGACACCAAGGCCGACCCATTATGTGTACATATTGTATGTGTGTTATTTATTTATGAATTGATATGTTATGTGATATTATACTGTTATGGAAGACCCTGTGACATTGGATATAAGACTATGTGGGGTAGCCCATGACATTCCTAGGTAAAGACCATGTGGGGTAGCTCATGACATTGGATGTAAGGCCATGTGGGGTAGCCCATGGCAATCCTAGGCGAAGACCATGTGGGGTAGACCATGGCATTCTTGCTGGATTGTATTGCATGGTTTCTGTGGAATGCTCTGGGAAACTCACTAAGCATTTCACATTTGAGTTAATCAGAAAAAATCTCATAAACCATAGATTGCCAAACATATGTTTTCAAATTAACATTCATTGTGTGTGGTATGCTCTGGGAAACTCACTAAGCATTTCACTTACAAGTTGTTGATTTGTTTCAGGTAATTCTGAGCCCAAGGGCAAGGGTCCGACGTGATGATGTGGCGCTTACTCTATCTCTCTTTTGAATGTATTTGGGACCCCCTGATGTTTTAAAACGGAAAACAATGATGTAATGAATGTTAATTTGAAAACATATGTTTGGGAATCTATGATTTCTGAGATTTTTTCTGATTAACTCAAAAGTGAAAAATTTTCTTTGTAAAATTGGTTCGTTACAAGTTGGTATTAGAGCCTTGGTTGGAAGGATCCGGGCACATCCTTGGGTGTGTCAGGACTCAAACTAAGGAGGTGATAAAATGATTTCAAAAGTAACATAAAATGAATTTAAAAGAAACCCACAAGATGAGAGTGCGACACACGTGATCAACCCAGCCAAGTAAGTAGTTTCCCAATATGAATAACCATGTTATACTGATATTGAGTTTCGTTGATTATATGGAACTTGTTAAGTGTATGTTTAAAAAAATTGTATACGGTTAGGGGCTTATAGCCTTAGAATTATTGATTTGGCCTTATTATCTTTTCCTCGTTGGATGTAGTCTTAGGGTAGAATCTATTATTCGAAAGTCTATTTGATCCTTTCTGTGTATAATTTGCATGCATAGAAGCAACCTGTCATGATTGGTTTGGTTGATGTGAATAGAGAAAATTTTAGCTGAGCCTGAGGCTGATGTACCCGGTATTGTGGGGTATGGTTGGGTTGTTGGACGAATTGAAGTTATTAGGTAGAGCAGTGGGGAAAGGTATAGGTAGGTGTGGAAGTTAGTATTGGGCTGTACTACTAGAAGCACAAGACCTGTACCCGAAGCATTGCTAGATCTGATGACCTCGAGGAGGACAAGAGTGGGGAGATCACTTATATGGATATCCTGATCATTTTAATTTATGATATTTTAGTTCAGCATGGTGATGACACAGTTCGGAGCTGGGGGATCAGGATCGGGATCTGGATCCGGGGTTGGGTCAGGTGGCACTACTAATGGTATTAATGAGAGGTTGCGAGAGTTGATTGTAGCCGAGGTTACGAAGGGAATTCTTGACGCTACCCCAATCATCTTTGGGACGATCAAGGAAGGTATGATGTAGATCATGGAGGAGAGACATAAGGAATTCAATGCCAATGTTTTTGTGGGTCAGGGCAGAGCCTGAACTCCCTTGTTTAGGGAGTTCAAGGCATGTGGAGCTCTAGAGTTCTCTGGGGTCAGGTACCCCATTTTGAGCAGACGTTGGATATCAGACATTGAGAATGCCCAGCGCACGAGTTCATGCCCATAGGAGGCAAATGTTGGATTTGCTTCTTGTATGCTGAGGGATAGGGCCAGAGATTGGTGGAGTGAGGTTACTAGCCAGGTGGGAGCAGCCGGTGTGGCTGAGATGTCGTGGGCTGAGTTTGTTTGATGTTTCGATACGGAGTTTTCACCACCTATTGAGGTGCAACGGTTGGTGAGGGAGTTTCATGGGCTGCAGCAGACCACTAAGACGGTGGTGGAGATCACCGCCAAGTTTCATGAACGACCTTTCTTGATTCCTCAGTATGCTGTGGATGAGGAGATGAGGCAGACCCGATATCTGGCTATGTTAAGGGATGATATTCGGGAGTTTGTGACCTTTACAGGGTGCAAAACCCTAAATGAGATGGTGGATAAGGTTCATGAGAGGGGATGGAGTTGAAGTCCCGCACGAAGCGGAAGACTGATCAGGTACAGGCAGCGGGGGCTCAGGCTATAAGGCCTAAGACTTCTGATTCTTCGGGTAGTGGCTAGGAAGGTCGGGGCCGGTGTGCCAAGTGCGGGAGGTTTCATAGTGGGGTTTTTCGGACCGTCGGGATATCAGGATGTTACTCTTGTGGCCAGCAGGGCCACATGATGTGATATCCCCTAATTTCTCGGCCAGAAAAGACCGATTTAATTTATGCTTTTTAAAATAAAATCAGAGAAATCTTCTTAAAAGATGTTGCGGAATTGGTCCCCAAAACAAAACACGATAAAAAGTTTATCAAAACCTTTCCTTAAGAAATGTATAGTTTCTTTTTATATCAAAACCTCCGGATGTCATGTTCCGATACATATCAAAAGCATAAACAAGACATTATAAGCCTTTCAACAGTTATTTACAACTACTGGCCTATAATCAAAAATCTCTCATCATCCTCCGACTATGCTTAGGGTCCACTACCTATAATCATAAAAACTAAGTGGGTCAGGCTTGGGAGCCTGGTGAGCATATAGGGTTTTCTCAGCCATAAGAATATCAGCGGGATGGACACTACTGCTATCATGAGGGACCTAGCCTAAGTAATATCTGTTGGATTAGTGTCTAAGTCCGTAACCATATTTGGTATGTACTTGACCCGAATGTGCATGGTCCTTTTGGGTTGCCTTCACCAAAGCAACTTGATAAGGTAATTTAATATGAGAGAGGAGATATTATGATTTATTAATATATTATAAGAATAATATATTAAAGGAGAAATCATATTTATTTAATTAGTATTAGTCATAAATTAATTAGGAATTAATTTGGTGACTAAAAGAGACAAATTAAATAAAGGGGTATAAACTGTCAAATGTGTGATAGTTGAGTTTTGGGCTAGGAAACCTAATGGACTAAGGGGGAACGAAATTATGATGAAGGATCATCATATTTTCGTCCAAGGCCTCATTCCAGAAGGTTCCTTGGGCTGCTTGGTGGCTAAGCTGTCCATTAGGGTTTTTGACTGAAACCCTAGCACCCTATAGTATAAATACATGCCCTATGCTTCAATTTAAGGCCACTTGATTCCAAGGGAACCCTAGGGCCGAAATTAGCATTATCCCTCTCTCTCTCTTAATTGCCTTCTTGCTTCAAGGTGTTTGTGAGCCATTAGAGGCACTACAATTGTGGTGCTTGCTTTCAAGAGTTCAAGAGAGTTCAAGAGATCAAGGAAACTAGTTGTTATTGCTATATAACAACAAAGGTATGTCTACTACACTTCTATGTAAATTTCGAAAATTATAGAAGCATGCCAGGGTTTATTTTGTGTTCATATAGTTGTATGTCTTATAGTGAAAGCATAGATCCAAAATAGGGTTGTATGCACACATAGGATTGTTTGTATAAAACCTAACAGTGGTATCAGAGCCATTGGTTTTTTGTTTTCAATTGGATTTGATGCATATTATGAACTTGACAAATTAGGGTTTAAGGCAAGTAAACCCTAAGGCTTGGTGATTTTCGCAAATTAGGGTTGCAAAACCCTAGTTGGCGATTTTTTGATAGGGTTCTTAAACCCTTTTGCCTAGCCTCCAAAATTTCGAAATTAGGGTTATCAAACCCTAGGGATTTCGAAAATCCCTTGTCCCCAAGATAAGGTCCCAAGTTTTTAGGGATATGGATAATACTATCTTTGTGATTATCAATTTAATTGTTTAAACTAGATAATTGAAGATCTTGTGTTATCCTTTCCATATATTTAAAAATAAAAGGATTAAATAAATTAATAGTTTAATTTTATGATAATCCCTAAAGATTTAATAATTCAAATTAATTGTTTGATTTTGATAATTATTAAATCAAAGTATTTTTTGGTGTTTAAAATTTTAAATTAAATTGCCTTAATTTTCGAAAAATTTTTAATACACATTAAGATGCTAGTATTTTTGAAATGTTTTAAAAATACACCCTTATACAATTATGATATTATAAGATTAATTATTATATATGTATAAGAATAAGCTAGTCTTATCGCTAGTAGGCCTCATTCACGAAGCCGGTCTATAAGGTGGGTATAAGGTTGCTGCCTATAAAATGGCGCTTAATGGATGTACACTCACATCTACCGCTTGCTTGACTGGTGGAGGGTCGTTAGCCGAACGGATAGGATAGGGCACTTAATTCCTCATTAAAAGTATAATGGAAATATCAAAGTAACTACATTGTTTTACAAATTCCCACTCTTAGTTACTTTAGGGTAAAATGTGAAAATGATGCTAATCCATGGAATTACACTTCGTACCCTTGTCAAACGTTGATGGAGCGCGTGTGGTTAACCGGCACATCAATTTGGGGATGACATTGGTAGTGAAGGGTGACTCGATGTTTGTCATAGATCAATGGAGCGTGTGTGGTTCACCGGCACATTGATTAGGTGATAATGACATTGAGTGCACCACGTTGATTCGCATGGTTATTCACAAATTTGTTTGCGATCCTCGGCATCCCAGTCGCAAATTTGAAATGCATATCGAGATTTAAACATGCCATTGAAAAGTTCAATGAATCTCAAAGATCTAGGAGTTTTCAATACATTTAAAACCTAAATTGCCTTTTCGTTTTTCATGGTGAGAATTAGTGAATCGTCATTCACTTACCTTCAAATTATTTACTTTTAGAGTACGGCATCCCTTTCTAAGTTGTAAATAATGTTGTTGGATCCTAGCCCTAATTACTCATTTGGGTGTTTAATTAGGGATTCATTTCTAATCAAACTTTGTTCCTTTTTTCAGATGTCTACAAACAACAACAACAACGCTTCTGGGTCATTCTCATTGATGAACTTGTGTCAGAAAGTGACATTTGATGGTTCAAACTTCAACGAGTGGATGAGGTATATCCGCATGATCACACGCTACGAGGACAAAGAATATGTCCTCGATGAAAAACTTGAGAAGATCATCCCAGATGTTGCTACTCCTGAGGAATTGGCCGCCTTTGAGGCCCACGAGCGTGATGCCACGAAAGTTCACTGCATCATGCTGGCCACCATGAACCTCGAACTCCAAAAGTCCTATGAGGACATGTATCCCTATGAAATGCATCAGGATTTGTTGGAAAGGTATCACCAGAGCGCGAGGCAAGAGCGCTATGAGATCATTACTAACATGATCACCGCTAAGATGGGGAGTGGAGAATCCCTAACCTCTCATTTGCAGAAAATGCAGAGGTATGTTGATCGTCTTCTCAAACTTAATGTTAAGTTTGATGAGGATTTGGCTATAGACATAATCCTCCACTCCTTGCCCTCCTGCTACAATCAGTTTAGGATGACCTACCATATGAATAAAGAGGAGGTCTCCTTGAGCAAGCTCCAAGGACTTTTGAGGACTGCTGAGAGCAACCTCAAAGACAAATCCGTTGCACCGTCCCCTGCTGTGGCCGCTCCTGTGATGGCGATAGGTCAAGGAAAGGGTAAAAAGAGGAAGGCTCCATGTAAGAGCCACCATAAGGGGAAACCCCGTGATGGTTCGTCCTCAAGTGGGACCAAAGTAGGCCCCGCTAGACCCTCTTCCGATCCTAAAGAAGCAGAGTGCTTCTATTGCCACCAAAAGGGCCACTGGAAGCGAAGCTGCCCACAATATCTGCAGGACATTAAAGATGGGAAGATCAAGCCCACATTTGCAGGTATGTATTCTATTAAATCTAATAACTCATCATTTGCTACTTCATGGGTTCTTGATACAGGATGTGGTTACCACATTTGTTCTGATTTGCAGGGCCTAAAAAGAAGTAGGGAAATGGAGCATGGGAAGATGAACCTGATTATGGGAAACAGAAGATCATCGCCTGTGACCAAATTCGGTGTTTATTCTTTAGTGTTGAGTAATGGGTTAGGAATAGATTTAGAGAATTGCTGTTATTCGCCAGATATGGCAAGAAACATTATTTCTTTTCACGGGTTGTTTAGACAAGGTTTCAGATATTCTTTTGATAATAGTAATGGTTCTATTAATGTTTATTTGAATGGTGTCTTTTATTTCAATGCATTACCTTGTAATGGGATTTATGAATCTGTGATGATTGTTGATAATTTCGGAAATAATTTTTTGAATATTGATTCGTCTACTAGTCTAGACAAAGCATGCTTGTGGCACTGTCGCCTTGGCCATGTCAACAAGAAACGCATAGCCCAACTCCAAAAGGATGGAGTGTTGGAATCATTCGACCTTAGGGACGATGATACATGTGAATCTTGTTTACTTGGGAAGATGACCAAGTCACCCTTTACTGGCACTTGTGAAAGGGGTGAGGGTTTATTGGATCTCATACACACTGATGTGTGTGGGCCCTTTAGATCCACCACAAGGGATGCTTGCCGCTTCTACGTGACTTTTACAGATGATTATAGCAGATATGGATATATCTACTTGATCAAGCAAAAGTCGGAAACCTTTGAAAAGTTCAAAGAGTTTAAGAGTGAAGTGGAGAATCAGCTGGGCAGGAAAATCAAGATGCTTCGGTCAGACCGAGGAGGAGAGTACCTAAGTCTTGAGTTTCACGACTATCTAAAAGAATGTGGAATCGTTTCACAATTGACGCCTCCAAGGACGCCACAATTGAATGGTGTGGCTGAGAGACGTAATCGGACCTTGTTGGACATGGTTCGTTCTATGATGAGTCGGACTTCGTTACCAATAGCTTTCTGGGGGTATGCCTTAGAGACTGCCGCCCATATACTTAACTTAGTTCCCACTAAGAAGGTTTCCAAGACTCCTCACGAGATGTGGACAGGGAAGGCTCCCTCGTTGGCACATATTAAGGTTTGGGGTTGCGAGGCTTTCGTACGACGAGAGACTCACGACAAACTAGAACCTCGTAGTGAGAAGTGTTATTTCATCGGCTATCCGCAGAAGTCTTTTGGCTACCTTTTCTATAGACCAAGTGACAATGTTGTCTTCGTTGCTAGAAGAGGAGTTTTCCGAGAAAAGGAATTGATAGGCCAAGAAGACAGTGGGAGGCAAATTGAACTTGAAGAAATTCAAGATCAAAGCGATGAAGGAACCTCTGACACTGGCACTCAACTTGAGGAGGAAACTCCTGTTGAACCTGTTGACGTGTCCTTACCTCTTCGACGTTCCTCTAGGGCTAGTGTTCCACCCCAGTTTTATGGTTTTCATATTACTACTGAAGGGGATACGTTTATTAGTGATAGTACACTAGTAAATTTGGATGAACCTAGCAGCTATAGGGAAGCCATGGCAGGCCCAGAGTCCGCAAAATGGAAAGAGGCTATGGACAGCGAGATTCAGTCCATGTACGACAACCAAGTTTGGAATTTGGTTGATAATGTACCGGGTCGTAAGACAGTCGGATGCAAGTGGATCTTCAAGAAGAAGACGGACATGGATGGGAAAGTGCATACTTATAAAGCGCGATTGGTTGCGAAGGGTTTTACTCAAACTCCCGGAGTTGACTATGATGAGACCTTCTCACCAGTTGCGAAGATAAAGTCTATTAGGGTGATGCTTGCCATAGCTGCGTTTCATGATTATGAAATATGGCAGATGGACGTGAAGACCGCTTTCCTTAATGGAAAGTTGGCTGAGGATGTCTACATGAATCAGCCAGAGGGTTTTGTCGATGTGAAGCATCCGAATAGAGTATGCAAGCTTGAGAAATCTATTTATGGATTGAAACAAGCATCTCGCAGATGGAATCTTTGTTTTGATGAGAAGGTTAAAGAGTTTGGCTTTCTGCGAAGCGAAGATGAATCTTGTGTGTATGTCAAAGCCAGTGGGAGTATAATAAGCTTCCTCGTATTGTATGTCGACGACATATTACTCATAGGAAACGATATCCCAACCTTGCAGGAGGTCAAGTCCTGGCTTGGGAAATGTTTCGCTATGAAGGACCTCGGAGAAGCTGACTATATTCTGGGAATAAGAATAGTAAGAAACAGGGAAAAGAGACTGATAGGACTCAGTCAGGATACATACTTGGAAAAGGTACTAAAGCGTTTTAGTATGGAAAATTCCAAGAAAGGGGAGTTGCCAATCCAAAGCAATACCAAGCTGAGTAAGACTCAGAGCCCGAGTACAGAGACAGAGATAGCTGATATGAGCCGAGTACCTTACGCTTCCGCAGTAGGCTCTATCATGTACGCTATGACTTGTACTCGCCCTGATGTGGCCTTCGCTTTAAGCATGGTCAGCAGATATCAAGGGAATCCTGGTAGAGCACATTGGATTGCAGTTAAGAATATTCTTAAGTACCTACGGAGGACCAAGGAATGGTTTCTAGTCCTCGGTGGGAGTGATGACTTAAGGGTACGAGGGTACAGTGATGCTAGTTTTCAGACGGATCGGGATAACTTCCGATCGCAGTCGGGCTGGGTCTTTACCCTAAATGGAGGAGCAGTGACTTGGAAAAGTTCCAAGCAAGAGACCGTAGCTGATTCAACGTGCGAATCAGAGTATATTGCGGCGAGCGAAGCGTCAAAGGAGGCTATATGGTTGAAGAACTTCATTGGAGACCTTGGAGTTGTGCCATCCATAAAGGAGCCCGTGGAAATTTTCTGTGATAATGAAGGAGCGGTTGCCTTAACCAAGGAACCAAGGGATCATGGCAGATCTCGACATATCGACAGAAAATACCACTTTATTAGACATCGGGTAGAAGAGGGACTCCTCGTTGTTAAGAGGGTATCGTCAGAGGATAACCCAGCAGATCCCCTTACGAAGGGACTGAGTAGGGTCAAGCACTTGCAGCACGCTAGGAGCGTAGGGCTGAAGGACGATATTAGTTTAGATTAGATAGGTAGGAAACTTGTAATAGATAATGTCGTATTCAACGATTGATGATTAAATAAAAGTGTGTTATTTATAAGAAAGTTTCTATCTCGTGTTGATTATTTATCTATTGTTTCGATTTTGCATGTTTTGACTTCCTGAATAATGAGATTATTCGAACAGTCCACAATCGCTCATATGTTGGAAGTAGATATGAAGAAAGATTGTCATAAATTTGTTTGTAGATTGTCTGAAAAGTTTTAGACATAGCAAAGGTTTGCTGCAAAGTTTATGAGTGCTTATGAAATTAGTATTGAGCATTGGAACAGACCCACACTTGCTGGTATTACTTCATGAATGACATCATAAGTGATCGCAAGATGATAATATCATATAATCTTTAAACCTAGAGATATGGTTATTGTTTGCTAGTTGATTGTACATTGATAATGCGAAAACGCATCAGTAACTTGATGTTATAAAATGTATTATTGTGTGTGGTTTAACTAGTAAATGATAAAGGCATATTAGTCGACGTTTTTCTGTTCCTTTTATTCTATGAGGATAAAAGCGATATCTCGGCCACTTGATGATTTGGTTTGACTTATGTGCCGGGCCCGGTCAAGATGAAGTTGATGTGTTCAACTGAGTTCTATGTCGAACAAATCAGAGATCAAGAAATAAAATGCTAGACATTAAGTATTGTTAGCATGATATCTAGAACAGAGGATTATACGATCCCTTATCTAAAGGACGGATTATTGGTCAGAGTTGACAGCGGCTATTGGAAGCTACGATTGCTATCGGGTACGGAAGTCATATGTGAGATATAGTTACTAGACTTATCCAAGTGGGAGACTGTTGGATTAGTGTCTAAGTCCGTAACCATATTTGGTATGTACTTGACCCGAATGTGCATGGTCCTTTTGGGTTGCCTTCACCAAAGCAACTTGATAAGGTAATTTAATATGAGAGAGGAGATATTATGATTTATTAATATATTATAAGAATAATATATTAAAGGAGAAATCATATTTATTTAATTAGTATTAGTCATAAATTAATTAGGAATTAATTTGGTGACTAAAAGAGACAAATTAAATAAAGGGGTATAAACTGTCAAATGTGTGATAGTTGAGTTTTGGGCTAGGAAACCTAATGGACTAAGGGGGAACGAAATTATGATGAAGGATCATCATATTTTCGTCCAAGGCCTCATTCCAGAAGGTTCCTTGGGCTGCTTGGTGGCTAAGCTGTCCATTAGGGTTTTTGACTGAAACCCTAGCACCCTATAGTATAAATACATGCCCTATGCTTCAATTTAAGGCCACTTGATTCCAAGGGAACCCTAGGGCCGAAATTAGCATTATCCCTCTCTCTCTCTTAATTGCCTTCTTGCTTCAAGGTGTTTGTGAGCCATTAGAGGCACTACAATTGTGGTGCTTGCTTTCAAGAGTTCAAGAGAGTTCAAGAGATCAAGGAAACTAGTTGTTATTGCTATATAACAACAAAGGTATGTCTACTACACTTCTATGTAAATTTCGAAAATTATAGAAGCATGCCAGGGTTTATTTTGTGTTCATATAGTTGTATGTCTTATAGTGAAAACATAGATCCAAAATAGGGTTGTATGCACACATAGGATTGTTTGTATAAAACCTAACAATATCATCCTACGACTTTACGTCCCTAAACACCTATAACGAGGGACCTAGCCTAAGGAATATCATCGGGATGGACACTAATGCTAAGGGGTCTCCTGAGCCATACATGTCCTAAAGGCAACCATGAGGGGGATAGAGTACGCCAATGAACATTTAGTTCATCAACACCTACAAGTTGTGAATCTGCAAGTGTTCCACTGGACTGTCTAGAAGAGTCTGTGGTTGTCATCTATACTCCGCTAGATGACTACAACAACAACAATAACATCGAGACCTCTCACCATTTTAACACACATCAACTATTTAATCTACCCATGTTCTACCTAACATATTTGGTAGATAGAAAGCATATACAATTTAAAACTTGTATAAAACTTCTATTCAACAATCACCTCAAATAAACACTTAATATAATTACACATAGCACGTATTTTATAGAAAATATTCCATATCTAGGTGTAAGATGAAAGTGACTACACACTTACATGATTTGATGATAATCGGGCAGCAATTCGTTGCTTAAAATGATTGTTCTAATAAAACCGGGAGTTTTATTGAGAAACCAGTCTTTGCGAAGGCCGAGCTTCGAAACCGAAAAGATAAATTTTCCGGGCTTCTCGGGCACTTCGTGGAGTATTCCGGGTGTTATAATCGATACCGGGGCTTTGGGGGATGTTAAGATGAAGAAAAATATGAAGAAAGGGGGTAAATATGGCAAAATTCCAAATCTAACTGGGAAGGCTCGCATACCCCTTGTATTTATAGGGGTACGAAGCCGGCTTGGTGGTGGGGTCCGCAAGCAAGGGTCCGCAGGTGGCTGCACGTGCGAAGGCCTCGGTGGCAGTTGCTGATTGGACCGAGGTCTACTGGTCCATCTGCGAGGCTCGGTCCAGCTACGAGCTTCGGATTGGGTCTCCCTTTGGTCGAATCAGAATCCGACACGCAACTATTGTTCATGTGAGGGAATGCGACACGTGTTGGACTCCTAGTGGACCCCTTCGGATGACTCAGCAGACTTCAGACACGTGGCGCGTTTTGAGTGAGGGTGACGTGGCCGAAGTCCACATGTGCGAAATTCCTCGGTTTTGGGGATTTTTCTCGTTTTTCGCGCCAAAAGTTCTGAAATCCATAACTTTTGCATACGAGCTCCGTTTTTGACGTTCTTTATATGCACGCGTAGGAAAAATTACGCTCTACAACTTTTGTTTAGACTTCGTTGGCTATTTTTGACTTTAAATTTTATATTATTATTTTTAACAGACCGGGATAGGCAATCCATTAAAAATTCATAATTTCTTCATCCGACGTCCGTTTTCGTCATAATTTTTACCGTTGTGCTACTAATGACGTGACCTTCAATTTTCGTTTAGGTTGTATCGGCTAAAAATACTCGATCTAAAATTCGAGTTTTTAGCTGTCTACTTCTATGTTGAAACTTCGAAAAATCATAACTTCCTCATACGAAGTCAGATTTGGGCGTTCTATTTATCAAACTTCTCGGTTTAATGAATACTACAACTTTTGTTTAGGCCACTAAGGCTAAAAAGTAGTTTATCAAAAACTCACTTTTTACGATCGTCGGCCCCGTGCCGGTTTGTCGTGAAACTTCGACAGGTCATAACTTCTTTGTTATAACTCGGATTTTGGCATTCTTTATATATCCGTAATCCTTGTCACACCCACTACAAGTTTGTTAATAGATATCGACTTTATCTAAAATTTATTTTTTGATGCTCATTTTTATTCTTAATTAATTAATCCCTAATAATTAATCATAAAACACATAATTCACATAATATTCACATAATTCCTTTTCATTTCTTCAAAATGAGTTACAAAGGTTAACCTAGAGTATCACCTCAATATAAATGCCTATACTAGAAACATGAGTGTTACACATGAGTAAGGATTGCCCCAAGAAGGGCATGATATGTTTTCGCTGCAACCAGACAGGCCATAAACAGGCCGATTGTCCAAGGTTGCAGGGAGGAGGAGGAGGATCAGTGGTGGCACTCCCGCTCACCACTATGATGATTACTGACGGCCGCCCTGTCATGGCGGAAGCTCCAACGGTGAAAAGCCACTCTTTTTAGCTGACTACCGAGGAGGCTCGGGCAGCACCAGACGTCGTGGCTGGTATGTGTTTATTCTTCTCTATCTTGTGTTTGATAATTGCTTATATGTATGCATTATGTTTTGCATAGGGACCTCTTTTGTCAATGATATGTCGGCTCATGTTCTATTTGATTCAGGTGCTACCCGATCGTTCGTGTCTCTTGCGCTCAGTAAGAAGTTCCGAGGCACGCTGGGGCTCTGGATACCCTAATCGAGGTACAAATTGCAGATTATCACATTGTGAGTGCTGCGAGGGTATACCAGGATTGTGTCCTGAATGTGCATGGCGAGAGGTTTCACGATGATTTAGTTGTCATACCGTTGCGAGGTTTGACGGTAATCATTGGGATAGACTAGGTGGGGGCCAATGGGGCCATGATCGTTTGTGAGCGATAGTTGGTCAGGGTTCGAACCCTAAGGGGGAGGGGGGAGCTGGTTATTCAGGACGAGAGGGCATCGCAGGGTCCGACCCTCTGTTCAGCCGCAAGGGCCAGGAGGTTTTTGTAGTAGGGCTACATGAGATTTTTGGGTTATGTTTCGGATACGCGGATAGTGGCAGTAGCGGATATTGATAGAGTGCCGATAGTGCAAGACTTTCAGGATGTTTTTCTTGAAGAATTTCCTGGGGTGCCTCCGGAGAGGCAGGTGGAGTTTCGCATCGATTTGGTGTCGGGTGCCGCTCCGATAGCCAAGACACCATATCGGTTGGCACCACACGAGATGCAGGAGTTATCTATGTAGCTTTAAGAGCTGCTAGACCGAGGGTTCATCCGTCCGAGCACTTATCCATGGGAAGCATAGATCCTTTTCGTGAAAAAGAAGGATGGATCAAACAGGATGTGCATTGATTATACGGAACTGAACAAGCTGACAGTGAAGAACCGCTATCCATTGCCAAGGATTTACAATTTATTTGATCAATTTCAGGGTGCATCTTGGTTCTCCAAGATTGTTCATCGGTCCGGGTATCATCAGATGAGGATTAGGGATGAGGATATATTGAAGACAGCTTTCAGGAATCGTTATGGGCATTATGAGTTTGTGGTGATGCCATTTGGGCTAACCAATGCCCCAACAACATTCATGGATCTCATGAACCGGGTGTGATGACCGATGTTGGATCAGTCAGTGATCGTTTTTATTGATGATATCCTGGTTTACTCCAAAACCAGAGAGCAGCACGAGCAGCACTTGAGAGAGGTGCTAGAGACCTTAAGGGCGGAGAAGCTTTATGAAAAGTTCTCCAAAAGTGATTTCTAGCTTCGAGAAGTGAAGTTTTTGGGGCATGTCATCAATCAAGAGGGTATTTCGGTTGACCCAACCAAGGTGGAGGCTGGGATGCGATGAGAGGTACCAAGGAATGCCTCGGATATTTGTAGCTTCTTAGGTTTAGCGGATTATTATCGGAGGTTTATCTAGGATTTCTCCAAGATTGCCATGTCATTGACCCGTTTGACCAAGAAGAATGTGACTTTCCGGTGGGGTGAGGATCATCAGAGGGATTTTGAGACCCTAAGGCGGAGGTTATGCGAGGCTCTAGTCCTAGTACTGCCTGAGGGGTTAGATGAGTTAGTGGTATACTATGATGCATCGATATCAGGGTTGGGTGCAGTGTTCATGCAGAGGGGACATGTGATTGCTTATGCCTCAAGGCAGTTGAAGCCTCACGAGGGAAATTATCCCAAACATGACTTGGAGCTGGGGGCGGTGGTGTTTGCCCTCAAGATTTGGATGCACTATTTGTATGGAGTGCGGTTCATTATTTATACCGATCACAAGAGTCTAAAGTATTTGATGGATCAGCAGAACCTTAACATGCAACAAAGGAGATGGTTGGATGTACTAAAGGATTATGATTGCGAGATCCTATACCATCTAGGGATAGCGAACGTGGTGGCCGATGCTTTGAGTCGCAAGGCGATGTGGTCCATGATTAGGGAGATTTGTATGAGGAGGTCAGTGATTTCTCCTTTGTTGGAAATGATCAAGGGGGCTAAGGTGAGGGGGTGAAGAAGGAGAACTGGAAAACAGAGAAAATTCGAGGTCAGTATACCTTATTTGCCAAGGATAGCCGTGGCGTATTGAATCAGTGTGGTCGAGTGTAGGTACCATTGGCAGAGGGAGTGAGGCTGAGACTGTTAAAGGAGGCACATAAGTCCAAGTTTTCAATACATCCACGTGCAACAAAAATGTATAGGGAATTGAGACTAAGTTATTGGTGGCCCTACATGCAGCGGGAGATCGCCTGGTTTGTGGAGCGGTGCTTGACTTGCAGGAAGGTCAAGGCTGAGCACCAGCAACCTCATGGCAAGGTTAAGCCGTTACCGATTCCCATGTGGAAGTGGGAAGAGATCACTATGGACTTCATTACGAAGATACCGAGGATGACTGGAGGAGTAGATGCCATATGAGTTATTGAGGACAGACTGAGGAAGAGTTCCCACTTCATTCCGATCTCCGAGAGTATATCCACAGAAAAGTTAGCAGACATTTATGTTCGAGAAGTGGTGGCTATGCACAGGGTGCCGGTGTCAGTGGTTTCGGATAGGGATGTTCGGTTTACATCCAGGTTTTGGAAAAAGTTCCACAAGAAACTGGGTACTCAACTACACTTCAGTATAGCATATCACCCTCAGACTGACGGTCAGAGTGAAAGGACGATCCAGACATTGGAGGACATGCTGCGAGCATGCGTGATGGATTTTGGAGGAATTTAGGATACATAACTTCCACTGGCAGAGTTCTCGTACAACAGTTATCATGCCAGTATCGAGCGAGCTCCATTCGAGATGTTATATGGTTGGAGGTTCAGGACCCCAGTATGATGGGACGAGGTTAGACATCGGGTAATAAGGAGCACGGAGGTGGTACTCAAGACCACCAGATTGATCCAGCAGGTCCGCGACCGGCTTCGGGTCGCGTAGAGCCGCAAGAAGAGTTATGCTGATCGACGGCGATCGGATCTTGAGTTTGAGGTGGGGGATTTTGTTTTACTAAAAGTGTCACCCTGGAAGGGGATTATCAGGTTTCTTAAGAGAGGTAAGCTAGGGACTCGATTTATAGGCACGTTCAGGATCATGGCATGAGTGGGCAAAGTAGCGTATCGTTTAGAGCTTCCAGAAGAGCTTAGCCAGATCCACAACACCTTCCACGTGTCTCAGGTTCAGAAGTGTGTTGCTGACGAGTCCGCGGTTATATCCTTGGATGATATTCAGGTGGATGGGGGCTTGAATTATGTCGAGAAGTCGGTTTCCATTCTTGACAGGAAGACGAAGGGACTTCAGAACAAGGAAGTGAAGTTGGTAGAGGTGCAATGGCAGCACCGAAGGGGCTCCGAATGGACATGGGAGCTAGAGGAGGTGATGCGGGAGCATTACCTCGATCTGTTTTCAGCCACGGACTTCGAGGGCAAAGTCTAGTCCAAGTGGGGGAGAGTTGTAACATCCAAAATCCTGGTTTGTCTTAAAACCCTAAGGATTATAATATTTGCATAAATGTTCCCTTTAGTACGTTGGGTGTACTGCATGGAAGTGGTCACGGAGGAATCAAGGTACGCTAGGCGTACGTTGAGTTACGCGGGGCATACGCGCCAGGGTCGCAAAACCCTAAATATCCGGACTTGAGGCCTATTTAAACAACCTTATGTTCCTTTGACTAAACCCTAGAGAGCCTCCACAGCCTTAGAACATCCATATACTCCTGTAAACCTTGTGAGATCATTCTTAAGCCTTAAAGAGTGCATTTGTGGCCTTTTTGTGTGTATTTCAAGAAGAAGGGGTGGTCAAGCAAGCTTGGATCAAGTGATTGCTTCAAGATCCTACACCAAAAGCATCTAGCAAAGCTTCTGGAGGTAAAAAGCTTGCATCTTTCCTTTCTAATCTTTAGATCTAGCTAGGGTTTTGGTGGTTTGTCCCTTTTATGAACTTTGGAACTCTTTTGTTGGGTTAAGCCTTCCCTTTTGATATGAAAGTCAGATCTGAGGTCCCCTAGTTATTTAGGAGTATAAAAATGGAAGCTTGATGAGAGATTTGACCTCATGCATGGGTAAAAGACCTTGGGAAGGTCTTAATGTAGTGGTTGGGTGTGTATGAGACATGCAAGGGCATAAATTTGCCAACTTTATGACTTAGGACATCTTTTTAGACTTAGATCTAACTTTTGGTCGTGGGGGATTCGAGCATTAAGCACTTAATAGGAAAGGTGCTTAATATGGTTGCACGTTGGGCATAACTGTCTGTACGCAACGCGTAGTCCCTAGACCTTCAGTACGCTGCACGTACCAGGGAGGTACGCTGGGCGTACGTAGATCAGTTAGGCCCTAAGCTGTTTTAGTTCTTTGGGCCTCATTTGGTTTTTAGGCTTGATTGGATTTTGTGAGTTATGGGCCTTTTCATCTGTTTAGGCCATGGACTTATCTGTTGGGCCTTATTGGGCCAAAGGGCCTATTAAGGATATTGGACTTGGACTTTGGGGCCCATTTTCAAGCAAAGGATAATTGGGCCTTGGGGGTAGACTTTGAAGATTGGGCCTTTACTTGGTTAATTTAAGGCCCTATCATTGATTGTATTATTATTTTTGTTATTCAGCTCGGGAGGCTGCGGATTACTAGGAGGGCAGTATTCGTATTCATCGGATAGAGGTGAGTCTTCTCACTGTACCTGGGTCTACGACACCAAGGCCGACCTATTATGTGTACATGTTATATGTGTGTTATTCATTTATGAATAGATATGTTATGTGATATTATGTTGGTTTTGAAGACCCCGGGGGGAGCCCGTGGCATTGGATATAAGACCATGTGGGGTAGCCATGGCATTCCTAGGTAAATACCATGTTGGGTAGCCCATGGCATTGGATGTAAGGCCATGTGGGGTAGCCCATGGCAGTCCTTGGCAAAAACCATGTGGGGTAGCCCAAGGGCAAGTGCCCGACGTTATGTCGTAAACCGCACTCTATGTCTCTTTTAATGTATTTGGGACCCTCTGATGTTTTAAAAAAGGAAAAAAAGATGTAATGAATGTTAATTTGAAAACATATGTTTGGAAATCTATGGTTTATGAGATTTATTCTCATTAACTCAAAAGTGAAAATTTTTCTTTGTAAAATTGGGTCGTTACATCTCTACTGGTTGAATGACCGTGAAATATTGGAGTTACTTCGACGGTGTGGCAAGAATCGTAACCGGGCCTTCGATGGTGCTGAATTTCACAATTCTGTGCATTGTTTATGGGACTTCTCCCAAATTGAGTAGAGCCGTCCTCCCCAAGATTATGTTGTGCTCTGCCGAGTGGCGAATTACGAAGAAGTCAACTAAGACCGTTTTCTTTCGTTGCTTATCGTGGCTGGTTAGCATGAGTGGTAGATGAATTGTGCGAGCGGCTATAAGCTATGTCCTATGAACCATACTAACCTTCCTATTATGGGTCTCAGATTGTCCTTCCACCGATCCGGAAGGAGACAAAAACAATGCTCGTAGATTATGTCTGTTTAGTTGCCCATGTCGATGTATACCCCATGTATGACAACATTCATATTAGAGGCTTAATTTATGAGTGGGTTATCACCTCTCCAGCCTTCTGGTTTGGGGTCTTGTGTTGAGAACGTAAGCGCTTGCTATGTGGTTTCATGGCTTCCTTGATCGACTGGTCCTACTTACCTGCCCATCTTGCCTCGTATCATGAATATTTCCCTGGGCTGAGCACCCTCTCGTGGTGTACCTTTGGCGTTCTCGACGTCGAACTTAGCGTGTAAGCTCCGTGCTATCTCTACCGTTCCACCTTTTCCTTTAGTTCAATTCTCAATGTGGTTTTTTGCCCATGAGCTTTTGTGACAAAGGACCTAGTAGGATTCCCCACGTGAAAGCTCCTGTTATGAGACCCTCGCCGTGCCCGGGCACATCTAACGTCGCATTTGTGAATCTTTTCAAATATTCCCTTACACTTTCACCTTCTTTCTGTTTGCATCCAATGATGGAGTTGTAATCTCCTTTATACTTTCGCAGTTGCGTAAATTTGTAAGAAACAAGTACTTGAGTTGTCCGAAGTTGTAGATGCTCCCTGGGCGAAGTGTTTTGAACCATGTGCCAACGATTCCATCGAGTGTTTTCAGGAACTACGTGCACCAGAACCGCTCGTCTAGCTTGGGCGATGTCATCGTCCATTCGTACGTATTGGTGTGGCTGTCCGGGTCAGTGGTGCTGTTGTACGTTTTTAGGTTGGGGAGTTTGGCTGTGTTTAGGATATCGTAGTCTAGCAACTCCTTAGCGAACATGGATGTGAGGCTCCGCGACAGAAAATCTTGGATTTGGATAGCTAGCGGTCCTTGCATGTTATATTGGTGAGATGTATTATATGGCTGCACCCCCGGGTGGCGTTAAAATGCATGGTAGCTTGGGTTTGGGCTGTAGAAAACTTGCTACTGGAATGGCAGTTGAAGGGAGTATCCCGAGGAAATGGGATGAGGTTAGGCTGGAGGTTGATTTGTTGGGGTTTGCTGCTGGCTGGTGCTGGTGGTAACGATAGGTTCACCCCATGTGGCCGTTGCAGGGTAGAAAACCGGCGAGGGGGTTACCATGGTTTGCACGAGCAGTGGTAGCGGAAGCATCGGATGCGTGCTCATCAACGTCTGGTTTGGCAATGATATCTGGGATGGCGGTTAGGCGCTTGGTATTTGTTTTACTGACATCGTGGTTGGAGAAACTGGTAACTGGTGTTGCATTATCGGTGTGAAGAATGGTGGCATTTAGGGTACTGGGAATGGTGTCGCCGTTTGTTGGAATGTTAATGGCATTTGAAGGGGTGTGACTAATGGTACTGTCACCTGAGTTGGCCTTGACTGATCAGATAAAGGTTGTGTGGTAGTACCAGAATTTGTTCCCGACGATGCGGGTGGCGGCGTAGTTGGTTGCTGGCTTCCTAGTGGTATTGCGGTTACTATAGTGCTTCCTTCGCCGGTGTGTTTGGCCGTCATAGGTGGCGGTGTTTCGTCCAATGGTGCTGTGGAGCGTATGGGGCTGGCTTGGGCTTCTCGAGCTCCATCGTTGCCGTCGGACGCCATTGATTTTGCTGAACGGTGCTTTTAGTTTCGTTCTTCGTCACACGAACGGATGGCGCAAAATGATGCAACCTTGCTTCGCTTCCTCTCCGAGCTCTTCTAATGGATTCTGCAAGATCACAAGAAAGAAAGGCCGTCAGCCGTTTCCCGGGAGGAGGCTCCGGGAAAGACCCTCCAATGGTCAAGTTAGGCAGGATTTAGGGTTTGTATGAGAATTGTTGGGAGAAGATTGCTTACCCTTCGAGATCGTGTTCATGCCCATTTATACTTGGCGACCTTGCTCGTCCATACGAGACATGATCTCTTTTTGGGGGACAAGGTCAGAGGCGCTGATTGGAGGATTGTGCACCTCTTTTTGTCAGAGCGCTGCCATTGGCTCCGGTGTTAATCCCTGACCATTAGCCTTGTCACATGACAATATATTTTGGCTTGGCGACCGGAATGTCCCTGGCGAGCACGAGCCTTTCACTGAGGCGCCCTGATCTTAGAGGCGCTGGCGAGCACTGAGCCCGCTTAGCTTGGCTCGGTTAGCATGCCATGTTCCTTGGCCGGGCGCGACTCTTCCGTGCCGGCTTAGGCACATCATCATTGTGTAAATAGCATAATCCTTTTAGTTCTAAACCATTAAAATGATGACGACATATTACGGCGATTTTACTAATAAAAATAGTTTTTAGTAAAACAACCAAGTTTTGTAGCTTGTTTAACACACCAAAATTTAGTTTAAGAATTTTGTAACACAAAATATACTATTTTGGTGTGAATCTAGCATGTCATGATTTTTACAAAAATAATTATAGAAATCTTGAAATTTATTATATTCCATTATTTGTGTAAAGTATAAATGTTAAAATTTTATATGACCAAAAGTTAACCATTTTTTAGTGTAACCTATATTTTCACCATTTTGCTTGAACGAACATTACCACAAAACTTTCTAGCACAAAAATGTTACTAACATATATTTTATGATTTTGAACATATAATAAGAACCTTTTTAGTGGTAAACTTGTTTCATCTTCAACACATAACCATGATATATGAAACTTTCCAAGTCATAGATTTACCCTAGCCTCATGAGGCTTGTAAATCTCGAGTTATTGAGTATTAGCATGAAGTATTGAACATGTCAAACACAATTAGTTACATAAACACACAAGAGAATGCAAACATCCAAAGATTTAAACAAAACTTGACTTGTATCCCCCCCCCCTCCAAAAAAAAAAGTGGGGTATGAAGCTCACCTTGGAGTTTTCGAGTGGTAGAAGAAGAAGAAGAAGAAGAAGAAGAAGAAAATTTCGAGCCTTGCTTGTGTTCTTTGTGAGATTCTCGAAATGTGGGTGTGCTAAGGGTCATATACACGAAAATGAGGGTGTAAGTGGAAGGATCTTAGCATAAACATGAAACAAAATACTTTGAGTTTATCATAGAACTTACGAAGAAGCCAAGAATCAGATATTTGGTAGTGAAGAACTCGAAAAGTTTTGAGAGAACAATGGAGGATGTTCTTTAGAGCAATGATAGGAAAATGAGTTGAGAGAAAAGTTTGGAATGAGAGTGGGAGAAAGGGGGGTCAGCCGATCTAAGGGATGAAGGGAGAAGAAGTAGGGTTGACTTCTTCTAAAGGTGATGGGATTTTCTTTGATGCATGGGGGTTAAAGGCTTGGAGACATGTTAGACAAAAATGAGGTGTCATGCTCATTCTCCAATCATTTACCTTTTTTTATTAACCTATAACCGACCCATAGGGTTCTTGGCCCAAAGGGTGGCCCATAAATAGTCTGCTACGATTTTGGTTTGACCCAATATAGAGCCCAATAGAAGTTTTCGACCCAATATAGAGCCCAATAGAAGTTTTCGACCCAATATAGAGCCCAATAGAAGTTTTCGGCCCATTAAGGCCCAAATATGGGTTTTCGTCTCAATATAAAGTCCAGTAGAAATTTTTGGCCCATTAAGGCCCAAAGAGAGGTTTTTGGCCCAATAAGACTAAGTGAAGAAGTTTTCAGCCCAATAGGGCCCACTGAAGAGGTCTTGCTCCAATAAGGATTTTGGGTCAAGAATTCTTGGGCTAAGGCCCAAAATTGATTGGACTTGGCTTATTGGATCGAGTTTTGGACTTGCATGAGGTTGTTTCGGCTTGAATCACAATGTTGGAAAGTATGAACTCAAAAACCATTGCAGTTTGAATTTCACTAAATATAACGTTGCATGGTTACATAGAGGAAATTGTCTTGTACAATGATCAACATCTTAACCCTAATTTGCTAGTTGTGACACTAACCAAACCAGAACCTCTATTTGGCGAGTTATTATTAAGAATCTAGAAAGGCAAAGAAGGGAGGTCTATGCTCTGGAAACGAACAAATGGAAAACTTACTAATCAAATAACATATATAAGAGTGTTAAATACAACATAAAACATACCAATCTATATGCACATAGACGAAGATGTACAACCGCTACCCGAAACACTAATCTTGCCCCTACCGGAAACCCTAATCGTGCCGCCACTATATTAGTTGGAGGAAAAAAAGATCGAACAGAAAAACAGAGACGATGACACACCGATGAAGCATATATGTCAACAAAACACCAGATCCTTCGAAATCTGACCAAGACGAACCAAAAATAGTTCGAAGGAAAACAAACCAATGAACCCTAGTAGGATTGAGTTGAGTCCGATGAAGCAGATCTACGGCAATTTTAGAACGATGATGACGGTCTCCGGTGAAGATAACTCCAACAAAAATGGTATCCGATGAAATGGGCTTCTCCGGTGTTTTTGTTTTTTTCTCAACAATGGAAAAGGAGAGGGTGTATCAGGTTAGAGAGAGAGAGAGAGAGAGAGAGATTTGTCTTTTTTTAATTTCTTTTTTATTTTTTTTAATTAGAAAAGTATTTAAATAAGTAAACACTTTCAAAACAACCTTTGTAACCGGTTAGTGTCAGTATTAAGGGTTAAATTGCAATATATATATATATATATATATATATATATATATATATATATATATATATATATATATATATATATATATATATATATATATATATATATATATATATATATATATATATATATATATCATAGATTTTTATTCTGTTAATAAGGTTAAAGTTTAAAGACTTTTCAGGAGATTTTTATATATACTAAATTTTTTGCAGAAAATTTATATTTATTTATTAAAAAACATAAAATAAAGATGTCATCTACATCCATTTCACTAAAAACTAATATTGTTCTTAATTAAAAAAAATACAATAATGATCATTTATATAATATTTTAGGGATTTTGTTTTGTTTCTCTTTAATAAATATCATTACTACAAGTATAAAAATACCATCTGTAACGTCCTAGAAACCATAGTAAAAAAATTTCATTTTTTCAAAGGACATTCTCATAGAAACAGTCAAGTATTCAAACCATTGTTTCAAAATGTATCAAAAAAAGTAGAGTATCTAAACATCTCTCAAATAAAATCAATCAGGATGATGTATGATCATGCCTTCGGCTTCCCCCGATCCTCTAAAGTACCAGAAACATGTAAACAACTATATGCCAAAGCTTAGTGAGTTCCCTCAAAATACCCTACACAACAATATACGTAAAAGACATGCACACATGAGCCTACAGTTTGCCAGGACCACCTCGCACGGCCTACATGTCCCATGGACCACTCTATCGAGCCTACAGTCCAACTGGACTGCCTCGCAATGTCTTTAGTATAGATGGACCGCTCCCTTGGGCCTTCAGTCTAACTAGACCGCCTCGCAAGGCCTACAATACACTGGACCGTCCGAGTATCTTTGCTTACAACACAAACTAGGACTGCCTCAACCCTAACACAATATCTCGATATATACAAAAAATGTCATGGGAGCTAAACCTCCATGCCTTGGGAGCTACTCTAACTAGCTTAATGCATTTCCCAATGCATGTCCTAAACTCCAACTAGGTAAAAAAATGATGAAAATGAGGTCAAAACCTCATGCAAGGAATCAAAACTCAATCATACTTCAAATCTAGAACATATAACCACAAGGGGACCTCACGGATCCATAACATTGCCAACTTTATGGGATCCTAACACACTAACTAACCTAAACATGAAGAACAATGCATCGTAGTCTAGATCTAGGAACATGACACATAAATATTAGATCTTGAAGACTCACAATGGTCCATAAAATATGCTAGAATATGGAGGAAGAGCTTGCTTGTTCGATCTACACTCAGTGAACACTTTCTTTTCTTTCAAGGCACCAAAATCACCACTAAAAGCTTCAAAAAATTCAATAATGGAGGCTAGGGTTCGTTTGGGGTGAAAGGGAGGTGATGGAGGCCGAGTGTATGCAAACCCTTGCCATCACATCCCTTAAATAGGACTTAAGGCCCAAAAAATTAGGGTTTTACATGCAGTCGAATGCCACATCGTAGCCAAGATCTTTCTACGTGGTGGCACTTAAGAAGAATGCACATATCACTCGGGTGCCACCATGTCGTGGTGTTATCATCACCTTGTCATGGCTTGCACAAAGTCTTATATTTAAGCCTTAAATGTCCACAACAACAAAAGCAAGTATTCTTGGAACTTCGTCTTACAATTCTAATTTATGACAAATACTTGATTTGGAAAAACTACTTCATCCGTGCATGTAAAATTCGGATACACGACAATATAAGTTTCCAAATAGTGAGCACCTTTTTCTTTCATCACCTTATCAAACTTTTCAGTTTCTCCAAAAAACTTGTTCAACAACAACTTCTGGAATTGAAGTTTCAGTTGAAACTTTCTTTTCTATCTTACAAACATTCGAAACTTTGATTTCTTCCTCCTCATCATCACTACTATCTGTCTGACTGTCTCGAAGTTCCACATCATCAAAGTCAAAAAATTTCGAAGTAGAGGGATTACCAATGTCATCTTCAACCATCAAATCATTAACAAATTCTTTACCTTTGACTTTAGATGTAATGTTAATGATAGATAACTGAGAACAATCAATACTTTCTTCTTCTTCAATTTCACTGATTTCGCTAAGATTATCCGAATTCTCATCGACATCAACAAAATTGAGTTGTGAATCAAGTTACGAATGTTCAGTTCTTTTCAAAAATTTCACTTGTTCATCTTTTGTCAAACTTTGATTAACAATAGTAACCAATTCATCAACATTTAAAAACTCATCTATTTTAACAACGCCATAAGCAAACCTATCGTCTGGTACATTGTTAAAATCAGCTATTGTGTTTTCACAATCATATGACATGACATCAACTTTTTCTCTTTCGAATGCAAGAAAAGGCAACGATTTACGATGTTGTTCTTTGCTAATGTCAGAAGAATGATGTAAAGCAGTTAATTTGGCATATAATCGTTTTGCTGAATTATAATAGATGTTATGTTGTGCCAACAACATCCTTACATCTTTATCTAGATTCTCTTTATCATTATTGACATTTCCTAATTACAACTCTAGATACTCTACCCTGCAACGTTTCGTTTCTAGCAACTTTTGAGTCTCAAGCAATTGATTATTAAGTTTCTTTGCCTCGTTACTAGCAGACACAACAATAGCATCAAAGTAAGCAACAATATCATTAAAAGCAATTATTTCAGAATCATATGCATGTAAAGGAATATTAAAAGATTCAAGTATAGAACGTACCATAGTTTTCATAGGAGATTTGTCACTTGACTTCGAAATGAAGCAATGTCCAGATATCTCCTCTCCTTCTCCATCCTCAAATTCTGCAAACATGGCACCATGAGTAGGACACCTCATTTCTTCATCATCAGATCCATATGACCAAATCTGATAAGTACCACTTTCTTCATCTTCATAATCTCCTCTTTCCACAAGAGACAATCCCTTGGCTTTCTCACGAACTTCCTCCAGTTTTTCATCATAATATGCTTCATCCTTCACTCTATTCTTCTTTTCCTTTCTCTTTCGAAGCATACAATCAATTGCAAAGTGATTCGCACCATTGCAATAATGACCATCTACACCATTATCCCCTTTCAATTTCTTTTTTGCCTTAAACTCTTTCACTTTGTCATCATTCTTCTCATTCTTCTCAGGCTTTTCAAATTTCTTTTTCTCTACTACACCAGACTTCGTAAAATTTCCTTTCTCCTCACTTTGCTTTCCCTTAGGATTAAAAGGCTTTTTGAAAAACTTCTTAGCTCAATTATTCGAGTAAAAAGCTATAGCTTCATCATCCGAATTCAAGAGGAAACCTTCTTCATCTGAATTCTCCTTTTCAGCAGATTCCACCTCACTTTCGAAACTAGAGCCAGTGGTCCACCTAAACTCTGTTTTGCTTCATCCATTATTTTTGAAACTTCACTTTCATGTGTCTTCAGCTGATTGTATACATCATTCAAAGATGAACTGTTGAATCTCTGTTGAATTTTGATCATAATACTAACACTCCTCCATTCCTTCCTAAGTCCCATAACAAAAGTAAGATAAACTCTATTAGAGACCTTGTGATTCCATAGCGGTTGCATCTATAGATCAACTCATTCAAACGATCATAGTAAAATTCAATTGTTTTAGTTTCCTTTTGTCTGAACTCCTTAAACTCAACCAAACATTGCTTAACAGAATTGATCTTAGTTTTCTCGCTTCCTTGATACTTTTACTTGAGAGTATTCCAGATATCCTTAGTAGTTTTACAACCACGAATGGTGGCAAAGCACCTCTTAACTCTCTAATGCAATGCTTTTTGTTGTTCTTCAGTCTTGTTTGTTGATCTCCAAAAGCAGAAGTAGTTCTAGATGAACCAATGTTTTGAACATTAGATGGAGGTTGAACTGTTCCATTGATGCAATTCCACAACTCTTCATCCAGACCATTCAAGTAGTCTTCCATACGATCCGCCCACTGATCGTAGTAATCTGGAATCAGCATTGGAATTTTGGTTGATGATCCGAGCAGATGAGAATAAGAAGTCATTGTATTCATGTTGAAGTTCTGAGTTGATGAACACTCGAGAAAAATTCAGAAATCACATAAAACTTGATGAATTTGAACAAATGAATTTATCAAACGAATTTATTAGGAACTTACAATCGATCACTCGATTATACAACTTGAATTCATAATCTAATCAAATCGGTAGATCAGACGTGATTTTCAGAACCAAAAGTGCGGAAACTTTTGAGACAAAAAAATGACTCAAAATCAGATGATTCAGAATGAAAATCAGATCAATGCAGTTTGATTCCTGCTCTGCTACCAATTGTAGAATAATTGTATACGAGAAATTGATTACGAACAAGATTAATCAATGTAATGAACTTTGAAAGTAAATAAGACTTTGAATTTTTTATTACTCTCAACAAGCTTGATTACAACACACAGACACTAAAATTGGAAAACTCGTCTATCTAAATCTAAGCTCTCTCCCCATTTATAGGAAACTAGAGAGTACAAAAAATACTAAGTCTAAAACCCTTAAGCTTCGTATAAAGGTGACTTAGTAAATATGTTACATACGAAATAGAATAAACGCTATTCGACTCTTTGCAAGGCCTTTGTCTTCCTATCAAGAATCACTGTTGGTCTTCAAATTAGTTTAGGTGCTCGTTGATCTGAGTGTCGTCCAATGGAACTACTGTGGTATCATCCACTAAGAACTTTCGAAGTTGGGAAATACGGAAGGTGCTATGAATCTGGTTCATCTCCTTAGGCAGACCTCAACGGTAGGCCACCTTGCCCACCCTGTCCACCACTCGAAAGGGCTCGACGAACCTGGGGCCCAACGTTTCCCACTTCCTGAAGCATATAACACCCTTCCAGGGTGATGCCTTCAACAGAACCATATCTTCAACCCGAAACTCCAACTCGAATCGTCTCTTATCAACATAACTCTTATTTCGGCTATGTGTTGTCTGTAACCTCTATCTGATCTTTTGAATACGCTCTATAATCTGGAACATCACCTCAGTTCTCCCCATAACCCTATGGTTGACCTCTCCCCAACAAGCTAGAGTCTGAAACCTCCTCCCATCAAGAATCTGATAAGGAGGTGCACCGATGCTAGAATGATAGTTATTGTTGTATGAAAACTTAGCTAGAGGAAGGTAGGAGTCCTAGATCCTACCAAAATCAATAACGCACCCCTTCATCATAACCTCGAGCATTTGTATAGTCTGCTCACTCTACCCATCTGTCTGAGGGTGATAAACAGTGTTGAAGTGTAATCTAGTTCCTAACTCCTCATGGAACCTCTTCCAAAACCTAGAAGTGAATCGTACATCTCGATATGATACAATGGAAATTAGCACACCATGGCGAGCAACTATCTATCACGCATAAACATAGGCCCATTTATCGGTTGAAGAACTCTCCTAAATTGCAAGGAAATGGGAAGTCTTGGTCAGGCGGTCAATAATCACCCAAATAACATCAAATCCCTTAGCCGTCCTCGATAACTTTGTGATAAAACCCATGGTGATCTATTCTTATTTCCACACAGGAATCTCCAAAGGCTGTAACTTGTTGTGCAGTCTATGGTGCTCAACCTTGACCATCCGACATGTCAAACATCTCTCCACAAACTAAGCTATCTCTCTCTCTCTCTCTCTCTCTCTCTCTCTTCATGCGAGGCCACTAATAACTAAGTCTCGAGTTTCAATACATTTCATGGATACAGGGTGAATCAAGAACTTGGACTTATGCACATCCCCTAGACATGTCTGTTACATCCCACCGAAAACTTGAACCCAAACTCGTCCACACTAGGCCAATAATTCTTGACTAGCAGTGATGAATCTATTAATCTGACCCTGATCTTCTCCTTATTCTAGTTCTCCCTCTTGATACTTTCAGCCTCAGGCTCCTTAATCAAATCCAAAAGTGGTTAAATGATGGTCATCCTCTAACATAATCCTCGAACAAGGACACTAGCCACCTTGCGGGTTAAGGCATCAACGACCACATGGCCTTCCCTGGATGATAAAGGGCATCACAATCATAATCCTCGACCACATGTAGATGGTAGAATGAACCCCATAAATATAATGTCACCAAATCTTGAGGGTAAACACCACTTTCCCCAACTTTGAGTTATGTGTTAGATATGTAGCCTCATGAGGCTTCAACTGCTCGGAAGCATATACAATAACTATACCTCTTTGCATGTGCACCACCCCTATACCCGAGATCGAAGCATCACAATACATCACCACAAAATCCTCAACACCCTCTAGAAGGGTCAATATGGGAGACTCACATAACCTCTACCTTAAAGTCTCAAACACAGATGGCTGCTCACCCCCCCCCCCCCAATGAAAATCCACACTCTTCTTTGTCAAGGGAGTAAGAGGAACAAAAATCTTAGAGAAATCTTGGATAAACCTCTGATGGTAAGTTGTCAACCCAAGAAAACTCCATATCTCAGATGGAGACTTCGAGACCTCCCACTACATAATTGCCTCCATGTTAGCCGGATCTATCAAAACCCATTGTTGTTGACGAGGTATCACAAGAAGTAGACCCCTTACAACCAAAACTCATACTTGGAGAACTTGGCATACAACTTCTACTTCCTCAACACTTAAAGTAAATCTCGTAGCTGCTCCTTATGTTGCTCCTTGGTTTTAGAGTAGACAAAAATATCATCAATGAAAACAATATGTTACATCTAGATCTTTGAGGTGTGAATTTTAAAGCAACTTAAGAGATTTCGGATGGCCACCATAAGGTGGATGTATCACCACGATGTGTCATGGTCTGCATGAAATGTATACCTCATTTAGATTTCACGACGGGACACTATATTGGTCACGACGTGGCATCTAGGCATAGGTAAACCCTAATTTTCTGGGCTTAAGGCCCTATTTAAAGGAAGTGAGGGCTAGGGTTTTCTCCACCCTGAGCCTCCATCACCTCATAACCCCTTGAAGCAAACCTTAATTCCTTTTGCTCCATTTTGAGCTCATTTTGGTGTTCTTGGTGGCTCTTGAAGAAAGAAGATGGCTTTTGTGGTGTAGATTGCATATTCGCAAGCTTATAAATTCATTTAAGCTTTCCTGGACCTTGGTAAGTAATAAATTTCTAACCTTTATGCTTTAGGGTTCTAGATCTATGATTTTTGTCCCTTTTCTCCACATTTAGGAAAGTTTGGATGGAATGATTCCATAAAGTTGACAACTTTATGGATCCTTGAGGTTCCTTGAATGTTATATGCTTTAGATCTGAAGTATGGTTGAGTTTTGAATCCATGCATGTGAGTAAACCCTTTCGAATGGACCTTGGTAAGTAATAAACTTCTAACCTTTATGCTTTAGGGTTCTAGATCTATGCTTTTTGTCCCTTTTCTCCACATTTAGGAAAGTTTGGATGGAAGGATTCCATAAAGTTGACAACTTTTTGGATTCTTGAGGTTCCTTGAATATTATTTGCTTTGGATCTGAAGTATGGTTGAGTTTTGAATCCATGCATGTGATTTTGGTACCATTTTCATCATTTTGGCTTAACATGAAATCAAGACATGCATTGGACATGCATGTCTGTAAAGCATCACTTTTTTAGAATGGTCTTGGAGTAAGAAAACGCTTTAGAAAGTTAGAATGGGTAGCTTAAAGGATTCAGGGCTTAATGCATTAAGCTTCCCTAATGCAGTTATGGATACCATGACATGACGATGGGGGATCATAGACTATTTTGGACGGACTCTGTAACGACATGGTTGCATGACCATCACGACCTGGCAGTATAATTGACTTTGATTGAGTTGGATCATTACCATATTTCGATCGAGTTTGAGTTCATTTTGCATGACGTGACCATGGATTGATCATGACGTGGAAGTCACCTGATGCTGAATTTGACTGTTGACTTTTGATCCTCTTGACTTTTGGTCAAATTGTTAGTTCTAATGTGTAGACTAACGTGTGACTTTTTGTGATTCGATAGGTGGATTGTAGTACCTGTTTCATGACGTTGATATGTGGTTGTCTGATTTTGTGAGATAATTGAGTCTTTCTTACTAAACTATGTAGGATGCTAGTTGTCTTTGTGATACTTGCATGGAATACCATGGGAGTAGCCCATGGTATTTGTATGAAAGACCATGGGGGTAGCCTATGGAACTTGTATCTAAGACTGAGATTTGGCCATCGCCATTGCAGGAATATGGGGGTAGCCCATGGAACTTAGATGTGAGGCCATGGGGTAGCCCATGACACTTAGCTGTAAGACCATGGGGGTAGCCCATGGCATTTCAGGGAAAGACCATAGGGGTAGCCCGTGGAAAATGTATGTATAGTAGGTGGTATTTTGGGGAACTCACTAAGCTTTATGCTTAAGGTTATGTGGTTTCAATGTTTCAAGTACTTATTGTTACAAAGGGAAACGTCGACGTGATTGAGCAACATCCCCTTGATTTTATTCCGCATTGTTATTTGACTTACTTTGATGTTTAAGAGATACATTTTACTTTGTTTGAGTTTGTGAACAATGTTTATGTGTTTCTGGTGTTTTAAAAACAATTTTTTTACTTACTACTCTTTTTAGGACGTTACAAGTTGGTATCAGAGCCTTGGTTTAAGGGATTCAGGAACACTCTTGGGTATGTCTGAACTCAAATTGAGGGATTGATAAGTACTTTTAAAAGTAAAAAAAATTTACAAAAATATTTTTACAAGAATGGGATTTGATGTGTGTTATTAGTCGAGCTCAAGCTAGTGATTCTCCATATACCCATACATGAGAATTATGTTTAGTGTGCTATTATGAGAGTTACATTCTAGAATAGGGCTAAGGATACCTTTAGGAATTGCATAGTAGAATTTCCTGATATGTGTGATGACTGATAGCATAGGAAGAAGTGAATGTTATTTGCTACATGGAGTTGAGATTGACATTGTTAATTTCTAAGTGTATGTTTAAAGATTGTATACGATTAGAATCATATAGCCCTAGAATGATTGATTTATCCTTATTTCCTGTTCCTTGCCTCGTTGTGGGATTAGGGTAGAATCATTTATTCGACAGTCTATCTGATCTAGTATTGTGTATAATCTGCATGCATAAGGAAACCAGTGGTGTTGATAGAGGTTCCTAGTGATGTAGAAGCTAATAAGATGAGGATTCCTATGGTAGCCTACAAAGTGCCATAGTAGGATATGTGTTATGCTTAGTACAGGATTCATGAGAGTTTCCCTAGTGAAGTTACTTAGAGGATTTTGGAGGATTCTTGAGGAGAGTACGGATAGGTGTGGAAGGTAGTATTGGGTCCATACTACTGGAAATACAAGATTTATACTCGAATCAAAGAAAACTAAGGAGATCCTAAGGAACTTCTAGTGCTAGAGATCCTTAGGAATGTTCTGATCATTTATATGTTTTCCTTTAGTATGTTGGTGAGAAATTGAGGAGAAGGTTTTGGTTCAGGCTGTAGTGCTAAATCGATTGATAAGAGGTTACGTGCGTTCATTACATTAGAGATCACTCGCGATATTTTGGATGCAACTCCTATGATGATTGGTACCATAAAGGATGGGATCATAAAGCTGATGGATGATCGTTTAGGTGCCTTTCGTGCAGATATTGCAGTAGTTAGTTCGAGGCACGAACTCTATCCTTTTGGGAGTTCAAGGGTTGAGGAGCCCTAGAGTTCTTTGGGAAAAAGGACGCTATTTCCAGCAGACGGTGGATTGCAGATATGTAGAATGATCAGGAGATGAGTTTCTCCCTTGAGCAAGATTGAAGGTGGGGTTTATATCTTACATTCTAAGGGATGGAGCTCACGACTGGTAGGAGGAGATTGGGCATGCCTTGAGATCCAAGGCCATGGCAGCCATGAACTGGACTGCTTTTGTGACGAGATTCATAGCAGAGTCTGCACCTACTACTGATGTGCATCAGTTGGTGAGGGAGTTTCAGACCTTCTCTAGATGTCGTAGACTATAGTAGAGATCACTGCCATGATTAGGGAGACGGGTTTACTGGTTTTGCAGTATGCTACAGATGAGGAGATGAAGAAGACGAGGTATCATGACATGCTCAGGGATGACATTCGAGAGTTTATGAGCATGTTGAGCTGCAGGACCTTGGAGGATATGATTTCCTGATCCCGAGAACTAGAGATTGAGTTGGAACTACGGTCGAAGCGCAAGCCAAAGTAGGTTCAGGCATCGGTGGCCCCAATGAAGAATCCCAAGAATTTTGATTCACGATTTAGAGGCCAGCAAGGCCGGAGCCGCTACGACAAGTGTGAAAAACCGCACGATAGGGTGTGTCGAGTGTGGATTTTTGGCTACTACAAGGACGATAAGATTAGTCATTTTAGTAGGGATTATACTCAAATATCGGGTCTGATTTGCTTTCACTGCAATTAGATGGGCTACAAGAAGGCCGATTGTCCGTGGTTATTGGGAGGAGCGATGATCATACCTGCTCCTGCTACATTGAGGATCACTGATGGCTGCAAGGGCAAGGCAGAGGCTCCCGTCGTGAGGAGCAGAGCTTTCTAGTTGAGGATTGAGGAGGCCTGAGTATCGCCAGATGTTGTCACCAGTATGTATCTTTATCATGTCTTTTTTCCTTCTTTCATTATTTATGCTTATGTTCTACTTGACCGTATATAGTGATATTTTTAGTCAATGGTTTTACCATTCATGTTCTTTTCGATTCGGATGCTACCTGATATTTTGTGTCTCTTGTGCTTATCAAGAAGATTGTTGATTCTCTAGGAGCTTTGGATTATCCGATGGAGGTAGAGATTACAGACAACCGTATAGTGAGATCTCCGAGTGTTCATCGGGGTTGCATTCTCGAGTTGTTCAGAAGCATCATACTTAGGGCAGAATAAGGCTCTCTCAATAAACATCTTGGTGATCTCTGTTACCAATTTTGTCGTCTGCTTCAGCTATAGATACTCCTAGGCTAAGCTTTATCTCTTGATAAATGGAATATACTCAATACAAAATATCTTATTGAATTGCTACCACGTCACTACAGTCTGCTTTGTAATAGAAAGACTATGAGTGGCAAACTTCCACAAGTCCTTCGCCCCCATGCGAAGAAGGTTCAATGCAAACTTCACCTTTTGATTCTCCGGACATGAACATGTGTAAAAACACCCCTTAACATCAGGTATCCATCTCATAGCAACAATCAGGTCTTGAAACCCGTCGAACTCCAGAGGCTTCATGATTATGAACTCGCAGTACCGCATAGATCATCCTCCCTGAAGTCCTATAGTTGCCATTGCTGTAGTGGTTGCTGAGGCAGCAATCTCGGTGACGGAAATATAAAGCTCATCAAAAATCTTGATCAAAGTGGTCTTGATAGACCTAAACACCTCCACGATCCCCTTCATGACCCCCAAAGTCACATGAGTAGTGATCAGCTCATGGATCTCGTCATTACCCAAACTTGGCCTCTTCGGGCCATTAACACCTGATCCTGAACCTCTTGTAGTCACCATACTAAAAATTAAATTGAAACTGATCAAAAAATTCACATTATACCCTAGCACATCACTACTTGACCACTCATCCCTCGAAACTCATGACTTCCTTGATGCACATATGGGTCCCGTGCTTCCTGTAGTACGAGCCTATACTACCTTTCATACCTACCCATATTTTTCTTGAGGATCGCAATAAATTTCCCAGGCCACTAGACCTAAAACAACTAGGATACACATATTCCATGTACATACTCTCTTACGATTAGCTATCAGTTCCTCACTTTCGCTGGCATTCTAACAATCATGCACCCAACTCATTAAACGTTCACTAACTCTATAGTCGCCTTGTGTAGGCTAATCATATATAATGCCAGATTCAATAGACAGTCGAATAATTTATTCTACCCTAAGACCAAACCTAAGCAAGGAACATGAAATAAGGCTAAATCAAGCATTCTTGGGCGATAAAATCCTAGTTATATACAATCATGATACATACAATAAACGCTATAGTTATAATGACATTTTCATATAGCATAACACGACATCCCCTAGGCTATCAGACATCATAAATCAAGCAATTTTATAATGCAATTCTTGACTATCCCTAGCCTATAAACTAGCATGCAGTTCTAACATATCACCAATATACATATAATAAGCGTGGTTATTTTGGGGAATAATTTTTCCTTGAGCTCTGATTGATTATACACATCACATACTCTCTTTTAGTTATTTAGATATTATTTATGACAAATATTTTTGCAGATCCATAGTTTGAGTCTGGAATCACACAAGTGCTCATCCAAATCCCTCAAACCAACGCTCTGATACCAACTTGTAACGTCCCACAAACCATAATAAAACTTTTTCATTTTTCCAAAATGACATTCTCATAGAAACGATTAAGTATTCAAACCAATGTTTCAAAGCATAACCATAAAAATCAGAGTATCTAAACATCCTCCCTAATAAATAAAGAACTTTTTGCCACATGTCATACTCTCATTGATTTGGCCACATATCATTTTATGGTTATTTTTAATTAAGTTTTTTTTTTCCACATGGCATTTTGTGGTTTTTCTCATTTTATTAATTTCCACATAATATTTAAATGTAATAATTGAAATAAATGTAATAATAAATGCATATCAATTTCAATAGTTGACTTCTTTTTAATTTAAAATTTATCTAAATTATTTGTCTAATTTTAAAGAAAAACAAACAATTTAATTTTAATAATTCAATATTTTTCTATTTTCTTCTTATAAATTTAAACTTCTGAAATGTTTAAAATTGATTATTTTTTACTTTAAAATGAATCCATGTAATACATGGGCTTTTCACCTAGTCTCTTAATAAAAACAATCAGGATGATGTGTACGATCATGAATTTGCTTTCCACTAATCCTCTGATGTACCTGAAATATGTAAATCCACAATTGTAAGCCAAAGCTTATTGAGTTTCCCTAATATACCTTACATAAAAATACAAATAGAATGCATGTATATATCAGACAGTCTGCCTAGACTACCTCACAAGGTCTATAGGACATCTGGACCACTCCACCGAGCCTACAATCTAACTAGACCACCTTACAAGGCCTACAATATAGCTGGACCGCTCCCTTGGGCATTCAGTCTGACTGGACCAACTCAAGGCCTACAATACACTGGACCGTTGGAGTATCTTGGCCTAAAACACAAAGCAGGACCACCTCAACCCTACCATAATATATCGATATATACAAAAAAAAAACAAACAAACTAGCAAAAGCCAACAAGACAGGTAATCATAACAGATCAACCAATCTAACAGAATACTACAACATACTAACATACTAAGCAAAAGTATACATACTATGGTATAAAGTATAATGAAAAAACTCACCTCCCAGCCTAGCAGATAAACAACACAAATCACACAATCCATGAACTACTACTACAAGTAACCTAAACAACAATCAGGGACTAATTCTTTATCTACAACCCAAATCCTCAAATTTACCAAAAGCCAAACTTGGTCAAAAATCAAAGGTCAACGGGAAAAGTCAACTGTCAAAAGTCCAACAATCGGTCTCCACATCGTGATCAAGCATTTTCCATGTTGTCGCGACCTCTTAAAAACACGGTCGCAAAGATCACCTTACACCACATCATAGGAGCTGACTAACATAATGTATTAACCTCTTAATTCTTCAAGCTACATATCCATACTGTCCAGAAGGCTTTCTCCCACCTAATGTGTCATAAGAATTAGTGCTTTATAGACATGCATGCCCATGCATGTCTTGACCTCCAACTAGGTCAAAAATGATGAAAATGAGGTCAAAACCTCATGCAAGGAGTTAAAACTCAATCATACATCAAATATGGAACATATAAACGCAATGGGACCTCAAGGATCCATAAAATTGCCAACTTTATGCGATCCCACCACACTAATTAACGCAAACATGAAGAACAAGACATAAAATTCAAGATCTAGGAACATAACACATAAATATTAGATCTTGAAGACTCAGAATGGTCCAAAAATGTGCTAGAAAATGGAAGAAGAAAGGGAGGTGATGGAGGTTGAGGGTGTGCAAACCCTAAGCATCGAATCCCTTAAATTGGGATTAAGACCCGAAAAGTAAGCATTTTCCATGCAGACGGATGCCACGTCTTGGCCAATATCTTGCCATGTTGTGGCAATCAAGAAGAATGCACATTTCACTCAAGTGTCGCCACATCGTGGTGCTATCATCACCACATCGTGGCTACCACAAAAGTCTTACATTTAAGCCTTAAATTTCAATAACAACAAAAGTAATTATATATGTAACTTGGTGTTACATCATATAAATATAATTCCTAAATAGAGGTCCATGATATATGTAGGGATCTTAGATACACACTCCATAGAACAGATCAACAAAAGTCATATTAATTGTATTTAGTATGTGTTTTTATAACTATTATAGCTTTTATATTAGGGTTATTGCCATAAAAGGCCTCATATCTACATGAAATGTGTGGTAATGTCCTAAGTCTAAATTTATTAATGCCTCACGTTTAGGTAAGTTTTATCATTTTAGGCTTTTAATCAAGTTTTGAAGAGAAAGAAAAGTACGTGAATGATAGTGATGATGGTGGGTCGGAGATGAAGAATGCAGAAGGTGGGTCAGAGATGGTGCTGATGGGGGCTACTAGTGTTTTGTGGTGAAGATAGTGTTGGTGGCAAGGGGTTGTAGTGATGACAGTGTGTGGTGGTGGTGATGTGTAAATATGAGGAATTTTAAGGCAATGATGACCAACTAAGAGGGTGCAAAACTTGAGAAAATGTTATGATGAAATGTTTTTATAAATATGAGGCATTAATGAACATAAAACAGACTTTTGTTGATTTGTCGTAAGAAGTGCGTTTCTAGGCCACATAATGTGTATAATGGATCTCTATTTAGGAATAATAACCTCTGATAAGTCTTTATTTAATGAGGTGCCATTTGATTGTGAAAACATGTTCGTTAAGTTGTCGTTTTATGGTAAACGTTGTACAGCAAGGCCTAAAAATTCAACAATGAAGTAGAATTTGGCCTAGAAATGCACTTCTTGCAACAAATCAACAAAGTCCTCTTATGTTATATAGAATATAGATGGTATCTTCATGGTTGTAGTAGTGGTATTTATTAAAGAAAATAACAATTTTTTTTTGAAGAAATGATATATAAACCAGCCCATGACACTTCTTGAAGCCCAAACATGATAGACCATAATTGATCCAAGCGCAAACATTATAGACTAGCCCACGACACTTCCTAAAGCCTTCCATACAATATCATTGAAAGATCCGTCTAAGTATCGGTTGATGGACACACGAGCTTTCACTTATCTCTCATCATACATAGGTAATTAATCACAATTTTATTTTAAAGCGTTTTATCAAGTCAGTCCTTGTTGGTGATGGTGGTGGGGGAGTATAGTCTTGTAGCAACGATGAATAGTTTTGTTCTCAAATTGGAAGGTGTCGTCGCTATTCCCTTCACTAAAATTTAGCCAATAGACGACAAAAACGTATCCAATCTATTTCAGTGGATATTGCGGTGTTTGAACAATTTTTTTATTTCTAATTTGTATGTACTAGGTGTAAGACCCATGTATTACATGGGTTAATTAAAAAAAAATTAAATATAAATGTCTAAATATTTAAGAACTTTGAATTTATAAGAAAATAAGAAAAATAATGAATTATTAAAATTGATTTTTTTTCTTTTAAATTTAAATAAATAAACAAAATAAACTAATACGTTTTAATTTGAGTATTTTGAAATAAGAAGGTAGGTTCATTAATGAAATTGATATTCATTTATTACTACATTTATTGTAATTATTACATTAAAATATTATATGGAATTTATTAACATAGAAAACCCATAAAATGACATGTGGAAAAGAAATTAATTCAAAATAACCACAAAATGACATTTGGCAAATTGAATGAGAGTGTGACATTTGGAAAAAAAAACCTTCATTTTTTAAAGTAGATTGTTATGGTTTGGTATTGACGTGTTTTGTGTCTCGTCTTTTTTTTTTTTTTTTTTGGAAAGGTGATCTACGTTTCGACAAATATATTCCAAAAAACACAAATTACAAAGAGTTAAAATCAAAAGCTTTGTAGACACATCAAAAAAGTTAAATAAACCAAACATCTAACAAATACCAAAAAACTTGTTACCAGAAAATGAGACAAACTCTTATAGTGATTTTACCTAAACATACCCACTTCCAATTTCATACAATTTTTCTGCATTGTAAATTTATCTTATCTTCTTTTATTTCTCAATCCTTAATCAACTAGCCAAATCAACTACCTGGACCGGTTTGTTGATTATGGGCTCCTAAATGTTTTGATTAGCAACAAATATGAACAACTTAGCGTCGGGTTAGTGACAAGTAGCAACCGATTAATGACGAAACCGCAACGGATTAAACACCCTGCATGTGCTCAAGATCGGTTCTGTCAATTGCTTTAGCTTGAGTTTTTATCCAAGCCCTTCGTCAATGCAAATTAGCACCCATTTTAATAACTTGGTTAGCCCATCAAGAATAATAGAAGAGTCCATTCTTATACAAACCATTTTGATTCTCAATTTACACCAAATATTCCAACAGTGGAAGACCTTGTTTTCCTAAAATCATTTTGGTGCTCTTGATTTTCTTCAGTAATATGTTTGGTTTTCTTCAAGGCTTGTTTCATCAGGTCGATTAGTTGCTTGTCCCTAAATGGGTTCTCTTAATTCCTCTACAGAAACTAAATATACTCTACTTTCATTCCTACATATATTCCTACCCATTTGAAATCATGAAAAGTGTATTCAAATATTATTAATCTTATCCAAATATGTCACATGTCACTATTTCACATAGATAGGAATATAAGTAGGAAGAAAAAGTAGGACTCATTCCTCTATGATCATACCATGTAAATTTTTTTTTCTTGATTTATACAAAATTAAAAACAATGGGTTACAAAATATGACCCTAATAATATCGTATAGTCTTTAAACCGAGATATATGAGTTGTTGTTTACTAGTTGGTTGTGCGTTGATAATGCGTAAATGCATCGATAACTTGATGTTATCAAACATGTTGTTGTGTATAATTAATGAGTAAATGGTACAAGCATATAAGTCAAAGTTTATGTATTCCTTTTATCCGAAGAGGATTAAAAGCGATATCTTGGGCCCCTCGATGATTTTGTGTTGACTTATGTGTCGGGCCCGGTCAGGACTGAATTGATGTGTTCAATTATGTTCTATGTCAAACTAATCAGAAATTGGGAAACAAACAATTGGACAATGAGTATGAATCCATTCCATATCTTTGTCCGCATGATATCTTGAAGAACGGAGGACTGTATGATCCCTTATCTAAAGGACATGTCATTGACTTGGTTAGAGTTCAACAATGGCTATTTGAGAGCTACGATTGCTAATCGGGTCTTGAAGTTACATGGGCGGTTATAGTTATTAGACTTATCCAAGTGAGAGACTGTTGGATTATATGTCTAAGCCCACAACTATAATTGGGATGTACTTTACCTGACAGTAGCATGGTCCTTTTCAAGCTGCCTTCACATTGGTGACTAGGAAGGATGACTGTTAAGGTGAGAGGCTGATTTATTATTAAGAATAATGAATTGGGGCATAAATATGATTTATTAATATATTATAAAAATAATATATCTATTAGAAGTCATATTATTTATTAATATTTAATCCGAAATTAATTTGGAATTAATTTTGGGATTAAAGGAACTGATTAAAATTGTAGGGGCTGTTTTGTAATTATTTGATAGTTGAGGCTTTGGGCCATTGGATCACCTTATTAAGCAAGGGCCCAAAATCCCTAGAAGGATCTAGGAATTTTCTTCCAAGGCTAAAGGGTAGGAGGTCCATGGACTTACTTAAGCCCTAAGCTAAGGAATTAAGGTTTCCAACCTTAAACCCTAGCTAGCCTCAAGTATAACTAGACCCCTAGGATCTAGATTTCGTCCACCCCTTAGAGAAACCCTTGTAGAGCCAAATTTTGGAGCAAACTACCCTCTCTCCACTTTCTCATATGCTTCCTCTCACTCAAATGTGTTTGTGAGCCATTAGAGGTATTACATTTGTGGTACTTGTTCTCAAGAGCAAAGGAAGTTCAAGAACTAGTTGTTAGTACTATATAGAAACAAAGGTATGTATTCTATTCTTCGATTTCTAATTCTAAAAAATAGTAGATGCATGCTAGGTTTTCATTTTGTGTTCATATTTTGTATGTCTAATAGAGAAAACATAGATCCAAAACTAGGGTTGCATGCACACATAAGATTGTTTGTATAAAACCCATCACATGTAACTTAACATATTCATGCAATAGCTAAATTACATCAATATGAGTCCTACAATGCACAAAGCAACCAACATTCGGTCATCTAGAAATAAAAGCATCACATAAACAAGAAGCCCTACCTTAGAAGCTCCTAAAGATCTCTAATCACTAGCATGCATCACTACCAGCTCACACAACATGCATAAAGGCATCTATCTTAATCATGAATTCTTCCATGCAACACTGAGCAGATCTTTAGCCCTAATCTAGCATGAAATCCTCATATATTAACATTAATCATAAATCATATAACATGCATGGGTATTTTTGGAAATACTTACTTCAGCTCGGCTGATTGCACGTATCACACCCATTTTTTATTTTAAAAACTTTCTTAGAAAATCTATTTATTTAGAACATTTTATGAAATCTTTAGTTTGAGTTCAAGCACACTCGAGAGTATGCCTGAATCCCTCAAACCAAGGCTCTAATACCATTGTATCATCCCCCTCTTGTATGTATCACAACATTGTCCGCTTTAGGCTCCAGACGCGAAAACTTCCCAAGGGGTCATCCATACCTGAATTGTTCTCGCGCGGACACACTTAACTTCGGAGTTCTTATGGGATTTGATGCCCTCACGGATTTAAAATATGTTGTGACAAGGAAGATATCTACACCCCTTATAAGGAAATGCTTAGTTGTAACACCCTGTTTTGGGTCCTTTTATAATTCAGGATCGTGAACCAAAGATCAGGTATCATAAGGCTTCAGGCTTTGGTATCAAAAGGTTTAGACCCATTCGAATGTGGGTAATGTAAATTGTATGATCCCAGAGTTCAGTTTTTGCTATGGAGTCAAAGTGTAAACTAAGAAAGTATTGTTTCAAACTTATTTTATGAATTATGGATTTTAGTCGATGTGTTTTAAGTCAAAATTAATTAGATAGGGTTATAGAGCTCCTCAATACCTTTCCATGGATATAAAGAACGCAAAATTGGAGTTGTAAGGAAGAAGTTATGAACGTTTGTAGTTTGGATGTTTTTAGGTTAAGCTGAGTATGATGGGCGTACAAGGGGGAGTATGTTGGGCGTACTAAGGCATCCTGAGTACGTTGGGCGTACTAGGAGTACGCAGGGTGTATGCGATTAGTGTCTAAACCCTATTTTCGTGGTTGGATCCCTATTTAAGCTCCTAAAATCCCCCAAAACCATTCCATTCTCAACCTCCACCTCTCCAACACCCCTATCATGAAACCCTAACCATAGTTGAGCCTTGTGAGCTAAAAAAAGGTGTTTTGATTGTTTTGGAGTATGCATGATGCACCTTGGAGAAGAAGGATCTTCTTGGATAAGTGTTAGTTGCATTGGAGCTTGTAGATATGGACCTTTTTCACCTTGATCTATCTTCTAGAGGTATAAAGTTTTAATCTTGATGATGCATTTATTAGATCTAGCTAGTTTTGGATGTTATGAGCTTTTGGTTATTTTAGTGCATAAAGTTTAGATCTAGAAAGTTTGTGACCTTGTTACGGATAAAGTTGGAAAACTTATCCCTCTAAACATCTTTGTGATTCAGATCTGATGGTTGGAGACTTGGACTTAATGGATTAAGTTAAAAAAATATGCACTTTTGGTCCCTTTGATGCTTAAATGATAGATATTGGTGGTTTAGACCATTCTAACGGATAAAGTTGGAAACGTTATCCATTATGGAGCTTTTAGGATCCATAAAAATGTGATCTTGATCCTGCCATACCTTCCATGAAAGTGTCATGATGTATTAATGGATTATTAAGTTAAGGTTTTGGATATTGGACCTTTTCTAGGAATGGAAAGTCATAATGGTGGAAACTTTATGACTTAAAATGATGTTGTCGGACAAGATCTAAGTATTGAATGAGAGGACTTAAGAGATTAAGCACTTAGTGGAAAAGTGCCTTTTGGCCGAGTACCTCGGGCATACCTTCGAGTACGTTGCGTGTACTTGTATAGGGTCCCGATTCTGGATGGTGAGTATGTCATGCGTACGAGCTGAGTACGGTGGGTATACTCAATCTGAAGTTGACTTGTTGACTTTGACTTCCATTGACCATTGACTTTTTGACCAAGTTCGACCTTAGGTCAAAATTAAGGGTTTTGTGTTATTATATAGGATTTTATTTGGTTCTAGTATTAGTGTATTTGCGGGTGCGAGCAATGCAAAAAAGTGATCATGTCATAGTGTTTCAGGGTTCTTCGATTCATGTGATTCTTCTCCTGGTGCTCATGAGTCGAAGGCACCAACATGGGCTCAGTAAATTGTGTATGTTGGATGCTAGCTATCTTTGTGACTCTCACATGTTTGTATGAGCTTGTGTGGTAGAATAGTTGTATTTGTGATGACCAATTAGGTCTAGATGTTATTATTGTGTTATGTTGTTCATATGTGACTGAGATTGCTGATAGTCTCCAGGGTTGTTGATAACCTATCGGGCATGCTGTTAGCCCACTAGGACTACTGATAACACACAACTATTTGATTGTGTTGTGTGTGGTAATTTTGGGAACTCAATAAGCTTTTTTCTTACGATTTGTGGCTTACATGTTTCAAATTTTCTTATATTAAAGGAAGAGCATAGCTCGATTGCATTGTATCAATAGGGGACTTGTGTACTTGATAACTTTTAATGACACTCTGATAAATATTTTAAAATCTTGCAGTTGTGAATTAAATAAATACTTAAAGTTTTAATCGAAAAATTTGTGTTGAAATTTGGGGCGTTACAAGTTGGTATCAGAGATGGGGCACGGGTCAATGTTTTCAACGGGGACGTCGAACCTTGTAATGGGGGGGGGGGGGGGGGGGTTGAAATTGGGTTGCACCTTATCCCCCATCAGCTTTGAAGGAAAATAAAACATTTCCTTATAAGGGGTGTAGATACCTTCCTTGTCACAACTCATTTTAAAGCCGTGAGAGCAGCAGATCCCATAAGAACTCTATAGTTAAGCGTGCACGAATGAGAACAATTCAGGGATGGGTGACTACTCTGGGATGTTTATGCACCGGGAGCCCAAAGTGGACAATATTGTGATATGTGGAAGAGGGGGATGTTACATTATTACCATAAAAATTCTCATATTTACATGAAATGTGTGGTTATGTCCTAAGTCTAAAGTTGTGTTCATTAATGCCTCAATTATGTAGGTTTTATCATTTTAGGCTTTTTATCAAGTTGTGAAGAGAAAGAACAGTAGGTGAATGATAGTGATGATGGTGGGTTGAAGATGATGAATGCAGAAGGTGGGTTCTAGATGGTGCTGATGGGGGCTACTAGTGTTTTGTGGTGAAGATGGTGTTGTTGGTGGCAAGGGGGTTTGGTGATGACAGAGTGTGGTGGTGGTGATGTGTAAATATGAGGGATTCTATGGCAATAATGACCGACTAAAAGGATGCAAAACCTGATAAAATGTTAAAATGAAATGTTTTTACAAATACGAGGCAGTATTGAACATAGATACAGACTTTTGTTGATTTGTGGTAAGAAATGCGTTTCTAGGCCACATAATGTGTATAATGAATCTCTATTTAGGAATAACAGCCTCTAATAAGCTTTTATTTACTAAGGTCGTTTGATTGTAAAAACATCTTCGTTAAGTTGTAGTTTTATAGTAAGCGTTTTACACCAAAACCTAAATATTCAACAATGAAGTAGCATTTGGCCTAAAAATGCACTTCTTGCAACAAATCAACAAAGTCTACTTAAGTTATATAGAATATAGATGGTATATTTATGATTGTAGTAGTGATATTTATTAAATAAAATCATTTTTTTTTCAAAAAATGATATATAAATCACCCCATGACACTTCCTGAAGCACAAACATGATAGACCACAATTGTTCCACGCACAAACATGATACACCAGCTGACAACACTTCCTGAAGCCTTCCAGACAATATCATTCAAACATCCATCTAAGGGCATCCATAATCCATTGAACTCTATAGAGTTCAATGGATTGCCACATCATCCTTTAAACATTTATACAACATCACCCATAACTCATTAAAAACCTATTTAATCCAAATCACCACTTTATTCATTGTATTGAACCATTTAATGATCATTCAAATCTTCCCTTCAACTCTACTCCATGTTATCACATACACTCCATTCAACTCTTATTCAATCTTAGTCATCATCCTATTCAACTCTTATATTACTTGCATTGTAGATGGTATAAGGATTGGTTGATGGACACAAGAGCTTTTACTCATCTCTCATCATACATAGATAATTAATCACAATTTTATTTTAAAGCGAATTATCAAGTCAATCCTTGTTGGTGATGGTGGTGGGTGAGTATAGTCTTGTAGCATCGATGGATAGTTTTGTTCTCAAATTGGAAGGTGACCTTGCTGAACCCTTCACTAAAATTTAGCCACCAGATGGTAGGTGACAAAAACGTATCCAATCTATATCAATGACGGATGTTGCGATGTTTGAACAATTTTTTCTTTCTAATTTATATGTATTTTTATGGTTTGATATTGATGTGTTTTGTATCTCGTTCTTTATTATTATTATTATTATTATTATTATTATTATTTTGGGAAAGGTGATGTACATCTCCACAAATATATTCCAAAAAACACAAATTACAGAGTTATATCAAAAGATTTGTACACAATCCAAAAAGTTAAATAAACCAAAACATCTCACAAATACCAAAAAACTTGTTACCAAAAATAGCAACAAACTCTAACGGTGATGTTACCTAAAAATACCTCCAATTTCGTACAATTTTCTCCATTGCAAATTTATCCTATCTTCTTTTATTTTTCAATCCTTAATTAATCCACTAGCCAAATCAATTACCTGGATCGGTTTGTTGATTATGGGCTCCTAAAATTTTTGATTAGCAACAAATATGGACAGCTTAGCGACGGGTTAGTGACAAGTTAACGACCGATTAATGACGGAACCGCGATGGAACAACACCCCGCATGTGCTCAAGATCGGTCCCATCAATTACTTTAGCTTGAGTTTTTATCCAAGCCCTTTGTCGATCCAAATCAGCACCCATTTTAATAACTTGGTTAGCCCATCAAGAATAATAGAAGAGTCCATTCTTATACAACCCACTTTGATTCTCAATTCACACAGTCTTCCAACAGTGGAAGCCCTGTTTTCCTAAAATCATTTTGGTGCTCTTGATTTTCTTCTTCTTTTCTTCGGTAATATGTTTGGTTTTCTTCATGCATGGCTTGTTTCATCGGGTCCATTAGCTACTGGTCCCTAAAAGGGTTCTCTTAATTCCTCTATGATACCATGTAAAATTTGTTTTTTCTTTATTTATACAATGGGTTACAATAATGACCCTAATAATATTGCAAAGAATGATCCCACTAGTTTTGGAGGAGATCAATTTGATCTACGATATATATGACCAAAAATACACGAGAGAAGAATATTTAGTTCCCTTCACATTCTTTCCAAAGGTGATTTGTCATATGATGAACAGAAAGTGATATGCAAAAATACACAAAATTCCCATAAATATTATTACCACATCGAATTACAATAAATGCTGAAATCAGAAGATTGGATGGTAATGGATTTCACCTTTCTGGACACTCAACTTACCTTCTTTTTATTGTAACAGTAGTACACATTAACTATTTAGCGATAATCCTCTATCAAAAGTAGAGGGTTGCATCAGATAGTCTTTGAGAGGGTATAGCTATTAGTGGTTTCCTTTTCTTAGTCACCGATCCAAATTCGTCAGAAAGCTCAAACTCTTCATCTTCAGGCAAGCTCCAATCAAACGAGTGCAACAGTGATGCTAATATATACATCAACATCTTCTCCCCAAGGGGGATTCCTGGACATATTCTTCTCCCTGATCCAAATGGCAAAAACTTGAAATTATTTCCATGGTAGTCCCATTTGTCGATCAAGAACCTCTCAGGCTTGAACTCCAATGGATCGGTCCAGTTCTTAGGATCATGATGGATTGCCCAAACATTAATATAGACGATAGTACCCTTTGGAATGGTGTATCCACCAACAGTGCAGGATTCATCTGGGCATCTCTGGACTAGGAGAGGAGCTGGAGTGTGTACCCTCATTGTCTCCTTGATGACTGCATCCAAATATGTTAATTTGGGCAGATGAGATTCTTCGACAACGTTCATGCCAATAACACCCGTTAATTCATCCTGCACCTTTCTCATTACACCTGGATTATTCAAAATCTCTGTCATCACCCATTCTACCATTGTCGATGTTGTGTCTGTAGCCGCAAGCACTATGTCCTATTATAGTACAGTTTCCCTTTATTAGTTTGTCTTGTGGAATAAGTGCTGTTTGTAGTAATAGAAAAAACTAACACGTGTAAAGGGAGACTTACCATTAGTAGGGCCTTTATTTTAGTGATGTCTAATGATATTGCAGCATCTTTCTCTTCTTTAAGCTCCAGTAATACTTGCACGAAATCCTTCCTTCGATCTTCCTCAGCTTCTCCTTCATTTTTTCTGGAGTTCGCTTCGATTCTTCCTTGGATAATGTTCTCGAATATACGATCAACATACTCCAGTTGCTTCTGCATTTCTCGCTGCCTTCCTTGTAGATCGAATCGTGATAGCTTAGGTAGAAAATCAGAGATGTTTGAAGCTACCATTAACTCCACAATCTTGAACTCAACTTCTCGGAAGCCATCTCCAATAGAGCTAGAATCGTTCCCATCACCAGATAATTTGCTACAACCCCATAACATGCTTGTCACGACGTTAACCTCAGTCTTGAAAGCAATTTCATTAAGGGAAAATGATTTACAAGCCCAACAAAGTTTTTAAATTGTTCAAAAAACTTCAATCATGTTTTTTCTGTCCAAAAAAACTCAACGAACTTAACATTTTGTCTAAAAAGCCCAACTAAATTATACTTTTCTGAAAGTTAAATAAGAGAAATAGATGACGTGGCTTATTACCGTATCGGGAAATGATTTGTTAGATCAACAAAGTTTCCAAAACGTTTAAAAAACTCCAATCATGTTTTGAGTGTTCAAAAAAAACCTCAATAAACTTAAACAAAACAAAATTGGGATTTTTTGAACGGTTTGGAACTTTGTTGGATTTTTTAGACAAAAAGTTCAGTTCGTTGAGTTTTTTTGAACAGACAAAACATTATTGAGATTTTTTGAATGGTTTGGAAACTTTGTTGGACTTTTAAATCATTTTCCCTTTCATTAATATTGATCTTTGTCCCCAACTTACTGGAAACTTCTTTCATCAGCCTTCTCACTTCATATGTTCGGAAACTCTCACAAGCTTTGAGATTTGTATCGCTCATAACTTGGGTTGCTAAAATCTTGCGCATGTTACGCCAGTGTGTGTTGCTGTTGGACCATATAATATCGTTCCCACCATAACTCATGGTTAGTGCTGTTAATGGAGGACAGCGGTTCGCCATGGTTTGGTCCAGATCACGAGTCACGGCCTTTACTAGGTCCATGGAGTTGACCACAACATGAAGCTTTCTTCCGAGAAGGAGACTGAAGATGGGGCCATATCGATCAGCCATCTCCGTGAATATTTCATGCAAGTTGGAGCCGAGAAACGGGAGATACCCTACAACAGGTAAGCCGTAGGGACCTGGTGGGAAGGGTGGCATGCGCTTTCTGGAATACGAAACTGTCCATTTGTACCATAGAAGTAGGAGTGTCGGAATTAAAATGGTTAGAAGTGTGCGGGCGAGATTGTCTAGCTGATTGTCGACTTCCCACCACCATAGCAACAAGGTGTTGATCCGCAGATAAATCTTATATCCAAGTTTTGGTATCATTTTTGCTGCAAAAAGTGCATGTGCTAGTGATGTCGAAGCGTGCTTGTTATATAGCTTGGATCAGGACGGTTGGTGCTCGTTGGTTGATTTTGGACCACGGATACCCCGCAATCACATGGCAGCGTAATTATGTGGTTGTGCTTCGGCTAACCCTAATATATTGTGGTTCACTTATTGAGCATAGCTAGGTACTTTTGAAATTGATGGGAAGAAAAGATAGTTTATTTATTTATTTATTTATTTTATTTTTTTTAATGTAAAATATGTGTTTTTGCTTGGGGCCCATGGTTTATCAACCTTAGAAATAAACAAAATTAGGTTATACATTTTTTTGTGATTTAGCTTGTATCATTATTTTTTATATACTTTTATTATTAACTCTACCTTTTAACAAAATTATATATTATACATTAATTATTTTATTTAAAAATACGTTCATATATTATTTTTAGGAAATTATATTTTTAAATAAATGTAATCAACACCTTCAAATAAAACACCAATATTGAATATATTACATTGTTACGAAATTACAAAACATTTAAATATGAAATTACATTACTAAATAAGGATTAAACAACAATGCAAATTAAACACACATTTAAACACAAGTTAATAAAAGTACATACTTCACATGATATTATACTGGTTGAGAATTTAAACAATTTCTTTGATTATGACTAAGTTGGTGGCATAGTACACATTTGCGAGGTTCGTCGGGGTGGCGAATGTCCATCTCATTATGAAAATGGTTTGAATGTCTCCGACCTTGCTGAATAAAGAGTTTCAAGTAATCTGCTTGAATCTTCCAATCTGACTCTAACCAATAATCAACGTGAGAAAGTGGGACAAAAGGAAAATTATACTGATGTTTATATGTCATTGTAGTGTACACATTATTCACAATAGAAAGAGGGTTATCCCCTCTACACCGACAAACTAAAAGAACATGAGAACACGAGAATCTTTCCATTTACCATTTTCCACATGTGCATGTTTATTGAAAATAATGGACAGTATGTGTATTTCCTTCGGTGCCATTTATCCATAACTTTGTAACAATTCTCTAGACGCCTTCATAGTGATCAAACTCGGTTAAATTATGGCTCTATTCACGAGTGTCCCGATTACAAAATAGACGCTACATACGTGATGGTAGATGTCAAACCCCCAAACCGAGGAAACGAAGGAAACGTCTGGGGGTGGATGATTTCATGTATAATATCATAACAATTGAATAAGAGTGATCAAAGCAAACACAACCATCATATTATAATTTGAAAATAGATACATTGTTGAACGAGTTACATGATTCAAAAACAATTACAATATGATGATATAAGATTGGACTGACGTCTTAGCGTCTCATCTTTAAAAGTTTGTTCTTACCTGTCTTAGTGGTTTCCTAAGAATACAAGTGGTTTAAAAAAGTGTTAACAATTAAGTTGGTGAGTTCATAAGAGTTTGTATGAAAATGTGTAAGACTTTCCTTGTAAAATGATAGTATTTAGTTCCAGAAAATCCAACATTTTCTTAAAATGTGTTGTAGTCTTAAAAACCTTAAGACCAAAATGTATAAGTATCGTCGTACTCGAAAGTAGTATTATGTAGTTTTAATCTATATAAAACCATTTGAATGTATGATTTAAGAAATGAAAGTTGTTCTGTACTGGAAAAACAATGTAATGTAGTTTTATCTAAATAGAACCGTTTGAAGGTGTATTACACCGTAAACCAAATGTGTTGTTGTTTCCCATGTGAGCTCTTATAGCCATACTATGACTAATATGCCTAATGCGATGTTCTTCAGGCGTCCGAATGTTAACGACATTTGTCACCCCAACCCTCCTGATCCAACTGTAGCTAACAACTAGGGTGCAGGATTCTCAGTCACATATAGATCTATATATAAGTGTCTCATTCTACCTCCAAGGAAATCTGGTTATAATCCAGGTTTTTTGTTGGTACTTTACTAAGTACTTGAAGACGTGTCTCACAAATAGCTGATTCAATGAGTTTACGTGTAATGAAATGAAAAACCCTTTAGTAAATGAAAATATTACTTTTCCATAGAAATTTCAAAGTGTATAATAATTATAGTTTTAAATAATTATTTATTTGTCCCAAAAAGGATAAAATAGTGTGAATAATCCATAAACTATACATATTATAGCTTATAAAAATTGTTTCACTGAAATGATGAATCCTTACTATGTACCATATATATATATATATATATATATATATATATATATATATATATATATATATATATATATATATATATTTGTAGAATAACATAGTGTATTTGTATTTTGTTTATCGTAGCGTTGCAGTTTTAGTCAAAACCTTGTATGTATATGTTTCAGAAATTTAGAAATAAAACTATTACATAAATTTAGCATCTTTGTATAAATGGTAAGAAAATGTATGTAATCATTTCGTATTTTTAACACAAGTTTTCTTGTGTGTTACTTGTATTCCCCCCTAAAATATTGAAAATCTAGAAAAATGTTGGGGGTATGAACTCACCTCGAGTGTGTTCTTGGCTGGATAACAAAGTGATGGCGATGATCTTCAAGCTAACACACTTGAAGACGGTCATAATCTAATAGTTTTTAACAGACAATATCGTGTGTAAATTAGTTGGACTAACATGAAAGTGTTATAAAAATACTAGATTATATAAGGAATACTTACAACAATTCTAAGAATTAGCCTTGAAAAATAGCTTTTGGGAATTGTTTGAATATGTTTCTAGGAATGTTTGATGATGTTCTTGGGAATATGTATGAAGATTTGAAGATGCATTATGTTGATCTCGTTTCTTTGAGAGGGAAGTGAAGGAGTTTTGAAGATGTAAATGAGAATTGTGAGGATGTTTCCGGCCTTATATATAGATAAGGTGTGATAGTGATGTGATGTTTGCATTGGTATGTGCAATATATCACATTGGGAGAAGGATCACCACTTTAAAGTATTGATTTAGGTCCAAGACCCCAACCGAGAACACTCTGAGCCACCGAAATCACAAGTGAGTTCGGTCCAAGTGAAATTGAGAACCCAAGGTCTTCGGTCTAGAGGGATTTCGGTCTAGGAGGATTTCAGACTAGTCATGATCTAGGTCTAGCATGTGACTTCGGTCTAGAAGATTTCGGTCATGGGAAGTGATTTCGGTTCTAAATGATCTACAAATGGTGTTTCAGTTTTGAACCACTTAAAACTCAAGATTTTCAGTCCTAAAAATGAAAACTCCAAATTAGCAAGGTGTAAAAGTGTTTTAAGTCCTATCTATTAGCCTTTCGTTTAGCTTGCTTGACTTTTGTTGGCTCGAAATTGTCGGTTGTCACAGTAGAGATGTATTGCAATTCATTGCAACATTACTATGCTTTCTAAAAAGTTACACGGTTTTGTTGAATGTAAGATTAATACACGCCGTAATTGGTAGATGTCTTGCTCCCCGGAACACATTACTCATACTCTCAGAGATATTTGTTTTCAAGATACCCCATCTATGATTTTCATCATATAAAAGACACCACTGAATTTTATTGAGTTGTTTTAAATACTGCCCAGCTTCAAGTTTGACTTTTTTCACTTCTCTCATATTTGTAACAAACTTCCTTTTTGTGTGGTGCTCCCAATGGTCCAACATAAATTTTTAAGACTAATGTTCTTGTACCTTTTCATGAAATTACTTATAATGTGTCGAAGTGTGACATCCCCATTTTCACGGCCAGAAAAGACCGATTTGTTTATGCTTTATTTAAAAATCAGAGTAGCATTTTGAAGAAAAGTGTTGTGGAATTTGTTCCCAGAAAAACATGATAAATACGTTATCAAAGCATTTCCAAAGAAATGCATTTTTATTCATTTTAAAACATTGGGATGTCATCATCAATACGGAAAAATAAGCATAAAAAGAACATACATTCATTATTACTAGTGATTTATATCTCCTTAATCCCTTAGTGTAATATAACCTCATATCGACACCTGTGATACAAATAAACTGAGTGGGTCAGGTTTGGAAACCTTGTGAGTACATAGGGTTTTCAACCCACAATAATATAATTATTATGTTTAATCATCAAAATTTTAACCCAATTACCCATCCCTACTATGTTCTTTATTCTTAAGGGTCTACCCTAAGAATCTGTTATTCCTCGTTCATTCATTCCAAAGGATTATCCTAAGGAATAGGCACGAAGTCCATCGTCGCCCGGGTTTATACAACAGGTACTAAGTCCACATTCGCTAGGGTTTATACAGCAGGCACTAAGTTCATAGTCTTCAGGGTTTATAAAATAGGCACTAAGTCCATAGTCATCAGGGTTCATACAATAGACACTAAATCCATAGTTGCAAATGTTCCTCTATATCAGCTTTCATACCTCATCATTCATCTACCCATGTTATACCCAACATATTTTGTAGATATAAAATACATATACAGTTTAAATCATTTAAAACATGCATAAAATCGTTCATCCAACATAGATATCAAGACACAGATAATATGCACACATAGCACGTAATTTGTATTAAATACTTCATATCTATGTCTAAGATGAAAGTAACTTTGCACTCACTTGTCAAAGTGATGATTCCAAACTCGGGAAGTGCTTCGCTTCTAACGATTCTATTTTCTTTCGACAAAACCTAGCATCATTATCGCTAAATTTTAGTCTAATATGTATTGCGACTAATTATTAGTCTAGATTCATCATTAACTCAAAGTCTACTTCATGATCTATCAAGTAAGGAACAACCAGATAGGATCATATCGGAGGTAGGGTCCATTTAGCATACGAAGTATACTGTTTGGAAATTCCACTTTAAACACCTACACCTCACTTAATCACAGCCTAGTCATCATCCCCGTAAGTAGATCAATCAATATAACGACTTTGAATCACTGATAAACCTGATTCTTAGGTTCAAAATAACAATATTATATTTATATATAATCTATATTTAAAGTAGGGAAGACATATTTCACTTTCAACGTCTTTTGTTAAAAACTGCGATCCGCTGGAGCAGAGCTTCTGAGCCAAAAAGCTCTTTTTTTAGAGCCTTCGGGAGCTACGGGGCTTCCTTCTAGTGCTAGGGCGTACCCTAGGATTTGGGGGGTTGGGATAGTCCAGAGAGTGAGTAGAGAGAGAAAGAGTTGGATTTTGGTGTGATTTAGCCGGCTGCCTTCGCAACCTATTTATAGGCGCGAGGCCTCACACTACATTGGGCGTAATTCCGAAGTACATTGTACGTAGTGAGCAATAATAAAACACACGTCCGAAGTTTGGTGGGGCTATGTGGCTTCTTGTGGACCAAGAAGGTGAGATCACTAGGCGTACTGGGCTCATACACAGGGCGTACTTGTATGTTTGGAGTCCAAAGTGATACGTGTCAGCATCTCGTGTAAGATCGTGGGGAGCAAGCAACAGTCATGATTCGACCACGTCATCAACCTCGCAAATCCGAATCCTTATTCCAAAAATTCATAAATCTCGCATACGAGCTTCGGTTTTGACATTCTTTATATCCATGCATAGACGGGATTGTACTCTACAACTTTCGTTTAGACTCTGTCGGCTAATTTTGACATTATTTTTAATGTTATATTTTTAACAGACTGGGACATGAATAGTTCGTTAAAAATTAATAACTTCTTCATCCGACGTCTGTTCTTGTCTGTCTTTTTACTGTTACGCTACTATTAACAAGATCTTCGATTGTCGTTTAGGTTGTGTCGGCTAAAAATCTCTCTATCTAATATTCGAACTCCAGGTTGCATACTACTAAGCCAAAACTTAGAAAAATCATAACTTCCTCATACGAAGTCAGATTTGGGTGTTCTTTTTATGCATGCTCTCGGTTTAACGAACACTTCGACTTTCGTTTAGATTGTTAAGACTAAAAATCACTCTATCGTAAACTTACTATTTATGTTACGTAGTGTCGTGCTAGTTTTGTCGCGAAACTTCGATGGGCCATAACTTCTTCGTTATAACTCGGATTTCGGCGTTCTTTATATGTAGAGAACCCTTGTGAAATATGCTACAACTTTTATTAATATTATTCATTATAAATGATATTCTATTAAAAAGTCATTTTTGACACTTATTGTCTCAAAATCGATTAGCCCGGATCTACGGGCGTTACAATTATCTCCCCTTTGGATGATTACGTACAACAATCATCAACAAATCATGGATTGTACAATGATTCCATATCATAACTTCTATGTTTCTTCGAACAAGTTTCCAACTCTTGGACTTCTTGACTGCAGACGGTGCTCGATCTTGCACCCGCTCTCTATCTTATGTTAGAATCCACATTATGACCTTTAAGTCACAATCTCGATCCTTATCGAAGACTCTACGTAACATCGAAGTTTCTTGAATTTGACTCTAAGAGACTTGAGCCTAAATGTTACAACTTATCGAAGACTCGATCTTGCACCCGCTCTCTATAATGGACCGATGTGTCATATTCTAATGACCTATCATCGTTTGATGCAACATTTAGGCTCAAGTCTCTTAGAGTCAAATTCAAGAACAAACTATACCTTTCTTCATGTACTAATGTGATATAATCACATCTTAGAAAGTAGCATTTCCAGCTACAAGCTTCAACGATCGCGATACTTCTACTGATCGCTTCGATCATCTTTCATTTTGTCTTAAGTTAGATGTGACATCGAACTTAGTTCTCTGAACCACGTAATATATTCGTCTTAGTCGGACTCGATTTGATATGACCACTAGGGTTGAAATGACAATCATCTTCTTAATCATTACCAAAATAATGGTAATGACATACATGAACAAAACGAAATCAATTGCGAGCTTCTTGGTATCCTTGTGACTTTCCCTGATCCATGTTCAAGTCATGTGCTTCCGGTAGTATATGCCCCTACTATCATTCACACCTACTCATATTCGTCCCAAATATTGTCTCGCTGTTTTTCCACGTCACCATACAAGAAAATCACATAACAACTTAACACACCTGATAGCAAAACAAAGGTTTTATATTATTCCTTGAAATGATTACACACGTGTTAATGTTTACCCTAGACTATGCCTTTAATAGTACACCATACGATACTATGGCTATTGCATAACTCGATCTTCCAATATGAAGTCGCCATCCTCGATTCCTCGTGTTGTTATATGTTTCCTCAATGATCATGTGGAATGTCCTTGGCCTCGGTGGTGTATCTGGCCTTGCTGCCTCATTTTTCTTTGGTAGTCTCCTGAAATATGCCCTTATTTGTTACATCCATAGCATAACCTCTTGTTGGATGCGCACTTGCTGGCTCGAGTTTAACCGATATTGACCAAATTCCACCAAACACCCATAATCGTAATCGATTGTAGACCACATAGCGCCCAGGCGCTGCCTATGTCGATATTTAAAACACTAATATATATAGGGTCGGTCCATTGTTTTTTACTACCTGGGGCGAGATATGATTTTTATGCCCTTTTATCTGTATTGTACAATAGAGAAAACGTATATATAAAAGATTTATACAATAAAAACGCAGTAAAGTTACAATTAAACAAATAATACAAACAAAAACCTAGAAAAACAAATAAAAATAATATCTTCGTGCATTTTTTTTGAAGCGTAAGCATATTTTATTTTACAATAATCAATATATTGTAAAAAAATCACTTCAATACATTTGAATAGATGTACATGAACTTTTAGCTTTGTGTGCTTCACCTAGCAACATTTTCTACAAAATTTGTAAATCAATATGTAAACCAACTCCATCAAATATCATATTCTTGATAATTTGTCAAACTGGACTCAAAATTTAAATTTAAACAACATATTTTAATTCACCATCAATTAAAAAACTATTTTGGAACCATCAAACAAAAAACTAAATATAGATTAAAAATATTTCGTTTGTTCAATACTACAACAATGAATAAGTTCATATGTTCTCTCTCTAAAGGTCCAGATAGTAAAAAAAAAAAAAAAAATGAATCGAAAAGTTCAATAGATAATTAAATGTCTTTGTCTCCTTATTCACATCAGAAAACAAAAACACAAAAGTTTAAAAGAAAATTTTAAAAAAACAAGGAGAAGGCAGTAGATTGTTTAGAGGACAAATTAAATGTCTTTATGTCATCAGAGATAGTAAAAATTTACCTAAAGCAAACTAATAAACCACAAAAATCACATATAAAGATAAACCAATAAACCACAAAACTCATATACAAAGCAGCATCAGATTTGTACATAAGAAATAAGCTCAAACAGAATAGGAATCTTTGGAATTTTAACTCTTTTTGACTATACTCCAATCCAACTCGTTAGATAAAAAAATCCACACAAATAAGTGAAAAAAAAAATCAAAAAACAAAAGCAAATAAGAAATAAGAAAAGAAGAAGTATTATAACAACAATGAAACAAATTTATAGGTTCTACCTCTAAAAGTCCAAATGCAAATCAGCAGCAGATTTTGACTTAAAAATTGAAGCTCATATAGAAGAGAAATCTTTTGAGACTTCAACTCTTAACTGTACTTGAATCCAACAGGTAAAGATATAAATCCAAAAAGAAATCAGAATCATAAACAAATAAGAAAAATCGAAGTAAAGAAAAATTCAAAAAGAACTCGCCCAAATTCATTATCCTCTTTCTTTCGGAGATGGCAACATATTTCGTTATCGACTGTCCTCTTACTCAGAACTCGAAAGTCAAAACTTAGATTGGCGATTGTGAGAGTGAAACTTGTAAAAACAATCAATCTTTGAACAATGGTTTAGAGAGATTGAGAGAATAGAAATCAGGTACTTATTTGATTTAGAATGAGAAATTGAAACTTGAAAAAAAATAGAACTTGAAAGAGCGTTTAGATGGTCGATTGAATACTGATGTGCTGATTAAGAACTCGATCGATCGACTCCTCGATATCTGCATAGCACTGGATTTTCAGTTTTCAAGCGTATCAACGAATACCTATTTGATTGATTGCAATTCTCAAGACTTCAAGCTTCAGCTATTTAGCGGACGCTTCTCCAGATTTCGTTGATTTATTCTTGGATTGTTGGGCCAACGTAACATATATAGTAATACATATCGGATGTAAATTATGCCCTCAATTTTTTTGATGCCCTGGGCTTGGTTCAACTCGCCCATGTATAGGGTCAGGTCTATATATATATATATATATATATATATATATATATATATATATATATATATATATATATATATATATATAGGGTAAAGTGAATATACCTAACAACCTTATATAAGCTTAGGTACCTAACCTTATCAAACTACATCATTTTGCATTAAATTTTCATTGCAATCATCCAAGGTTCTTAAATTTCATCCCTAAACTTGATTTACTTCAAAAAACTTGAAAATTTATCATTATATTTCTCTTACATCCTTTCATTTGTAGCGGTAGGATATGAAGCCCATTAGGTGGTATTCGATAAAAAGACGTGATGTAAAAGAAATATATTGTTGAAAATCCAAAGATTTTGGAAGTAATCAAGTTATGAGGTTGAAGTTTAGGAACCTTAGGCAATTACAATGTAAATATGATACAAACCGATGTTGTATTATGGAGTTAGGTACCTAAGCTTATATAAGGTTGTTAGGTATATTCACTTTACCCATATATATATATATATATATATATATATATATATATATATATATATATATATATATATATATATATATATATATATATATATATATATATATATATATATATATATATATATATATATATATATATATATATATATATATATATAGAGAGGACATCTTTTGACAAAATAAAAGCAAAATGTATAAAGCCCGTATTTTATATATTCCAATCAAGTTAGAATAGCCCAATGGTTTAATTCCCACAAAATTAATTATTAGGCAAAAGCCTAATCCATTTACAATTAAACAAAAAAGGAAAAAAAATGGTTTGAACTTCGCCTATGGAGCTGGAGCTTGGTCGACATCTCATAACACATCATAAAGGTTGTCACTTGATCATTGGTCACTCCTATTGTCCGACGTCCGACCACCGTCACCCTTAGCATGCCAACCTTATGCCTCTCTGGTAGACCAACCTTCTCCTCTATAGTCCATTCATGTTGTAGTTTAGTGTTGTACAGTCCATTCATGTTGTAGTTTAGTGTTGTACAGTGAAATAATTTTTAGAAATTATTAAAAACAATACATATATTTCAAGATATAAGACCTCATAGATTCTAATTGTAAGAACTATATTAATTGTTATAACTATTGAAGATATGCTAAATATTTTGAAGGCATACCATCCGATCCGACACCACTAGTATTTTTTACTCGTTTATTTTTCTTTTCCACATGGTTTTTGGTTCTACATTTGCCGCTATAGAAAGTGTATTAACCAAACATCTAACAAATACCAAAAAACTTGTTACCAAAAAACAAGACCCTAATAATGATATAACTATCAAAAACCCACTTCTAATTTTGAAAATTTTTGGTACATTGTATATTTATTTTATCTTATTTTACTGGTGTGAGACCCATGTATTAAATATGTTGTTTAAAAAAAAGTTAAATATGAAAGTTGGTAAAAGATGAATAATTTATTTTTAGTTATGAAACCTATATAATATACGAGTTCGTTAAAAAAAGTGAAATTGATTTATGTTATTAAATATGAAATTAATAATCAATTTTGGAAAATATTATTAGCATGGATGAGAGAGGCAATGGCGGTATTGATAACATTCCAAATTAAAAATAAAAGTTATTTCCATATAGAATACAGCGGAACGAAATGATTCCTTTGGTTTCGTTAGATTGAACAATAAAGATGATCAACAAAAAAGCTAACCTTTAGCGGCGACGAAAATCATCGCAATTGATTTTGATTGTCGTCGCTAAAGATCACCTAAATTGCTTCGTAGCTAATAGCTGGTTGTCGTCGCAAATACGGTCGTCTCTAATACATGTCGTCCGTAATACATGAATGTCGTCGTAAATAACGTCGTCTCTATTAATATTCCGGCAAGCTGCCAGAGTTTTTCCGGCAAACCTCCCCAGCCGTATAGGTCGTCGCAATTGGTCTTAGTCATCCTTAATTTTAATTTTTAAATTTTCTTTTGAGAAAAAACATATTTTTTATAACATTAGTTTATATATATTATAAAATGCAGTTTTGATAAAAATACATATATAAATACATACCACATTATATAAAAACATCAAACATACCATATTCCATAAAATATCTAATAAATCTTAAACAAATTAACATCTAATATATCATCCATAAACTATCTAAAAAATCCAAAATAACATCCTCCATATAATAAAACAAGAAATATTATGTGTCTTCGTCTTCACCATCATCCTCCCCATCGTTGTTTCCTCATTGTTGACTTGGTTTTTAAACGAGCGAATTATGTTTCAAATGACCGTCACAAATGCCAGGTTTTGAAGAAAAGCATTCGCATCAACATCCTACAATTAAGTAACAAGCATATTAAGTCATTAACAATTCAACAAACTATCAAACCATCAAAGAACCAAATAAATTAAGTCTTTAACAGTTTAATAAACTACTGAGCTACAAAAAATTAATGTAAACACATTAAGTTCTTAACAATATAACAAAACTACCGAATTCTTTATGAATTAATAAGTACTTGTGTTGGTTGCTCGAAGAACTCAGAATTCGCTGAAGTTCACTTAAAATCACAAAAAAAAAAAAAAAAAAATGAAATTAAGGTCAGGAAACAAGAGAAAGATAAAAGAGAAGAGCAAAACGCACCGAAGTTTTAATCTCATCAGAGAACTCAGAATTCACCGTAATTTTCTAGAAATTGTCGGAAAATGAAAGGAAAAACGCACCAGAACACGATATCGCCGGAATTTGCAAGAGAAGTGGTAGACATAAAACTGAGTCATCTAGGACGAAGGGGTAGCCAAAAGGTCGGCCCCTATAGCAGCGACGTCTTTAGCAATTGCGGCGAAGAGTTGGAGGGAAAAACACGCGCCATTCTCTGGTGCCTAGTAGTCTTCCGATCTAAAAACAATCGAAGGGTCACGATGACATTCACGCGGATCGCTATCAATAGCGGCGACATGTCGTTGCAATTGGCGTCGCTGCTATTGCTTCCTACCAGATGAATCCGTAACCGATGGATTACTTTAGCAACCTACGGTCCTGATTAAATGGCGTGTGGCAGGGGAGGATCGACGGTGGAAGTCCTTTAGCGACGACATCTTTAGCGACAGAGAATGCCCTTTAATGTTGCCGCTAAAGCTGTCGTCCTAAAGCTGTCGTCCCTAAATGACTTATTTCTTGTTGTGTGATAAATTGAAGGGTCTGTAAAAGTGACGAGCAAACAACATAAACGTAGGAATTCACAAATAAAAGATTACTATTTGTATTAATTACAATATATATTAATAATATTAATTATTATGAGTTCATTAGGGTGGTCTCTAAAAGGGTTCTCTCGGTTCCTCTATGATACAATTCAAAATTTGTTTTTGTTTTTTTTTTTCTTTGTATTTATACAAAAGTAAATACAATGGGTTACAAAAGATGACCCCAATAAGATTGCAAAGATTGATCCCACTATTTTGGAAGGGATCGATTTAATTCTACATATATATGACAAAAAGTACAAGAGAGAAGAATATTTGGTTTCCATAACATTCTATCCAATGTTGATTTGTCATCTAATGAACAAAAAATGATACAGATGAAAACACAAAATTCCCAGAAATATTATTACCACACATAGTTACAAGCAATGAGCAGATAAGAAGGTAACGGATTTCGCCTTTCTGACACTCCTAACAAGTAACAAAACGTTACCTTCTTTTTATACAAACAGTAGTACCGTTTCACTATTGAGCGATAATCCTCTATCAAAAGTAGAGGCTTGCATCAGATAGTCTTCGAGAGGGTATAGCTATTAGTGATTTCCTTTTCTTTGTCACAATTCCAAATTCGTCTAAAAGCTCAAACTCTTCATCTTCTGGCAACCTCCAATCAAACGAGTGTAACAGCGATGCTAATATATACATCAACATCTTCTCCCCAAGGGGGATTCCTGGGCATATTCTTCTCCCTGATCCAAATGGCAAAAACTTGAAATTATTTCCATTGTAATCCCATTTGTCGATCAAGAATCTCTCGGGCTTGAACTCCAATGGATTGGTCCAGATCTTCGGATCCCGATGGAGTGCCCAAACATTCATATAGACGATAGTACCCTTTGGAATGGTGTATCCACAAACAGTGCATGATTCATCTGGCATCGGTGGACTAAGAGAGGAACCGGAGTGTGTACCCTAATGTCTCGTTGATGACTGCATCCAAATATGTTAATTTGGGCAGATGAGATTCTTCGACAACGTTCATGCCAATTACATCCGTTAATTCATCCTGGACCGTTCTCATTACACATGGATTATTCAAAACCTCTGACATCACCCATTCTACCATTGTCGATGTTGTATCTGTAGCCGCAAGCACTATATCCTATTTTTATACAGTTTCCCTTTATTAGTTTGTCATGTGGATTAGTGCAGTTTGCAGTTAAAGAAAGAACCAAAACATATAAAGAGAGACTTACCATTAGTAGGGCCTTTATTTTAATGATGTCCAGTGATATTGTAGCATCTTTCTGCTCCATAAGCTCCAACAATATCTGCAAAAAATCCTTCCTTCGATCTTCCTCACCTTCTCCCTCATTTATTCTGGAGTTGGCTTCCATTCTTCCTTGTATAATGCTTTCAAATATCCGATCGACATATTCAAGTTGCCTCTGCATTTCTCGCTGCCTTCCTTGGAGATCAAACCGAGATAGCACTGGGAGAAAATCAGATATGTTTGGGGCTCCCAATAGCTTCAGAATCTTGAAATTAAGATTTGCTACAACCCCATAAAATGCTTGTCACAACGTCTACCTCAGTCTTGGAAGCAATTTCATTAATATTGAGCTTTGTCCCGAGCTTACTGTAAACTTCTTTCACGAGCCTTCTCACTTCATATGTTCGGAAACCCTGACAATCTTTGAAATTTGTAATGCTCAGAAGTTGGATTGCTAAAATATTGCGCATGTTACGCCAGTGTGTGTTGCTGTTGGACCATACAATACCATTGCCACCGTAACTGATGGTTAGCGCTGCTAATGGAGGACTTCGGTTAGCCATGGTCAGGTCTAGGTCACGAGTCACGACCTTAACTAGGTCCAAGGAGTTTACCACAACATGAAGCTTTCTTCCAAGCCGGAGACTGAAGATGGGGCCATATCGGTGAGTCATCTCTGTGACTCACTACAAGAATAAGCCTCTATTCCGACGACATCTATTCCGACGATACCCGTCGTCGGTAAAAAATTCGCTGTGCTGACGACATCTCGTTGGTATAGTGTTCTGTTTACTTTGACCAAATAGCATTGACCTAAGACTCTATTATGACGACTTGTCGTCTCGATAGGTGCAGCGGAAACGAAAAACATTTTGGCAGTATACTGAAAACCTATCCCGATGATTTGTCGTCGGTATAGGGTACGTATTTTTGGATTTTGATTTATTTATTTTCCTTGATGCAAGAATCACTAACGATGTTGTTTGGTGGAGAGCTATCCCGACGACATGTCATTTCTACAGGTGTAGTGGAAAAGAAAAACATTTTGGCGATCCGTGTGACGACTCTATGCCGACGACATGTCATTGGGATAAAAAAATGGTGATCCGTGTGAATGCTCTATGCCGACGACATGTCGTCGGTATAGGGTTGTAGCCCAATAAAACTCAGTAGACACTGTTTCCTTTGTTCCTCCACCTCCCAACGAAGAATCACGCTTCTGGTCCTTCCCCTCTTGGGCTTCACAAAACCGGTAAGCTTTATAATTTTTTTGTTTTCAAAGTTTTTTTATTCATTGATTTGATTGATTTAGTTATTTTCCGGTGAAGTAGTCATCAGAGGACCACCTATGACGATCCACCTTCTCCTTCCAGCCACCCCAACCCACATAACAGGTAGCAGATTTGATTTCTATTTTTTTTTTTTTTTTTTTTTCATATGGTGTTTTTCTGGTGTCCACTAGCCATCACCGAATGATATTTTCCCGGTCACCCATACCGACGACTTGTCGTCAGAATAGGTATATAATAAAACTTTATTTTTTTTCTTCGAAAATCACTACCAATAACGCTTTGTAGACGACAAGTCGCCGTCTACTTTGTACCGACAATATTTTTCACTTTTACCGACGGAGCTATTCCGACGATTTGTACGGATGACATGTCGCCGCTATAGGTTTTTCTGACGACATGTCGTCGGCAAAGGAGTTGAAAATGTCGTCTGTATAGACATTGTTTCTTGTAGTGAATCTTTCATGCAAATTGGAGCCAAGAAACGGGAGATACCCTATAACTGGTAAGCCATAGGGACCGGGTGGGAAGGGTGGAATGTTCTTTATGGAATATGATATCCATTTGTACCATAGAAGTAGTAGTGTCGGAACTGAAATGGTGAGAACTGTGCAGGCGAGCTTGTCTAGCTCACTGTCGACTTCCCACCACCATAACAACAAGGTGTTCATCGTGGGAAAAATCTTATATCCAATTTCTGGTATCATTTATGCTACAAATGATAACCAGCTTATGAGGAAGCCTGCTTGTTATAAATCAGGGATGGTTGATTTTGGACCTCGGACTTTCCGCAAGCACATGCCAACGCATGCAGTTATGTGGTTGTGCTTCGGATAACCCTCGTATTTTATGAAGTATATTTTATTGCTAATAGCAAAACCTGTTAAAATAAACAACTAACATATCTTTTGTCTAAGGGTAATATAGAAACATTTATTTAGTTTTTATTGTTAACTTGGCGTATGTTTGCTGGTTTAATTATTGGTCATTTATCTGAAGTTAGATGTATGCTGCGAGAGTGTGAGAAGTTTTTACATGGGGCATAAAGTCTGGACCAGGATGGTGTATTTCAAATTGATGGTTTTGTTCGAATCCCTTCATATAATGACTCTAATGTTTGTTTTATGTGAAAAGTGAGTCGGATCTATTCCATCTTATTTTATGATTTTTTTTAATAACATTACTATGTTTTCATTCAAAATTACTTTCAAGAATCCGGTAGATTATCTTTACTATTTGACCAAATATTTCTGTCTGATTTAGCTTGTTTATCGCCTTAAATTTATAAAAAGTTTCACGTTACTAGAATTACAAACGCCCTAATTACAAGAAATGCGGCTACCAAAGAGGTGACTTGCATATATGGTATTTCACTCAAATTGATTATCAAAATAAATATAAGGGTTGTTTGGTTCGTGTATTCATAAGTAACAAGATTATGATCTGCGTTAAACGCGAGAAACATAAATTAAATACATATTATATTAATAGGTGATATTGTTTTATGTGAAATTTTAATAAAAAATGTTACTTAAATTCATTTTTAGATTTTTTGAACCAAACTTATTAAATAAAAATATTTAATATTTATATTAGAATAATTTGGTTTTTTAATATAGTAATTTTTTGCATAAATGATCCACATGATCTTTGTTTTATCACAACATGATGCGACATCTTGATTAAAGCATGTTGTGTAGTAGGTTTATAAATTGATTTTGTTCGGTATAACAACCTCTATAGAGGCTCACATGACTCTTTTCATATTGGCACTGTAAAACCAAAAGCAACAATAAGTTGTTATATGTATTAGCAACATTAAATTCTACAGAGAAATTGGATAAACATTACAGTTTAAGTGCACTGTCATAACCATAAACATCAAATTCATATATTTTAATTTGATAAATTTATAATGTATTTTTTTTCCTTATAAGAATTAAAATATGATTTTTTAGGCTACACCCAATCACATATACATATCTTTTGATCAAAGAAATTATTACAAGAAAAAAAACATATTATGAACAAAAATATAATATTAGTTTCATATTTTGCAAAAGGTTAACACTAATAAATAATAATGAATTTTCACAAATTTTGTATTTTGGTCACTGCATCCAACTAACAAATGAAATTTAGTTTAGATGATTGATTCAACAAGTGCATCTATGAATTCTTGTAGCCAAATTTAGAGAAATGCTAAGACTTACAAAGATATGAAGGAACGGATTATGAAACTACAACTGGTTTCTGGAGGGCAATACAAATTCAATATCGTTAGCACATATCTTTCCTACCTGCTTCAATTATTAAATTTAGATCAAACTTATCAAAATCAAATTACTAAAAAACCCAGATATATAACCTAGCAATCAAATAACATATTTTTCATAGAAATAAATATCACAAATCTACAATTTATTCTTTATATAATATTCTTAAATTATATCTTACCTTTTTATCTTTAATGGTTACTAACACCTCTTTCTGGCTTATTGTTATGGCACACATGTATATCAAAAATAAGAGAAAGAACTTTAGAGAACGAATGTTGATAGAGTGATCCTTCATTGAAAACGCAACAAAATTATTCATAGAGCCGCTAGGATTCTTCTATAGACCGCTAGAAGATCTATATAGTGACAACCATTGTGACTCATATGAGAACGCACCATTTAAAGTAACAATTTTGATTAATGTAAGTGAAAAATCATTTGGAATACTTACCAATTGTGATTGTTTCTACTTGAATGTGAACATTAACGTTCTTGTCGAGAAAAAGAACTTCAAATGAATCATGCATAGAAAAATCAACAAACATGACAACACAAAAAGAAGCCTAAATTGATATATAACCGATTAGGTTTTGTTGAACAATTTTTTCAATTTATCAAAATTTTATTTTATTACAAACCTATATGAGTAATCAATAATCTTAAGCAAGTGAAAGAAGTAATTGTTAATTTAAAGCTAGTAAAAAAATACATTGTGAAACTAAATAAGCTCTTGTGCGGTTTTTTCCAGAAGTTTCTTTGTGTCAGGATCAAATAATATAAGTGACACCACACCAGTAAAGTCTTGTACTTGAATGTCGATTTTGAAACTAAAGCTATCGATATACAAAAATACAGTAATATAAAATTAGAAAAGTTAACTAAATAGTATAATAATATGTATAAAAGAATTATTGAAAAACTTAGAACAAGATATATGTATTTGTTCATGGAAGTTGAAGTGTAACAAAATAAAACTTCTTCATCTTGCTTTTGTTCCGTTCCACTAGTTTTGCCATCATACGTTAAAACGACTTTTATGACTTTCTCTTAACACACATAGGTCAACATAGTAAAAAAATTAATATAAAGGATATAATTTTGTTTCTATAACTAAATGAATGAAATTAATATACTTAAAGTAGAGTGATTAATTTTTTTCATGACCTCTCAACAAAAATATAATAATAACAAGTAATAAGAACAAAATAAATACAAGAAATTATAGAAGAAGAAGGAGAACAGGGTAAATAAAGAATCTAGAAAAAAGAATTATAGAATAAGACCGTTGAAGAAGAATACTGTAATTCATAGGACTCAATCCAAAATCGTAAGAAAAACAACTTCAATGTAATCGTATATATAGGTTGTTTTTCAATAAGGAAATCATTATATTTCAAAAAAATGGGATCTTAAAATATTATCTTGGAGATTTTCGGTTATTCATCTGGAAAAAAATGATATCATTTATATTGAATCAAAATTTCAAATTAATTGACTTGCTTAATTAATGAATTTTAAATTCAAAACCATTATCTCAAATTGATTTATTTTACGTGAGATATACCGAGAGATAAATTATAAATAATATTGACTTTATTTTTTACTCTTAAATATTTTGCTAATTTAATAGGATTAGATTAGATTTTATAGGTTAATGATCAAATTATTGATATGTTTATTTAATGAGTTTTTTCAAAAAAATAAAATAAAAATATTTACATAAAAACTAAACGGCTTTGAATTTTGAAGCCAGAAGCTATAAATAAGAGAGTTAAATTAGGAACAATATTAATTAGAGAAACTGATATCTCGTATATAAATAGAAAGATATGCTGTAATTGATAATGTAATTATTGAATTTAAAAATTCTATAATTATTATAGATTCTATAATTAAATGTAATTATGGTTGAATTTTATTTAAAGAAGATGATGTCAGCAATCTAATCTAATGGTGGAAAACATAAGATTGAAATGCAATGAAGGGTCCTAATTGCTTCATTGGTGAATTAAGGCTTCTCTTTTAATAATATATAGAGATTGGAATTCTAGATGCCATTATATAAGATAATGATTTGCTTAATTACTCAAAAGACAATTACATAGGAGTATATAGAAAATCACTAAAAGTTAAGTGGTTTGAACCTAAACTCAAATCACTAACATCTCTCCGTAGTTTGATAGGCAGGAGACGATTAAACTTGGAAAATCACAAAGGATAAAATATAAAAAGAAAAAAACAAAAACAAAACATATATGTAGACAACGACATCGACACTGGTAGAGCTCTGGCGATGTTGCAAAACCATGTTTCGAATCATTTCATAATTCGGGGGTATGAGCCGAAGATCAGTTATCATGAGGCTTTGGGCCTAGGGGAAAGAGAGATTTAGACCCCTTTGGATGTGGATAATGCATATCAGATAATCCGAGAGTTCGGTTTATGTTTTGGAGCCCAAGGGTATAACAGTAAAGTGATAGTTTGGGCCTTTTATGAATTGTGGATTCAAGTTTGGGAAAGTTTTGAGGCAAATGAGATTGGATAGGCTTGTAGAGCTTCTCATTACCATTCTGTGGATATAAGGATTTTCGGAATCCGAGTTGGAACGAAAAGGTTACAGACACCAGAAGATTAATCGGTAGGGAGCACGTCGTGTACGCTAGGCATACATGGCTAGAGTGATGGTGAAAGTTCCATCGCGAACACTGGGCATACCAGATGTACGTTGGGCGTTTGCGACTCAGTCCCAAAACTTAATTTAGGGTCTTGGACCCTATTTAAAGGCCTTAAATCATTATCAAACCCTCTTATCTTTAGCCTCCATCACCCTTAACCCGAAATTCGAAACCCCAGCCCTCATTTGGAAAGATTTTGAGCATTGGAGTGATCTTTATGGATTTTTGGTGCCTTTAGAAGAAGAAGAACACCTTAGAGAAGTGTTGGTTGTCTTGGAGCTTGTAGATCTAGGCGTTATTCTTCTTGATCTAGGTTATGGAGGTATAAAACTTTAATCTTGGTGACTTTCTCTTTAAGATCTAGTTTGGGTGCTAATTTATCATGTTTTGGTCCTATGATTATGGTTCTTGTGAGTAGAAGTTACTCCAGAACCTCTGATCCTCATATTTGGTCTTTGTTGAGGTCATTAAGTCATAAAGTTTAGATCTTGAGGACTATTGTCCCTTCATTCAAGAATTAGTGACCTTTTTATGAAGTTATGAAGCTTGGATGTTAGTTTGGATCTCACTAAGCCATGCAAAGTCATAAAGTCAGGAACTTTATTACTTAATACATCCCATGGAGGTTAGATCTAAGTTTGGACGTTTTGGTCTTAAGCATTGAGTGCTTAACGTGGGAAATGGTCATTTGGAGCGTACAATGGGCGTACGTATTCCTACGCTCAGCGTGATGCATGTACTCCCCATTTGTAAGCATCGACGAGTTGTACATTAAGTAGTGATAGGCTGAACGTGGGGCGTACACCAAAAACCTTTTTTTGGGCCATGGGTCTTTTAGAGCTTGGGCCATGGGTTGTTAGATCAGATATGTAAAGGGTAAAATGGTCTTTTACCCATTGGAAGTGTAACACCAGTTCCAGGAATGAGCGTTTTAAATGTTAAGTTTTATTTATGGGTGGTCACGACGTAGTAGAAACCCCACAACGACGTGCTAGAATTCGTTTGACGCGGTTTAAAAGACTCACCATGATGTGGCCATAAGGTTCGACGACGTGACAACTGTTTTTTAAGAAACCCTAATCCCTCGGGATTTGGGCCTTATTTATAGGACAATATGACTATACTTTAATTTTATAGATATTAGGCCAAAAATATAAAATTTTAACTATGGCTTCCCCTATTCACCAATTTTTATACAAATTATATTTTTGCCTGTAACAACGTAAATTTGAAAACAAAAATTTCATTTAAAATCATATAAAAATCTCATTTATTTAATTGACAAACGCAACTCCTTGTTTGTTTGATTACAAATCCAGGATAAGCATTTTAGCCACTCGAGGCTATAACTCTATTTGAACCTCTGGTCAATGTGTCTCAGTGGGACCCTCCAGTCCCCTAACTTTGTGGATCCTCTGGTCCTAACTCTGTGGACCTTTCGGTCCTAACTCTGTAAACTCTGAAACATACATAGCATAAATCACATAGAAATAATGCAGTGTATCACATCATATAAGTAGCATACAAAATACCCTGTCACATAACTCTAATTACCACTCCAGGTAAGGTATAGTGAGAAGACTCACCTCAGGAAATCTCAAACTGTCTTGAACTCGGAATATTGATCTAGCCTCAACCTAATCACATAAATAAATTATGTTAATTCAAAAATGGCTCACAAAGGCTACATAAGTCTCTTACTATAATCTCTAGAAGGGTAAAAGACCATTCTACCCCTCTACTGCTCCAAAGGTCCAATGGTTGACTAAACCCAAAATTCAACAGAAGTCAAAAGACCACTCTGACCAGAATCATCGAGTTCATGCGACGACTCGACGAGTCCATACGCGTACTCAGATTCCTCTTAAAGTCTCACTCAACTCACTGAGCCACTCACCCAACTCGTCGGGTCACCAATGGTCACGAATCGCGGGGCAACCCGATCTGACTCGGCGAGTTCCCTCCATGCACATGCTCAATCGACCTCCTAAGGTCAGATCTGCTTCACCAATCTATAGATTTGGGCTCCTAGAACCCAAAAGTCACGCAAAGGCTCAACCTTGATGTCCATGCATGGTATATTTTGCTCATTATATCATTATGACTCCATTAATGCTTCATAGCTTCCAAACTTCATGTTTGCTCATCTATAATCTCATACTTTCGAACTCTCAGGACCTTACAAGGTCCAAATGTACCACTCAAGCTTGGAAAGGGGTTTGATGCATCCAAAACTCCATCATGAAGATAATATAAGCCCTAGTTTCCAAAATAATAGATCTACACAATTACGAAAGGAAAGGGGGGTCGAATATTATACATCCACTGAAGCCCCTTTGATTGAAATCTTTAGATCTAGCAATTTCATTTGGCATTGTTGATTGTACCATCCTCCTCTTTTGCATAATCACACTTATAAGGTCAAGATAACTCTCCTTCTCCATCTACACGATCAAGGACTCTTTGGGGTTGTTCTGCGGAAGATATGGCCGCAATTGGTAGGCCATAAGGTCCTTTATATAGGTCTAAAGTCCAAGGAATTAGGGTTTCCGTCCACAGCGCTGACTCGACGATTCAGATTCCCGACTCGTCGAGTCCATCCATTTGTCACGTCCCAAGATCGCGACCCAACTCGACGAGTTAAGGATCTAACTCGTTGAGTCACCTAATCATACTCATGCCTATATAACAAATGTTATACCTCGGATATCGGGATGTTATAATTCCGCCCCACTTGAATTAGATTTCGTCCTCGAAATCGCCCCTTAACCATACACTGATTGAATCTAACAACCCGAAGGCACCACCGAAAGGATCTTGTACCATGCTGATATCTTTCCTATGGGCTCCTGAATCCACACACAGAAATCTCAATACCGAAACAAAACCAACCCTTCTTCCACCAAGATACTCCCTTTTGACATTCCAAAAAATCTGGAATCTCTTGTGACCTTACCCGCCACCAGATCGCCCATTCGAACTATCACCATGCTATTTGCAACTTGAATCACCAAACCCTGGTAACTTACTATTTCTCTGATTTCTTACAAACGAACACCAACAATCGGCTACCGATCATTCATACCACTCATACTGAGTGCCCCATATCCTACTCCAAGGAGTGAAAAGGTCACGTTACACCAGGGATCCATCCACTGTACTATTATCAAAATCCCATCTGAACAAAGAACTCTCAACACTCTTACCTCAAACTCAAGGAAATATTGAATATATCCGATGATATCTAGTAGTCATAAGCCTCAGTTTTCCTCTCAGTTATCCCCTTGAACCCTAAGTACCAGTTCACTTTCACTTTCTAACCTAGAACCTCCAAAGATTCCCCATTGCATTATCTTAACCGACCCAAAGGTTTCCTTCTGATAACAACTACATCGGTCCATTGTGACACACTAGTCATGAGGTTCGCCTAACCCTAGCGAAAGCTACACTCTCAACTGAAAATCGGCTCATCCCTGACCTATGCAATCTACTGCTCGAAGTTTCATGCATCTCGTGGTACCTCCTGTACCCGAGTACTGACCTCCACCGATATAACACATCAGATGATAAACAATACCACTCAACATGGAACCCACCTTAGGATCTAGAATCTCATCTCACCTACCCAACACACCACTAGAGCCAAACTCAAACTTGAGAGTTTCGTCTGAACTAGAGTTGGAACCACTAAAGTAGATGAAGTACTCAACTCATGACTCATGACCCGCAACCCGTGTGCGAACCATTTTGTCACACCGTAAATTTCAAAACAAAATTTTCAATTTTTATAAAACATAATTCCATCAACATTCATCGAACAACCATATTAATTATCCAAAATAGGTTAATACAAAATCCCAAGATCACAATGTAAAAACTCCGAATGTGTGTGTACGGATCAAGCCGGCGCCTTCCCGCGATCGTCACTAGTACCTGAAACAATAACATCAAACACTGTAAGCACAAGGCTTAGTGAGTTCCCCAAAATACCACATATAACACATATTAGCCACTCGAGGCTATAACTCTGTGGGTCCGTGCACCCAAACTCTGTGAACCCTCAGGTTCTAGCTCTGATAAACATGCACTACATAAATCACATAGAAATAATGCAGTACAACACATAACATACATAGCATACAAATACTCTATCACATAACTCTGGTTACCTACTCAAGGTATTATAGTATAGTGAGAAGACTCACCTCGCGTATCCCGGTATCTCACGAATCCTGGAAATCCCTCGTGCTCGATCCTTCGAGCTCTAATCCTCCTATAACATTATATGCTTCTAATTAACACTTTATATCTCTAAGGTTGACTATCAATAAGGAGTCAACGCAGGTCAACTCGGGTCAACGGTCAACGGTCAACTCTGACCGGACTCGGCGAGTACCAAGGTGACTCGGCGAGTCTAGACGTTTTTATCAACCCTCTGAATCCTCTTACTACACGTCGAGTATCCCCCCCTTTACTCGACGAGTTTCACCTGAATGAATTGCGGGGCCACCCCGACTCAACTCGTCGAGTCTCAAGGACAACTCGGCGAGTCCAAGGTTGACTCAGTCCACCCGTCACCCTCCTCCAACTCACCCTGACTCACTGAGTCTACCCATGACTCGATTGGACCACTCGCTGAACAGTCCCAAGGCAATCTTCAAGATACTCGCCGAGTCGGATGAACAGACTCGGCGAGTCCGTGCCATGCAACCATTCCAACTCGCTTCTAAGGTCAGATCTGCTTCCAAAAACTATAGATCTGTCCTCCCTCGACTGATTCATCACGTAAAGTTCCCATCTTGGTGCTCATAACACCCCCTATAGCTCCATAATGGAGTGTTTGACCTAAGGCATGAGGATTCCAATCCAAAGCCTCCATTGATCCCCAAAAAGCTTGGGTAAAGGGACACTCTGGACCTCTAAGGGTCCAGATCTATGGCTCCAACCTCATAAGGGACCAAAAGGGCACCAAATCTAGCCATGAAAGGGTTCAACAAACCCTAAATCTAAATAAACAACAACAAACAAGAAGGTACTCGGATTTGTTACCACAAAATGATGCTCTGGACTCCTAACCCACAGAAATGGCTCCTTCTTGCTTTCCCTTTGGCTAGCTCTTCTCTTCCTTGCAAAAATGGCACCTCCAAGGTCAATAATGGCCTCCTACTTAGCTCCAAATGCTCTCACACGATTAGGGTTTCACTCAAGGGGCTGGTGGGCACAAATGACGGCCATTAGGCCCTTTAAATAAGTCTCAAACCCGAGAAATTAGGGTTTCATTACACAGCGCAGACTCGCCGAGTCCATATCCTGGACTCGCCGAGTCCAGGCGCGATCCTTCGTCCAAATCCGCGTCCCTACTCGGCGAGTCTGAGCCCCAACTCGCCGAGCCCCCCCTCACAAATCAACAAAATACAATTAACATGATACCTGATAAAAGTCCGGATGTTACACATTTCTCCAATTCCCTCGGGTTGCGACAACCACAACTCAAATATTAGGGCTATCCAATCCTAAAACTCAACTGCACCCTAATCCTTACCGAAGAGTTCTCATCACAATATCCTCTCACTGGCTACTGAGTACTACGGCTCCCCGCAACACCACAACAACCTCTTGCTAACTAGTGAATACCACGACTCCCCGCGATATCATAACACTGTTCACTAAATAGTGAGTATTACAGCTCCCCATAGCATTACCTCAACCTCCCACTAAATAGTGAGTACTACGGTTTCCTGTAGCATCACCACAAACTTTCACTGAACAGTGAGTACTATGGCTCCCGGTAGTATCGCCACGACCTTTCACTGAATAGTGAGTACTACGGCTCCCCGTAACATCACCACGACCTCTTACTGAATGGTGAGTACTACGGCTCCCCGTAGCATCACCACAACCTCTTACTGATTAGTGAGTACTACGCCTTCCCGTTGCATCACCACGACCTCTGACTGAATAGTGAGTACTACGAATTCCTGTAGCATTACAACAACTTCCCCACAGACTCATCCTCATATCGAGCCATACCACGATCATTAACTCATGTTCCACTGAACAACCGCGGATAGGTGTACACACCTATTCAAGTTAAGCACTACTATGTCTGACGACATCTACTATATCAAAACACCCTTCCCTGCAGCAAACAACATTCCTGAATAACCTCACTTGATGCCAATTGACAGTAGGGTTCCTACTGGAGCCGTAGTTACTTGATACCCACTTTCTATCTCAACTTAAGACTCAAAATAATGCAAAATTTTGGATACCAAACTCGGGTACCCCAGGCGCACCATCACGATGCCTCAAGATGTCTTGCTTCAACCACTGATCTCCTGCTTACAACATCATGCTCAGATACAAAAATGCATTTCTTCAGAATCTCATAACTGATCTTTCTCTCATGTAACTCGTAATTCTACAATACTCCAACTCTCCACTGAAACACAGAGGAATCATCAATGTCTCCGAACACGTCGTCGTCCGCCCGGAACCCCTTCCTTTATTCCTCAAAACTCACACAAGAAAACACATACCCACCCTAAAGTTTGTTGCCTAATCGACTTCTACCTTCCCCGAGCGTACTTAACCTCCCATACACTGAACCGGGGATTCTTAACCACATAACTATCCTTATCTGACTACCACAGGGTCCGAAACCAACGGTCCCTGCCATGGAGACACTCCTCCCTCCCTGAACACATGCAACATGAATTAAATCACTTAGGACCTCGTCCCAATCAACAAATAACCCTGAATTCATGTATCCGAAACATAGGTCACTATAACCAGTCCCCTGACCGCTCTTGAACAAATCTCAGATCCCCTAAGAAAATATCCAGTTCTCCCCCACTTAGGGTTTGAACCATTGCCAATTGGCGCACTATCAATCTATCCCACACATTGTTTTCATCAGCAAAATTACACCTACCCTTTGAAAGAGCTACACAACGCTCGATGATTCTTCCCAACAGAAATCGAGCAATACCAATTACTCTGAATCACAGATGAAATCCTCAGAATTTCCCATCATGACCGCCTTCGGTCAATCAGAATCCCACACATTCCATGACGTGAATGTCCAACTGTCCAGTATCAACCCTGACTCTTAGTCTGGAAATAGCGAACTATCATTCTCCTCATTCTCGACTCCTCGATCCACGCTCCATCACGACACTTATGATAAGAGTGGAACCCACATTACCACTATCGATACTCATCAAAGATAATAAGATCCACAACTTTGATATTCTCCTCTTGATCGACCGACGCTGCAGCTAACACATGCCCTATGATACTCAAGTAGGATGTCTGGTCCTTGAACAACTCAGTCCCCACTAACGCCCTGTTCGAGCTATATCCTTTCCTCGCGGCAGACCTACTTCCATATACTCTGATTGAAGATCACTATCAGTGTTATCCCATGGGGCTTACCCCTAAACTCAGAAACCAAAATCTCAACACCTCTTATGTCTCCCACAAGAAATGGAATTTGCACCACTCAGGTTATAGAAAGTGACATCTCCACTATCGGTCGGTCGCCCAACCGAGACTGCATTCTTACATAGCGCACCATCCTTACTCATCCCTGATTCTTACGACTCCAACTGGCATACCACCAACAATCACTCGTGCTAACTCGATTTCCCCCTCTAGGGATGCTCCACTAAAACTCGTTCATCATGGCCTACTGGCACGATAGTCTTTTACATCTGCTCTCGGTCTAGAAAATCATCACGGAATAAATGGTAAAACCAAAAGCACTAATCGCCACATGTCACGGAACTCAAACCATGTGGCCACTTCTCGATCTACCAGGAATCATGGTACCCGTACGATGTTACCTCCTCTTGATCTCATGGTACTCGAACCATGATCTCTCTTGTCAATCTGCCCTAAATCATGGTACTCGAACCATGATACCACCTCTCGATCTGCTACATATCATGGTACTCGAACCATGACACCGCCTCTCGATCTGCTACTTAGATCATCCGGAATACTCCCTTCATCAGGTATGGGTCATCTGCTTTTAGTTGTACGGGCCCATACTACCTGCCACATCTACCCATACCCTTTACACGGACCATCCCAGATTCCCTAAGTAATTGCTTAACCTTCTCAATCACTAATTTCAACACGCATGACCAAGGTCACTTCCTAGGCTCTTCCTAGGTTCTCACACTTCTCTGCCATCAGCTGCTGAGAAACTCCTTATGATACCAGTCATCTACCTCCTGAAAATCATCATATTCACTTGGTAGCTGAGTCCCATCACTAAGAGTTCCACAAATCACGAAGCAAGCAGCATGTGGGCATCAAATAATCTCTATCAACATGTAAAACTCACTCTAGGTGCTAACTCCGCTTGCTCCGCTCATACTCAAAAGATATCACCGAACTCTGCAACTTTACCCCTCGTGGGTATCTAGCTACTCTCTCGATAGGCTCCACAATGCTCATCTAGGAATCTCTCCTAGATTACTCCACTACCCGAAATCTCTCTCTACAAGGATTCCTGCTGGATACTCTCACTTAGCACATACTCGTTAGTGCAACACAGATAACAACAACTCCTAGCCTAAGGCATCACAAATCAGGCCACTCTAGTCCTAAAGTATGAAATACCAAGCCTATCTCTAGCATGCGTAATATCTTACAACATATCTCATAACACAAAACTAAGGGTATTTTGGGAAATCACCATAGGGCTCTAGTTGATTGTATACACTGCTCTTTCTCTTTGTTCTCTTAAAAACTCTTGCTCGTGTTTAGAAAGTCCAGATTTACCCGAAGGCGCATCCAAATCCCTCAAACCAAGGCTCTGATACCAACTTGTAACAGCGTAAATTTGAAAACAAAATTTTCATTTAAAATCATATAATTCTCATAACACATTTATAAAAATATCATTTATTTAATTCACAATTGCAACTCCTTGTTTGTTTGATTACAAATCCAGGATCCTCAAAATGTAACTCTTTCGCTGGTGTGTACAATCAAGCTGGTGCCTTCCCGCGATCCTAAGGAAAACCAGAAACACAAAATACATAACACGGTAAGCACGAAGCTTAGTGAGTTCCCCAAAATACCATATACAGCACATATTAGCCACTCAAGGCTATAACTCTGTTTGACCCTCTAGTCAATGTGTCTCAGTGGGACCCTCCAGTCCCATAACTCTGTGGACCCTCTGGTCCTAACTCTGTGGACCTTCCGGTCCTGAATCTGTAAACTTTGAAACATACATAGCATAAATCACATAAAAATAATGCAGTGTATCACATCATATAAATAGCATACAAAATACTCTGTCGCATAAATCTAATTACCACTCTAGGTAAAGTATAGTGAGAAGACTCACCTCGGGAAATCTCAAACAATATTGAACTCGGAATACTGATCTAGCCTACGCCTAATCACATAAATAAATTACTTTCATTCAAAAAAGGCCCACAAAGGCTACCTAAGTCTCTTACTATAATCTCTAGAAGGGTAAAAGACCTTTTTACTGCTCTAAAGGTCCACTGGTTGACTAAACCTAAAAGTCAATAGAAATCAATAGACCACTCTGACAAGACTCGTTGAGTTCATGCGACGACTCGGCGAGTCCATACGTGGACTTAGATTCCTCTTAAAGTCTCACTCGACTCACTGAGCCACTCACCCAACTTGCCGTGTCACCAATGGTCATGAATCGGGGGAAACCCGATCCAACTCGGCAAGTCACCAAGGCACCCAGCGAGTTCCCTCCATGCATATGATCAATTGGCATCCTGAGGTCAGATCTGCTGCACCAATCTATACATCTGGCCTCCTAGAACCCAAAAGTCACGCAAAGGCTCAACCTTGATGTCCATGCATGGTATATTTTGCTCATTATACCATTATGACTCCATTAATGCTTCATAGCTTCCAAAATTCATGTTTGCTCATCTATAATCTCATACTTTTGGACTTTCTAGACCTTACAAAATCCATATCTACCACTCAAGCTTGGAAAGGGTTTTGATACATCCAAAACCCCATCATGAAGATAATATAAGCCCTAATTTCCAATATAATAGATCTACACAATTAAGGAAGGAAAGGGGGGTAGAATATAATACCTCCACTGAAGCCCCTTTGAATGAAATCTTCAGATTTAGCAATTTCCTTTGGCATTCAATTATTGTAACCTCCTCCTCTTTTGCATAATCACACTTATAAGCTCAAGATAGTTCTCCTTTTCCCTCTATACGATCAAGGACTCTTTAGGGTTGTTCTCTGGAAGATATAACTGCAATTGGGAGGCCATAAGATCCTTTATATAGGTCTCAAGTCCAAGGAATTAGGGTTTCCATCCACAACTCTGACTCGGCGAGTTAGATACCCGAATTGTCGAGTCCATCCATTTGGCACGTCCCCAGATCGCGACCCAACTCGACGAGTTAAGGATCCAACTCGCCGAGTCACCGAATCAAACTCATGGCTATATAACAAATGTTATACCTCGTATAATTGGATGTTACATTGCCTCCCCCACCCACCCAAATGAAAGATTGAGGTTGCACCATTGATTTTTGGGATTTTACAAGTTGGTATTAAAGCCATGCTTTGAGAGACTTGGATGATAATTCGTGTTAATCCAGACTCAAACTAAGGATTTATAAAGGTTTTCAATATATATATATATATATATATATATATATATATATAAATTTAAAAATGGTTTTCAAACGTTGTTCTTAAAAGTAACAAGGGAAGGATACGATGTGTATGATCAGCCGGATCAAGAAAGTATACCCCAAGTTACCCACACTATTCTTTTTTTATGATATGGTATAGGATCATGCTAGTTCTTGGTTTGGAATCCTCATGAATTGCATGATAGAATTGCCTAAGGTATGATGCCTTATTCCTATTTTTTCTACTTATTATTGTTAGACTCTTTCGGGTGTGAAATAACTGTTAATTGAATACGTTAAGTCACATACTACATGGGTTAAATAATTTTAGAGTGAAGGATTTGGTCGTAGTCTACAGCTCTAGTTTGAGTATAGCCATTGTAGTGTTGAATCTTTTAATATAAGATTATTTATGCTACGATGCATGTGATTGTAATCATGAAGTAGTTAATTGGGACCAATGGTTGTCTTTCGGTAGTTGATGACAGGGTGACGAATGGATCCTAGGATACCATAGGGAGTATGTAGTTCTCATGATGCGCTTTTTTGCAAGTCTTAGGAGTATCATTATGAGTGAGTATGCATGTAGCAGGCCAGTTTTGGAATGATTAGTCACATACACACTCCTTCTCTCTCTCTCTCTATATATATATATATATATATATATAGATATATATATATATATATATATCGAGAGAGAGAGAGAGAGAGAGAATGAGAGGGAGAAAGAGAGAGAATGAGGATAAGATGTGTGCGTATCCTAGTTGTTGTATTTGTTTTAGGTGGTTGTGATGATCCTTGAGACAAATACGAGTATGTGTGGAAGGTAGTATGCTCCTGTACTACTGGAAGTACAGGACCCGTACATGTAGCATGGAAGTTAGAAACCCGAGAGGTAGTCTGGTCATGTGGACGTAGCAATGTGTATTGTGGCATTCCTGATGCATTTTTGGTTATTTTTTTTCAGTATGGAGTTCACAAGGGGATATGGCTTAGGATCTGGAGCTGATGGTCAGGATAGGCCGGGGTTGACTGTTGATCCGATATTGGAAATGATTGCTCTTGAGGTGTCATAGATATTGAAAGAAGAATTGTATGGTATCATGGATCCGATCACTGGTAGGCTAATTTCCATGTTCGAGGAGCGAACTGCAACTTTACAGACTGTGAAACAGGCTGTTGAGATGAATAATTGGGCATATTATGATGTGGAGACACGAGTCGGAAAGAGTAGGAGTTGGTTGAAAGACCCTATCTTTCGTATTTATGAAAGACCCAAACTTTTATACATAACAATATAGTTACCCTAACACATGCTACTTACATATTCGTAAAAAACAATATTTTACATTGATAAAGAGGTTACAAACTACTGGATACAAACCGACTAATTTAAAGTGTTATATATTACATTACTTCCCACGATTCTATAGTTTTATACATATGGGAATGCAAAATACAATAGTTTCAAACTATTCATAAGCTTCTATCGATACAATAGTTTCAAACTATTCAAAAATGTTCTACCAGTATATAACTATACTGGATGCTTATCTCCTGCAATTTGTTAAACATTAAGAGGCTAAGCAGTGATACTTAGTGAGTTCACTAATAGATACATTATAATCATATTCTAGTATGTAGCACATCTAGCTACAAAATTCTTTACTATAACAGTAATTGCGATACTTCTATTGATCGCCTTGATTATCTTTCATTTCAATCTCCTGGATTAGGTCGGATGTTACATCGATCTTGGTTCTCTAAACCATGTAACATACTTGTCTATTTCAGACTCGATTTGATATAACCACTAAGGTTGGAAAAACAATCATCTTCTGAGTCATTACCGAAACGATGGTAACGATATACATGAATAAAACGGAATCAATTACTAGCTCCTTGGTAACCTTGTGACTTTCCTGATCCAAGTGCGAGTCCTGTGCTTCCCGTAGTATAGGCCTCTACTACAAATTCACACCTACTCATACTCTTCCCATGTATTATCTCGCAGTTTCCAAGTTACTATTCAAAAGTTTTCACAAAGCGACTTATCACACATGAATGTATTCAAACAAGTACATACAAAAATTTCTCCTAGACTCAACTAGGGATTTCGCGTTTTTATCAAACATATCTTGGATTATTTATACTCGCCTTCTAAGATTCTTCTTACGCACATGCTCGATCTAGTATACCCTAATACTTTTCCTAGGTTAATAGGAATTTCACTTCCTAATTCTTCGTATAAATTCTTTCTTGGGTAGTGTCTACTCTGCAAGACACACTACACCAAAAATTTACTCTAGCAGTGTAGAGACAAACGGTTTTCAACTACTTGCATCATCTTCTAACTGATCCAAGTCACCATGCATATTTGTTCATTTCATTATCCTTTGATGACATCGTCATTCTTGTATATGAGTAAGTCTTCTTCTCATAGGTGGATTCCTTTAAGTTTACTTCATAGTTGTCTATCCTAGGAAGTACGCAATATGGTTGCATCTCAACAAGTTCTATTAGCTTCAACTTGGTTCTTTGTCATTACTGACTACAACATCTCTTCTCATACAATATTATGAGTGTATTTCTTCTTCAACTAAGCATTCTACCTTACTTAAACAAGTAAGTTGCTCAACCTTTTACCACTAAATGACTCAATTCACCATCCCAATCTTGTATGTTAAAGTCAGCTTAACACACAATGGAACTTCTATAAGGATGGGATAGAATTCAATCATCACTTAGTATTATTAAATACTAAGTATGGACATCTTTTATAGGGTTACTACTCGAACTACATACTACATCACAAAGTCTTGGCCTATTGAGTCTGAAAACTTCAGTAGCCTTTCTTTTGATCTTCATTTAATTCTTGTAAATCTTGCACAACATTAATTGTGATACTGTCGAAGCACTGATCAACATCTTCAGTTCTTTCGACTCTATTAAACAATCACTTCTTCAATCTGTACAGTGGTGGAACAACTTCGGGGATTTGCACCAACACATTTATCATGCCCAAACGTGTTTCAAATGCACATATTTCTTCCAAAGATGTTATTATATATCAAACATACTTTAAATATATATTACCACTCTATTGGTATTAATACACTTATTACGATAACTATTCATATTTATTATTTTACGATATCTCACGATCGTTTATTTATAAACTTATCGATGTCAACTATCATAATTCTCTTTATTACTTCGAAAAAAATTCTATTTCGAAAATTCTTAGAATTCTGAACATAAAATTTTGTAAACCAAGGTCGGCAACAGACCATAAACTTTCTCAAATAATAGCAATTATAAATAAGCACCCTAAGGCATGCTATATTCATTTGTCATTTAGCACATATTAGAATATAAGGCATATCTCCTCTTAATATTCTATTGCTTGTCTCCATTAGATATTCAACCTAAAATATACCAGATACATATCGTATCATCTTCACTTAACAATTCTTGTTTAAGTTTAGAAATTCTCAAAATTCCAAGTTCACTTAAACTAATTTTCTGAAAATTGTGAAGTAACTTAATATCTTAGAATACTAGGGCTTATCATTACCCAATCCCCCACTTAAGTATTTCCTATGGTTTGTATCCATATATTTATTATGAATCCGTTCATATATTGAACTTCCAATAATTTAAGTCTAAATACCAATCCGTGGAATTTAGTTCACTTAAACCACTGCTCTGATACCATGATTGAAAGACCCAAACTTTCATACTATTCCAACATTATTCTTAAGTTACTTCCTCAAAACATGCTATGGATGAAGAGATCAAGTCTACTAACATGGGAACTGGAAGTCAACAGAGCAATGATATCTCCGAGAAGTGTGGGGGAACCCATGAGTTTTCTTTTCACAAGTTCAAATGCTATATGTGTGGAGAGAGAGAGAGAGAGAGAGAGCGTGTTTATCACGAATGCAAGAAGGATCAGATGTGTTTCCACTATCACAACTAGGTTATCTCAAACCCGACTATCCTATATTGGTAGCAGAGGGAGTATAAGCCCAGATGTCTACCGTTCGATAGGAGGTCAAGGTTGAAACACAAGAAATCACAGGTATGATATTATGATTCTTGGTTTCATTTTGATTGGATAGTCATTTTTGTAACAGCTTGTTAGAATTATTATGCTACCATCTATAGGCCGTAATGGGTCAGGGATTTGGCATACGGGGTGCTTCGTGCATCATAAATTTGGAGTGACATTCATGAAAGGTTGGAAGCTATAATGTTAGGATGGTTTATGACATGACCATTTATGGTTCGGGATTCCCTTGCAATTGTTGGTTATTATTCAGGAATTGTCATATGTCGTTTGTATACCAAGACCTATGTTTAGAGAGTATCTGTAAGAACCGGTTTTTAGGTTGTGATGTAGACAATGTTGGTCATAAAGGGAGAAATCCATAGGGGGGGGGAACCGAGCATTCCTCTCAGAGGATCAAATTCCATAAGATTGGAGGATCAACAACCAGATTGATTTTGATGGGTTCCGTGTGATGAGCCGAAGGAGGTTATAGTGTGAGTCTGTTGGATTTTTGGTGTTCAAGATTGTCAAGATCGTTTATGATAAAAATGATTGATAGATTGATCCGAAGTGGGTGCAGGGTGAGTTGTCATAAATTCCTACTCTCCGGATTGTGCATCTGAGGCTTTCATACAAGATCTCGTTGAAGCCGGTTGTGTCATCTATGATAATGAAATAGAGCTAAGAGGATTGTGTATTGCTCAAGTTAAATATCAAATAAGAGCAGTAGGTTGGAAATGAGTTAGTCTAACCTTGATTTTGATGGCATTCAATGTTTAGGTTTAGTCAGTTGATCATATATAGGATCACTTCAATTATCAAAGTTAGAATTTTTTTTAAGAAGGTTGTATGGATGGTGATCCATCTGTAAAGCATAGAATCCGGATGCTATGGATTGTGAGCGAGTAGTAAAAGTATTAAAACCATTAGAAAAGGTCTAATTCCTAGTGGGGGAGACCTTCTTGGAAATATTGGTAATAATTTCAAATGCAGATTATCTTGGAATTCATATATAAGGAAAAGAGAATAGTTGGTTTTGATCATAATTTGGGAATCAAAGGCTAAGGATTGGGACTATCTCAGTCATAGGATCAGGCCTGTATTGATCTTCGATTAAGTACTCTTCTAGATGGATGAAAAAACCATGGACAGTGCCCATAGAAATTGAGGAAATTCTGTGAGACCATGGGTAAACCATAGTGTTCCGTAGGTGGTAGTCGGGCGTAGAAGATTGTTAAGTCTATGATTTGGTTGTAGAAATTCTATGGGATGAGTTAGGATGTACCGGGAATGGTTGTAAGAATGTGAGAATAATGGCGAGGAAATGTGAGATTCTCATTCCAATGATTGGATAGTGTCACGACGTATCATCGACCCTCGTAGATTTCATGTGTGTGATGGTAAGTACAGTTATTGGTTGTCTGATCAGGGGTAAGCCTGAGTACAGTTATTGGCTATCAGATCAAGGGTAAGCCCGAGTGCAGTTATTGGTTATCAGATCAAAGGAAGCTTGAGCACAGTTTTTGGTTAGGCAGATCGAGAGTAGGCTCGAGTGTGGTCAGCGAATGATAGGGTTATTGAATTGAATGAGTGCTTTGGTTAATCTGGTATGCAACCAATTAATTTTTGTTCAGGTCTCGCCAACACATTTATATGATGAGTATTCTTTCCATATATTTTTATGGTGTTTCTAATCAGAGACTAGGGGTAGGTAAGACAATCGGATGATCACTAGTCTTAGAGTTCGGTTTCTGAAGTTTAGAACTGATAGATTCCTGGTTTCAGGAAGTACATTGATGGAGTTAGTGATGAGTGCAGTTCGAGAATTTATAGTTGTTGGGTTCTCACTGAAAGTTGGGTCTTCAGTTGGAGGGAGAAAGATAGTCATGCAATTGAGTAACTTCAAGTTATTGTTTGTTGGTAGCTGTGGATTTCCATGTAGTATCTTGATTGATTCGGATTAAGATACATTGACTTGAAGTGCTTATAAGGAGTGTAGGATATGTTGATGTGGTTGTGTTTCACTCCACAACTATCACTCAAGTATTGGTGCGTCGACATTCACGCTTCCTTATAGGAGGGAGTGTCGTACCCCAATTTGTTGGGGACAGTTTAGTCATAGAGTCATAGGAAGGACTGAGTTAGTCCCTGAGATGATAGGGCCTATTCATCAAATTAGACAGAGACTTCAAATAGCTCAGAGTCGACAGAGGAGTTACACTGAGAAGCGTCGATTTGAGTAGGAGCATGGTCTAGTTTTGTATGTGATCGCTTGGTTTTCCTTAAGTTGGTACATTTCAAAGAGGTAGCATGTTGATGGCCGACCAAGAGTTTCATGTTTCATTGTTCCATATGACAAGTTCTGACTGATAGGGTCTCAGACTGATCAAATTTGCGGATTATAAGTCAACTTTGTTGATGAGAAGGATAGTCTAGCATTGTCTTCTAATTGGGTAAGATTTCCCGCCCATGAATCGGTGTGAGAAGGTGTGCGATATAGCATGTGTATGGGTTCTTATTCGACTTTAAGGTGGGCGATGCAAGATCAAGAGGCGTCAACTGGTTTGGTTCTATAAGTATTGTTCAACAAGAATGACATATAGGTGGCTCTATCTACCTAGAAGTTGTGTTCGACTTCGGGATTTACAGATTTTAGGTAAGAAAGTGGGTTCTTTATGTCATGGTTTAAGGAGGTTATGTGAAGACATTTTCATCGGACCATTGGTGTCGTGAAAAGTTCAGGTTGGTAGAATTGACAAAAGAGGGAAGATTATTGATAGGTTATTTCAAGAGTGGAATCAAGAACTAGCTTCGAGGATGTAGTCTAATTTATGTCGGGGAGAATTGTAACACCCGTTCCAAGAACAAGTTGTTTTAATTGTTAAGTTCTATTGTGGGTGGCCACGACATGGTAGATACCCACCACGACATGGTGGAATTCATTTGACCGCGAGTTTAAAAGACTCGTCATGATGTGGCCATATGGTTCCATGGCGTGGCAACTGTTTTCGAAGAAAACCTAATCCCATTGGATTTTGGCCCTATTTAAAGGACATTATGGCTAGGGTTTCGAGTTCATTCAGCCTCTATAACTCTTTCAAGCACGAAATCCATAACCTTAGCCTCCATTACTCATGAAAGTTCATTCTTCATACTTTGTTGGCATTTTTTTGAGGAGAATGAAGCCTTTAGTGAGGATTATCATCTTGCAAATAACATATTCATCTTCTAGCTTCTCTTTTGGAATTGGGTGAGTGTTTAAGACCGAACCTTTTCTTTTTAGATTGTTAGATCTTGGATTTTTATCCCTTTTCTTCATGCTTGTTGGGTTTTGGATGATAAGATCTCATAAAGCTTACAACTTTATAGATCTCCAAGCTATTTGGTGCATTTGACCCTATGGATATGAACTAGACTTGAGTTTTGAGGCCATGCATGGAATCTTGGCTCTTTTTTCCCTTGTCTTTCCCTAAAAATGGAAAGGACAAGAATTAGACATGCATGTACCTAAAGCTATGATTTTTATGGTCTAGAAGGTGTTGGAAACCCTTCTAGAAACTTTGGATAAGTAACTCTAAGGATTAAGTGCTTAATGAGTAGTATGTATTTTATGCTTCCATTAAGGACTTGGGGATTTGGATCTTAACTTATTGGAATGGTTTATAGGATAAAGTAGGAAAATTTTATCCATCTAGGTGATGGTTTGGAGCTAGTTTCATCTTGGGAACTCCTATAATGGGTTGGAAGACCAGCTTAAGGAATTAAGCCTTGCTGACTGATCAGGACGACATGGTGGAGCCTCACCAAATCATGGTGGTTTTTTTAAGCATGTCTGTTTTATTGTATTATGACCCAGGCATGGCCATTGATGGCTACGACATGCCAATCAGCTAAAAGTTGACTTTGAGCATTGACTTTGACCCAAGTCTGACTTAGGGGAATTTTAGGTATTTTTATTAGTAGCTGAGCTTTATTAATTGTAATTGTATAGGTGGTTGGTACATTAACACTACTAGAAAACAGGCCTTTAATGATGCGCAAACAATGACACACACTAATAGAGGACACACATTTGTGAGTTCCTGAAAAATTAATGTCAGTTTTCCAAAATCTTAATGATAGAACACACGCATTTATGCGAGCCCTAAAATTAATGTCACAAAAGAAAAGAAAAAAAATGCAGAGGGCGCATTTCATAAAATGTGCGTCATGTAAGAGTGTCGCTTTATAATTTTTTTTAATGAAACACGCCTTTTAGGCGGGAAATGATATCGACAAAAATTAACCCCCGCCTATTGGATCCCCCAAAAATTTGGAAGACCCGCTCATTCTTTCCTCTCCACGTGCCGATGACCTTCATTTTCTCCCCTCATTCTCTTTGTAAAACCTAGCAGCCGCCACCACCAGAAACATGGTTTTATGTTGTCCTTCATTGATAGCTAAAATGGGGAAATCCACCAAAATTTTGAAGTACCCCGCTCACTCTCTCCTTAGATCTCCACCGGACGGATCGACCTTCATTCTCTCCCCCCCCTGTAACACCCTCACTTCATAAATAAAATTCTCTCTCATCCTTCTATGGTATGTATGTATGTTGTGATAATGCATGTATATGTATATGTATGTGTGTGTGAGTTTGTTTGGGTGAGTTGTAAGTATGTATGTGTGAAACCATAGAGTTTGAGTTCATCACATTTGTTCTTATATCCTTCAACTATGCAAATAAGAAACAACACCCCAGAATCAAAAATCATCAACAATTGATGAAGGTTACTGGAATCAAGAGAAATCATCTCCTACTCTGAATCTGAGACACACTATGTATGTACTCATTCTATATAGCGCAAAAGGGAATGAGCGATTCGAATTAGAATCAAGGATTGGAATATGAATCTAACCTGTCCATTTGGCAATAGATCTCTGCTACTACCAAACAAAGATTATAATTATTTCACAGACAATGTTCTTAAATCAATGATTTGTATGTAAAAATCCTTTGATTTTGTTCATTCTATATCGTTGACAAACCCTAAATTTGAAAGGCACACACTGAAATCTTCAAGCATTTGCATGGGAACACCTTATTAGGAACCATAATCATCATCATTTGTAATAAACTTTAAGATGGAGCTTCCTTCAAACAAAGATCATAATTATTTCCGTTTCATGAAGCTTTCCAATTTTCTAAGAGGCGACTCTCGTAGCCTGCGATAAGTGGGTGAGGGTGATTTATTTTAATCATTCTATTTTTAATACAAATCTCTCATCAACTCACTAATATATGTCCATTTCAACCAAATTTGACATTTTTGTTTTAATATGTGATATAGATATTGCCTGAGATTAATTGTCAGTGTTTGATCAATGCTCTCTAATATGCTTCTTTCTGCTAACCAGATTTCACCTCCTTTTTATATGCTTCATCTGTATCCCACTTTGAAATAATAGAAAATTAGCAAACATATATGCAGAAACAATGAAGTGTTTTTATAAGTATAATATATTGACTACATTTTGTTGATTTTGCACTCTTTGTATTTGCAGCATCCATAAATATGTACTTAAATCCAAAGGTTCAATCAATGAAGTTAATAAAATTGCACAAGTAGTTAATCAGTCGCCAATGACTTGGTTGCTTCTAGTTTTATTCTTCTAACATTCTTTTTATTTTTGGTTTAACAGCTGAGGATCATAATCAAACCCAAGCCTTGTGTTGGTGTAAGGCCTTTATGTAATGCACAACAAGTGATAAAGTTTACATTTTCCAAATACTTGGTGTGCAACTTTTAGAAGAACATTATTCCTTATAAATGATATTCATTGCAGATTTGCTACCATGTCCTTGGGCTGGTACATGGGATCCGGACCCCCATACCTCGAGCTGTGTGTATCTTGACCATTTTTCCCTTCATTCTAATTGGTTTTCATCTCCTTATCTAATTCATTTACACCATTTTTTACAGATGAAAGACTACATTGCAACCCCAAAATCCAATGGTTATAAGAGCCTTCATACTACTATAATTGCATTTCTATATGAAAGCATGTTTCGTCTAGAAGTTCAGGTACCAAAATTATTTTCACTGGGCTTTGGTTTGGTTTGCAAAGGCTTCATACTACAATGGGAAAGTTATTGTTAATCGCTTTGTCATACATACAGTGGCAAATGACAGATACTTGAGAGGGAAACATCTGTATTGGTGAAGTATTCTGGTAGATAACTTCTTCATCATGACCTCTACCTAGTGATGACAAGTATGAGACAGAAAGCGTCTCCCTGGATATAAGTTTCATAATAAGATCAGGTGCTTTTCCAACAGGTAAAAAATCTACCTTTTTGTGAGAATTCCACTTGATCCTTTTCTTCGATATCTGGAAGGAAGCGAGGGTGTTACAGAGAGCAGGGGGGAGAGAATGAATTCAGATGTAAGTGTCTCCCTAGATACGGTGGTTGTATCTGTTCTTTTCATCCTTCTCATAAGGTAATTAATTCAAATTTGCATGGGTATAATTGTCATTTCACCTCTAGTTCTTGCTTTTAAAATGGTAAATTTTGTTTGTTAGGTTTTTTACCGGACACAAAAAGGACGATAAGGATCAAGTGGAGTTTATTGCTGGGAAAACTAGTCTTGGGGATGCTGTAACCTTATGTACTTGAAGTTGAGTTTATAGTGTGTTCTTTCTTAGAAGTTTCAAGTAACCTTTGGTAAAACACACACACACACACACACACTATTAGCTGAAAGTAAGTCTAATAACTAGGTGGAGACATTATTGATCACTACATATTTTAAGTGGAATATTTGAATAAGAACATGTCAATTACTTGCTCCATGTATCATCTTCTTAGGTATTTGAATATTTTGAATTATCATCAAATTCAAGGAATCCACTCATTCTTGAATTTATTTATTGTTGTTATTTATTCTAGGATAACGATGTTGAGTGTTTTCGAAGAGCCTTCAAGATTTTTAGCATAGAGTCTGAAGTAGTAAGTGTATCATTTGTTTTACTTGGGTAAGATATTTCTTTTCAGCAGGAGTTTGTAGCAATTATGAGAATTTTGGAACTTTTTGTGCAGTTATACATTTGGGATTTTTCTGGACAAACAACTAATTTTCTTCTAAACGACAACATCAATAACACCAAAGACTTTCCAAGACAGTCAGAACAAGCTGTAAGTTGTGTTTGAACTTTATAAACCATGAGATGAAACCACTGAATATCACAACATGTGGTTTTCACAAACTTTCATACATTGCAATATATTTATATAATCAATCCATCATACACTGCCATAGTGAAAAATACAATCTCCAAATATTTGATTCTAAAATTGAGGTTTTGATACCATGGACACAAAACTATTTTGCTAAAACTTGTCACCATGTATGATATACACAAAACATTTAAAATTGTAATGGCAGTGAAAGTGTAGGTGTGTTGATTTAGGTTGTAATATTTAAGGCACATACCTGCAATGATTACCATGGTTAATATTCTGACATCTGAATGCAACACACTTTCATTTATTTGTTTACTTTTATCTCTTTCGATTACAGCATCATACACTTTCTTTTATTAGGGCGTTCAATCTTTTTCTTATTCAGGCACGATAAATTGAAAAATTTAGGGTTATTTTTTTGGTTAGAAGAGGAAAAGAAAGCTTAAGTTCAAAGAGATAAGGTGCTGCAAATGCAAGTGTTACATTCTTCTTTTCAATTGTTAGTTGTACTACTAACGATGGAAGTTGCTAATAAAGGAAATGGAAGAAGCCGCATGAAATAGATTTTTTTATGAAACACAGAGTAGATTAGATGAATGCAAATTTATATATTGTAAGAAATAGAATTGTATGACATTAAATTTTATGCAATGGATTGTATTTTTTGTATATGGTATTTTATTTCTCTTATGAGACATTGAAAGTAAATTTAATTTAAAAATTAATAAATATATAAATATATTTTCTTTAAACATTTAAATTTACAATACAAAAAAACGTGTGTCATCTTCATTTATGACATGACCTTTCTTGACAAGGGTGTTAATGATACGCATTGCGTGTTATAAATGCGCGTCGTCTGTAGGCGACGTGCAAAAGCATGTCATCTCACGTTATGACAGGACCTTCCTTGACACGCATTTGCGCATTGTCTGAGTGTTTTATGACACGTATTGCGCGTCGTAAATGGCTGTTTTTCTAGTAGTATAAGAATTTGGAGCAGTGATCTGTGTAGCTATTTCTTGACACTGAGAAGTGAGTTTTATTCACTCTACTCGTGGGTCGAAGGCATCAATGTCGGCCTACTTTGTTATGTATCCTAGTTATACGATGGTGTTATACTAGTATATGGCTGATTAGTAGATTTGTATGATTATCTGTATTTTCTGGTTCTATGTTTACATTTTTCTGTTACAGATGTCAACATAATGTGGTTGAGTTGAGGCGGTCCTACTTTGTGTTGAAGTCCAAGACACTCGGGGTGGTCCAAATATGATGTACGCCCTACGAGGCTGTCTAGTCTTGTTGAAGTCCTGTATAGCGGTCTATATAGGTTATAGGCCCTATGAGGTGGTCTAGTCAGGATGAATGCTGGTAGTTGCCTGATATTGTTTGTTATGCTATGTGATGGTACTTTAGGGGAACTCACTAAGCTTCGACTAATAGTTTCAGCTGATTGTTTTAGGTACTTCATAGGAACATGGAAAAGTGAAGGTGTGGTCATGCACATCTTGCTGTTTTTATGATATTGGATCTTGGGCTACTTTGATTATGATTTTACATTTGAAACAATAGTTTTGTAAACACTTTTATGGTTAATGGGAAGTTGTTTTTGGAAAATTTAAAAACATGATTTTTGGGATGTTATAAGACGGATAAGATTTGGTTTGGAGCTTGGATTTTTTGAAATGAACTTAATTATTGATTAAGGATATTAGGTTAGGTTTAGTGTGAGGTTTCTAGAAGTAGTTGCACATGTATCTCGATTATCTCGGATGGAGGTGAGTCTCCTCACAGTACCTATGGATCGAAGGCACCAATGTCAGCCCACTAGGATCTGTTATATGCTAGTTGTATCTGTGACTCTTACATGGTATGTTGGGCTAAGCCCATTATATGTTAGACTGAGCCCATGAATCAAGAAGGGCTAGGCCCAATGTTTTTTTTTTATGTAGGATGCTAGTTGTCTTTGTGACTATTACATGGTATATTAGGCTGGTCCCATTGTATGCGGGCTAAGCCCATTATGGTGGGTTAGGCTCAATGTGAATGCTAGGCCCAATGGTATTCATGGTATGTAGTATTTTGAGGAACTCACTAAGATTTGTGCTTACAGTTTTTATGGTTATGGATTCAGGTACTTCCGGTCCGAAAGGGAAGGGCCCGACTTGAGCACAACGTATACACCCATGTTTCTGCAACATTATAATTTTGGGGATTGTACTCTGACAATTGTTTTATTCTGTAAAATTTTGAATAATTAAAAAAGGATAATTTGTATTTCTGGTGGAATTAAAAATGAATTTTTTACCTTATATTTTTTGGGACGTTACAAGTTGGTATCAGAGCCTTTGTTTGAGGGATCCGTACATACTCTCGGGTGTGAGGGAACTCAAACTAAGGAATTGGTAATCTTTTAAAAGAAAACAATTTTCTAAAATGAATTTTGTAAAGAAAAAGGGGGTGTGATGCGTGCAATCGGCCGGGCTCAAGTAAGTAAATCTTAGAATACCCATACATGTTTATATGTTATATGATATGAATGTTTACATGCTAGGATAAGGCTATGGATACTTTCAGGAATTGCATGATAGATTGTTGTGATATGTGATGCCTTGTAGACTGGGAAGCTTTGGATGCTATGGTAGATTGGAAATATGTTTTGGTATCAATAATTACTTAGTGTATGCTTTAAACATTTTATATGGTTAGGAGCATATAACCCTAGAATGACTGATTTAGCCTTATTTCATGTTCCTTGTCTGGCTGTGATCCCATGATAGAGTCCTTCATCCGATAGTCTATTTGATCCTGTATTGTGTATAATTTGCATGCATAAGGCAACTAACAGTGAGAGTGGAAGGTCCTAGCATGGGTTGTAGGAAGTGAGCTTGGGATGTCCTCAGTTTGTTTTGTGGCTTGGAGTGTTACTTTACGAATGTTTCTTGCTTTGTGCTTTGTAGAACCCTTACTGATGTGGGTCAACTACTAAGTAAATACATAAGTCACATGTTGTAAAGGTTAAATAATCTCAGCATGATGGAGTTGACCATATTGCGCAACTCTTAATTGAGACCAACCGTTGTAGGGTTGGATGTTTTAATCAAAGGATTATCTAAGCTCTGTTGCATGTGATTATATTCAAGAAGTAGTTAACTAACATTATTGGGAGTTCTTCAACAGATGATGGCAGGGTGAGGTCGGCACCTAGAAGAGCCTAGGAAGTGCATTGGTGGGTTTAGTTGCATTGTTTATCAGGTGCTTGGAGTACCGGTTTGAGAAGGTGACTTAGAGGATTCAAGAAAAATATTTATAAAAGTATGGATAAGTGTGGAAGGTAATATTGGTCCCATACTATTGAAAGCACAAGATCCATACTCAAATCGAGGGGAGTTATAAAGAATCTCGGAAGCCTACGAATGAGGATTTTTGGGTATGTTTTGATATTGTATGGTTGATTTTTAGTATGGTGATGAGCAACCATGGTGGAGGATCTGGTTTGGGCTCAATTGTCGGCACTAAGCCGATTGATGAGCGGATATAGGAGTTAACTCATCGGAGATCACCCGCGGTATTTTCGAGCAGACTCTTGTGTTCTTCGGTTTGGTTAAGAAGGGGATCATGGAGTTTTTGGATCAGTGTTTGGGCATGTTTCTCAATAAGATTATGGCTATTGTGGGAGCTCGCACTCTTTCCTTTTGCGAGTTTCATGCTTGTGGAGCTCCGAAGTTCTTTGGGGAGAAGGACTTCATTGCTAGTAGGAGGTGGTTAGCAGACATGGTGAATGCTTTTCCGATGATTTTCTACCCTTAGGGGTTGAATGTGATATTTTCTTACTATCTTCTGAAAGTCAGAGCTTGAGATTGGTTGGAGGAGGTAGATTTATCTTTGGGAGGCGAAGCCATTGAGGCTATGACTTAAGATGAGTATGTTACCCAATTTAGGTTTGAGTTTGCACCAACCAATGAGTTGCAATAGTTAAGAAGAGAGTTTCAGGACCTTCTCCAGATGATTGTAACTGTGGTGGAGATCACTACCAAGTTTGGGGATAGTGCTCTTTTTGTTCTATAGTATGCCACAGACGAGGAGATGAAGAAGAAAACGTACCACGATATGCTGCGAGACGACATCCAAGAGTTTGTTAACTTTTCACCTTGTCAGACTTTGGAGGACATGATAGATAGAGCCCTAGAGCAGGAGATTGATTTGGACCACCTTAGGAAGAGGAAGCCAGAGCTGATTAAGATCACAATGGGCTAGGAGGAGAGGCCCAAGACTCAGGATTCGTGTTTGGGAGGCCATTAGGGCCAAAGTCGTTGTGCTAAGTGTGGGAGGACCCACGAGGGTGGCTGTTGGGAGGTAGACAAGGGTGTTTCAGTTGTGGTATGATTGGTCATTTTAGTAAGGATTTCCCCCGTGGAGTGGTTCTGATGTGTTTTCACTACAACCACGTGGGACACAAGAAGGCGGACTATCCGATGTTGAGGGGTGGTGCAGTGAGTGCACCCACTCCAGTTACTTTGAGGATTACTGATGGTTGTTAGGGTAGGACAGAACCCCCAGCAATGAGAAGTCGAACATTTCAATTTTAGTCAGGGGAGGCCAGAGTTTCATCAGATGCTATCGTGGGTATGTTATCTTTTGTTTTCTTCATTCGTTAATTAGTCGTACTTATTTGCTTTGGAATCATGTTCTTGAATGTGTGAGGCATTATCTTTGGTTTAGTTCTCTTTTATTTACTGATTGATATCATTAAGGATTGTTATATTCCATTTTTGCATGCCAAGAGTTATGTGTGAGGCACATCTTGTTGAGCTGGAATTAGATGGTCAAGTAGCTTGTTATGGGTAATTTATAGAAAAAAATCGGGGGTATTGCTGTGAAGATCAGTAGTCATGTTAGCTTGATTAGTCCAGCAACGAAGGCAAACTTCAGAACTGTTGCATCCCTCAGCAGGGATGACAATCGTTATGGAAGGACTCTTGGGTTCGTTCACTACCGTTGTTAGTGAAGGAGCGGTAGTAAGTAGATGATGATGGTAGATGCATGGTCTTGTTTAAACATTGGAAGTGTCAAAGAAATTTCGAAATGCTATTGGTTGAAGATGGTTAGAATGCAAAGATCCTTCGGTAAGTGGATGTTGGGTAGATGATCCATCAAATCCGGTAAGGAGATTCATTATTTGTTGCTTCCAGTGAATTTGGTGGGTGTAGTTAAATCCAAGTGGGGGAGAACCAATTGGAGTTGTAGAAATAAAATCAGGTGCAAAACCAAGGAGTGTTCCACATCCTAGTTGAGACGGAAGCGAGTTCAAGTGGAAGTCTATATAGAGGTTGTGCGAGGTTGGGAGTTCGGAAACTTTCCATGTCACATTCGTAGTAATACATGACAGACATGTGATAGTATTCAGATTGAGGGTTTTGTTACAGCCTCTCCACCTTTTCTTGTATGATGAAGGCTTTAGGGTTCGAAACATGACCCCAACACCTGATTGGGGTATAGTCGGATGCAGGTTCAACTTATGATGATCATGGTTGGCTTGGTAGGTCGATAGTAAGACCATGGGGTGGGTCAATCATGTATTGGAGTGTTGTAAGACTACATAGTAGTTGTTGCATTCACAAGGATTATATGCTGTTGGGGAAGTGTTGTAATTTTGCGATGTAGTCATAACATTCACCATAATGAGGTAGGCCATTATAGGAGTGGTCATTGGGCTGAATAAGGATCAACACATACTTGGGTTGAGGCAAACAATATTGATGGGGAACTACTCCTTGATTAGTATGAGGATCATTGGATCTGAGGCAATGTGGGACCTATACAATAATTGATTGGGTGAGACCTATTGGCAAGGATTTTTTGATTATGCAGATTGGGTGAGACCCATAGGCGAGGCTCATCTGGATGTGATAGAGTGGGTGAGACTCGAGAAAATTGGCTTGAGCAAGGTATCGGATCACGTTTAGGATGGAATGACTTTGTGGTTAGTGACTAGTATCTGTGTGATATGTACGCTAGGGTAACACTTATCAGTAGAATATTAGTGGGAGCCTGGTGGTGGGACCATGTGTGAGATTGTAAGTCTCAGTGGTGGATTAGGGATTTTATATCGAATTTTAGTGGAAGTTCATAGTAGAATTAGAAGATTTTGGATAATATGAGTGTAAATCTTTGGATTTGAGGGTATGAGTTATGTACTGGGTTGGCAAATCGACATGAATCGTGTTAGGAGTCATCTTTATATTTATAAAATATCTTTCCATCAGCAAGTTATGGTTAAGGAATCTGCTTGCCAAATTTATCAGTTGGATAATTCAAGATCAAAAGGATCTTTTTCAGTTTAGATTCCAGTTAGAGGTCGTAGCAATTGTGTTTCAGGATGGTCCTACCTATGTGGAGGTAAAGTAAAGTTTTGGGGGTTCTAGAATTAGAGTGAGGTGTTGGTTTGTCAGTTAGTGGGTCAATAATTTGTTCACCATTAAGGTGTATAAGTTCTGTTAAAGTTGGGTTTTGATGGTAGCATTCAAATGTCGCTATGAGTGTGAGTCAATATTTTCATCAAAGCGGGGTTCAAAAGGCATTAGCCAGATCGTCTGGCTGTCAGGGGGGGTTGCTAATGAGTGATTTCGAGGACAAAATCTAATTTAATGGGGGTGGGAGAGTTGTAACACCTTGTTTCAAATCGTTTCATAATTTGGGGTTGTGACCCAAAGATTAGTTTAACATGAGGCTTTGGGCCTAGCGGAAAGAGAAATTTAGACCCCTTTGGATGTGGATAATGTAGATTAGGTGATCCGAGAGTTCGGTTTGTGTTTTGGAGTCCAAATGTATAACCGTAATGTAACACTCCGATTTTGGTAAGTTTTTTTTCCTATAAACTTTTGAATTCTGCTTTTTGGCCCTTGTAGCTAGTGTAAGGATATTTTGAGTTGTAATGAGTCGAAGTCTTTTGTACTCATCGTATGGTTTATAATGTAGTTTACTAAGGAAGGTTTATTCGAAGCTTAAAGTGTTTAGTCCTTAGTATTTTTTTTTACGCTTTCCTCTTCTATAAATAGGAGTGTTTACTAGAGTGATAGTAAGAAGTCTTTTACAGAATAGTCATTTTTGTTCTCTGTAAAACTTGAAAGCGTAATAAAGCTAAAGTGAAAAATCTTATTTACATCTATATTCTAATCTCGCAATCTTACTTTGATCATTAAATTCTGATTCATTTTGCATTTGATTCATTGATTCATCAGCTAGTACGTGGGGGCGTACACATATGGTACGCTTAGCATACTAGCCAACAATGGATTGGGACTTTAGGGGCGTATGTTGGGCGTATCTAATGGTACGTTGGGCATATGCGTGGATCTATAATACCCTAATGTGGGGCGTTGCACCTTATAAATTCATCCTAAACTCTTAGACTTGGCCTCATTTCATGTTCCTCACCCTCCATAAAACCCTAAACGTCCCTCTTAGCCTCCTATCTTTCATCTTGAGCTTTTGGAGTAAAAGTTGGTGTGTTTTGGTCCATCCTTGAGGAACTTTAGAAGGAAGTGAAGTCCATAGCTTGCTGGTTATTGGAGATCCAGAACCTCGCCTATTATGTAAGGATTTTGAGGTATCAAGTTCTTATCTTGAATACTAGTTGCTTAGATCTCTTTTGGGGTCAATTTGTTATGTTTTAAGCCATGTTTGGGTGGAATATTTGATTTAAGTCATCCCAAAGACTTGTCCTTTCAGATCTAGGCTTTCCATGCCCCCTCATCATAAAGGTTCCATCTTTACACGTTTAACCTTGTTTAACCTTTCATGAATGTACAGTTAGCAACTTTACACGTTTTCTCAACTTAATAAGGTCAGATCCTAGTTTTGGGGTGTTATCTTAAGGTATTAAAAGCTTAATGGGAGAGTAGGCTTAGCAAGGGAGTACGTTGGGCATAACATCTGGCATTCACAACATACAAGCGTCATAGCGTATACGTCAAGCGTATAGTTGGGTACGCCCTGCGTACCTAGTCTGTGGGCATGAAGTTTAGGATTTTTGAGTGGGTTGCATTTTTGTGCTTAGATACTTGGATTCTCGTTAGGATTTTTGATATGAGTGTTTGTAGGCTGATTAGAAAATTGGACCATAGGATAAGCCCAATAAGGAGTTGGGCCCAATTTAGAAAATTGGGCGAATTATGGGTCTTGAATTTAGTTAGGCCTTTTTGGATCAATGAGTTGGACTTGGGCCTTGACCCAATTTGGAAAAGGGTAAAATGGACAATTACCCTTTGTTTGGGACCTTAGTCAAGAATGGTATTGGAATGGTTAATTAGGTGTTTGTTTATTGTGATAGTTTGACAGCAGTTGGACATTTGAGAGGTGTGTCTTCCCTACTATACTTTCAGGTCGAAGGCACCAAGGCTGGCCCCTTTGGATTGTTATCCTGATTATCATATGATTGAGTATTGTAGTGATCTATTAGATCTCAATCCTAGCAGATAGGATGTTGCTATGCTTATTGATCAAAATGATCTGTGTTTGGCTGTTGATTGATTATATGTTATGAGTTATGTATATGTTGACATGTGTGTGTGGTTGGGTTGAGGTGGTCCTACTTTGTGCTGAAGGATAACAGACCCAGGGTGGTGCGAATTCACTAAAGGCCTGCAAGGTAGATCAGTCAGGCTGAAGGCCCGAAGAACGGTGCAGACAGGATGAAGGCCTGGTGTGGCTGTCTAAACATGTTGAAGGTTCTGTATGCATGCTATTGTTGTGATCATTATAATGGTATATTGTTGTGGTATTTAGGGGAATTCACTAAGCTATGGGCTTATAATTTAGATTATCTTTCAGGTACCTCAGAGGATCATGGGAAAGCGAAGGCGTGATTTTGCACCTCCTCATGTTTTTTTACGATTTTGGGAGTTCTCTGATGTGAAACTTATTTTAAAAACAATTTGTAAAGAATGATGATTTTAGCTTGTTTTAAAAAGTTTAAAATTTTCAAGAATTTAGTGAATGTTACACATAAACTGACAGTTCGGGTCTTTTATGAATTTTAGATTTAGTTTTAGGAAGTTTTAAGGTGAAGGAGAGTGGATGGGATTGTAGAGCGTATTATTACCTATTCATGGATATAAGGATTGACGGAATCAAACTTAGAACGAAGAAGTTATGGTCATCGGAAGAGTGATCAATATGGAGCATGGTGTGTACACTGGGCATACAAGGAATGTACGTTAGGTGTACATGGCTACAGTGATCGTGAAGGCTCCATCGCAAACGCTAGGCGTAGTAGATATATGTTGGGCATTCGCAGCTCTGTCCCAAACCCTAATTTAGGGTATTGGACCTTATTTAAAGGCCTTAACTCATTATCAAACCCTCTATCACCCTTAACCATAAATTCGAAACCATAACGCTCACTTGGAAAGATTTTAAGCATTGGAGTGATTTTGTTGTATTTTTGGTGCCTCTAGAAGAAGAAGAACACCTTGGAGAAGTGTTGGTTGTCTTAGAGCTTGTACATCCAGGACTTATTCTTCTTGATCTAGCTTCTGGAGGCATGAAGTTTTAAGTTTGGTGACTTTCTCTTATAGATCTAGTTTGGGTGATAATTTATCATGTTTTTGTCCCATGATTGTGGTTCTTGTGAGGAGAAGTTACTCCAGAACCTTTGAGCCTCATATTTGGTATTTGTTGACGTCATTAAGTCATAAATTTTGGATCTTGAGGAGTATCGTCCCTTCGTGCAAGAATTAGTGACCTTTTTACGATGTTATGAAGCTTAGATGTTGGTTTGGACCGCATTAAGCCATGTAAACTCTTTAAGTCAGGAAGTTTATGACTTATGACATCCCATAGAGGTTAGATATAAGTTTTGACATTTTGGTCTTAAGCAGTAAGTGCTTAACACGAGAAATGGTCACCTGGAGCTTATGCTAGCTGTATGAATGCGTAGGCTCGGCGTGATGCATGTAGTCCACATCTATAAGCTTTGTTGTGTTGTACATTATGCAGTGATAGGTGGAACGTTGTGTGTACCAATCCAGTTCACAGGGCGTACACCAGAGGTATTTTGGAGTTTGGTCCATGTGTTGTTGGATCAGATATATAAGGGGTAAAATGGTTTTTTACCCATTGGAAGGATAAGATTTGGTTTGGACCTTGGATTTTCGAAAATGACCTTAATTATTGCTTATGGATATTTGGTTATGATTAGTGTGAGGTTTCCGGTAGCAGCACCATGTGTATCTCGATTATCTCAGATTTAGGTGAGTCTCCTCACTGTACCCGTAGGTCGAAGGTACCAATATCGGCCCACTAGGATTTGTTATATGCTAGTTGTGTTTATGACTATTGAATGATATTTGGGCTAGGCCCATTCTATGATGGGTTACTCCCCTTTGTATGCTGGCTTGGGCCCATGGATCAGGAAGGGCTAGGCCTAATGTATGTTGTGTTGGATGCTAGCTATCATCGTGACTCATGCATGGGATGTCGGGCTAGGCCCATTTTATGCGGGCTAAGACCATTATGGTGTGTTGGGCCCAATGTGTGAGCTAGTCCTAATGGTATGTACGGTATGTGGTACTTTGATGAACTCAGTAAGCTTTGTGCTTACGATTTTTATGGTTATGTTTTCAGGTACTTCCGGTTCAGAAGGGACGGGCCCGACTTCATCGCAAATCATCTACCGATGTTTCCGTAACTTTATGATTTTTGGGATTGTACTCTGATAACTGATTTATTCTTATATACTTTTGAATAATTGAAAAAGGATTATTTGTATTTCCAGGTGAATTAACAATGAAAATTTTACATTATAGTTTTTGGGATGTTAAAGATGGTGACTAACATTGACTGCTCGTTAGAGAAATATAGAGAAGAAGCGGTGGCTATAGGCAGTTCCATTGAAGAAGAAAAAGAGAGTCGGCGACAACGGATTCCAAAGAAGGGAAACAAGAGAGGAAAAGGACACGAGTTGTGGTAAATGGAGCCAATCCTGACGAGATGACAACTACAGTGTAGACAAAAAGATAGAAGATTGAAGATCAGAGGCCGTCTGGAAGAGAAGGTACCATTGGAGGGAGGCGACAACAACATCGAAATTGGCTAACATGGAAAACTGATCCGGAAAAGAAGAGTCCGACCAATGAGAGGGTCATTTAAGGAGGAGATAGAAGGTGCGGAAGCAAAGGCCATCTGAGGAAGAGGTAGAAGTAGGCGAGATAATATAAGAAGCGGATGAAGGAGTTTCGGCTTGATGCTGAAGATTGTATTACTATTCAGTAGGAGAGAAAAGAAAAAGGAAAATAGTGACCATAATGAAGGCACATCTAACGACTATTAGAGAATGTTGTCAAAGATGGAGGGCGATGGTTGGGGGTTTTGGTCGGGAGTAGAGTTTTAACCTAGAGATCTTATACCATGTTAGATAATGATTGATTTGCTTGATTACTCAAAAGACAATTACATAGGAATATATACAGAATACCTAAACCCTAAGTTGCATGCGCCTAAACCCTAAGCACTAACACATTCCATGATATGTTTGGTTGTTAGCCAAATGGACAAAGTTCAATTTTTCCAAGTTCCTTCAATTTCCATGTTTGACGTTGCTAAAAGAATGAAAGCTTTAAGGGGAAGATTGCAACACTTATATAAGACAATGTTTTGGTTTGAATTATATTTATTGTCAAATGGGTAAAATAAAGAACATCTAAAGCTAAAAATAGGAATATATTTAGTGAATGTTGAATACATGTCAAATTTTGATTATTTTGTTTTAGGAGGTCTGTTTTCTTGATATGCATGAAGTTAGGATGTTTTTTCCCCTTAAAATTGCACATGAGTATGTTTAGGTTAGTTTCAAAGAATATCATGCATTATTGAGGTGAGGACCATCATATGCTAAAGCCGAGCTTGAAAAGAAGATTATAAAAAGTCAAACAGGTTTTGTGAGAAAATGTTGTTATTATTAAGTTTTTTATATATGTGTTTATATATTGTTGGTGTTCTGGTATCTCTTTGTTGTGGAACCTAGAATGTAGAAGTGGATACAGGGAGATGTCTTATCAATTATAATTATAAAAGTAGATGTGAAAGATAATATCTTGACTATATATGGACATAGGTGACATATGAGTACAAAGGTTGGATGAAATTCACTAAAGTCACTCTTGATTAATGTTATGTTGAAAATGAAGCATATAGAGAATCATGTTTGTGGAATTTATTTACAGGTTATAAAAGTTCAAGTTAAATCCTCTAAACATTTTGCATCTAAAGGTGGTTCTTCAAAAACATGAAACAAGTCATTTTATTTTATTATTTTTTTTTAACAATAATAAATCTTTCAAAGCTGTAATTAGTTCTCTAAATTGGAAGGTTTTGTTGCTAGTCCTTTTACTAAAAATTAGCCACCACATGCATGGTAGGCAAGAAGATTTGTCATTTTCCAAACAATATTAGTGACTGATACTAGTGACTGATAGTGTGGTGTCTTAACTTTTTTACCTACTTTATGTACTGTTATAGTTTATTTTGATGTGTTTGATGTCTCATTTTTTCTGAAAAAAGAACCATGTCTAGGCAAAATATATTCCAGAAAAACTAATTATAGATAGTTTAAATGAAAACTTTTTTAAACACAACCCAAAAACAAAGGAATAACTATGTATATTTAAGGTGCGTATTAGGACCCACCTATTTTTCTTAATGATAGTATATGGTATATATGAAAAAAAAGAAGACATACCTGATAATAATTGAAGTACCTATCTTATAATCTTTGACAAATATATATATATATATATATATATATATATATATATATATATATATATATATATATATATATATATATATATCAAGCTCATATTTTATATATTTTAATGCATTTAGAATAGCTCAAAGCCTTAATCCACTTCAAATTCATTAGGCAAATAACCTAATCCATATAAATTAAACAAAAAATAGAAAAAAGGTCTTCCAAGCTGACGCTTTATCAACATCTTCTAACACATCATCCACATTGTCGCTTGTTTGCTGGTTGCTAACCACTGTCACCCTTCTGTTTGGTGCTACCACCTCTGGTAGACCAACCTCCTACCTCCACAATCTACTCATGTTTGTTATAATTTAGTGTTGTATATTAAAAAAAAAATTAGAAAGTATCGAAAAAAATACAATGATGAATTATATTTAAAGATGTAAGACCTTAGAGTCTAATTGTCAGAATAATATTAATTGTTATAACTACTAAAGTTATGTTAAGTATTAGAAGACATATGATCTGACTCGCCATAATATCATTAATATATATATATATATATATATATATATATATATTGGCCAAATGGCATAAAAAGCCTCGAGTTTGTCTAAAATGTTCGGTTTAACCCCTAGCCACAATTTAGGTACACAAAATCCGGGTAGTCGTACAATTTGTGTCGTAGTAGCCCTTTAACCTGCAAACTCACTCATTTAATTGCCCGCTACCGGTCAGCATAACCATAAAGTTAAGATTAGGGCTCGTCGTCTTCAAGTGTGCTCCGAATTCAATTAAAGGTTCAAGACTCTAGATGTTCACAGAAGAAATCCATGACAACATCCCGATCGAATGCGAGCACTGTGCGATCTTCACCAGGTAGGGTTAGTGATAAAATATGCGGGTGTGATGAATTTTTCCCAATTCAGGTCATGCACATACCTAAGAACTACGACAAAAAGTATCGAGGGTGCCCAAATTATAAGGATGATGACGGGGGGTGTGGGTTCTTTAGGTGGCCCGATGAAGAGGATTGCATGCCTTCAAGTTCCCAACTCACGGCCTCAAGGTCCTAACTGCACTTGAATAAAAGCAAGAACAGAGACACATTGACAGTTCTAGTGTGTTTGAATACAAGACTTCTAATGGCAGTATATGTATGTATTATTGTAGTTATCATCAAGATGTAGTTCATAGGTTTGTATTGGGTCTGTAATAGTCTTCAGATGGTATGTATGTGTTGAAACCCCATTTTGTGATAATGAAGTTGGGTTTACTGTCTTATATGCACCCGTATTTGATAGTAAATTAAAAAAAATATGTTGTTAGTACGAGAAATTTAAATGCAAAGTATGATTCAAATGAGACAGTTTGCGCTCTTATATGCACCTGTATAGCTTGTATATATGATGCCAATTCAGCAATAAATTATATGCACATATATAGCATAGCTTGTGTTTATGGTACCAATTCAGCAACAAAGAAAAAAATTTATATGCACCAAAATTTAAACAAACTTGATTTAAATTAAAAGGGTGGAATTACAAACATGTGACCAAAAAAAGCACAAACATATATGCTAATGTATGTGGGTGGATTTACAAAATATACCAAAAAGATTTGTAACAAAAAGAGCTTTGTATGCCCATCTATACCTTCCCCACCATACCCCCACCAACCAAACTACCTATTCCAAAGTAACATTGTTTCTAGCTAATGCTCAACTGGTGCAGTGATGTCTTCCAATTCTAACTTTGGGATATTTCTTAGCTCCTCCTTTGTGTACCCTACTTGTAGATACGAAGCTATGTCATTAGCAGTCAGGTAAGTCTTCTCTACCACATAATCATCCTCATTTCCCTCACTGAACACAACATTATTCTCTACAACTTCTTCTTCAACCGGATCACCTAGTATAGTATTTATCCCCATCTCAACATCACCAAGTATCGCATGAAGATCAACACCTACACTCACACCTCTTCTACTCACACCTTCTTCATCAATAATGACATTCACCTCTTTTTCAACCTGATTACCTTCAATGACACCCCTTCTTCTTAATTTACTTATACCACCTCTTCTAATGCTCATTTTCCTCCTACCAGTAGACCCTGATGCTTAATTGGGAACAAATAAATGTTTGTCCCTCTTATTTTTTGCCTCAAAGGAGGCATAGATTCTTATTCAACTTAATCAGTTGGATCTTGATTAGGAACAACTTCATTATTAGGGATAATTGGAGCAGATGACCCTGCTTCATGATTAGGAACAATTGGAGAAAATGGCCCTGGATCTTGATTAGGATGTTGGTACTGAGTATGTTGTTGACCTTTTCTTGCTCTTCCTTTCTTTTTAGGTTGGTTGGGAACTACTAAAACTGGATCATTTTGGCAACCTTTTTTGTTGTACTCCTCGTTCTTTTGGTTGCATGCCTAACAATCCTTCCAACACTCAGTTTCTTGGATGAGAATTTGCTATCTTTCTCAATTGTACTCCTCGTTCTTTTGGTTGCATGCCTACCATGCATTCTCCTAGTCATGGGAGGTAGAGGCTGAATGTAAGGTGTTTTTTCCCAGAGACTTATCCCACTGACTGGTTGCATGTTAGTTCCGTAAGCTTGTATAAACTTTTCTTTAGTGAAATATCCATTGATGTACTCTTTAGGGTCATGATTGATGTAGTTAATAGTTGCATTTGCATGGACACATAGGATTCCCGTTAAATCCCATAGCATGCAAGTACAAATCCTTGCATCCAAATCAACCTTGTAAGTATCTGTACCCAACCTAGTTTTAAACACTTCATCTTGATTGTGAGAGACATACCAATACCTACTAGTAAAAGTTAAAGTAATATAATAGTTGATGAAAGAAACTAGTTAAAATGGAAAAAAGTAAGACCATACCTCATGTTTTTCCCAAACAACTTCATTTTCCTTACGATAGCTGGACAAATTGCACCTGTCCATTTAACACTTTCTGCATTCATGTATGCACACTTGTCCATTGCATAGATCCTGATTTCTTTAACCATGGTGATTAAGGGTTTTTTTCAAGCATCCACTATTATCGAGTTGAAATACTCAGACAATCCGTTTTCAACAGCTTCACATGCATAACTTTACAAAAATAAGCCCTACATCAAGTTTTGGGTTGTTTTGACATCAAGTACTCGTATGAAGATTGACTCAACCCCTTTATCCTTTTGCATGTACCTCATACAATTAGATTCAACATAACTCAGTGATGCACCCCAAAATAGCTTCTTGAACTCTAATCTAGTAAAAGCTTTCCCAAAGTTGGCATAAATGTGCCTAGCACACTGCCTGTGCTTAACATTAGGCATTACATCACTAACAGCTTCAACTAAACCCTATAATAACAAGTTACAAAATCATAAGCATAAGCATAATATTATAGGAAATAAACAATAGAATAAGGTTCTTACTTTGTACTAATCTGATATGATCACAAATTCATTACCCCTGCAATTGTCCAGATCATCTCTAAGAAGCTCAATAAACCATGCCCAATTATCTTTACTTTCAATATCCACAATAGCCCAAGCTATTGGGTACACCTGGCTATTGGCATCTCTTCCAATTGATGTTAACAATTCACCCTTTATGTGACCCTTGAGAAAACATCCCTCCAACCCAATGACTTTTCTACACCCTCTTTTCCATCCTTCAGTCAATGCCTTAAACCCTATGTAGAATCTATGTAAGTAGTTCGTATCATTTAGATTGTTAGAAAGCATAGAAACACCAACAAATCATGATGAACTTGGATTGGATCTTCTCAGCTCTTTTGAATAATCCCAGATCCTAGCGTAATGCTCTATCAGTTTGCCTTCAAGTAATTCTTTGGCCCATACTCTAGCCCTACGAACTTGACCAATGGAAACTACACACTTGGACGTCTGCTTGATATCAACTATCATCTCCCTAAGTTTGAACTTGGATTTCTTGGCAATCTCAGTAATGTAATGTATGCCTATCCATTCAGGGTTAACCATGGCTCCAAATTTGATATTTTTACCACATACATGAGTCTGTACCAAACATTTTACTTGAATTGTTTTATCATTGTACATCCACCCTGCATAATGTCTAAATGGACATTGATTCTCCTTTTCCTTATGTTGACCCCTCTTTCCACGTGTCACTACTAACCTTCTGCTTTCACATTTCTCATAATACAGTCCATATCCGTTTTCCACTGCATAGTTTTGCATACACAACTTTAGTTGTGCCATAGACTCAAACATGTCACCTAGCATGGGTTCCATAAGATCCCATATTGTATTCGGATCATGAATTCTATGCATCTTATTCACTTTCTCTATTTCTTCGACAACCTCTTCATCTGTAGCACTCGATTCCTGGTATGCAAATTATTTTTGTTGTATTTTGCATTTTTGGACTGGGACTCGGCGACTTGAAGGCCCAACTCATCGAGTAAGAGTGGGTTTAGACATGGGACTTAAGTGATGGACTTGTCGAGTCAACGGCCAGACTCAACTAGTAGGCTCTGATTGGACAAAACCCTAATGTGAGGGTATGCGGCCTATTTAATCCTCTCTTTCAGCCACCACTCGTCCCTATTGCTTCCAAAGACTCTCCATAGAAAACCCTAAGTGTTTTGGTGCAAGAACTAAGGCTTTTGAGTGATTTTTGTGGGTTTTGACCTCAAGGAAGAAGGAAAAACATAAAAAAGATCAAGAGGAGACAGAAGGATTCGAGTTTGGTTCATCATTTGCAATCCTTGAAAAGTATAAAGTATGTACCTTGCTTACTTGTTTGTTAGATCCCTTTTTAGGGAAGATTTAGGGCTTTTAAGCCATATGAGGTGACCAACCATGATTTGCAAACATGGTTGGGGGTCAAGACATCGGATCTAGCACTTGGGAAGAGTCACAAGGCAGATTTGGGTTGCTTTTGTACCCATGGAAGGCCCCATTCAACAAAAGACCCATTTTAGAGCCTTCTTGGCTCAAAAGTCCCAAATGCATGCACATAAAGTTCGTAACTTTACATGCTAGATCGAGATTAGGGGCTTGGATCTATCATTTAGACAAGTGTTGTACATTACAAATCAAGGATTTAGGGTGTGGATGTTATCAACTCGGCGATTCCGTTCTTGGGACTCGATGAGTCCAAGGCTTTGAGTTCCATATATGTTGAGGGTCAAAAGAAGTCAGTTACATGTTAGAAGGGTTGTAGCAGGACAAAAGGAGTGACCCAACGCATTGGACTTAGTTTTAGACTTGGAGTTCATGGGACTCGATGTATGCTAGAACAAACTCTGCGAATCCAAGGAAATCTACTTATGTTTGAAGATGAACTCGACGAGTTGTTCATACAAATCGACAAGTCAAGGTTAGGACTTGTTCATCATATGAAGGTGAACTCGACCAGTTGTTCATACAACTCGGCAAGTCGGATGAAGGTTCATTGATGTTCATAAAGAAAGGGAACTTGTCGAGTCGTTGCCAAACTCGACGAGTCGAGTCATGGATAAGGAAGAGTAAAGGGTAGGGACTCGACGAGTTGATGGCCCAACTCGGCAAGTCTGGTCAACTAGAAATTAACTTTGAATTGGACTTGGTTGGGGGTAAAATACTCATTTTACCCTAACAGTAGATATTACATTCTGACTAAGTGTTTTTGTGGGGATTATCTGTAACATCCGGATTTTACCAGGTATCTTGTAAGTTAAATTTGATATGTTGTGAGAGGGACTCGGCGAGTTGGAGCTCAGACTCGCCGAGTAGGGATGCGGAATTGATCACTGGTGCGCGCTTGGACTCGGCGAGTCCAGGGTATGGACTCGGCGAGTCTGCGCTGTGTAATGAAACCCTAAATCTCCGGGTTTGAGGCCTATTTAAAGGGCCTTATGGCCGTCATTTGTGCTCACCCAACCCCCAGAGAGTGTCCCTAGAGTTCTTGAGCGTTTTGTGAAGGAAAGAGAGCCATTCTTGATCTTTTGTGTGTTGTTTAGCAAGAAGAAGAAGACCCTAGGCAAGAGGAAGCAAAGAAGGCTGCCATTTCGAGGACTTGGAGCTTAGATCATCACTCTAGAGGTATTATTTCGGACCATTTTCTGTTTAGTGAAGATTGATGCAATTTAGGGCTTAATGTGGTCATTTATGGGGTGATTTGGTGCCCATTGGTTCCCTCTTTGAGTTGAGACCATGGATCTGGATCCATAGAGGTCCAGAGGGCCTCACTCACCAAGCTTTATGGGTGGCAATAGAGTCCTTGACCTTGTGTTGTTGTTTTTGAGTCTAAAACATCAAATATGGTCACATAGAGGTTGTATGTGCATCAAGATTGTGACTTTACGTACTAAATAAGCTTGGAGGGACTGGATCTATGGATTAATGGACTGGATCTGACCTTTAGAGCAAGATTGAGTCAGTGCATGGCACGGACTCGCCGAGTCCGAAGAACAGACTCGGCGAGTAGCATGAATGTTACCCGACCACTCAGCGAGTGGCCTCGCCGAGTTGGGAAGGGTGAACTCAGTGAGTCAAAGGGGGAGTCAAGATGGACAGGTGGACCGAGTCAAACTGGACTCGCCGAGTTGTTCTTGAGACTCGGCGAATTGAGTCGTGGTGGCCCCACAACTCGTGCCAGGTGGAACTCGTTGAGCTGAGGGAAATGCTCGACGTGTCAAGGGAGGGTTCCAGGGAAATTGGTGCATGCGCTCAGACTCGCCGAGTCGCTATAGTGCACTCGCCGAGTCTGGTCAAAGTTGACCGTTGACCGTTGACCAGCGTTGACCTAGATTGACTTGTTTAAGTGTGGTCAACCCCAGTTGGGAAAGTGTTAATTAGAGATGTATTGTGCTATAGGGGGACTACAGCCCGACAGATCGAGTGTTTAGCGATTTCAGGGTTACGATTTACCGAGACGCGCGAGGTGAGTCTTCTCACTATACTTTACCTTGAGTAGGTAACCAGAGCTATGTGATAGAGTATCTGTATGCTATGTATGTTATGTGTTGTACTGCATGATTTCTATGTGATTTATGTGGTGCATGTTTATCAGAGTTAGAACCTGAGGGTTCACAGAGTTTGGGTGCACGGACCCACAGAGTTATAGCCTAGAGTGGCTAATATGTGTTATATATGGTATTTTGGGGAACTCACTAAGCCTTGTGCTTACAGTGTTGATGTTATTTGTTTCAGGTACTAGTGACGACCGCGGGAAGGCGCCGGCTTGATCCGTACACACACACACGTTTGGAGCTTGACATTTGATCTTGGGATTTTGTACTGTTTTGTTGAACAATTAAAATGGTTGTTTATGAATATTGACGGAATTATGTTTTTATAAAAGTCGAAAAATTGGTTTGAAATTTTCGGTGTTACAAATTGGTATCAGAGCCTTGGTTTGAGGGATTCGGGTACACCTTCGGGGGTATTTGAACTCAAACTGAGGAATTAAAGAGATATTTTCAAAATAAAACCAAAAATTTTTTAAGAGTAAAGGATTTTCCAGGAAGAGACGTGTGTACGATCAGTCAGCGCCCGAACGGTGAATTCTCAAAATATCTTTTGTTATGTGATAATTATTAATGTGATGTGTTTGCATGCTAGAGTAGGCTAGGTATTGCTGATAGGACTAGAGTGGCCTGTTTTGTGATACCTTAGCTTAGGGAATGGTGAGCTGCTATGAGAGACTGAGAGTAATTAGGTAGCAGCTAGGGCTTTGTGTGAGACCTGTTACAGAGTGATTTAAGTATAATAGAGTACTTGGGGACTGGGATCCGAAGAGGACGATTTGGGGTGTGTACTGAGACGGTGCGGACAGTAGTATTGGGCCCGTACTACTAAAAGCACCGGTGCGGTACACAGTCCAAATAAGAATCTTGGGATGCCAATAATCAAGGACGGGTGGATTGTTGAATGTAAGAGTGTTCGAGTGAATTCTAATTATAGCATGTTGTATTTCAGAGGTTGATCATGGTGAGGACACGTCATATGCCAGAGGATGCCGGAGCTAGTGATGAGGAGATTCGACAGATCATTCACGAGGAGGTGGCTGCGGTCATCAGAGCTGAGATACCAGAGATGTTCGGGTCTATTAAGACCGCTTTGATTGAGACGTTTGACGAGCGCTATGCCGCTCTTTCTGAGGCTGCGGTTGCAGCGGCTACCGCAGCGATTGCTGCGGCAAGGCCCCAGGGAGGTGATGCGATGTTGTTTAGGGAGTTCAGCAACACCAAGCCACCAGAGTTTGATGGTACGCAAGATCCGGTGGCAGCTATGAGGTGGATATCTGATATGGAGGGATGCTTCTTCACTTGCTCGTCCCCTGAGCATTTGAAGGTCCGGTTCGCGCTGAACCAGCTTCGCTTGGGAGCGAAGGACTGGTGGAAGTTTGTGACTGCGCACTTCACACTGACTGAGCTTTCGGCAGTGACCTGGGAGAGGTTCACTACCATGTTCCGAGATGAGTACGTTCCTCAGGTGGAGAGGGAACGTCTGGCGCAGGAGTTTCTGACCCTCAAGCAGGGTACCGAGTCAGTTACAGCGATTACGAGGATGTTTCATGAGAGGGCGATGTTCTGCCCTGAGCACGTGTCCACCGAGCAGGCACGTATGAGCCGTTACCTGAGCATTCTGAGGCGGGATATTCGGTAGTTCGCTGCGAACTCCTCGTACCGGACATTTGCCGAGCTTCAGGCGAATGCTCGAAAGAGGGAGATTGAGCTTGAGACTCAGGCCAGGGAGGAGGCGGAGTCTCTGGGGAGAGATCGGTGGCCGGCACAGTCCCAGCCGGCAGCCAAGCGGGCCAAGCCCGCTGATCCCAGACCCGGGAGCCAGAAGGGCCGCACTTGTGGGAAGTGCGGCAAGGGTCACGATGGAGTCTGTCGGGCAGTGTCTTGCTACAAATGTGGCAAGGAGGGGCATATGGCTAAGGACTGCCCCAAGGGATTTGCAGTGTGCTTCCACTGCAACCAGACCGGACACCGGAAGGCGGAGTGTCCGCTGCTGTGCGGGGCATCTCAGGGGTCTGCTCCCGCCACCATCAGAGCTGCTGCTACAGAGAGTCGGCCTGTGAAGGCCGAGGCACCGAGGGCTCTGGGAAGAGCCTTCCAGCTGACTGCGGAAGAGGTCCGCGCTGCGCCCGACGTTGTGGCTGGTATGTTTCCTTTTCATTATTTATTTACGGTGTTGAGATATTATGCTTATATTATGCTATGCATAGGTACCTTCCTTGTGAATTCTGTACCTGCTTTAGTGTTATTTGACTCGGGTGCGAGTCGATCTTTTGTGTCTTTGGCATTTAGTCAGCGTATCAGTGTTAGTCGTGGGACATTGAGTCGGCCCCTGCGGGTTTCCATAGCCGCCGACAGAGTGATTTGTGCTACTGAGGTCTTCCGGGGATGTGTATTGGAGATATTCGGGGTTGAGTTTCCGATCGACCTGATTCCGATTGCGATGGGTGATGTCTGTGTTATAGTGGGCATGGATTGGTTGAGCCGATTCGGTGCGGTTATCGATTGCGAGCGTCAGCTGGTGACTATACGAGATCCTAGTGGGGGAGTTCTTTCGGTGTACGGCGAGGGTACACGTTCTGGATCGGCCTTTTGTTCGGCTGCTAGGGCGAGGCAGTGTTTACAGCAGGGCTGTAAGGGTTATGTAGCGTATGTGATGGATACGCGAGTGATCTCAGAGAGACTGAGCTCTGTGGATGCAGTTCCGGTGGTGCGTGAGTTTCCTGACGTCTTTCCCGAAGAGTTACCAGGTGTGCCTCCCGTGAGACAAGTGGAGTTTGGCATCGATTTGGTTCCTGGAGCCGCGCCTATTGCTAAAGTGTCGTATCGCCTTGCGCCTCCAGAGATGCATGAGTTATCCTCGCAACTTCAGGAGTTGCTGGGGAAGGGGTTTATTCGGCCGAGTAGCTCGCCGTGGGGAGCACCCATCCTGTTTGTGAAGAAGAAGGATGGCTCGCATCGCATGTGTATTGACTACCAGGAATTGAATAAGCTGACGGTCAAGAACCGTTACCCGCTGCCGAGGATCGACGATTTATTCGATCAGCTACAGGGAGCATCTTGGTTCTCCAAGATTGATTTGAGGTTGGGCTATCATCAGGTGAGAGTGCGGGACGAGGACGTCCAGAAGACAACATTCAGGACGCGTTATGGGCATTATGAGTTTGTGGTGATGCCTTTTGGGCTCACCAATGCCCCGGCTGTGTTCATGGACCTCATGAACAGGGTATGTCGGCCGATGTTAGATCGGTCGGTGATTGTTTTCATTGATGACATTCTGGTATATTCGAGATCTAGAGAGCAGCACGAGGAGCATTTGAGGGAGGTTCTTGGAGTTTTGAAATCGGAGAAACTTTTCGCAAAGTTTTCCAAGTGCGATTTCTGGTTGCGGGAGGTCCAGTTTCTGGGACATCTCGTTAACCAGAAGGGGATATTGGTCGATCCGGCCAAGGTTGACGCAGTGATGAGGTGGGAGGTGCCAAGGTCACCTTCTGAGATCCGGAGTTTCCTTGGGTTGGCAGGGTATTACCGGAGGTTTATTAAGGATTTCTCCAAGATCGCGGTTCCACTCACCAGATTGACCCGGAAGGGTGTTACATTTTCATGGGGTCCCGAGCAGCAGACCTCCTTTGAGACGCTTCGCCAGAGGTTGTGTGAAGCTCCGGTATTAGCTCTTCCGGAAGGAATGGAAGGGTTTGTGGTATTCTGTGATGCATCGATTCTAGGACTGGGAGCGGTTTTGATGCAGAAGGGTCATGTGATAGCATATGCATCGAGGCAGTTGAAGCCTCATGAGACGAGGTACCCCACACATGATTTGGAGTTGGGGGCAGTGGTGTTCGCCCTCAAGATTTGGCGGCACTACTTGTATGGGGTTCGTTGTACGATTTACACGGACCATAAGAGTTTGAAGTACTTGATGGATCAGCCTAACCTAAATATGCGGCAGAGAAGATGGTTAGACGTGGTCAAGGATTATGATTGCGAGATCTTGTACCACCCGGGCAAGGCTAATGTGGTAGCCGACGCATTGAGTCGCAGGGCGGAGAGTACTCCACTGCGAGATGTATGTTTGAGATTGACCGTGATAGCTCCAGTTCTGGACGCCATTCGTGGGGCTCAGGCCGAGGCCGTGCATCCGGAGATGCAGAAGAGAGAGCAGGTTGTTGGGTTGGTTTCTGAGTTTATATCGGATAGTCGAGGCCTTATGACTTATCAGGGCAGGATCTGGGTACCGTTTGTGGGCGGTACACGTGCTACATTGATGGAGGAGGCTCATAGATCGAAATTTTCAATCCATCCCGGGGCCACGAAGATGTATTTGGACCTAAGAAAGAAGTATTGGTGGCCTTGTATGAAAAGGGACGTAGCATGGTTTGTCGAGAGGTGTTTGACCTGTCGAAGGGTAAAGGCCGAACACCAGAGACCGCATGGCAAGTTGCAGCCATTGGAGGTTCCCGAGTGGAAGTGGGAACAGATCACTATGGACTTTATCACCAAATTGCCGAGGACTGCCAGAGGAGTTGATGCAATTTGGGTGATTGTGGATAGGTTGACAAGGAGCGCTCACTTTCTTGCCATCAGTGAGAGTTCTTCGGCGGAGAAGTTGGCGGAGATTTACGTGAGGGAGGTTGTATCTCGGCATGGGGTGCCAATCTCGATTGTTTCAGACCGCGATGTGCGTTTCACTTCCCGTTTTTGGAAGAAATTTCATGAGGAGTTGGGTACTAAGCTGCATTTTAGTACCGCATACCACCCCCAGACCGACGGTCAGAGTGAGCGGACGATACAGACACTCGAGGACATGCTTCGAGCTTGTGTATTGGACTTTGGGGGTAGTTGGGACACGCATTTGCCTTTGGCGGAGTTTTCCTACAATAACAGCTATCATTCGAGCATTGGTATGCCGCCCTTTGAGCTGTTGTATGGTAGGAGGTGTCGGACTCCCATATGTTGGGGAGAGGTTGGGCAAAGGGTAATGGGCAGTACAGAGATCGTGAATCAGACGACAGAGCAAATACAGCTGGTCAGGCAGAGGTTACTGACTGCTCAGAGCCGACAGAAGAGTTACGCGGATAGACGTCGGTCCGAGCTGGAATTTCAGGTCGGCGACTTTGTTCTCCTGAAGGTTTCTCCTTGGAAAGGAGTGATCCGGTTCAGGAAGAGGGGCAAATTGGGGCCCCGGTTTATTGGCCCGTTTCGTGTGATTGCCAGGGTAGGCCGGGTAGCCTATCGGCTGGAGTTACCAGCAGAGTTGGGGCAGATTCACAACACTTTTCATGTATCGCAGTTGAGGAAATGTATAGCCGATGAGTCGGCAGTGGTTCCACTAGAGGATATTCAGGTAGATGCGAGCCTGAATTATGCGGAGAGACCAATGGCTATTAGGGATCGGAAGATCAAGATTTTGAGGAACAAGGAGGTACCTCTGGTATTGGTTCAGTGGCAACATCGGAAGGGATCAGAGATGACCTGGGAGCCGGAGAGTATGATGCGGGAGCAGCATCCAGAGCTGTTTTAGAGCGGGACTTCGAGGGCGAAGTCCAGTTCTAGTGGGGGAGAGTTGTAACATCCGGATTTTACCAGGTATCTTGTAAGTTAAATTTGATATGTTGTGAGAGGGACTCGGCGAGTTGGAGCTCAGACTCGCCGAGTAGGGATGCGGAATTGATCACTGGTGCGCGCTTGGACTCGGCGAGTCCAGGGTATGGACTCGGCGAGTCTGCGCTGTGTAATGAAACCCTAAATCTCCGGGTTTGAGGCCTATTTAAAGGGCCTTATGGCCGTCATTTGTGCTCACCCAACCCCCAGAGAGTGTCCCTAGAGTTCTTGAGCGTTTTGTGAAGGAAAGAGAGCCATTCTTGATCTTGTGTGTGTTGTTTAGCAAGAAGAAGAAGACCCTAGGCAAGAGGAAGCAAAGAAGGCTGCCATTTCGAGGACTTGGAGCTTAGATCATCACTCTAGAGGTATTATTTCGGACCATTTTCTGTTTAGTGAAGATTGATGCAATTTAGGGCTTAATGTGGTCATTTATGGGGTGATTTGGTGCCCATTGGTTCCCTCTTTGAGTTGAGACCATGGATCTGGATCCATAGAGGTCCAGAGGGCCTCACTCACCAAGCTTTATGGGTGGCAATAGAGTCCTTGACCTTGTGTTGTTGTTTTTGAGTCTAAAACATCAAATATGGTCACATAGAGGTTGTATGTGCATCAAGATTGTGACTTTACGTACTAAATAAGCTTGGAGGGACTGGATCTATGGATTAATGGACTGGATCTGACCTTTAGAGCAAGATTGAGTCAGTGCATGGCACGGACTCGCCGAGTCCGAAGAACAGACTCGGCGAGTAGCATGAATGTTACCCGACCACTCAGCGAGTGGCCTCGCCGAGTTGGGAAGGGTGAACTCAGTGAGTCAAAGGGGGAGTCAGGATGGACAGGTGGACCGAGTCAAACTGGACTCGCCGAGTTGTTCTTGAGACTCGGCGAGTTGAGTCATGGTGGCCCCACAACTCGTGCCAGGTGGAACTCGTCGAGCTGAGGGAAATGCTCGACGTGTCAAGGGAGGGTTCTAGGGAAATTGGTGCATGCGCTCAGACTCGCCGAGTCGCTATAGTGCACTCGCCGAGTCCGGTCAAAGTTGACCGTTGACCGTTGACCAGCGTTGACCTAGATTGACTTGTTTAAGTGTGGTCAACCCCAGTTGGGAAAGTGTTAATTAGAGATGTATTGTGCTATAGGGGGACTACAGCCCGACAGATCGAGTGTTTAGCGATTTCAGGGTTACGATTTACCGAGACGCGCGAGGTGAGTCTTCTCACTATACTTTACCTTGAGTAGGTAACCAGAGCTATGTGATAGAGTATCTGTATGCTATGTATGTTATGTGTTGTACTGCATGATTTCTATGTGATTTATGTGGTGCATGTTTATCAGAGTTAGAACCTGAGGGTTCACAGAGTTTGGGTGCACGGACCCACAGAGTTATAGCCTAGAGTGGCTAATATGTGTTATATATGGTATTTTGGGGAACTCACTAAGCCTTGTGCTTACAGTGTTGATGTTATTTGTTTCAGGTACTAGTGACGACCGCGGGAAGGCGCCGGCTTGATCCGTACACACACACACGTTTGGAGCTTGACATTTGATCTTGGGATTTTGTACTGTTTTGTTGAACAATTAAAATGGTTGTTTATGAATATTGACGGAATTATGTTTTTATAAAAGTCGAAAAATTGGTTTGAAATTTTCGGTGTTACATTATCTGCAGCTACTCGTATTAGGTGATTTACATTCTAGTAGGGGTTGGTCTAACGCCACAATGCCGACCCACCAAAGAGGAATATTTAGGATATGATTGTCGTTGTGATAATTATCTTGGTCTAGTTATGTGCCTTGGTTATGAGATTTATCTGTATGATATGTTATGTGTATAGTAAGGATCAATTTCCCTGACAGTGGTCCTTAGGACCGAAGGGTAGGGCAGTACTCGGATATGCCAGATTGTATGTTTATATATTGATGATGTATGCTAGTGGTAGGGGGTGGAATAGTCCCTGGTTACCGGTTAAAAGATACCGATGATAATTACCGGTTGAAAGATACTGATGATGATTACCAGTTGAAAGATATCGATGAAAGTTATCGGTTGAAAGATACTGACAATGATTACCGGTTGAAACATAGTGATGAGGATTACCGTTCGAAAGATACCGATGATATTGTATGGTATGTGGTATGATGGGGGAACTCACTAAGATTTGTGCTTACGGCTTCTATTTTCATTTCAGGTACCTCTTCATCTAAGGGTAAGGAGATGGCGGCGTAGCATCGCATCACACACACACACATGATTCCGCATCAGACTTTCTGGGATTGTACTCTGATTTTCATTATTTTTGATGTCATGGTTTGGGATACAACATTATGATTTTGTAATGTGTTGCTTTATTGACAATGTTATGGTAAAATGTTTTAAAAATTATTAATTTAAAAATGAAATTTTCGGGCTTGAATTTAGAATTGCGTAGATTATCATCACTAAGAAGTACATTCAGAAAAGAATCCTTACATGTGTTCAGAGGAGAAAGAATTTCGTTCTGAGGTTCATGATCCATGTAGATACCATGCAACTCGAAATCCATCTTATTCAGGCCTGCAAATGGCTTGTACAGACCACGAAAGGTGTCTTTAAAGGCATCGTTTGAGAAATCCATCACCTTCGTTGAGAATTCCAACTGATTTTGGTGTTCAGTGACGTTGTCGCCTCCGTTTCAATTTGAGAGTAATTTTGAGTAATTTTGGTTGTAAGTAAATTAGGGTTCACAATTAATTTAGCATGCATTGAGAGTAATAAAGGGTGATACGAGGTAAATGGGGGAAACAGTTGATTCGTCTTCCGACTCATTGTGGTTACCGGCACGTGGCCTCCTAATCAAGTGAGAGTCACCAGTTACAAACATGTTTAACAAGTAACAGGGCAATTACGACACAAATTGGACAACTATCCGGTTTCTGTGGACCTAAATTATAGCTAGGGGTTAAACCGAACATTTTAAACAAACTTGAGGGTTTTTATGTCATTTGACCTTTTATTTCAAGTTAACTTACATAAGAAAACACATGGTCTTTTGTTTTGAAATTATCACCACATCCATCCTTCCAAAAAGCTAAATAAACCAAACATCTACCAAATACCAAAAACTTGTTACCAAAAACAAGATTGTACCAGTGATGTGACTTTTTAAAAAGAAAAAAAAACCAACTTCCAGCTACAACAAATTTTGCGCTATTGCACATTTATCATATGTTCTTTTATTTCTCAATCCTTCATCCTCCGGTTAAAATTCTAAGAGCCGAACTTAAATACTCAACTACTTTAGCTTGAATTTTTATCCGAACCATTTGTCGATCCAAATCTGGAATCCATTTTAATAAACTCGTTTGCTCATCAAGAATAATAGAGGAGTCCATTCTTATACCACCCATTTTGATTCCCAACTTTGGAAGACCCTTTTTTCCTAAAATCATTTTCTTTATCGGCTTATTTTCTTCGGTAATATGTTTGGTTTTCTTCAAGGTTGTTTCATCGGATCTATTAGCTGTTGGTCTTGAAAAGGGTTTCTCAATTCGTTAATGATACCATGTAAATTTTGTTTTTTCTTTGATCTATACATAAGTAAATACAGTGGGTTACAAAAAAAATGACCCCAGTTATATTGCTAAGAATAAGCCCACTATTTTGGAAGGGATCAATTTAGTTCGAAGTTATATATTTCCAAACATACACGAGAGAAGAATATTTGGTTTCTTTCACATTCTTTCCAAAGTTGATTTGTCATCTCATGAACCGACAATGATGTGCAAGAAAATACAGAATTCACAAAAATATTATTACCACAAAGAATTACAAGAAATGAGGAGATGGGAAGGTAACGGATTTCACATATCTGAACACTCACATAACATTTTTATACAAACGGTAGAACCCTTTATTGAGAGATATATAATCCTCTATCAAAAAGAGTAGAGGCTTGCATCAGATAACCTTTGAGAGGGTATGGCTATAAGTGGTTTCCTTTTCTTTGTCACAAGTCCAAACTCATCAGAAAGCTCAAACTCTTCATCTTCTGGCAAGTTCCAATCAAATGAGTGCAACAGCGATGCCAATATATACATCAACATCTTCTCCCCAAGTGAGATTCCTGGGCATATTCTTCTCCCTGATCCAAATGGTAAAAACTTGAAATTATTTCCTTGGTAATCCCATTTGTTGATCACGAATCTCTCAGGCTTGAACTCCAATGGATTGGTCCAGTTCTTGGGATCCCGATGGATTGCCCAAGCATTCATATAGACGATAGTACCCTTTGGAATGGTGTATCCGCCAACAGTGCAGGATTCATCTGGGCATCTTTGGAATAACAGAGGAACGGGAGTGTGTACCCTAAATGTCTCCTTGATGACTGCATCCAAATATGTTAATTTTGGCAGATGAGATTCTTCGACAACGTTCATGCCAATAACCTCCGTTAATTCATCCTGTACTCTTTTCATTACGCCTGGATTCTTCAAAATCTCTGTCATCACCCATTCAACCATTGTAGATGTTGTGTCTGTAGCCGCGAGCACTACGTCCTATTATAACAGTGTCCCTTCATTAGTTGTCTAGGGGAATAATGAGTGCAGCTTGTAGCTAATGAAAGAATTAAAACATATAAAGAGAGACTTACCATTAGTAGGGCCTTTATTTTAACGATGTCTAATGATATTGCAGCATCTTTCTGCTCTTTAAGCTCGAGTAATACTTGAACGAAATCCTTCCTTTGATCTTCTTCAGCTTCTGCCTCATTTTTTCGGGAGTTGGCTTCCATTCTTCCTTGGATAATGCTCTCAAATATCCGATCGACGTATTCCCAAAGCATCTGCATTTCTCGCTGCCTTCCTTGTAGATCGAACCTTGATAGCATAGGTAGAAAATCAGAGATGTTTGAAGCTGTCGATAACTTCACAATCTTGAACTCAATTTCTCGGAAGCCATCTCCAATTGAGCTAGAATCGTTCCCATCACCAGTTGATTTGCTAGAACCCCATAACATGCTTGTCACAACGTTAACCTCGGTGTTGAAAGCAATTTCATTAATATCGATCTTTGTCCCGAGTTTACTGTAAACTTCTTTCACCAGTCTTCTGACTTCATATGTTCGGAAACTCTGACAGCCTTTTAGATTTTTATGGCTGAAAAGTTGGTTTGCTAAAATCTTGCGCATGTTACGCCAGTGTGTGTCGCTGTTGGACCATGCAATATCGTTCCCACCATAGCTCATGGTTAGCGCTGCTAATGGAGGACTGCGGTTTGCCATGATATGATCCAGGTCACGAGTCACGATCTTTACGAGCTCCATGGAGTTCACGACAACATGAAGCTTGCTTCCGAGCCTGAGACTGAAGATGGGGCCATATCGGTGAGCCATCTTAGTGAAACTTTCATGCAAGTTGGAGCCGAGAAACGGGAGATACCCTACAACTGGTAAGCCATAGGGACCCGGTGGTAAGGGTTGTATGTGCTTTCTGTAATACGATATCCATTTGTACCACAGAAGTAGTAGTGTGGGAACTGAAATGGTGAGAAGTGTGCGGGCGAGCTTGTCTAGCTCATTGTCGACTTCCCACCACCATAACAAGAAGGTGTTCATCGTGAGAAAAATCTTATAACAAATTTCTGGTATCATTTATGCTGCAAATGATAGACAACTTATGAGGAAGCCTGCTTGTTATATAGCAAATATGGTTGATTTTGGACCACGGACATTCGGCAAGCACATGCCAATGCATGAATTATGTGGTTGTGCTTCGGCTAACCCTAATAATTTATGAAGTCTTTTTTTTTTTTTTGCTTATAGGAAACCTAAATAACTTACATGTCTTTTGTCAAGGGTACCTAACGTAGAAACATTTATTTAGTTTGTATTGTTAACTTGGTATGTTTGTTGGTTTAATTATCGGTCATTTATGTGAAGGAGTCATATGAATGCTGTCAGAGTGGGCGAGGTTGTACATGGGGCATAAATTCTGGATGATGATGATGATGTGTTTCAAGGGAAGCCATAAACGGTCAATTGGTGCATTCTAGAGGACTGCGTCTCAATTGCTGGAAAGATAAAATTGAAAGTGTAGATTGTTTAACCCGGTATTAATTGAGGGTTTACCCATGATATTCAGCGTCACTAGGGTTCACTATAAGAAATAAAGGCAATAGCTATCTATGTCACCGTTAATGCCGATGTTGCAAATGTTATGTATGTCACTGCTAATGCTAATTGTTGTTGCAAAAAATATGTCGTCACTAATAACCGCTAATTGATTTTTTTTTTCTATCATTAAAATTATAAAAAACAATATAACATGTATTAAAACTGCTACGAAACTTTATTTTGCAAAAAATTAGTTCGAAACATTAACCACACTTAATACTATTTCCGATCTAAAATATTCAAACGTGGTGCAACATATCCAAAATAATAACCGAATTTTTTTTAATAAATCCTAAAAAAGTAGCTACTCGTCCTCATCAATACTCTCCTCGTTTTCTTCGTTTTCATTTCTTGACGACAATGATCAGAACTAGTCTTCCAATGCCGCACTATATGACGAGTCTCTTAACATTGTTTGAAAGATTTTCAACTACAAAGAAAGCAAAATATATTATCCACAAATCATAATAGCATTGTACTTTTCAAAAATTATCAAACTACAAAATATCAATATATCAAACTATAACCAACATATCATTATACCATTCTACATTCTAAATACACTTAAGCATACATCATACACAATATTACATATACATTATAACATTGAAATTTTTTTCCGTCATAACATTATACTTTCCAAAAGTCGCCAAATTAGAGAATACCAACATATCAAACTATAACCAACATATCATTATAACGTTTTACTTTCCAAATACAATTAAAAACACACAATATTGCATATACATAATAGCATTGTATTTTTTTTTCCATTATAGCATTGTACTCTCCAAAAATTATCAAACTACAAAGTTCCAATACATCAAATTATAACACCCTATTTTTTTCGTTTTTCCGTTATAGCATTATACTTTTCAAATACATTTCAACTAATAATTACATGTGATTGTTGTGGTGGTTGTGTTGGTGGTTGTTTCTGATCGTACATAGACACAACTGTAGAATGTTTACACCTGATGTCTCTAATATGGCCTTGTCGAACACCTGATATTCATTCAGAACAATTTTGTATATCCATTGTTGTTAAACCGCTCGCTTTAAAAGAAGCTTGAGTTTGCTGATTGATCTCATGGAGTAAAGCATTCTATATTTTCAATAAATGATAAAAATCATAAAAAATAGATTACTAAATACTCATTGATGATATAAACACTTACATAAAAATACAATATAATCACTTATGTATTGTTGCTCGACTGCAAGACTAGTAAATACCCCTTGATGATTGGTATTTACTTTACGAAATGCTTCTATTCGAGTGATGTCCTATTTAACATTAAAAGTAGAGTAATTATAATTTAAATAAACACTTAAATATATCATAACCTACATCTTTGAAGCACACATTTATGTACGAGCACGATACACCTCTATTTACAAGTTATTGTTGTGTAAAAACTTTTTTGTTTGATGTCAAACGTTTTAAAAATACAGACTTCTGAAAAATGTTTGACTACGGGTGCCCAATTTTCATGTAACATACCCTTTCGGGGGCGGGGAGTGGTGGCTAATGCCCTTGGGATATCTGGAACCCCCCCCCCCCCCCCCCTCCCGACATTTTCAAAATAACTATGTGTTTTACTTTTTCAGCCTCTATACATTTTTTTGTAGAGTCGCGTCAATGCTCCGCAACACTTGATCATGCATAGGATCCATGTTAACCTTATCCAAATCAAAGTTATTCAACAATTACAAAAAAAAATAGTTAATTAAATACTAATCACAAGTTTGCTTAAAATATTATCTAGCAGGGGAGACATTATTCCAACCAGATACGCTCAAAAGGATGTTCATCCACATATACCTTCAAATCTCATCAGTAAACCAATTACCAGGCTTCTCGACAGGGGAATGTATGAGCTCCCTGTCGAAATTCAAATCTACAGGCATTCCCTTGGGTGCCCATATCAGCTTTGATAGATGGATGTTTTTTTATAGACCTTTTCTTTTTTTAGGACGCTCGGCTGAAAAATATAAATAAAAATATTAGTCATTATATATTATAATAACTGAATAAAAATAGTTAATAAATATATCATAATAAGACTTACCATCTTGTTTGTGTTTTTCACGACCAAAGCCTACTGGAGGTGGTGAATCCTTGACTCCATCACCTCCATGTCCAAGGGTCATAACATTTGTCATCATGTAGAAGAGTATCTCCCAACTAAACCCCATATATAGCTTGAAAAATTACAAGATGTACAATATAGAAACACAATATGAATAGAATTTAGCCTGCAAAATTATAAGATTTACAAAATCGACAAACAATATAAGTAAAAGTTAGACTTCAAATAAAGTTTCTATTACAAAAAAAGCATATGATTTTTTTACTCAAAATCTCCCTTGTATACTTCGATGTCTTCTTCAACAATATCATAATCAGAATCGTTATCTTGATAATCAGTCTCTTCCTCAGAAACATTATAGATTCTACCTGTTGGCGAAGGTACTTCAGTCCCGTCCTTATCATCATAATCAACATTGTTATGAAAGTATTGTAAGAAGTTGATAAAAAGTTTTGTACCAGATTCAGAGTTATTTTGAACAATGTCAACATTTCTGGCCTCCACATTATCTACATTTTGTATAGAGTCACTGTAAGCATTTTGGACACTAGTATTGTTGGATGGTAGATCCCAAATACTTCGATGATTAACATGGCCGATGACACAATGAATATTGTTGTTACGGTTTCTTCGAGAAGGCTCGCAGATGTAGATCACTTGTTTTGCTTGCAAAACATATATAAGTTCAAAATCTTGGCACGCTTCTTGTTATTTGTTGATACTAATGAAAATATCATCAGAAATATCACTTGTATCGAACCATTTACATCAAAATATTATAGTCGAACAATCATATGGATATTACACATTTATAATCACTTCTAACTTGCTATAATATTTCTCTCTATTCTTACCCACATCTAGAAACCTAGAGTATATCATTTTGCATTCTGCATCACGACTAAGTACTATAAACCTAACACTATTGACTATGTACATGGTGTAAGTATAAACATCCATTTTTGTTCCTTCTAGAAGAGAAAACAATCGTTTTTGCATGCATATATTGATTCGTACCCCAAACCTATCTTCTTCAGTTTCTTTTTAGCTAGATAATATGAACAGGGAACCTTGCTGTCTTGTGGAAATGCTAAATGCAACAACTCAAGGAGATAATCAAATGAACTATCAGTCCATTTGTTGTTGACCTTGATATGCATCAAATTTGCTAAAAAAATCAAGCCGAGAAAAAGTACAACCAAGATATAACTTGGTTTTGACTGCCTCTAACAACTGTTCAAAATGATCATCAATATTGTTACCCCTGGTGTTTGAGGTTGGTATCATTTTCTCTTTACTCCAACATATCATCGTCGATAACATCACCCACCTCGTTACTTTGCGCTACGATATTTACAGCCGGTGGAATTTAAGGTTCACCGTAATATGTTCATGTTTCATATAACCAACTACAACCATATATATGTACTTGAAAACTCATTGATTTTGGATCTATGAATTAACAGTCATAACATTGCTCATACTGACATTTTGTTTCACCTTTACGATCTAGGTGTGACAAGGATCTCTTGACAAAAGAGTTGAGTCCTAGATGGAACTCGGGAGATTGATGATGTGTATTAGTAGTCTAGCTTTTATCAATACACATGATGCAACGGAAACATGGTTTAGTTTTAGGGTTTACTCTAGAGTAAATAAAAATCAAGTAGAGTACTCATAAAGTCGATGATTCAAAAAATATCTCCGACATGGGAACATAGGAACAAATAATCGAAAACGGATAGATTATTCACAATGGTATGATTCTAAACCCACTTTTTGAATACCTTCTCTCATACGTGAACGCGTATTACATGATTGTTTGTTTAAGAAAAATTTTGCAGGATTTCCATTTAGCTCCTAAGTATATATATATATATATATATATATATATATATATATATATATATATATATATATATATATATATATATATATATATATATATATATATATATATCAGTATTGTAAATATCGACCTAGGCACCCGACTAATCGGTGCCTAGGCGCTTGGCGGTCCTCGACTGATGATGATTATAGCTCATTAGCCTCTCTAATCGGACGTGGTCAAAATCAGTGATAGTCGGAGGTTAGTAGAGCTAAGCGGGACTAGGCGCTCGAAGCGGTCAATGTAGGTAAACAAAACTTAAAAACTTTTAGGGGGTAAATTTTCAAAATGTAAAAATTGTTGTTAGGGTTCCTTCCGGTTACCCCATTCCATCGCATTCATTTTTTTCATTTTGAAATTCTCTCTGTCAGACCCAAGGAGGGAAAGAACGAACGATGTCATGTTCTTCTTCATTCACAACGTCGTTATCTTCTTCACTACTCATGACGCCGCCATCTTCCTCATCTAAAGTTCATTTAAAGCACACTAGTATCGTCTGAAATTCATCATCTTTTGTTGAAGCTTCAGTGGGAGGCTTAGACACCTTTTGTTCCTCATCTGATGTCTTATGTTCATCCTCCGACTTCTCCTTCAAGTTAGTCTCCAATCTCCACTTCTCATTCTTTTATTTGTTGTACGAATTGCAATTTCTAGTAATTATTTGGGGAATAAAATGGGTTTAAGGATTTTCTAGAGTTTATTTACACATTTTCTAGAAATTATTTCATGTTAGTCCTTGTCTCCTATTCCTCGTCTACCAATTTCTAGAATTTGTTTAAACATGTTTCTAATCTAATTTACTTCTAGTTCAAGTTTCTAGCTCTAATCTGTTTAATTTTTTATGTTGTACACCAATTATTAAATAATATTTCTTGAAACGCTATGATAAATCCTTGTTGAACCTTTGGGAGTGTGCATGAGGTGAACTTTTCTCTCTGGTTTTTATAAATATAAATAACCTTGTAATCCTGATTCATGTTCTTGACTATTGAGTCATGTATTCATCAGTTATATTGATGAGGTCCTATGTTCAATAAAGAATTTCAAGAACATGAAATATGTTTAGATCTTCAAATTCCTATTTAACATGTTATTATGATTTGTAATCAGGATCTTCGTATGTATTTTTGCAAAAGCTATCTTCCTGAACGTGACACAATAATGACACTTGTTGATGTAGATGGATATGAGTAACCAAAAATGTACCTCCCTAGGAAAGCATGACTTAGTGGAGGATGGAAAGCATTTGCTGAAGATCATAAACTAGTTGATGGTGATGCACTAGTTTTGCAACAAATAAAGCCCACAATTTTTAAGGTTATTTCATTGATCTATATTCCATTCCATACAACCAAACATATGTTGTTATTTAGTTCAAACTTGTTTCTTTAAACTTACTGATCATTTGTGTATTTGAATGAAGGTTTACACCACACCTGTGAATCAACAAGAAATTAGGATTGGATAGGTATGTGTCTCGATTCTTGGTAGCAAGAACAGAATTCGAATTACAGTAGTTGGTTATTTAGATATGATGTATTTAGGATCAAAAAGGATTTTTTGTAATAATAGTTTCATGTTATAATGTTATATTTATTAAATTTTTAATATTTTTTAATTGATATAATTTTACATTTATTAATGTTATACTATTAGGATTAATGTTATATATATTAGGATTAATGTTATATTTATTAAATATTTAATATTTTTTAATTGACATAATTTTACATTTATTAATGTTATACTATTAGGATTAATGTTATATATATATATATATATATATATATATATATATATATATATATATATATATATATATATATATATATATATATATATATTAATTTTAATTTTTTTTAATAATTAATGGTCTCTAATTAATCCCTGATTAAACTTCATCTAGCCGATTAATCCCTTGACCTAGCCCACCACTGAGCAACCGTCGAACGATTTCTCGAACCTTGATATATATATATATATATATATATATATATATATATATATATATATATATATATATATATATATATATATATATATATATATATATATGGAAAAGTGAATATACCCTTAAGGGTATATAACTTAAGTACCCAAACTCATCATACTATGTTGTTTTATATTATATATACGTTGTAATTGTCCAATGATCTTATAATTCAAATTTTAACTTGATTTATTTCCATGATTTTTATAAATTTCACATTTATCATCGTCTTACATAATGTTTATTTTCAAGAATTATATATATATATATATATATATATATATATATATATATATATATATATATATATATATATATATATATATATGTTGGGCTATATAGTATTGTGTCAATTTTATAATATATTATTATAGTCTATTAGTAATGGGTTGGGCCTGTCTACCTGGTTTCTTTATTGTGATAGGGTTAGGGTTTGTATAGTGCATGCATGTACCGTGTTTTTTATCGATCTTCTTGTAACCCTACATTGGCTTTACAACAACAGTTCTTAATCAAGCTCTTCTAAGGCACTGCCTATTAATCATTTAGCACAACTTTGATCTCTATTATTCGTGTTTGATTACTTTACATGTTTGAATATATCGATCATATTAAGACTTAATCTTATAAATTGGTATCAGAGCAGGAGACAGTGTAAGCTATACGCATCTCTTCTATTAAAAAGCTATGTTTCCGCTTTTATTGGATCTATTCACTGTCATCTTCATCATTTTTAATGACTGTTGATGTTGGATCTTGATCTTGATTCTATCCTAAACTCGATTTCAGTTTTACACATCTGGTTCGTTACATTTTTATTGAATCGACATCATGCATTCAGAAGATTCTCATATTCTTTCATTCAACCTAACCAGCAATATTGGTTCTACAGTAAGAATCCCGGTTCTTTTTCCACATGAATATGAGGTATAGGCGCTACAATTCGAGGATTAGGTTCTAGGGCTTGAAGACAATGGTTCATTGATATTGATGAGATGAAAATCTATTTGATCGTTTAGATCTTACACAGGTTAATCAGAATAATGCAAACAAAATAACAAACAAGAGAATGAATCAATAATAAGCTGAATGATTCAATAGATTCACGCCTCAGCAGAGCTCGATGAGGAACTTCCACTGTAGAGGCTTTTAGGGTTACAATCGATAAAAAAAATGATCGCTTTGAATGATCGAGTAAACAGCTACGTACAAAGATGCATGCAAGCATCTATAAATACTAAACCCTAATAATTAAATCACGGATAGATAGGCCCAATCCGGATACAAAACTGGGCTAAGGACCGAGCCCAAGACGCAACACATAATAGACCCAACAATCTCCCCCTTTGCGTCAATTGGGGCGAGACCCTACTTTGGCTTACTGGATCCTACTGCATCAACCTTCTTCGTGGTTTTGAATAGGCAAGGAATGATGGTAACAAGAGTTCATCGAAAATGAATATACCAGTGGACCATGTCACTGAGGTATTTCTTATCATCTTTAGAATTTTGCTTACACCGATTGATGATCCCCAGAACATGCTCCAGACACGAAGTGGTGTAAAGATGTTTGTCAGCCAAAGCTAACAAACATTTCTAGCCTTCTTTCCTGGTGAACCTAACCGAGTTTCGCTTTGGATCAATCCTCCTCATCTGCATTTTATTCAGATCACTTGCAGAACCGACTGGGGAAATGGTGGGCTTCTTTCTAAGTACATTAGCAATTTCCTGATCCAACTTGGCAACCTCCAAGATATAACAAACCAACATCCTCTTGAAGTGATCTATGATTGGCCCATATTCAGTTTCATTGGTGAGGAGGATGTTATGCAGGATGATCCAATCGTGAGGATTTTGGTTAGGAAGATCAGCGAGAGAAATGGCATGTTCGGCTTTATCTGACCCCCTCAAGACTTTGAATCTAACGTTCGTGAAGTTACCCTCCCGAAAGGGTTTGAGGACCTGAACATTGACAATCTTCTGTGCACTCCACGTCTGATACTGAGGCTGAGCAAACCTCAGATAGAAATCAATAAGTTCCCTATCAACCTTCGGTTGAGGATGATGGACTTCGGCTATGTGGGGAACTGCATGAAAGATAAATTCCTTTCGGGTCAAGGGCACGTCGAATTGACACTCAACAGAATTAGCCCTGTCCAAAGAGATCACAGGTTCAAGCCAGGGGATGTTGGGGGACTCGATAGCTTCTTTGACAAGCTTCTCAAGAGTCCATGGAGGGAATAGGGTTTTTTGACTATCAAGGAGATCATGAGCCTCCTTCATCCTCCTTTCATTTGCTTCGGCCTCCTTAGCAATCCAAGCATTCATGTCCAGTTCCTTCTCCCTGGCCACGTGTGTATGGATTGTGTGTGTTTATTTGGCCGGAAAAAGTAGCTGCAGCCACGTTCCACCGCCGGCCACCACAAAGGTGGTTGTGGGTGTGTGTTTAATTAGTGTAGTGTGTGTGTTTATTTGAGATTTTATTGTAAACTGTAAATTTGGAATAATGAAAGGAAAAATCAAACCACCACCATAGGGTGGTAGCTGCCGCATCCTGCCACCACCGGCCGCTGTGTCAGGTGGCGGTGTTCCTTGTTGGATAGTGACTAGTTGGGATGTTTGAACAAGGAACTAAAACCCTAATGGGCCCAATAAAGCTTAATGGACCTAAAAGCCCAAGTATGCGACTAGTGGGCTTAGTGAAACCCCAAAGGGCCTAGTAGAATCATATTGTGCCCAATGTACCCTAATTGGTCAGAGGGCCTAGCTAATGGGCTTAATGGGCTAATGTAGGTTGGAAAAACCCTAATGCTAATAGAACCCTAATTTAGAGAATTAATCTGTGCACACTGGAAATATGTAATAACTTGTGATATTAATTAATAATCATTGCAAATTAACCTAATGCCATGTGGGATATAATGGATTAAGTCCTTAATGGGTTAAGTAGGAAGCTTAACACTAATCCTCATTTTATGTGAAACCCTAATTTCACTTGGGTAAATTATTGGGCTTTTCAATTGGGCCTTGATTGGATTGTTAATGGGCCATCCAAGAATATTCATAAGGACTAGAATAAGTTAATGGGCCTAGGGTAAGGCCCATTTAAGGAGTTTGGGCCTAACTTGGAAAATTGGGCCATAGATGGGCCATAGTTGGGCCTTAATGATTATATGATTTTGGGCCTTAGAATAAGACCATTATATGCTTGGTCCCAATTTTGAAAATTAGGCCATATGTTGGGCTTTAAGCCATGGTTGTACTTTTGGGTCTTTAGATTCGACCTTGGGCTTGAATCAAGTCAAGTTAGGGATAGAGTAGTCTTTTACACCCAAGCATGGACTTGTGACTATGAGTTGGAACTAATTGGGTGTTATTTGATATTGATAAATCGGGAATCTGTCATCGAGAGGCTATGGTTTTTTCAACGGGACATCAGCATGTGAGGTGAGATTCCTTCTAGTAGGAACGGGTCTACGGGCACAATGTCGGCCCGTATAGATAGCAGTAATTCCGGACTGTGGTCCGATGCCGAGGTGGTCCCAAGAAGTAGTTCAGTATGCTTGATATCAATGTGATTCAGGCATGTCTATGTGTTATGTGTTGCGGATTGCGGTCCGATGCAGTATGCAGTATATGTGTTATTGTTATATGTTATGATTATGTTATGTTATGTTCAGTCAGTTCCGGACTTAAGTATGATGTAGTGAGTAAGGCCCTAGTTAGTTCCGTACTTTCATCCGATGCAATGAGCAAGGCCCTAGTTAGTTCTAGACTTCCGTCTGATGTAGTGGGCGAGGGCCTAGTTAGTTCCGAACTTCGGTCTAATGCAGTGGGCAAGGCCCTAGTCAGTTCCGGACTTCGGTCTGATGCAGTGGGCAAGGCCCAGTATGTGTTTTATATGTTATTGTATGGTATGTGGTAGTTTGGGGGAGCTCACTAAGCTTCGTGGTTACAATTTCAGTTGTTGGTTTCAGGTACTTCAGATAGCAGGGAAAAGGGCTCGGGATGATGGCATGACACACACCACAATTTTAGCCTGGGAGTTAGAATCTGATATTTTTGATATGATCTTTACATCAGTTTTGAACTGAGACATATTTTATGACATTTTGAGACACACGCCTTATGGTTTTCTTATATGATATTTGGATATTATGTTTTTAGTAATGTTTTCAAAGGAAATTTTTGGCTTGTATTTTTGGTATGTTTCATAACTCTAATAGTTCCTCTATATTTGATGAAAACATTCTTTAAGAAAACCCTTATTTCTTTCAGTAAAAATGATAACCACAATGGTTCCTTCTATAATCACTTAATTTTACAAGCTAAATATAATCTAATATGGAACAGATAGTTAATTGTGTGGATCTGCCCTAAGCACACAACCAAGCAAGGAACAAGAAGTAAGGTGGGAAGCACACATCCAACTGCCTATTGGATATTATTATATATAACTCTGATGCATAAACTAAAGTATTATGGAATTTACCACTAAAGGTCCTTTAAGTATATTGGTTTAATAAAATGGATTAAGCCATTTTTACTAATAAGTTTCTAGTTTAGTCTACTTCGTGATCTTTCTGAAAAGTATGTTCTTGTACTAGAAAACGATGTATTTGAATTATTTTACTATCACATGACCTACACCTGGTACTCCTTATGATTACTTGGTGTATACGGAATATATAACTAAGATCGGATAGATAGTAGACTAGGTGCATCTTCCCCAAGCCCACAACCAAACAAGGAACAGGAAGTAAGGCAGATGGCACACGTCCTACTATCTCCTAGACCCGATTAATACGTATCCTTTACGTATACACTAAAGAATCATAAAGTTAGCATTATAGGTCCCTTTCTACTTAATGTTCATGTTATGAATAAGTTATCTATTTTATTTATTACTGTCACGTACTTTACAAAGATACTATGTATAAATAATTTATATTCAATATATTGCTATCACCTCGTGTCTGCTAACTCTGGTACATGAAATCGTATAGGTGTTAACGCAAACCCGAAAAGATATATTAGTATGTATTATCACTTCGTGCCTGCTAACCTTGGTACGTGAAATTGTACTAGTGTTAACGCAAACCCAAAAAGATACATTAGTATGTTTTATCAACTCATGCCTACTAACCCTGGTACGTGAAATCATATTGGAGTTAGCACAAACTCGGAAAGATATATTAACATCTTAATTTGTTACAAACAATTAATTAAGGATAGGATGTCTTCCTAGAGTACTAGGAAGATCGTATAAGTGTGTAATTGTTGAATTGTTCGTCTGTTATTGTTATATTGTGTTTCTTCTCTGTACTTGTTATAGTGTGCTCTTGTCTCTACTTGTTATAGGATGAACTGAACCCCGAAATTCTACCTATTATAGTTTACTAGTATGTTTACTTGAACTGATACTGACTTGAAGAAAAGACTCATTTTATCTACTACGTTATGATTGTACTTCAAAAACAGAGTTTTGTAAACTATGAAGTAACGTAACATTAAAAGAGTTTTAGAAATGTTTTGATCACTTAATAGTACATAAGCAATCCTTTAAAAATGTTTATAACAAAATATTTACACAATTAACATTGTGTTCCATTTAAAACAGTTTAAAAGATTGATTATAAGGGTATGAACTCACCTTATGCGGGTGATTCAAACGAATAAGCGCGTAAGGATGAGAAGCTCCACTAGTGAAGTCCCGAGACATCCGAGTCCTAAATGACATATAATGGCATATATTGGCATGAATATAGTGTTTAGAAGCAACCACATGCAAGCGAATGCCTTTAGGGACTAGGAAACACTTGGACCAAGTGTTAGAATCATATGTGATTCATCTAAAGGGAGTGTACGGCCACAACGAGGAGTGTGCGGCCATGGGTGTACGGCCAGGGAGCGTACGGTCATACACTCATGGTAACAAGTGCACAAAATTTTGCTTGGATGATAGGGAAGCTTGTGGGACTATTGCTCATCAAGTCTTGAAGCTAGATTTGCATTTTGAAGGCCCTTTTAAGGGTGTTTTGAGGGGTGTACGGCCACACATGGGTGCACGGTCGTACAATCCTTATGATCTTGAGCTTTGGTTGTTTTTAGCGTGTGAATCAACTGTTCCTAACACGTACTAAGTATAAGGAAAGAGTACTTACGATTTGGAGGCTCAAAAGGGTTCACAATCACCAAGAACAAGTGTGTGTTCTTGGTGAAATGTTTGAAGATTTGAAGATCTAGCCAAAAGATGATTTACATGGATGAAATCAAAGGGTGTTACTAGGAGAAGAAGGATAAAAACAAATCAAAACGAAAGAGAGGCTTACATTCTTGAAGATTGGGGTGAAAGCTCGATGATAGTTGAGAGAGAAATTGATGTTCTTGACTTGGAACTGAGGAAATGGCTTAGATATGGAAGGATATCACACTTATGGAGGGGGTGTATGGCCACCATGGGTGTACGGCTACACACACATGTGTACGACTGTATACTCATGTGTACGGCCGTACACTCCCTCACATGGAGTGTTCGGCTTGATTTCAATGCGAAGAACTTACGAAACTCGATCCTATAACTAATACTTGAATGTATTGAGATTTGAACCCTAAAACAAACACTAAATAAGGCTAATAGATAGTAGAAACGAGTCTGCCACACTGTTGGATTGAATTGCTAAACTTACAAGGCAAAGATTTTCGGGTTTTCACATTTATCTCATAGTTACTCGTTCGGATATTGCTCATGTTGTTTACGTTTTCAGCCATTTTGTTACTGCTCCTACCTATGTTCATTGGGGAGTTGTACTAGGTATTCCGAGATATCTTCATGGTACTCTATTTCAGAACCTCTTGTTTTTCTAGACGTCTTCTCTTGAGTTATGTGCCTATAGTGTTTCTGATTGGATGGCCATCATCATGATTATAAAGCTACCACTAGATTTCGCGTATTTCTTGGAGGCGTCTCTCGTTTCAAGGAAGAGAAAGAAACATAATGTTGTCTTTAGATCTTCCATGTAGGCTAAGTATCGTGTTATGGCTGTAACTACATGTGCGATTATCTTGTTATGGTGGCTACTTGCGGATATGGAGATCTACATTTCTTCACCTACTGCCCTACATTATGATAACAAAATTGTGATACAAATTGTGAAGAATTATGTTTTCCATGAGCGGACGAAGCACATTGAGATTCAGTGTCACTTTACCCGTCACCACTTAGAACTTAGAACAATATCGCTTCCTTTTTTTTCATCAACCTTGCATGTTGCGGATAGTTTTAGAAAGGCTCTATTGGCATCTCGGTTTCGTTTATTGTGTGACAAAATCTTAATGCTTATTGTTGTGGCATTGCTAGTTTGAGGGTGATGTTAGCCTATATGTTATTAGCACACATGTTGATGGGCCCTTTACGATTTAGCTCATTAGGGTTTTGTCTTTACTAATATTTATTCTGGTTTTTGTTCTTTTTAGCCTTTATGTTTTTCATTAAGAACATTGTAATTTTTCCCTTCAATATTCATATGACAATATTATCATATTAAACTAATTTGTTTACTTTTTACAAAATTACTATCTTTTACATATTCTTTTCCATGTATATTCTTATTTAGATTTTCATTTTTTTATGTTTATTTTTCAATTTTCTTTTTTATAATGGTTTTCATGTATTCATGTGTGTAGGTTCTGAAAGCATAAAAAAGGTTAGTTTCATTTACATATTCATTTTCACAAACCAATATGCACTTTTACTTACATATACTTATTCGTAATTATAAGTAAATTGTGTTTTTTTTTTTTTCAAAAGTTGTCAACTTATTATTATTATTTATTTTGATAAGAACAAATTAATTCAATTAACTATCATTGTACAACGAGTGAGATAACAAACGGACAACAAACTGCGCCGCAAATATTATACTCGTATATGTGTTGTGGAAATATTATACCTGTATATGCAGGGGCGGACGCAGGAATTAGTAGTAAGGGTTGCATAAATTTTTTTTTTCTGGTCAAACATAATATAGAACGTTAACAAAAATCCGGTCAAACATAATATAAACCATCTAATACAAATTTTTTTTTCTGATTAAACATTATATAACAACTATCTATTATAATTTAAATTTGTCCTCTTCGTGCAGACATCTTTTGAAACCGCTCCATTACTTTTTCATCCTCAACTTTCGTAAGTGCTTCCGTCTCGACATTACAAAGCACTGCGTCGTTCAAAAATTCATCGCCAATTTTGTTACGCAAGTCTGTCTTCAAGAGCTTCAACTTTGGAAAACATCTTTCTACACTTGCGGTCGCTATGGGTAATATTGAAGCCAACTTTAAAAGCTTATAAACCAAAGGATAAGGCTAGGGCTGTAAACGAACCAAACGAACACGAACAAGGTCTTGTTCATGTTCGTTCGTTTAAGTTAGCCGAACAACAAACGAACACGAACGGATAAACGGACGAGATTTTCTTGTTCATGTTCGTTCGTTTAACAAATTACTTTGTTCATGTTCGTTCATTTATGTTCGTGAACATGCTAAACGAACATAAACGAACAAAGATAAAAAAAAACACAATTAAACATATATGAACATAAACGAACATATAATATAGTAATATAATAAAAAATAATTGAATATAGATGAATATAAATAAACTTAAACGAACGAACATAAACGAACGTAAATGAACATCGTAAACGAAGGTTCACGAACATAAATGAACGAACGAGACCATTGTTCATGTTCGTTCATTTAACTAAACGAACGATGATTTTTGTTCATGTTCGTTCATTTATTAAATAAACGAACATAAACAAACTTCCCGCCGAACAGTTCACGAACGGTACGTCGAACGTTCAGTTCGTTTACGGCCCTAGATAAGGCCGATGCTTCCCTGTACTAACCATCAAACGAGAAAGGACGGAAATTCCTTTCAAACTAGTGAAACGCTCATCTTTGATGCAAAAGTGATAAAATATCTCAAGTTGCCCTTCAAGGTCTATCATATCTGAATCATCAAAGTCATACTTGTATAACTTACCCAACTTCAATAACTTTGATTTGTCAAATTGTGCAAATGAATCACAAGGGCTCAAAAGCACCCATGTATTCTAGTAATTGGGTGCTTGTTTCACTAAATCGATCCCGATATTCTGTAAGTTGCATATCTACCACTGTGTTGAAGATTTCAACCTCAAAATGAAACCTATTAGTCTTTGTAGTCCTACGGTTTCTCGCACCAATATACAATTCTTCCATATCTAAAGTTTCAATTTCGTGTGTTTGACAAAAAGAGGATACTTTTGGCAAAATGCTAGCAAACCCTATGTTTCTAAAAGACTGCAATGCCTCCATTGTCCCTCTAACCATCGAAGCCTCTTCCAAAATGTCTAGATCTTTTCTTTGAAGTCGCTTTGACAATGTACCCGTGAGGTGTAAAATGTCATACATCATATGTAAGTAAAACACGAACTCATATGATTTAAAATATGCTAAGATTTCAGATGCTTGTTGACGGTTTGCCAATGACCCTCCCTCTTCTTTCACAAAATCTAAAACTACAAGAACGTCTGCAAACAACTTCATCAAACTTGTGAGTGTGTTGAAATGTGAACCCCATCTTGTTTCTCCCGCTCGAACAAGTGTAGTCTCTTGATTTAACCCTCTTCCTGTTTCAAGATCACCACTACACAAGCCTTTTTGCACCCTTTCTCTTGCTTGCTCTCGTAGTAAGTCTTTTCTTTTACACGAGGCACAAACAACATTAACTACCAACGAAATTTGCTCAAAAAAGTCACTAACACCATCACGCTTCTTTGCTACAGCCACAACTACTAGTTGAAGTTGGTGTGCAAAGCAATGTACATAAAAAGCCGTGTCATTCTCTTGTAATATCAAAGCTTCCAAACCATTGAATTCCCCTCGCATATTGCTAGCCCCATCGTAACCTTGTCCTCTTATCTATTAAAATTTAAAACAATTAATATATATATATATATATATATATATATATATATATATATATATATATATATATATATATATATATATATATAAAATTAAATTGAAATAAAAAAAAGTAAAGAATAAATTACCTGACTAAAACTCAACTTATTACTTGTAAGTACTTCATTTATGGCGTTTTTGAGGATCAAAGAAGATGTATCCTTCACGTGCATTATTCCTATGAATCTTTCTTTCACAAAGCCAAGATTATCGACATAACGCAAAACAATAGCCATTTGTTCCTTTTTTGAAACATCACTAGATTCATCAACTAGTAAAGCAAAAACATCTTGACCAATCTCTTCACGAATACTCAAAAGTACTTCTTGTGCAAAATATTACACAAGTTCTTTTTGAATTTTAGGGGAAATTAGTTGATTGTTTTTAGGAGCATTTTATAAAGTATTGTTGAAAATCTCTTCACTAGTCTCTCGAATGGCTTTTAACACTTCAATGTAAAGCCCTCAATTTTGTTTATATGTTTAACTTTGTGGTATCTTTGTGTATGGTTGTGTGTGGATGTTTTCCATGTGAAAATGTTTCTTTTTGTATGTTTAACTTTATCGTATCTTTGTGTATGGTTGTGCGTGTGGGGGACAATGCTCATAACATTTATTGTTGTTTTTGTTTTGCAACAAATTCTATTTTTCTCTCGAAGAGTCTTATTTTTTCAAATAAATATATCGCTTTAACTTCCTGTACTGTAATATGTGAGCTTAAGACCCTTATTTTTAACAAATGTGAATAGAGACAATATAATTCATGTAGATTTATTAATTTATAGTTTTATTACGTCAAATCATAAATATGATAAAGCTAACCCGATGGCCCAAGGGAAGGGGGTCCTCTAATCTTTCAGGTTGAAGCCATTTGAGAAGATCAAATTGTATAATATAATGGATTTTAAGGAATTTGACAAACAACAGTCCTTACAACTAAATAAAATAAAATAAATAAAGACATGTTAAAATATGTTTAAATATAACAAAAAAAAATAGGCCATATAAAAATTGTTAGTTTGACATGTCAAAACTTTTTTATATATTTTTATTTCATAAATAATTAATATATTAATTAAACACCGAAAAAGCTATTATCGAATAATGATATAATTTTTATACTATTTGAAAAATCTATTTTTTACATAGTCCAAATATATTTACTGCATCTTAAAAGGTTTTACTTAAATCGTTATATAATTATTTGATAATAGTTTTTCCAATCTTATTTAATATAATAATTTAAAATATATATAAATATAAATATATATATATATATATATATATATATATATATATATATATATATATATATATATATATATATTTGAGTTGTTTTATCATTAATTTGGTTATATTTTATAGTTTTTTTATTTTATGTTAAGCTTCTTTAAATTTATGGTATTTATCAAGTGGGTTATTTGGATAATTATTGTATGTTTCCTCTTTGTTTATACATATCTTTCAAACAAACAAACAAACAAGGGGCGGGGGTGGGGGACACAAATGGAGACCATATCTTCATGAGAGTATATATATATATATATATATATATATATATATATATATATATATATATATATATATATATATATATATATATATATATATATATATATATATATATATATATATATATATATATATATATATATATATAGGGTTAGATTCATTTGAGACCACCTATATTTTGTGAGACCATGAGACGCATTTTTTTTTTTTTTTTTTTTTTATTTTTTTAGTTAATCCATGTTCCAAAAATAATATTTAAAAAAACAATTTTTTTAATTTTTCCATTTATTTTGCATTTTAAAATTATTTTTACAATATGTACAGTGTAATATTCTATTTAGAATATTTAATGTATTTTTTAAAAAAATAGAATTTTTTTTTTTTTTGAAATTTTTTTTAGTTAATTCAAGTTTCGAAAATAATATTTAAAAAAAGAACTTTTAGATTTTTCCATTTATTTTGCATTTTAAAATTATTTTTTAGAATATGTCAGTGTAATATTCTATTTAAAATATTTCACGTATTTAAAAAAAAATGGAATTTTTTTATTTTTTTTATTTTTTTATATTTTTTTTTTATTTTTTTTAGTTAATTCAAGTTCTGAAAATAATATTTAAAAAAAGTATTTTTGGATTTTTACATTTATTTTGCATTTTAAAATTATTTTTAGATTTGGTCTCATGGTCTCACAAAATTAGAATGGTCTCAAATGAACCTGAACCTATATATATATATATATATATATATATATATATATATATATATATATATATATATATATATATATATATATATATATATATATATATATGTGTGTATGTATGTATGTATAGGTGGGTTCAATTGAGAAAATAAAAAAGGTTGAGAACGGGAGAATCATTCTCAACCACTCATTTAATCTAAGCATAAAAGACATGGTGACAAACTTGTAAATATCGTAATAACCTTCAATCTCAAATACGTAACTATAGAGAATTCGATAACTGTTCGTTCATCATCAAAATTGTTCCTCAAGCCTTCAATAATCATCCAGATTTCCTCAACTAAACCGAAATTTCATCGCTGTTCATGAAATTGGAATCGGAGTTCTGGACTCGCAATCACAATCGACATTGATGGACTTAGAATCGGTACTCACAGGTTCCCAATCGGATTTTCGGAAATCAAAATCAAATTCAGAATCGATCAGAGATAGGATGTCACATCTGAAGTCGAAATCGGAAGTATATGATGATTTGGAATTGATAACTTGATGTTTTTAACATTTTTAAAATAGTTAACTTGTTTGCACTCCAACTGTACTTTTAAAATTTTCGAAAATTTAAATTTTAGATTATTAATAATATTAGTTAGTTTTCACTAACTAATAGGGTTAATTATAACTCTCTCTCTCTCTCTCACACACACACACATACTAAATCACGTATGCATGTTTATATGTAAATTGTATTTTGTATGTATGTTTAAATGTTAGTGTTATTGTGTTAAATTCCTAAAATATGTTAGATGAAGATAGAGTATGAAGACATGCTTAAATGCAAATAGTATTATGTTGAATATCTATAAGACATCAGAAGTAGATAGAATATGATGATATGAACTATAATCTTGTAAATGAAGTATGAATGTGTGAGTATATCTTAAAGGTATTATGTTAAATAGTTCTAAGCTAATATATGAAGATAAGCATGATTATATATATTATAGTCATTTGAATGAGTATCTATATATGTTTAAATATTAATGGTATTGTGTTGAATACCTACATCTTAGTAGATGAAGATTTAGATTAAGTACTTAATAAATTAACTACTAGATTCGTAGTAAAAGATCTCTTAATGAAATGATGAGATAAAATGTTATGTTTCATGTGATGTTTAAGACTATAAGGAGGCTATAGCATTCACGTGAATGATTTTAAGAAGAGTAGAAAAGTGATTCCTTCAGGAATGAGATTATTTTTCCTTTGGGAATGAGATTAGGATTCATATGGGAATGTGGTTATGATTCCTTCGAGAATGCGATTATGTTTCCTACGAGAATGTAGAGAGATAAATCTTGTGCAAATGAGATTATATGTAGTCAGAAAAGTTTGAGATAGGTTTCCATGGGTGGGAAAAGCTAAGTGGTTTCCTTAGAGAAAATTGATAAAATTCATGAGTGATTAAGTAAAGAGCGTCTGTAAGGGATCACTATAATTCATAATGGATTCATGGGAAGAGAAGTGTGAAGGATCCATAGGGGATCAAAGTGAGGGGACTAAGACTGGGTTATTGTACACTAGTCTAGTCAAAGAATGTTGTCCCTCTATACGATATGGGAGGATTGTTGGATATAGTGTCTAAGTCCATAACTTTATTTGGTATGTACTTGATCCGACCCGGCATGGTCCATTTGGGTTGCATGGCATTGCAATACTTGGATAGACTAAATGAGAGAATAAGGCACTTATGATTATTAATATATTATAAGTTCTAATATATTAATAATAGTATTATTTAATTAGTATTTGATCAAGTATTAATCTAGTATTAATTTGGTGATCAAAGTGAGACTAATTAAATATATAAGGGTTGATTATGATAATCATCAATTATTTTATGGTGGATTAATGATCCATGGTTTATGGGTTATGGATGTAACCATTTGGAGCTCCATGGATAGTCCATGGGAGTTACAAACCCATGGGTCATGAGAAGTGAAGAGTCATGACAATTATGGGTCTTCTTGATGAAACCCTAATTGTGACACCACTATAAAAGGAACCCTTTGGCTAGTAAAATTAGACCTAGGAAGGTTACTAGAGAGGGCATAACCGATATTGAGTGCTAGAAGTATTCTCTTAAGTTATTCCAATTTTGTGGTGTTGTGTGAAGCATTTGAGGCACAACATTTGGGGTGCTAGGCTCACAAAGTCTTGAAGGAATCCAAGCAACAACAAGGTATGTATTTCTACTAGTTTTTATGTTTCATATATTCCCCATGCCATGCTAGTTAGGAAATAACCTTGAAAAAGAAATTTGCATGTATATAGAGAAAACATAGATTCAAGGTTATTAGGGTTGCATGTACACTTAGGAAGTGTTAGAATGCTCAAAAACCCATCAGTGGTATCAGAGGCTAGGATTGTTTTCTGTATACTTGATGCAAAACTGCTTGAAAAATTGAAAATTTTGCATTCTGACGACTGTACTCGCCGAGTCCATGGGGAGGACTCGCCGAGTACATGAACAAATTCATCCTACTCGCCGAGTAGGATAATGCACTCGCCGAGTAGGATCGAGCTAGGCAGATTTTTCGAGTTTTTATTGCTGGAAATGGATTAGAATCATTATCCCAATCTGTTTTGGATTTGTAAAATCTGTTTTTCAAAATGATAATGATTATGTTAATCCATCTTACATGAGTTTTAACAATTTCAAAGTATTATATATGTTTATATGATTTCTTGAAATTGCATGACATTAATTTGTGTTCTTATGAGTTTTTAGAAGATCATAGGAGTTATGTGTAACCATCATGTGTGTTTAATTCTTGATCTTAATTGTATTGATGGTGTCCATAACTTGTCCTCAAGTTATGGATAACCAACGGTCACTTCTTTAATTTGTGCTTAAAGAACTAAAGAGGTTTCATAAAATGAAGAGTCTTCATTTTTATGAACCATTAAAACTCATAAGTTACAAAATTGAAGAGACTTGGAATAGTTTCAATTCTTGCCCTCAAGTTTTGGAATTTGAAAAGTCTTACACTTTAATTCCAAATTAAACCTTAGATTTTTAAAAGGTTTAAAAATCAACCCTTATACTATTATTATAATTTTGTTATATAGATATGTATAAGAATATGTCGTTCTTACCGTTAGTAGGCCTCATTCACGAAGCCGGTCTATAAGGGGGTATAAGGTTGTTGCCTATAAAATGGTGACTTAATGGGTGTCCACTTTCACCCACCGCTTCCTTGATCGGTGGAGGGTCGTTAGCCGAACAGGTAGGATACGACTTTAAATTCTCATTAAAAGTATAATGAATTATAAAGTAACTATACATTATAAATTCCCAATCTTAGTTACTTTAGGAAAATGTGAAATTGGTGCTAGCCCATAAAATTACACTTTATACCTTACCAAGTCATTAGTGGAGCGTGTGTGGTTAACCGACACACTAACATGGACTAGTAAGAGTGGCAAAGGGTAACTTGACTTTATTATAGATCGGTGGAGCGTGTGTGGTTAACCGGCACATCGATTAGGTAATATTGTTAAGGGCACCAAGTCAATTTGTATGGTTATTCATACCTTGTTTGTGATCCTCGGCATTCTAGTCACAAACTTGAGAGGGCACATTCGAGATTCAAACATGCCATTGAAAAGTTCAATGTATCTCAAAAGATCTAGGAGTTTCAAAACCAATAAAACCTAATAATAAAATATTTCGTTCTTATGGTGGAAATTGGTAAATCGTCATTTACGTACCTTCAAATATTTTATAGTGTGGATTACAGCATCCCTCTTCCACCTATAAATAGTTTGTTGGATCCTATCCTTAATATTTCATTTGGGTGACTTATTAAGGACTCTTAATCTAATGAAACTTATCTTCCTTCTATTCCAGATGTCTTCCAATAACGTTGCTGGCTCAAACCCTATAGGCTCCTTTTCCCTAATGAACTTGTGTGGTAAGGTCATCTTTGATGGATCCAACTTTAATGAGTGGATCAGAAACATAAGGATGATTACCCGCTATGAGGACAAAGAATATGTACTTGATAGGGAGCTTAAGGTTGTTAATGAAGCCACTGATACTCCAGAAGAGCTCACGGAGTTCATTGCACATGAGAAGGATGCCACCAAGGTGTCCTGCATCATGATGGCCACAATGACTCCAGAACTCCAAAAATCTTATGAAGATTTCTACCCCTATGAGATGCACCTAGATCTGATGGAAAGGTACCATCAGAGCGCACGTCAAGAGAGGTATGAAATCATTTCCTCCATGATAACCGCAAGGATGAAGGATGGTGAACCCATCACCGGTCACTTGCAGAAGATGCAGAGGTTCGTTGACCAGTTGCTAAAGCTCAATGTTGACTTCCCTGAGGAATTGGCGATTGACATCATTCTCCATTACTTACCTTCAAGTTATGATCAGTTTCGTATGACTTATCATATGAATAAGGAGGAAGTCACACTTAGCAAACTTCAAGGACTCTTAAGGACAGCTGAAAATGGCCTTAAGGGTAATGCAGTTGCTACTTCTACTCCTTTAACAACCCCTGTTCTTGCAATTGGGCAAAGGAAGAGTAAGAAAAGGAAAAGCCTTTCAAAGGGTACCAAGGGTAATACTCTTGATGGTTCCTCTTCAAGTGGGACAAAGAAAGGTCCCATTACTCCTTCTTCGAACCTAAAGGAAGCACAGTGCTTCTATTGCCAACATAAGGGACACTTTAAGCGAAGCTGCGCCAAATATATGCAAGATGTAAAGGATGGGAAGGTTAAACCCACCCATGCAGGTATTTACACAATATTGTCTAACAACTCATCTAATGCTAATTCTTGGGTGCTTGATACAGGATGTGGTATTCACATTTGTACTGATTTGCAGGCACTAAGAAGAAGTGATCAAGTAGAGCACGGGAAGATAAACTTAGTCATGGGCAACAGGAAAGCATCACCTGTTACCAAGATAGGAGTTTATTCTTTATTGCTTAATAATGGGTTAATGTTATATTTGAATAAGTGTTGTAACTCGCCCCGAAATGGCGAGAAATATTATTTCTTTTCATGGATTGTACAAACAAGGTTTTACATTTTCATTTGATAATAAAAATGGTGTTATTAATGTTTATTACAATGATGTATTTTACTTTAAAGCATTACCTTCTGATGGTGTATATGAAGCCGTGAATGTTGTAGACAATCTAGGAAATAATGTGTTGTATATTGATTCTTCTGATAGCTTGGATAAAGCATCCTTGTGGCATTGTCATCTTGGACATGTTAGCAAGAAGCGCATAGGCCAACTCCAAAAGGTTGGAGTCTTGGAATCATTTGACCTCAAGTCAGATGATAGTTGCGAGTCTTGTTTACATGGAAAAATGACAAAGTCACCCTTCACAGGTACTTGTGATAGGGGTGAAGGTTTGTTGGACCTTGTACACACGGATGTGTGTGGGCCCTTTAGATTTGATACAAGAGATGCTAATCGTTATTATGTGAATTTTACTGATGATTACAGTAGATATGGATATATTTACTTAATCAAGCATAAGTCAGAAACCTTTGAAAAGTTCAAAGAGTTTAAGCAGGAAGTTGAGAATCAATTGGGCAAGAACATCAAGATGTTTCGATCCGATCGGGGAGGAGAGTATCTTAGCATTGAGTTCCTTGACTATCTTAAGGAATGTGAGATTGTCTCACAATTGACACCTCCTAGGACACCACAGTTGAATGGTGTGGCTGAGAGGCGCAATCGAACCCTGTTGGATATGGTTTGTTCCATGATGAGTCGAGCTCCGTTACCAATCTCTTTCTGGGGGTATGCCTTAGAGACTTCCGCCCATATCCTTAATCTAGTCCCTATTAAAAAGGTTGCCAAAACACCTCACAAGATGTGGACTGGGAAGGTGCCCAATTTGGACCACATCAAGATTTGGGGTTGTGAAGCTTTCGTGAGGCGTGAGACTCATGACAAGCTTGAGCCCCGAAGTGAGAGGTGTATTTTCATCGGCTACCCACAGAGATCATTTGGTTACCTCTTCTACAGACCCATTGATAATGTGGTCTTCGTAGCAAGAAGAGGAGTCTTTCGTGAGAGAGAATTCATAAGCCAAGGAGACAGTGGGAGGCAAATTGACCTTGAAGAGCTTCAAGAGTCAAGTGGTGAAGGAACCTCAAATACTGTCAGCCAACCCGAGGAGGAAACTCCTGTTGAGCCGATAGACGAGTCTGTACCTCCAAGACGTTCCACTAGGGTGAGGAACATACCTGAATTTTATTATGGTTATCACATCACCACTGAAGGTGATACATTTATGAGTGATAGTACACTGATAGATTTGGATGAACCTAATAATTATAAGGAAGCCATGGCAGGCCCTGAGTTTGCGAAATGGAAAGAGGCTATGGACAGCGAGATTCAGTCCATCTATGACAATCAAGTTTGGAACTTGGTCGACAATGTACCAGGTCGTAAGATAGTTGGGTGCAAATGGATCTTCAAGAAGAAGACCAACATGGATGGGAAAGTACACACTTATAAAGCGCGACTGGTTGCGAAGGGCTTTACTCAAACTCCAGGAGTTGACTATGATGAGACCTTCTCACCAGTAGCTAAGATTAAGTCTATTAGAGTGTTGTTAGCCATAACTGCATTTCATGACTATGAAATATGACAAATGGATGTCAAAACCGCTTTCCTTAATGGGAAGCTAGCTGAGGATGTTTACATAGATTAGCCAGAGGGTTTTGTCAATCCAAAATACCCTAATAGAGTGTGTAAGCTTGAAAAATCCATTTATGGATTGAAACAAGCATCTCGCAGGTGGAATCTTTGCTTTGATGAGAAAGTCAAAGAGTTTGGCTTTTCTAGGAGTGAGGATGAGTCTTGTGTATATGTCAGGGCTAGTGGGAGCATAGTTAGCTTCTTGGTGTTGTATGTGGATGACATACTTCTCATAGGAAACGAAATCCCAACTTTGCAGGAGGTTAAGGCCTAGCTTGGGAAGTGTTTTGCTATGAAGGACCTTGGGGAAGCTGCCTATATCCTAGGGATAAGGATATTGAGAGATAGTAGTAAGAGACTAATTAGACTTAGTCAAAGTACTTATGTGGATAAGGTACCGAAGAGGTTCAGTATGCAAGATTCCAAGAAAGGAGAGTTACCAATCCAGAGTAATGCCAAGCTAAGTAAGACTCAGAATCCGAGCACAGAGGTTGAGATAGCTGAAATGAGTCAGATACCATATGCTTCTGCTGTAGGCTCGATCATGTATGCTATGACTTGTACTTGCCCTGATGTGGCCTTTGCTTTGATCATGGTCAGTAGATATCAAGGGAACCCTGGCAAGGCACACTGGACAGCGGTAAAGAACATTCTCAAGTATTTGCGGAGGACTAAAGACTGGGTCCTTACCCTCGGAGGCAGTGATGACTTGAGAGTGGAAGGATATAGTGATGCTAGCTTTCAAACTGATAGGGATAATTTTCGCTCTCAGTCAGGCTAGGTCTTTATCCTAAATGGAGGAGCCATTACTTGGAAAAGTTCCAAGCAGGAGACAGTAGCTGATTCGACTTATGAATCAGAGTACATAGCAGCAAGCGAGACAGCAAAAGAGGCGATATGGCTAAAGAACTTCATCGGAGACCTTGGAGTTGTACCAGCTATAAAGGAGCCAATGGAAATTTTCCGTGACAGTGAAAGTGCGGTTGCTTTGGCGAAGGAACCAAGAGATCACAGGAGATCTAGGCACATTGACAGAAAATACCATTTCATCAGACATAGAATAGAAGAAGGACTCCTCGTGGAAAAGAGGGTATCATCAGATGAGAACCCGGCAGATCCCTTCACAAAGGGACTGAGCAGGGTTAAGCATTTAAAGCTTGCAAGGCGCATTAGGCAGAAAGATGATATTAGTTTCAATAATTAGAATCCCGAAACATATAAAATGTAATTGACATTTGTTGATAAATAAAGTTGTTATTTATTTATGAGTAAGGTGTTACTATCTTGTGTTAATTGGTTACTATGTTTCAATTTTGCATGTTTTTACTTCCAGAATAATTATGTTATGGTATATATCATATTATTCAAACCATCCACAGTCAGTCAAACTTTGGAAGCAAGTATTGATTTAAGACTGTCATGAATTTGGCTTGTACGATTTGTCTAAAGTGCTTTGGACAATGCAATGGTTGCTACAACATTCATGAGTACTCATAAGGGCTGAGTATTGGATTCAACCCACGCTCACTTGTATCACTTCATGGAATTTATCTTGAGTGATCGTGAGACGGTAATATCATATAAATCTTCAAACCTAGATATATGAGTTGTTGACTATGAGTTGGTTATTCATTTATTGTATGAAAACGCATTGGTAACTCGATGTTATAAAACGTGCCTTTGTGAGTAATTCAACAAGTAGTTAGTACAAGCATATCAGTTGAAGTTTATCTGTTCCTTCTAGAAATAGAAGCGATATATGGGCCCCTCAATGATTTGGTTTTGACCTATGTACCGGGTCCGATCAGAACCTAATTGATGTGTTCAATTCAGTTCTATGTCGAAACAAATCGGAGATCGAGAAACAAGTGCTGGACAATAAGCAAAACCATGTTCCATGTGTTTCACCGGCTGATATCATGAGAGCAGAGGATTATATGATCACTTATCTTAAATAGCCTATCATCATCATCTAAGTTCCGAGAGACTTTGAAAGAGCTATGATTGCTAGTCGGATTTTGAAGTCATATTTGCAAATATAGTTATTAGACTTATCCAAGTGGGAAACTGTTGGATATAGTGTCTAAGTCCATAACTTTTTTTGGTATGTATTTGATCCGACCCGGCATGGTCCATTTGGGTTGCATGACATTGCAATACTTGGATAGACTAAATGAGAGAATAAGGCACTTATGATTATTAATATATTATACGTTCTAATATATTAATAATAGTATTATTTAATTAGTATTTGATCAAGTATTAATCTAGTATTAATTTGGTGATCAAAGTGAGACTAATTAAATATATAAGGGTTGATTATGACAATCATCAATTCTTTTATGGTGGATTAATGATCCATGGTTTATGGGTTATGGATGTAACCATTTGGAGCTCCATGGATAGTCCATGGGAGTTACAAACCCATGGGTCATGAGAAATGAAGAGTCATGACAATTATGGGTCTTCTTAATGAAACTCTAATTGTGACACCACTATAAAAGGAACCCTTTGGCTAGTAAAATCGGACCTAGGAAGGTTACTAGAGAGGGCGTAACCGATTTTGAGTGCAGAAGTATGCTCTTAACTTATTCCAAGTTTTTGGTGTTGTGTGAAGCATTTGAGGCACAACATTTGGGGTGCTAGTCTCACAAAGTCTTGAAGGAATCCAAGCAACAACAAGGTATGTATTTCTACTAGTTTTTGTGTTTCATATATTCCCCATGCCATGCTAGTTAGGAAATAACCTTGAAAAAGAAATTTGAATGTATATGGAGAAAACATAGATATGTTATTAGGGTTGCATGTACAATTAGGAAGTGTTAGAATGCTCAAAACCCATCAAGGATATCATATGTAATTAGATCGTTTAGGTCTAGAGAAAATAAGAACCGAGAGACATGATGTGATAATAGATGAGAGTAGAATTGAGATGGGAAGAAGATAAATTAGAAGGTAGGAGATGTAATAAGATGAGATTATGATGTGAAAGAGAAGAATATGAGAAAAGGTGAAGATAGAGTATGAAAAGTGTAAGAACATGAAATTTAGAGAAAGTTAACTACTAGTAAAACATTGACCAAAATTGCAAAATGGTTAATATTGTGAAAAATATTTTTTTTTTGTGACTTCATCACAATGGCCAAGACAACTTTAATTGACGTAGAATAGTTTAGATGAGTTGGTTTAAGAGAAAGAATGCTAGAGAGGATTCATTTCGGCCAAAAGAGTAAAATCAGAAAATTTATGTTTTTAGGCCAGCTTTGTGACATAATAGATTAAGACTTGTATTAAGTGAGTGAGATATGACTCAACAAAGATATAAAGTATGTTCCCACCTTCGTATGAGATATAAAGAACAAAGAAAATAGGGAAAAAAACATATAAGTTATGAAGGTTAGAAGTTGGGAAATAAATGTCCTAAAGTTGGAATGGAATCCGCACAAGGTGTTGTTGTCAAACTGGAAACGAAGCATGGTGGTTAGGTGATCATGATGCAGTTATTGTTCGTCGTAAGAAGGATAGGCAATGTACTTTGCCCCGCAGCATGGTGTATGTGCACCACAACACATTAGCTAAAGTAGAATGCCCTTGAGAAAGAATACCATGGTGTGGCAAGTAAATGATTGTCCTGGGCCTTAAATCAAATATTTATCATGGCATGGTGAAAATGTAACTGCGGCATGAATATGCATCAGAATTAAAGGTTTCTTCATTTCATTCTTGTCATAAGCAGCCACAAACAACCCTATAGAGGAGCTACATTGATTTAAAGGATTAAGAAGGGTCAAGTGGTTGTTATGGGTACTTATGGCTAGGATTAGAAATCAAAAGGTTGAGATAATCATCTCCTTCATCTTTAAGATTTTACATCTTTAATGTTGATTTTGGGAATTGATTTAGATATGAATGATTACCCTTAAAAAGCTTGTTAGTTGATGTCATTGGTTGCATTTAGAAGCTTTGAACAAGCTTAATTTGTAATTTCAATAGTAAAATCACTATATATGAATTTAAGGTTTGAAACCCTAACCTAGAAATTAATTCAATTGATGTATTAGATGTTAGTGAAATCACTATATTACAACTTCATTTTAATACCACCACATCAAAACCTCGCATGCCAACATTACACAGTACAATTCGAGTTGAATCCACTAATTATGCCTCACCTCAATGTACATATTTGTGTCTAATTCTTAAATATTTCCCACATCCTAAATACTCACAATCCTCATAAATGTTCCCTACTTACTTTGAACAACATTCATTTATGCATCCCTCTAAATACATCCTAAAAATTTATTTATCTCAAGGTATTTTTGTTAAGTTCCAAAGCATACATACAATAAAATAACCTAGAAAGAAAAACTTCAAGATGACTATGAAGCCCTTGGCTTTTGGCAATTTGATGTATTTCTTCACTTCTTCAAGCTATTTATACTTTGATAGCTTTTATTCACTCAACAACTTTTAAAACCTTTCTTTTTTATATTTTTTCTTTTTTCAGGATTTTTTTCAATGACTCACATTTTTCTCTCAAAGTAAAACTTAAATGAAAACATATGCTTAAGCAAGGGAATTTAATCAGAACCTTTATTGGTTAAAATGTATTAGAATAAAGTGCATTGACTTCACAAATTTTTCATGTATATATGTCTAATACAATACAATAACATATTGGTTCAACTAAATCTTAGATTTCTCTTCAAGTTATCAAAACAAAAAGTTTAAAATTTCTGAGATTTTCTATTTTAGAACATTTTTCAAGACTATATTTTTTATTTTAAATCTATCGTATATATTTTTTAAATTCTAGCATGCTTGTTGTCATTTTTTTCAATCCCTATACCCTACACTTAATTATACAATGTCTTCATTGTATATTATAAAAATTTAAGCATATAAAATAAAAGAGAGAGAAAAAGAATGAACTCATATTGCGTATGTAGTCGTGATAAAAAAAATTGATTGTAGTGGGTTGTTTTCAAATGTACACTAGAATGACGACTCTTCGGATTTTACTAGAGATTAACACTGGAACTTATTAACTTTTTTGCTCATGTCGAGGCTTGGTGTGTGAAACCATTGGCAAAAACATCATATAAACGATCAATGTGTGAAATTTGGGAACTTGCGAGGCCACAAAGCACTTTATGGTAGACTATGGCACAGTTTCATATTTCCAGGAAATCTTGTTGCAAAAAAAGTTGTCGCATCGCGGTGGTGAACAGACCATGGGATAGAAACATCAAAGTAAAAATTATTGCGACCAAAAATGAACTCGAGTTGTGTCGGCCAAACACTCGGCTCATCTCTCGTAAATAGTCTTCCCACTAGTAAAGGCATTTAATAAATCATCGATCTCACTCTTAAGTATTTCATTGACCTCACACTTATATCATGAAAAGACTTTCGTAAAGTATCTCTCATGACAAAACTGCAATCAATCCTAATTCTTGAAATTATTGAAAGCATCAGAAGGGAAATATAATTTTGCAAAGATCTAAAGCATTAAGGGCATCAACAAGGAGAACAAATTAAACAAAATAATAATAATAAATAAAATAAAAACACTCTAAAATAACTCAAATATAAAATTAGCAAACCAAAATAACTAAATAGGATATCCCGGTAATTAGTCTTCGTCGAAATGGTATTACAATTTTTATTAGATCTCTTACATGCAAAAAGTGTTTTTGAAAAAAAAAACTTTTGGGACCCGTTAGGCTATTTCATTTGCTTTTTTTGTATCGTTAGCTAATAAGTAGGACAAGAGTGACCCAACTAGTCAAAAATAACATGAGTTCGGTCTTCTGCTTTACCACCTTAATACGACTTGCTATACTACACCTCGAAGATTGAGTTGGATAAATCACCAAAGTAATAGATTAAAGAAGTCAAGAATTTACTAATTGCTTGCAATTTAGAAACCCATGCAAAATGAAAAACCAAGCAATTCATATCATCACAAATTCCTGCACATAAATCAAAGAAATCTTCCAAACAAGTGATAAATTATCCATGAAAAATAAAAATAAAGCTAAAAATGAGAAAACAAATAACGAATAATGAAATAAACTAAAAACTACAAATTGTTCCCGCACAACAACGTCAAGAACTTGATGTGTTTATTATGTACTAATTTTTCATTTATAATTCCTAGGCTCACATCTAAACTAACACACTACAGACACTAAACTTAATCGAGTGTAGTATAATTTTGATAAACAAGGGTGTCAAACTCAAAAGAACAGTAGTAAACTAACATTAGAATATTTGATTATAGGTTATAATAAATAAAGAAAGAAGTAAAAGGGGGTTTTAATATTAAATCTCAAATAATTAATAACTAAATTAACTAGATAAACTTAATTGAAACTAATCACTGCAGCTACTTTGCTTCAAATTGGATTACTTCTCAAAATCATGGTTAAACTCATTACTAGTGTAATGTACTTGTTATTTGGTTTCCGAACTCTAAGGGCAATAGTTATCTTGATCAAATTTCCTAATATTAATAATTAATAAGGAACTAACAAAATTATCATTTAATTAGGTAACACATAAATAATTTAATGTATATTTGGAGTATGAAATATATGATCTAGTGATGTCTCATCAATGGTCATGACAATCAATCTAACACAATCAAAGTTAATGATTAATATCATCTAACCATAAATTTTCATAAATCTGTAGTCCTAACAGTTTATAATTTTAAAACAATTAAGATTCAAGTCAATGTAATTAGACCGGTCATCCAAACTACACATAAGTCAGCTATAGGTAATGCAAATCATAAATTTTACATTATAGGTGATGGATCAATTAAACACAATTAAAAACCAAACTCACAAAATCCAAAATATTGTACTCAATGCATAATATAGAGGTCCATTTACGCTAAACGAAATAATTTTTTTAACACTAATTAAGAAAGTAAAAATACGAATAGAAACAAATGAAATGATAAACATAGTCAGAACAAAAAATCGAATGAGTCATGTCATGATCTAACTCTCAACTTCTTTAGATGTTTGATAGGTATCAGCTTAATGGCCCCCTGGCCACATTCTAAACTGTTAAAAACATAGCTTGGGGGTTACATTTTCAAAAACCAAATTACATTTGAATATATGCCATTTAGGTTATTTTTCTGCTTAATTTATAGGTTGCGATATCGCCACACCAAGGAAAAAGACATGCCATATCATGGGAACTGGAATCCTTAACATACATCAATTTTTGATTCACCATGTTGTGTTAATGGATTTTCTTTGGTATGGGAACTAACAATCTAAATTTGGAACAAACACAAAAGTCGTCGGATATGTTGTCTAGTTTTTAGAACAACTTGAATCTCTTCATTCAGATTTATGAGTCGTTACATATGGCTAAAACACTGAAGAGAAGTGAATCTGTTCAACAACATCCTTTTTGCATCTTTTGAGCTTCGTTCTCCTCATTTTGCAACACAACTCTGATATTAACTGTAATTGAACATTTCAAAGCTTATTAAGTATCATATATCTTAAAATATAACATTTTTACTCAAATGTATTAGGTTAAAGTAAATAGTTCAATAAGATCATATCAATGCCTAAGAGAGTTCACATAATGATATAGAATAATTATATGTAGTATAATTACATTGTAGGTATCGATTTCTTGACATCATGGTATTGTGTAGAATTCCTATATGCTACTTGACATAGCTAAAGGCTAAGTACTTAATGAGTTAAGTACTAGAAGTGTAATAGAATATCTCTTGTTGACATAAAGAGGTAAATTGTATGTGGGACAAAAATTACATAACGAGTCACACAATAGCGATAAATATGTTTAGAAAGATGATTCCACCAGGAGAGAGGTAGATGTTCTTTTGGGGACAAGATTGTTATTCCTTTAGGAATGAGATAAAGGTTCCTTCGTGGAGAAGAGTATGATTCCTTCGGGAATGAGATGATTGTTCCTGAGGGAACATAGATAGATGATCCCATTGGAAATATAGATAAATGATTTCTACATAAATTCAAGATTATATACTATTTGAAAGGATAGAGAAAAGGTTCCATGAGTGGAACAAGATAATGGATTTCTATTAAGAACTTAGAAGTAATCCATAAGGGATTAAGAGTAAGACATCCCTGAGGGATTCAAGAGAAGAAATATAGTATCAAGGAATCCGTAAGGTGTCGAGATAAGAAGTTTGAGATGAAGGAAGAAGAAAAACACAAGAGTATGCATGGAGCATAGAAAATAGTACATGAAAGATGAGATGATACAAAGTATAAAAGGATATATAAATATCAAGAAAAGAGTAGCGAAGAGCTAGAGGAAGTGGAGGAGATAGAAAATATGTGTTATTAAAGAAGAATAATAAAGGATATAGTACGAGTACAAGAGGTTAGTATGTTGAGGCATGATGATAGATAGAAAAATAAAGATAGATCTGATGAGATAACGAAATACTGACAATCTATTCCACAAGACAAAGAATCTAAGATGTAGAACATGAGATAGAAGAGTATAAGAAAGATTAAACTATGAAAGACATAAAGACCATATTAACATGAAAATATTACGTATATAACTCAAAGTGGATTTCTCCATGAAATACTCCCCCTCGATAAATGACAAAAATTAGAACCTTTAAAACTGGAAAACACAAAAAATATGTCAATTCTTCAAAAACATGACTTTCCAAACTGCCTTTGACTTCAAAATGAACAAAATATGTTCATATTATAGGAAAATGTTTTGTAGAAATTACAACTTTGATATAGCGAGAAAAAATCTCGAAAATTTGCACAAGATTTTAGTTTATGGGGTATAAACTGTCATTAAGTAGATAGTTGGAAGATTGAATTGGTAAAATCTGTTTGCTTCTTCCGTAAATCTGTTCAGTTGCAAAATAGTGAAGCATCAGATGAAAATTTAGCGTTGTTACAGAAAACTCTGACAAATCCCTATTAAATCCCCAAAGTATTTAGATGGAAAATCCAATTCGATACAGAACTTCAGCATACTGATAAACCTAAGATGGTGGTGTTTTCTCTGTGGTGTTAAAGTGCTCATCAACAGGATGAAACATATAAACTAGGTCCCTTTCGTCTCCTTTATTAATCTTGCATGTAGAATTTAATCGATGACTATTTATCAGGATTGGTAGTAAACTATCTAATGAGAGTGAATAGAAACCTAATCAGTGGGATGTGAAGAACCTCTTTGGAAATTTTCATAACAAATTTTCATAATTACATGGTAGACAAGGGATGCCGAATGTCACTGAAGACTATAGTAGGATATTTGATGTTTATATTGCACATAATATTGAAAATATTGAAAAGAAGCTTGCATTTATTTATATTTTTTTTGAATGTTATTGATGAGAAATATTTGAAAAATAGCCTTGCGTCAACTTGGTTGGGGAGTTACCACATATTTTTTTCCACCACAAGGTTTAAAATAGACCAACATGTTAATACTCAACATGGGGGTAGGGTGAACAAGAATGTAAGTGATCGATGGGAAGTTCTTTTCATAGATAGAACAAATACATGCATGGAATTAAACATTAAAACATGATGAAAGGTACTAATAAGGAAGAGATAAAGGTGAACATGAGAAAAGGTAAGAAGATAGTGCTTGGTGCTGGTGATTTCCATACAATTAGGAACCAAACAAGGTTATACTTGGAAAAGTGAATATGCCAAAAACAAATCCAGACTTGTATCTATTGTGTCAATATAAGGGATTTTCTGAAGCAGAGATCAAGTATGTTTGAGAGAGGTGGATGTGGTTTGACTTCATGTCGACAAAAGCGTCTATCCCATTCGAATAAAGTGATCAAGGCATATTTTCAAGGAGCTTTTTTTGGTTATCAATAATGTTCTTGTAAAGGAGCGAGTAACATGAATTGATATACATAGATTATCATTATATAAGTGGTCGTAAGAAGCAAATAGGTTGTTGGTTTGTGTAAAAGTGTCATATTTTTCGATGATGATTTGTATGAAAAACTATGTAATGGTAAGATTTGTGTAAGTTCTTCCAGTACTGGATTCATTAGCGATAATATAGTGCTTTCCATTAAAGGGAAGGACTACATGGTCCATTTGCACCAGATTGATTCTTGATGTCAAGATTAAAGATAGTGTGGAATATGTGATGGGTTTTCTAGGTTACAAGATCAAGCAAATCTACATAGCAAAAAGCATAACACAATTTATGGATACATGCAACCTAGAGATCTATGGCATATCTCATTGTAGCAACACAGTATGAAACTTTGAATCTAATCTACTTGTTGCAATAAAAAAATCATATTAGTAATATACCTAACACTATAATAGAATATAATGATCTTGGATCTTCAATTCTTCCTTGGAAAAGAAACACCAATACTGTGGATTCCTCTAATGTATCACACCTTATACACTCAAACAATAGGAATGAAATAGGAGAGAGAGGAAGGAAGCGAGAATCCAAATTATTGCATTGACAAAGTAGGGATCAGATTTTGCTAGGCCAATGGTGTAGCATCCTAAAAATCATAGTACAAAAATTTCCTTTTTAAAACCCTTTAATAATAAACAAACATATAAAAATTGTTTTCATGAACATAGTTAAAATCAGAATATCCTAAAATCATTAATAAAGAAAATATCCAAGGATAATGTGCACAATCACACATTCTCCTTTCCCAAATTATCTTGTAATATCCCATGTTTTGTCATTTGTAGTCCATGGGGATGGAAGGTTAAATCCATTAAGAGCCTAAGTGATAGATTTTTTAGGACCAGGAAGATTACGATGCGCATACATGAGGGTACACTGTGCGTACTAGGACGTGTGACATCCCCAAAATCACGGCCAGAAAAGACCGGTTTTGTTTATACTTTATTTCAAAATCAGAGTAACCTTTTAATAAAAGAGTTGCGGAATTTGTCCCAAAATAATAATATGATAAAGAGTTATCAAAAGGATTTCCTTAGAAATGTATTTCATTAAAAGACTCGGGATGTTATGTTCGATACAGTACAAAAGTATAAACAATACAATATAAGCCTTACTACATTATTGCATATCTACAGGTGTATATCCGTAATCCCTCATCCCAACACATCCTAACTATGCTCGAGCGCCACTACTTGTAATACATAAAACTGAGTGACTCAGGTTTGGGAGCCTGGTGAGCACATAGGGGTTTCAACCCACAATAAATAAGTTTGTTAATTTCATCGACCAACAATAACCCGATTACCCGTTCCTGTTATCCTCACATTACGTCCCTGAAAACCTATCATAAGGGACCTATCCTAAGGATCATCATCGGGATGGACACTACTGCTATGGGGTACCTCAACAATAAATGTCCTAAAGGCAACCATGAGGGGGATGGAGTACACCGGTGAACACATCGTTCACAAACACCTACAGGTTGCGAGCCTTCCAGCGTTCCACTGGACTACCTAGAAAAGTCTGTGGCATCATCTATACTCCGCTAGATGACTAGATCAACAACAACAACATCGAGGCCTCTCATCATTTTATCACACATCATCTTATTAAATCTACCCATGTTTTACCCCAACATTTTTGTAGATATAAAATACATATACAATTTAAATCATTTAGAACATGTATAAAAACACTCATCCAGCATAGATAGGAAGTATATAGATAATATGCATACATAGCACGTAATATATAAAATACTTCATACCTATGTGTAAGATGAAAGTAACTATGCACTCACTTGAAAAGGTGGTGATTCGGTACTCGGACAACGCTTCATTTACTTTAAAATAATTTCCTTCGACGAAACCTAGTATTATTAACACTAGATTTTAGTCTAATATTTACCGTGACTGACTATTAGTCTTATTGTTATTATTATTATATAAGCGTTTAAACAATACTTTCCAACCACTATGTACATATAGTGGCCAGACATAAAACATCGGAGGGCAGGACCATTTTGGCGTATAGCACTTCTGAAATCCAACAACCCTATGCAGCCCTTTAAACCAGATTCCCCATACCGCGAGTAGTTAAAAAAATATTATAACGACACTTATATAAATCATAATAATAGCTCAAATATTTATTATAAGTTCATAATAACAATATTAATTTTAAATATAAGCTATATTAAAATAGGGTAAGCATAACATACTTACAAGGGGATTTTGGCTATGAGTCGGGCTCTGTAGGGGCAGAACTTTGTCGCTGAATCTTTCTAAGAAAGATTCGTGCAGCGCTTCAGCGCTCACCTTACTCTACTAAAAACTACAGAAAAGGAAGTCGAATCACAAGGGACCAAAATGCTCGGGGATAAGGAGAGAAAGACTTTTGAATCAAGAGAATGGTGCAAGAAATATAAACAACTAAACACCCCTCTATAATATTATTTTAAATGGATTTAATGATATTTGTACTAAACTAATGTCGAAAGAACTCAACATTAGTCTTATAATGACCGCATCGTCGATACCTTTCTAATGATATATGCATATGTATATATATGTGTACGTATATATGATTTATATTTTATTTTAATACGTAAATATGCTATTTTAATTTGTAACTCGTTCATACGAACTCCATTTTTGATGTTCATTATATCCACGCGTAGGTGGAGACGTACTCTACAACTTTCGTTTAGACTCCGTTGGCTAATTTTGACTTTATTTTTAAAGTTATATTTTTAACAGGCCGGGACAGGATTGGTCCGTTAAAATCTCATAACTTCTTTATATGAAGTCAGATTTGGGCGTTCTTTTTATGGACACTCGCAGTTTAACGTATTCTACGACTTTGTTTAGATTTCTAAGGCTAAAAGTCGCTTTATCATAAGTTCACTATTTATGCTTCCCGGTTCCATCGTGAAACTTCGACGGGTCATAACTTCTTTTTTATAACTCGGATTTCGGTGTTCTTTATATATCTCTGGAATCCTTGTTTCGACCACTACAACTTTATGTAGAGATATCGGGCTTATTTCACACTTTAATTTTGACACTAATTTTTATTCTTTATTAATTATACATTTATAATTAAATAATAAGCACATAAATACACATAATTTACATAATACTCAAATATTTCATCTTTATTACTTCAAAAAGAGTTACAATAGTTGAACTAGACTATTACATTATCAAAAATGCTTAGCCTCGAAACCCGAGCATTACAATTCTCTCCCCCTTAGGATGATTCCATCCCAGAATCATGCATCAGCAAACAGATGTGGATAGCGACTCATCATGTCATCCTATGTTTCCGAAGTGAGATTCGGCCCATTGGAATATTTCCATCGGACTAGCACTAAGTCGACCATCTTGCATCGCAACTTCTTAGTCTTACGGTCAACAATTGCCTCAGGCTCTTCGATCAGCCTCTTATTCTCATTCATCTTTAATTCTGAGATTGGAATTATGTTGGGAACTTCTCCAGTGAATTTCCTCAGATAACACACGTGGAAGGTGTTATGAATACCATCGAGTTCTTCAGGCAATTCTAGCTTGTAAGCTTGGTTCCCAATCTTCTGAAGAACTTTGAATGGTCAAATAAACTTGGGACTCAGCTTCCCTCGTTTCTCGAACCTTATAAGTCCCTTCCACGGTGAGACTTTAAGCAAAACTGAATCCCAAACTTTGAAGGTCATCGGTCTCCTTTTCTTATCAGCGTAGCTCTTTTGACGATCCTGAGCTACTAACATTCTTTCTCTGATCACCTTTAACTTTTCAGCAGTCTCATGGACTATCTTGGGGCCCATAAACTGCCTTTCTCCAGCTTCAAGCCAACAAGATGGCATACGATACTTATGTCCGTACAATGCTTGATAAGGGGCCATCTTGATGCTCGAGTGGAAACTGTTGTTGTAGGAAAATTCTACCAAAGGTAAGTGCTCATCCCAGCTACCTTGGAAATCAAGGGTACACGCTCTCATCATATCCTCAAGTGTTTGAATCGTTCTTTCGCTCTGACCATCAGTATGCGAATGGTAAGCTGCACTTAAACACAATTTTGTACCTAATTCCTCCTATACACTTCTCCAGAATCTTGACATGAAACGACTGTCACGATTTGAAAATTGTTAGAGGAACACCATGAAGTCTTACAATTTCCTTCAAGTAAGCATTTGCGAGCTTATCCATAGACCACTTCTTGTTAGCTGCTATGAAGTGTGCATTCTTGGTGAAATGATCCGTGACCACCCAAATCATGTCGTGACCATTCTTCATCCTGGGTAGTTTAGACACAAAATCCATCGTGATGTCTTCCCATTTACCCATGGGTACATGTAAAAGGTTCTAAACTCCCATACGGTTTCTGATTTTGTGCCTTAACTCTCGCACAAGTAAAACACTCGGCCACATACTTCGCAACATCGATTTTCATCATCGGCCACCAGTAGTAGGGTTTTAGGTCCCTATACATTTTAGTGCTACCGGGATGAATCGAGTACATGGTATTGTGTGCTTCTTCCATCAGAAGATTTCTTATTCCTCCCGTCTTAGGTACCCAAATTCAATCTTGGAATACCTTCAACCCTTGGTTATTTGTACCGAACTCCAACGTTTTCCCCAAACGTTCCTCCCTTCGGTCATTCTTCTTAAAAGCTTCCTCTTGAGCTTTCTTTATACTTTCCACAATGGTCAAGACAACTTCAATTCTCAACGCTCTTGGCCTTTTCCTTTCAAGATTAACTTTCCGACTGAGAGCATCAGGAACAACATTGGCTTTTACTAGGGTGGTAAAGTATCTCACAGTCGTAATCCTTGAGTAACTCCAGCTAACATCGTTGTATCATGTTCCACTCCTTCTGATTAAAGAGATACTAGAGACTCTTATGATCAGTGAACAGCTTGCACTTCGTGCCGTAGAGGTAATGCCTCCATATCTTTAGAGCAAATACTACCACTGCCAACTCCAAATCATGAGTGGGGTAGTTCTTTTCGTGCTCTTTCAATTGTCGAGATGCATATGCTATCACCTTTTCTCTTTGCATAAGAACACAACCCAACCCGACTCCAGATGCGTCACTATAGACCGCGAAGTATTCAACTCTATCAGGTAGAGAAAGTATCGGTGCTTCACGTAGCTTCTTCTTCGGCTTCTCGAATGCTTCTTCATGCTTCTCATTCCACGTATATGTAGCTCCTTTATGGGTCAAAGCTGTCCATGGAGATGATATCGAAGAAAAGCCTTGGATAAATCATCGGTAATATCCAGCTAATCCTAGAAAAGCTCCGAATCTCTGTGGGACTTTTTGGTCATTCCCACTTCATTACAGCTTCGATCTTTGCTCGGTCAACCATTATTCCTTCTTGGTTAACCACATGACCCAATAATTGGACTTCTCGAATCCAAAAATCACACTTGGAAAACTTAGCATAAAGCTTCTCCTTGTTTAACACTTCCAACACTTCCCGTAGATGCTTGACATGCTCCTCTTGGCTCTTCGATTAGATTAGAATGTTGTCGATGAACACTATCACTAATTTATCGAGGAATGGTTTACAAAACCTGTTCATCAAATCCATGAATGCTGCAGGAGTATTGGTTAGTCCAAATGACATAACCAAGAACTTGTAGTGTCCATATTGAGTTCTGAATGCAGTCTTCTCAATATCATGCTCTCTCACCTTCAGCTGATGATATCCTGATCTAAGATCGATCTTTGAAAAGTAGCTCGAACCTTGCAGCTGATCAAATAGGTTGTCAATCCTCGGCAATGGATACTTGTTCTTCATCGTTTCCTTATTCAGCTCTCGGTAGTCTATACACATTCTCATGCTTCTGTCCTTTTTCTTCACGAATAACACTGGAGCTCCCCAGGGTGATGAATTAGGTCGAATGAAACCATTGTCCAACAACTCTTGAAGTTGCATCATAAGCTCCTTCATCTCCGTCGGTGCTAATCGATATGGTGCTTTTGCTATTGGTGTCTCCCCTGGTAACAAGTCTATTCGGAACTCTACTTGTCTATCAGGTGGTAATCCGGGAAGATCTTTAGGAAAAACGTCTGGAAAATCACACACGACTGGTATATTCTGCACCTCCTTCTTTTCCTTCTTAGCATCAATTACGAATACCAAGTATGATGCACATCCCTTGGATAAACATTTTCTATCTTTCATCAGGGAGATGATTCCAGAATTTACTCAGCATTTGTCCCCGTATACCATAAAAGAATCTTTTACGGGTGGGTTTACCCTTACTATCTTCTTCCTGCAAAGAATCCCAGCATCGTTGGTGCTAATCCAATCCATACCAAAAAACGATATCGAAACCGTTTAACTCTATGGGTAACAACTCCTCGTGGAATTCGTTTTTGTTCAGGTCGATGATGATGTTCCTAATACGGTTACTAACAGATATGAACTTTCCACTGGCAACTTCCACAATTAGGGCATCATCAAGTTTTTTCTATAGGCAATGCTAATATTCCACCAAATTTATGCGACACAAAGGAGTAGTTGGCTCCGGAATCAAATAGTATATTTGCAGGCAAACCATTTACAAGAAAGGTACCTAAAGTGACATCTGCTACCTCCTTCGCAGCCTTGAGCATCATTTGGAATGCTCTCGCCTTCGGCTTCAGTGGTTTGTTGGGTCTCCCTTCCTCCTTCTTCTTCGAGCAGTCCTTCAAAATGTGCCCCTCCTCATTACGACCGTAACATGCCTTCTGGTTGAGGGTACATTCGTTGGCATAGTGCCTTGGTTTTCCACACTTGTAACAAGTGACTCCTTCATCACATTTCCCAGTGTGCTTCTTCTTGCACTTGTCACACCACTTCGATCCTGATCCTCCTCTCGAACCAGACTTTGACAATCTACTCTTCTTATTCGACTTTGAGGATCCATCAAACTTTCGTTTTTCACCAACCTAACCCTTTCCAGACCCCTTTCTTTTTGTTGCGTCTCCACATTTTTAGCTGCTCGAACAGCTGAGTTTAGTGTAGTTGCCATCTTGACTGTTGGGCCAAAGTCAGCGGGCAATCTGTTCACGAATCTCTGAATTTTGGAGAGTTCGGTTAGCACTAGGTACGAAAACAGCTTCATCTTCTCCAAGAATGCAGTAGCGTAGTCATCAACGCTCAATCTTCCCTTCCTAAAGTTTTGGAACTCATTGTTCAGGTCGATCAGATCTATCTCTGAACAATATTACATCTTAATCTTTTCCAAGAACTCATCCCATGACATTTTCAGAGTTTCTCCTCGTAGCATTGTATCCGCCAATAGTTTCCACCAGCTCAAGACTCCAGTTTTCAGTTGTCTTACAGCGAAGACGGTTTTCTGCTTCTGGCTGCAGTCGCAGCTTTCAAACACCATCTCCATCTCTGAGATCCAATCCATTATCTCCACTGGCTTAGGGCTTCCTGAGAGACTTGGTGGTTTTGCGCCCATGAAATTCTTGTACATCCACCCATCCTTGTTGTTTCTCCTCTCCGGGCCATCCCTTTGCTCACCTTGAGTCCATACTTGACTCCCTTGGCGGCTGTAGTTCCCTTCCTCAGATTGCTCCGGAATTGGCTCGGTCGGCTCAACGTTTATGGTAGGTTCGTCCCTATTTTTGTGGAACATCTGTCTTATTTCTTCCATTTGTTCAGCTAGCATAGCCCGAATCATGGCTAGAACTCCAGCCATGGTGACTGGCTCAGGTGCAGCTCCTACTACAACGGTTATTTGCTGAATCACTGGGGGTTGATTCCTATTCCCATTCGTATTCCCAGCTCCACTGCAGGTTCTTGTCATTTTGATCTATACACCGAATAAGGTGAATTTAGATCTTTATTTAGGATAGACGTTTAAATCATCGTTATCACTCCAAAACGTTTATATGCTAGTTCTAATATCGTAGTCATATGTTTCGAATCCTAAACACATAAGGTTTCCAAATCCAGTCGGCAACAGACCATAGATCTGAAAAAATAACAGCATATCAAGCACAAAGCATTTAGCACATGAAAGCATTTTAGGCACAACTCCTAAGTTTAAGTCTACAGGCCTATATCCGTAATCCCTCATCCCAACACATCACAACTATGCTCGAGCGCCACTACCTGTAATACATAAAACTGAGTGGGTTAGGCTTGGGAGCATGGTGAGCACATAGGGTTTTCAACCCAAAATAAATAAGTTTATTAATTTCATTGATCAACAAAACCCGATTACCCGTTCCCGTTATCCTCACATTACGTCCCTAAACACCTATTAGAAGGGACCTATCCTAACGATCATCATCAGGATGGACATTACTGCTAAGGGGTTCCTCAGCAATAAATGCCCTAAAGGCAACCATAAGGGGGATGGAGTATACCGGTGAACACATCATTCACAAACACCTACAGGTTGCGAGCCTGCCAGCGTTCCACTGGACTGTCTAGAAGAGTCCGTGGTCGTCATCTATACTCCGCTAGATGACTGGATCAACAACAACATCGAGGCCTCTCATCAATTTTATCACACATCGTCTTATTACATCTACCCATGTTTTACCCCAACATTTTTGTAGATATAAAATACAAATACATTTTAAATCATTTAAAACTTGTATAAAAACATTCATCCAGCATAGATAACAAGTATACATATAATATGCACACATAGAACGTAATATATAAAATACTTCATATTTATGTGTAAGATGAAAGTAACTATGCACTCACTTGAAAAAGGTAGTGACTCGGTACTCGGATAACGCTTCGTTTACTTTAAAATAATTTCCTTCGACGAAACCTAGTATTATTAATACTAGATTTTAGTCTAATATTTACCGTGAGTAAGTATTAGTCTTATTGTTATTATTATTATATAAGAGTTTAAACAATACTTTCCAACACTATGTACAGACAGGGGCCAGACATAAAACACCGGAGGGCAGGACCATTTTGGCGTATAGCACTTCTGAAATCCAACAACCCTATGCGGACCTTTAAACCAGATTCTCCATACTGCGAGTAGTTAAAAATATATTATAACTACACTTATATAAGTCATAATAATAGCTCAAATATTTATTATAAGTTTATAATAACAATATTAATTTTAAATATAAGTTATATTAAAATAGGGTAAGCATAACATACTTACAAGGGGATTTTGGCTATGAGTCGGGCTCTGTAGGGGCAGAACTTCATCGCTGAATCTTTCTAAGAAAGATTTGTGCAGCGCTTCAACGCTCACCTTACTATACTAAAAACTACAGAAAGAGAAGTCGAATCACGAGGGACCAAAATGCTCGGGGGATAAGGAGAGAAAGACTCTTGGATCAAGAGAATGGTGCAAGAAATATGAGATGTTTTGAAAACCTTTTTGGTAGGAAAAAGATTTAGGATATGGGTGGTAGTCTCTAAGGCATAACCCCATAATGATATAGGAAGCGAAGCATGAATCATCATGGAATGTACCATGTCTAGAAAGATTGATTGCTCCTCTCAGCCACAATATTCAGTTGTTGTGTCGTAAAAGTGGTCAAATGTGAAACTATTCCACATTTTTGAGATAGTCTTTAACACGATACTAACTTATTCTCCACCCCTATCAGATCATAACATCTTTATCTTCTTGCCCAATTGATTCTTGCCTTCGTGCTTAAAGTATTTGATCTTTTCAAAAGTTTTTTTTATTTATGTTTAATCAAGTATACATGACCATATCTACTGAAATCATATGTAAATTTCATATAGTAGTAGTTAGCATCCCTTGTGGTGGATCTGAAGGATCCACACACATCAATGTGAATAAGTTCAAACAATCCATCACCTCTTTCACAAGTCACTATGAAATGAAACTTAGTTATCTTCCTTAATAAACAAGATTTGCATTCATTATCTGAACTTAAGTCAAATGATTCTAACACTCCATCCTTTTTTTATTTAGGCGATGTGTTTCTTGTTTATATGCCCAAGAAGACATTGACATAAGCATGATTTGTCTAAAACATTAGAAGAATCAATATTAAATAAAACATTTCTCATATCATTCAAATACACACAATTGTTTCATACTCGCCATCATAAGTATAAAATTTGAAAATAAAGACACGATTCTTATAAACCAAAATTGCACCATTATCATTATCAAATGCATAACAAAATCCTAGTCTAAATAAACCATGAAATGAAATTATGTTTATTTCCATATCATACAAATAATAATAGTTAATCAAATCTATCCTAGCACCTTGTGACAGGCACAATATGTTTATTTCCCATGAACATGTTCACATCTCCATGCTCGAGTTTCATACTTTTCCTTAGTCCATGCATACAAGAACAAATGTGAAAACCATATCCTGTATCAACGGGCTAAGAATTATAAATTTATGTGTTATTGATTTTGATCATGTATATACATGATGAAGAACAATACACTTTTCGTTTTTGTTCTTTCACTTCTTGGAGTTAATTCATTCAGCTTCTCTCACAATGTCCGTTTTGGCTATAGTGAAAGCAAACGTCCTCATTTGGATCATTGACATGTGGAACTTCATAGGTTGATTTCCAATTTTAACCACTTCTTGCTTTCTTTTGAAAGATTTCACCATGTTCCAAGTTCATTTAATATCACCAAAAGTCTTCATAAGACTTTTGTAGTTCTAGCGACATAGTGGCTATCATGATACAAGCAACCTGTGTAACATCATGAACATGTTTAGCATTAGCATTAATTTTAGCAGACACAATAGTTTCCATGTCAATTTTAGGAATTGGGTAATCGATAACATACTCTTTGCTTGCATAGTGCTTCAGATTCTGCATCTAGTCCATGTAGTTTGGATAAATAATGTTTCCTTTTACATAAGTGGCAGAAGAATGAAGTTTTACCTTTAAGGCGTGGGAAGATGAGGGGGAAGATCACCACTTCCATATATATATATATATATATATATATATATATATATATATATATATATATATATATATATATATATATATATATTGATGTGTGTAAAATGCACTTGTTTTATCCCTACTTTTTATTAATAAATTTAGCACACAAAGGCAGTGAACTTGTCTTTTAGTGGTATAGTTTAGTAAGTAAGGTGTCAAACTCAGAGAATGGAAAATTAAACTAATAACTAATTTTAACTAAAACAATTAACAAAAGTAAAAGGGTTTTCTTCTAGTTTTGCAAGACTAGAAACTTAAGCACACTTAATTAACTAAATAACTAAAGCAAACAACTAATTCACCAAATTTGATAAAGATGTTTCTATTTAGGTTCAACCAATTCACTCCTGGTTATTTGTATTTATGATAGATTAATTGTTATTGGTTACCAATTATAGTGGTTAGGTTTATGTTCATTACTCCTAACCCTTAGACAATTAACTAATTTAAGCGGTGATCAACTGTTTAAACTAATTAATTCCCTAGATTAATAATTTGGATTAAATAAGATTTGTAGTAGTCAATTAAGTTACTAATTCAATTAACTTATTGTTTGATGGTTTCTCAAACAAGCTCACACATTAATCTTCCTATTGTCTTATTAATCTTAGTTTCATAATCATTACTCCTAAGCATATGGTTAGGTGTTCACATAGACATATGAGGTTAACAACTAAGAGATGTTCATGCAGTCTAATTGCCTTCCAATTAACAGAAAATAGTAGTGATTAATGCATAAGGTTATTTAACAAACTTAATTTAATAGATCAACAATAAACAATCAAACAAAAAACTAAGAATTAAATCATAGGAGTTCCTTGGTATTCCCCAAACAGAAACAAAAACGTATTTAGCTCATAGTTGCAGTAAAAACGAACACAAAAACAAGTTTAACTAGATTAAACATATTCAATTCCTAAATCTAACTTGTAGGATTAACCTAGTTACTTAAATTCTTTAAGAGATTGAAGATTAGAATTCCTCAGCATCTTCTAGGGTTCTTAATCGCAACTTGACCTTCAAAAATCGCCAGGAAAGTTGTCCCATTGGATAAAGACTCGGTTTTTATAGATATCTCAAAACAGGGTGTAATCGGCGAGTAGCAGACCCAACTCGCCGAGTAGGTGCATAGTTATCCGTCTTAAATCAGGAGTCTTGGCTATCTTCTGGAATATTCTGATGAACTCTCCGTGTAGGCTCGTGTACTCACCGAGTAGATGGGCTTTTGTCCCTCAATCTTCATTCTTTGGTCTTCAATTTCTTTCCCTTGTTCCTTTTCGTTCCCAAGCATGTCTTCTGGACTGCAAACAAAATTCAAACAGTTTTAAGTACCTTTTGTCCACATTATTCACATAATTAGTTAAAAATGATTAAAAATATATACTAAATAACTAACTAATTATGCACATATCAAAATACCCCACACTTGACTTTTGCTTGCCCCCAAGCAAAACTAAATTTTAAGCATATTAGAATCACATATGAAAACTCCAATCTAACCCAGCCATTATGTCAAGACCGCAACGCATGCATTTGTGTCTAAATTTTTTCCTAAGGACCCCCCATACTCCAAATACTCACAATCCTCATAAACATTCGTCCACTCACCCCGAACTATGCTCATTTTATGCAACCCTCCAAATCCATCCTCAGAAACCTCTTACCCTCAAGGTATTTTTAGTTGAGCAACCCAAGCATACATAATCTAGAATTACAACTTATGATACCACATTGGAGCTCTTTTGAATTCTTCACTTCCCTTATAATTTGATCTTTGATTTCTTTGAATTCACCACCTTTATTGTTTGATTTTTGGTATCTTCAACTTTTTGACTTTCTTGGAATTTTGATCTTTAGATCTTCACTTTATTTGCTCCAAGGTTCTTACAACTTTTCTTGTAATTCTCTCTCTTTTTTTTAACATATATTCCTCACTTTTTTCACTCATAACCCTACATGCTTAAGCAGGGGCACTCAACCTCAACCTTTATTGGCTAACGATAACAATTTTCCTGGATACATTTCAGGTTTAGGCTGCTAAACGTATTGCATCCCTCAAGCCAAGCGAGGTTGTGTTTTTGTCTCATGAGTTCACTGGAATAAGGAAGCCACAAATGCACTAGAACGTTTATAGGCTCAACTAAACATTTGGGTTTTCATGCAATTATCAACACAATTCTAACATGGAATCCTAATTTGCTTTTACAAAAATTTTCTAAATTAAATCCCTAAGTAATATTTTTTTAAAATTAGTCTAAATTAAGATTCTAAATTGTCTAATATGTAACCAACCCCCTACCCCACACTTATTTTAAGCAATGCCCTCATTGCATATTATGCAAATAAAAATGCAAATATAGAGAGAGAATTGGCACAAACTCCCCTAGGGTAGCAGTCGATATGTTGATACTCTCTTCTTCAGCTCCCTCTTTTCTTGACTTTAGCCATGGGAACAGCTCATCCATGGATCGGGTGTCATGCATCTCGTGTGGTGGACAGCTCGAAAATTTCACGGAACAAGTTCGTTAGAAAAGCTCCAGTGGCAATTTCTCACAAAAAGTAGATAAATGTTGTAGTGAAAGTGCTCAAAGCAGTTCTGGAAATCGAAAATTGACAGTCTACTCGATGAGTAGTAGCGTGGACTCGGCGAGTAGCTCTTGAATTAGAACGATATCGTGTGACATCTCAGGTACTCGCCAGGTAGAGTTTGTGCACTCGGCGAGTAAGTGTTGTTTTTCAAAAACTGATCTAACTGATGCTTCTTTTGACTCTGGTTTTGAAATCGGAAATGCAAACTGACCCTCACTCTAATTCCTTCAGCAGCAACCCTCCCTATTACTCTCGACTCTCACGGACTCAATCCTAAGGACAAAACTCCATTTTTATTGAAAATCTCTCATTCCTTTCTTGACCCTCACAAATTAATATGCTTCCTTATCTTCTACCCTTGATAAATAAACAACTAAAAGTGACAATAATAACCAACCTGAAATAAAAATCATCCAAGTGTTTGACAATTGTTCAAAACATAACAAAACATCATAAACATAAAAACATTAAAAAACAAATTCTTCATTCTTCATCCTCCATGTCAGCTCCTCCCGCACCACTTCCTCCTTCTCCATCTCTTCTCCTCATTCTCTCTTCCCAATTCATGATATATGGATAGCCGGGTCCGGGTCTCAGGGCAATGTGCATCTGTTGAAAGAGGTATTTAAAAGATTGATTAGTGTAATTCACCCCTTGACCAATGTCATCCAAGTAGTATCGGTACTCCAATTGGTTCCATCCATCATTCTCCTCCTCCACCGGAATAACCGGTGGGTCTTCCCGCACCAACTTACTACGTTGTCAGACCCGCCTTCCCGGCTCCTCGGGAACTGTCGGCTCATCATCATGTGGAATAGTGAATGAGTCGCCAAACTTCTCGACTATCCGAGCCCTCCGATATAGTGCAGTGTTGAATGGTGGATGGTGGATAACCGTGAGTGCCCGAGCTTGTGGCAAATCTAGGACCCCAAATGACTTGGCTAACCGAGTGATAAACATGCCTCCATTTATTTTTGAATTTTTTTTTTGACTGCCCCTTCAGCAAGGAATTTCGCAATGCAGTAGGGAAGGTTGCAAAAAGCGTTGGGAGTAATGATACTCCATAGGTAGAAGAAGTCAAGGGTTGAGACCTTGTCCCAAACCTTCCGCATGTTTATAGTACTAGCCACAAATCGGTGAATGAGTCGGTGGATTGGTGAGCAAATGTGGCCCTCTTGAGCGGTGGAAGGGATATAAACTCGGTTAGCGATTGTGTTCCACCATGTAGAAGCTACCACTTCCCCGGGAAGTTCCTTATGACAGTTTTCCAAGAAAGCTTCAAAGTAGTCTGTCATCATCATGTCTTGATCATAAATTCCTAACCTCCAAGAGAACTCAACCATGCTGCATTATCGCAGCTCCCCACCCAAAGAAAAAGAGATTATGTTGGGATTATAATACTCACTACCACCTCGAAATGAGATGGTAGCGAAAAATTCCCAGCACAACTCGGCATATACAGGCTCTTGAATCTTGAATAATTGTAACCACCCATCACATGTGATGGTGGCATACCCCAGATTGCAGTCCTTCACCAAGTAAGGTGTAAGTTCCTCTTCCAATCCCACATTTCCCAACCACCCCCAGTCAACTGCGTTTGGTAGATGAATTTCCTTTTGTTTGAGTGCCTCCAGTCTGTTTATGGCCCTTGTTTTTGATGAATTAGAAGTGATTTGTTGAAAAGAAATCCATGGAATATCAATTTGGCTTCCCCCACGAGAAGGCTGTCCTCTTCTGGCCGTGATACCTGCATACAAATATCAAAAAAACACACAAACAAACTATACCTAGTAATTAAAAACAAATAAATTGGGTCTGTATAGTCATCTACTCGCCGAGTACACGACCTACTCGGCGAGTAGGATGAACATCGGGACTGTTTGGATGCCGGATCTATATAGATTGTCCAATTATCCAAATTTTTCACAGGGTTTTGTTGCAATGACGTATCTAACCATAAATCCTGAAGAAATTCCTCCTAATATTACCTAATTCATGACTAAATCAAAACCCTAGAATTTGAGGAAACCCCAAATCCGAAATCAAACAAAATCGAGGCAAATCCATGATAAAGATCGAACCTTTCATTAGTTTATAGTGTAAGATGTTACCTTTTTCCTTGAATGATGAAGATTGAGTGGAATATTTGAAGAAAATCGCACAAAATCACTGGATGCTTGAGAAGTTGCTGTGTACGGCGAGTATGGAGTTGAAATGGTGAAAAACGTCTTTTTTATAGATTTATATTTCACCCTTGTAAATTGGCTACTCGCCGAGTAGAAATGCCATTTTGCGTTATATCAGACTAAACGGGCAGGTATTCGCCGAGTATACGTGCCTACTCGGCGAGTAAACCTTACAGATTGAAAAAATTGTGTAAATTTTGAAAAATTAATGTATTCTCTCATGTTTCTCATGTTTTTAAGCCATCCACCCCACACTCTAGGCATTGCTTGTCCTCAAGCAGTTATGTTCTTAAAAGTAGATGAAGAAAAAGGAAAAATAATGAAAATAAAGAAAAGGAAAGAAAATGCAAACTTGAGACTCGGGTTGCCTCCCGAGAAGCGCTTCTTTTTAGGGAGTCATTATTTGGACTCCTCCCCTTCTACGTGGTTGCAATCCCTTCCAGCAGCAGCAACTCTTCCATTCCTTCATTTCGGGGGACTCCTTCTTCATACTTTTTGACCCTATGACCATTGACCTTGAAAGGCGTGCGATCTCTTGATAATAGATCTATAGAACCATGTGGAAACACCGTCTTCACCAAAAAAGGACCATCCCACCTTGACTTGAGTTTCCCCGAGAAAAGCTTTAGCCGTGAATTGAAGAGCAAAACTTTTTGGCCTTCATGAATTTCTTTATCTTTAATCCTTTTGTCATGCCACATCTTGGTCTTCTCTTTATATAGCCATGAACTAGAGTATGCATCATTCCTTAGCTCTTCAAGAGCGTTCATTTGCATCAACCGGTTGCTCTTTAGTTCCTCCATGTTGAGGTTACACCTATTTAAAGCCCAAAACGCCTTATGCTCTAGCTCTACCGGTAAATGGCATTGCTTTCCATAAACTAACCTATATGGTGTAGTACCAATAGGTGTTTTGAAAGCTGTACGAAAATCCCATAGTGCATCATCTATCTTATCCGACCATTACTTGCGGTTGCTCCCCACCGATTTCTCCAAAATTCGCTTTAAAGCTCGATTTGTCACCTCGGTTTGTCCACTAGTTTGTGGATGGTATGATGTGGAAAACTTATGGGTGACCCCATATTTCTTTAACACCTTTTCCAATTGGTCATTGGCAAAATGTGTGCCTCGGTCACTTATAAGGGCTTTCGGGACTCCAAAACGTGAAAATAATTTCTTCAAAAACCGCACCACTACCCGACCATCATTTGTTGGTAACGCTTGTGCCCCCGCCGATTTGGATACATAATCAACCGCCACTAATATATATTTGTTTCCTTTGGACATGGGAAATGGTCCCATGAAGTCAATTCCCCACACATCAAACACCTCGCACACTTGGATACTATGTTGTGGCATTTCATTTCTAGATGAAATGTTTCCCACTCTTTGACAAGCATCACATTCTTTGACAAATTGGGCTGCATCTTTAAAAATTGTGGGCCAATAGAACCCAATGTCAAATATCTTCTTTGCAATGTAGTGTGCTCCATGATGTCCACCCGTGGGCCCGCTATGACAATGCTCTAATATTTTCCAGCTTTCCTTCCCGAATATGCTTCTTCGTATGATTCCATCCGCACAGCTCCGGAAGAGGTATGAGTCGTCCCAAAAGCAATATTTTAATTCAACAAAGAATTTCTTCTTTTGTTGACTGTTAAAATCTTCTGGGATGTATTTTGTAGCTAAATAATTAGTTATGTCTGCGAACCATGGCTCTTCTCCCACTATCACCATAATGTATTCGTCCGGGAAGTCGTCTCCAACTTTATCTTCTTGCAATTGCGGGTTCTCAAGCCTTGACAAGTGGTCAACTACTACATTCTCCATTCCCTTCTTGTCTCTTATCTCTACGTCGAATTCTTGAAGAAGTAGCACCCATCGTATCAGTCTTGGCTTAGCATCCTGTTTAAAAAACAAATACTTGATAACCAAGTGGTCAATAAAAACAGTAGTTTTAGATAAAACCAAGTAAGGGCGGAATTTGTCAAAGGCATACACCGCAACTAATAACTCTTTTGTCAGTGGTGGTGTAATTTTCTTGGGCTGGGTTTAGAGTCTTGCTAGCATAATGTATGGGTTGAAAGTGCTTATCAACCCTTTGACCAAGGACAGCTCCTAATGCATAGTCACTAGCATCACACATAATCTCAAAGGGTAAGTTCCAATTTGGTGCAATAATGATTGGGGCATTAGTTAATTTTTCCTTTAAAAATTCAAATGCCTCTAAACACTCTTTAGTGAAATTAAATGGTGCATATTTTAGTAGTAATTGTGTTTGAGGTCTAGTTATTTTAGAAAAATCTTTTATGAAACGCCGATAAAAACCCGCGTGTCCTAGAAAACTTCTAATGCCCTTCACATTAGTTGGTGGGGGTAATTTAGCAATGGTATCAATCTTTGCCCGATCCACTTCAATTCCCTTTTTGGAAACCTTGTGGCCCAAAACTATACCCTCCTTGACCATAAAGTGACATTTTTACCAATTGAGGACCAAGTCGGTTTTTTCACACCTAGCAAGCATTAAGTCAAGATTTGTGAGACAATCATGGAAAGAAGATCCAAAAATGGAAAAGTCATCCATAAAAACTTCCATAAAATTTTCCACCATATCGTGGAATATGGCTGTCATACACCTTTGAAAAGTCGCAGGTGCATTGCATTACCCAAAAGGCATGCGTCTATAGGCAAAAGTCCCACTTGGAAAAGTGAATGTGGTCTCTTCTTGGTCCATTGGGTCTATGGGTATTTGAAAATAACCTAAGAATCTATCTAGAAAGCAATAATAGCTATGGCCCGATAGTCTTTCTAACATTTGATCAATAAAAGGTCAGGGAAAATGGTCTTTGTGAGTGGCATCATTTAGCTTTTGATAATCGATGCACACTCTCCAACCAGTTACCGTTCGTGTCAGAATTAGCTCGTTCTTTTTCGTTGGTTATGACCGTCATCCCTCCTTTCTTGGGCACCACTTGGACCGGACTCACCCATGGACTCTCGGAAATGGAATAAATAATTCCTGCATCTAAGAGTTTGACCACTTCCTTCTTGACTACTTCTTGCATGTTCGGGTTTAACCTTCTTTGGTGTTGTACAACTGGCTTTGCTCCTTCTTCCCGATTGATCTTGTGGGAGCAATAGGATGGGATTATTCCCTTGATGTCGGTGATGCTCCATGCTATGGCCCGTCTCCGCTTCTTTAACACTTGCACGAGCTCTTCCTTTTCAGACTTGGACAGGTCAGAGGCTATGATTACTGGCTTTTGGTTTCCTTCTTCAAGGAAAGAATATTCCAAATGTTCTAGTAAAGTTTAGAGCTCCGTTTTTTGGTTCTGACTATTGGACTCGCCGAGTGCAGGTAGGGTACTCGGCGAGTTTGTGGCTGTATTCACGACTTCTGACTTTTCTCCAGAGGAACTCGGCGAGTAGATTGGTCCTACTTGGTGAGTAGGACTGTCAGTTTGTTTCACAAATTCTTCATACTCTGCTTCTTCCAACAGTCTTTCACTTTCCATTAAGTCTTTTTCTGCATCAAATGCTTCATCATAAGCTGTAAACTTGCTGGAATCTTCACTTATATCTTCCTCCAATAATTCGTCAAGCATATCGATTGAGAATGCCGTGTCGTCACTGCTCTTGGAATACTTCATAGCTTGGTCTACCCCGAATGTGACTGAATCTTCTCCTACCCGCAAGGTGAGCTTTGAGCCCCTCATGTCTACTATAGCTCTTGCCGTGTTGAGGAAGGGCCTTCCAAGGATGATTGGAACTTGTGGATCCGCCTCCATGTCTAGAATGATGAAATCAACAGGAAAGAAGAATTTGTCCACCTTCACTAGTATGTCTTAGCATATGCCTCTTGGGAAGGTGACTATCTTGTTTGCCAAGTGTATTGCCATGCGAATTTGCCTTGGCTCTGGGAGATCCATCTTCTTAAACAATGAGTATGGCATGAGGTTCACACTTGCTCCCGAATCAGCTAAGGCATGAATAGCAGCCAAGTTGCCGAATTGGCAAGGTAAAGTCAAACTCCCCGGATCACCGTTCTTCTTTGGTAGCTTATTTAGCATAGCAACAGAGCAGTTTTCATTGAGTACTACCTTCTTCACTTCCTCCATCTTCCTTCTATTGGTGAGAAGTTCCTTAAGGAACTTTGCATATTTGGGCATTTGCATGACGGCTTCAATGAAGGGTATGTTGATTTGAAGAGTCTTGATATGATCTAGGAACTTCTGATACTCCTCTTCCTGCTTCTCCATCTTAGCTCGGGCTGGGTATGGCAATGGAGGCTGGTAAAGCTTTTCAGGGACCTACTCGTTGGTATTTAATGGTGTACTCGCCGAGTCCATATGAGGTACTCAGCTAGTAGGACTGTCAAATTGTATATTTTGGTTTTCTGCTTGCTTTTCTGCCTCCTCCTTCATGAATCCTTGGATGCTTCAGTCCGAATACGTGCCAGGGGAGTGATTATCTTCCCACCTCTTGTTGTGACTATGTTTATGTGCGCGCCTTGTGGGTTATTTTCAGTTTTGCTAGGAAGTTCGTCCGGTGACCTTTGGTTAATTTGTTGAGCAAGTTGCCCAAGCTGTGTTTCTATATTGTGGATAGATGCTTGCTGGTTCCTAAGCATGGTTCTTGTTTCTTGAATTGCAGCATCATGATCGCTATGTCTTTTTCCTGAGGCAGCTACAAATTTGGTGAGCATTTCTTCCAAGCTTGGCTTCCTTTCTTGCACCGGCTCCTCCTTTTGGTAGAACCCTCTCCCTTTTTGCCTATAACTAACCTCCTTGGCTTTCTTGTACTCTTCATAAGGGAGCCATTCTTTCTTTTGTTTGTGCCAGTCTTCATCATATCGGTCTCCACTTGAGTAACACACTTGCGCCTTCTTGTTGCCATTCTCATGTAAATCGGAGTCTCTAGTGAGGTGAGGCCCATTGCAGTTTTCACAACCCACCCGAATAGCATGGATCGTTTGATCCATTTTATCCATTCTCCTATCCATAGTTTTTAGCATAGCTATGACCGCGGATAAGTCTTTAGTAGCAGCATAAGCGGCTCCCCTAGTGACATCATGTCTAGGGTTGTGGTATTCTCTAGAGTTTTTAGAGAATTCTTCAATCAATTCTTTGATCACCGGGTGCGCCTTCTTTGTGAGCGGGCCTTGCGAATACAGTAACTGCCTGGTTGTGACATTGACTCCATCATAGAAGATAGATACTTCTTGCTGGCTGTTTAGGTTACGGTGTGGGCAGTTTCTTAGTAAGCTCTTGTACCTCTCCCATGCTTCATATAGCGACTCTCCAGCTTGTTGTTTAAAGTTAGCAATGGCCTTCTTCGACTTGGCTATCTTGGAAGGTGGGAATAAGTGATCAATGAATTCTTCTTTCATCTTGGCCCAAGTGGTGACTGATCCGGAGGGAACTGACTTGAGCCAGTCTTTTTCAGCACCCTTGAATGTCACCGGAAGCATACGAAGTAGTTGAGTCTCGCGGGGCACATCTGGAATATTGAAGTAATCATCTACATCATTGACTTCATCCAAATGCTTGTAGGCATCTTCATGGTCTTTTCCATAAAAAGGTATTTCTTTAAGTGAAGCTAGGATATGACCCTTTAGCTCGAAGATAGCAGTCGCGGGAATTGCGGGTTGCACAAGTCCCGGGCCAGTGTCGTCGTGCATCCTCTTCTTCCATTCTCCCATGGGGATTTCATCAATGTTAGCCATTGTGAAAGCTAACTCTTCCTCGGGCTTGGTTCCGTGCTCGTATGTAGGCTCCTCTTCTTCCTTGGTCTTGTACTCGATATCTTCTTGAATTGGATCTTCGATTATCAAAGAGGCACTGGATGCTCTTGATTTGCTGCTCTTCTTTTTCCCAAAAACAGTCTTCAAATTGGACAAAGGTGACTTCTTTGGTGTACTTGAGCTCTCCACGTCCTTTCCTTTGTTCCTTTTCAATGCAGATTCGGGATCTTCAAACGGGGGTACCAGTGGGGTGTTTGATTCTCTGGTCATGAAATCCTGAAATAAATAGAATAAAAACGTAAAAAGAACAAAAAAAAATGGACTAAAAAAATCAAAAATTAACTACTAAATAAGCTGGTACTCGCCGAGTAGGTGCGACTGCACTCGGCGAGTATCAGTGTGATTTTGAAAAAATTTAAACTTAATATTAAAACTAAAACAGATGCTAAAACCTAATTACTAAATACTAAATTGCAATAAATGAACTCTATGCAAGTAAACTCACACAAAGGATCGAAAAAATTAGGAATTAGATTAATTATTTAGAACCGTTCCCCGGCAACGGCGCCAAAAGCTTGATGTGTGTAAAATGCACTTGTTTTGTCCCTATTTTTAATTAATAAATTTAGCACACAAAGGCAGTGAACCTGTCTTTTAGTGGTATAGTTTAGTAAGTAAGGTGTCGAACTCAGGGAATGGAAAATTAAACTAATAACTAATTTTAACTAAAACAATTAATAAAAGTAAAAGGGTTTTCTTCTAGTTTTGCAAGACTAGAAACTTAAGCACACTTAATTAACTAAATAACTCAAGGAAACAACTAATTCACCAAATTTGATAAAGATGTTTCTATTTAGGTTCAACCAATTCACTCCTATGGTTATTTGTATTTATGATAGATTAATTGTTATTGGCTACCAATTATAGTGGTTAGGTTCATGTTCATTATTCCTAACCCGTAGGCAATTAACTAATTTAAGTGGTGATCAACTGTTTAAACTAATTAATTCCCTAGATTAATAATTTGGATTAAATAAGATTTGTAGTGGTCAATTAACTTACTAATTCAATTAACTTCTTGTTTGATGGTTTCTCAAACAAGCTCACACATTAATCTTCCTATTGTCTTATTAATCTTAGTTTCATAATCATTACTCCTAAGCATATGGTTAAGTGTTCACATAGACATATGAGGTTAACAACTAAGAGATGTTCATGCAGCCTAATTGTCTTCCAATTAACAGAAAATAGTAGTGATTAATGCATAAGGTTTTTTAACAAACTTAATTTAATATATCACCGATAAACAATCAAACAAAAAACTAAGAATTAAACCATAGGAGTTCCTTGGTATTCCCCAAACAGAAACAAAAACGTATCTAGCTCATAGTTGCAGTAAAAGCAAACACAAAAACAAGTTTAACTAGATTAAACATATTCAATTCCTAAATCTAAGTGGTAGGATTAACCTAGTTGCTTGAATTCTTCAAGAGATTGAAGATTAGAATTCCTCAGCGTCTTCTAGGGTTCTTAATCGCAGCTTGACCTTCAAAAATCTCCAGGAAAGTTGTCCCATTGGATAAAGACTCGGTTTTTATAGATATCTCAAAACAGGGTGTACTCGGCGAGTAGTAGACCCAACTCGCCGAGTAGGTGCATAGTTATCCGTCTTAAATCAGGAGTCTTGGCTATCTTCTGGAATATTCTGATGAACTCGCCGAGTAGGCTCGTGTACTCGCCAAGTAGATGGGATTTTGTCCCTCAATCTTCATTCTTTGGTCTTCAATTGCTTTCCCTTGTTCCCTTTCACTCCCAAGCATGTCTTCTAGACTGAAAACAAAATTCAAACAGTTTTAAGTACCTTTTGTCCACATTATTCACATAATTAGTTAAAAATGATTAAAAATATATACTAAATAACTAACTAATTATGCAAATATCAATATATATATATATATATATATATATATATATATGATAAATATTTAATTAGTTGATTTCAATCTTTATTATATGTTAACCCAAAGTTTTATATACTTAAGCCTAGGATGTTGGATTAGGTTTCTACGCCAACAACTAAATTAGTATAATCTTGAATTATTAGCAAAGTCCTTTTAGGTTGCCCTCAAATCTATTAATTGAATCAGATGCCTTTTAGAGGGAGAGTCTGATTTATTAATTTATTATATGATTAATAAATTAATTAGAAATCAAAATGAATTTATTAATATGTTATGAAAATAATATATTAATCATAAATCATATTTTTTTAATTAATAGTTAATCAAAAATAAATTAGAATTAATTTTGGGATTAATTGGATTAATTAAAAGTACATGGACTCTTTGGTTATTTATTAAAAGTTGAAGCAGGAACGCTCTAAAACCCCATGGGATGGGGTGGATCGAAATTGGCTATGAAGAGCCTAGAAGTGTCATCTGAGGGTGCTTGGATAAGAAGATAGTGCAGCTTGATTATTATATTAATTAATCTAGACCTTATCCTAAATACCTAACTTTTGCACCAAGCTTCCATCAGCTATATAAAGACTTCCCTAGCCTCATATTTTAATCCGCTCCTTTCCAAGAAGTCAAGGCTAAAATTTTCTGCTCCCATACCCTCTCTCTTTAAGCCTCCTTGTTATTAGTGTTGGGTGTTAACCATCAGAGACACGAGATTTCTAGTGCTAGCTTCCAAGTAATTTCACGAAGGGTTTTGATTTGTTTATCTACTAGAATAATCAAAAGGTATGTTTTCAATACCTTTTCATGAATTTCAAAAATTGTGGGTTTCTTCTAGGGTTCTTGATATTCAAATTTATTATTGAATTCGATAGTGAAGACCTAGAATCTTATGGTGTATACAAATTTACGTTTTATTTTTCGGCTGAAAATATGTTTTTGTTATCTATAAAACCTATCAGTAGTATCAGAGTGTATATTTTTCAATCGAAATGAATAATAGTTGAATATATCAAGATTAGGGTTTATAGAAATTAAACCCTAAGGGACTAAAACTTCGATTTGGGCTAGGGTTTTTTGTTGGAGCATGAAAATGCTCTACAATGTTGAGTGTTTATTAGGTTAGAATATTCCCTTGTATGAAAAGCATATTCCCTCCACTAGTATATAAAGTGGAGGTGATGGTCATTTTTAGTATTAGTGCACTATGTAGACTTTGTAGATTAGAGAGAGTGTGGTGGGATCTCTCCCACCAAGGGAGAGTTATCTCTCCCAACCATGAGTGTTCTTGTAATATTTGATATCTCTCTATTTATCTACTATAGTTTTTACTCACATATTATGTTCTTTATGCTCATACACAATTATCTTCTTGGTAATATCTTCCGCATCGATCCAATCGATAAAATGGGCACCTACAAGTGGTATCAAAGCGAGACATTGGAGATCTTACGATTATTTCAAGGGAACGATCCCGATTGGTTTATTATCTTGAAGATTTTTGACATATCTACTGTGAGTTATTTATTGTTTTATTAGTGATGTTGTTAGAAAAATAAGAAATTTTGCTGCTACTGTTCATACACTTTTGTTGCTGTTGAATTTGAGTTTATGAAAAGAAAATATGCTTGCTAAAGAAGATGAAGTTCTTTTAAAAAATGTGGTGTTTGATCTTATTATCCCATGCATGTTTAGAAAAAGACAAAAATATGATTTTGGGGTAAGAGGTTGAAGAGCTGGTCATTTGTTAGGAGTATATGATTTTTTTAAAGATGAAAATAAGTTGTGGATAAGTTTGTCCGAAATTACAAGCTCATTTACTGTTGGTACAAGTCTGGATTACGCTGGTAAATTTTGTGGATGAGAAACAAGTAATTGTTGATTAAATTGGTCGCATGTGTGTATCCAGTTTTTGTGTGTCCTTGGGAAACAATAGGATGCATTATTCTCTTCATTAGCGTGTGGGGTATACGCATCATCTAAATGCTTTACACTTCATGCATAATCTGGTCCAACCTTATTTGGTGATGTTCACGTACAAGCCTTATTTGTATTTTGTGAATCAAATGAAACAACATATCCATATCCACATGAAGTGCTACTGACAAAAGCAAAACCCCACCAATTGAAGAAAAGTCAAACAAGGCACATGATACACTCTTTTGTCCAACAGTCGCATTTGAGTTTAGCTGCCGCCAAACGCCTCATCACTTGTCCACTCATTCCTCTGCAGCCGGGTCCCACATTAAAGGTTTTCACCTTTTTTTGTGGCATGTGCCATTTGATTATGTCCCACATATTCCAAAACCATCCCACCCATTTCTTCAGTTAATTGAGTTTTCTTATGTCCGAACCTAAACAACAATTCTAGACTCAAAAAAAATTCCGAGACCCAATGCATTCCGAACCTTATTTCCACTTAGCACCCACTTACTCTTTTTAGTTCCGAACTCAAATCTTTATTCCGGACCCTTTTTTTTCACTTACAAACCCACCCATTTCCTTAATCAGTAATAAAAAATAAAAAAAATAAAAAAAATAAAAAAACAAAAAAAAAACCGGATCTTAACCTTTTTTTTATTGGTGACTCTATTTTTGCACTCCTGAATCTCTACTTCTAACCTTTTCCATTCCTAACCTTTTTTAACTCCGCTTTTTTTTTCTAATTCCTTTTAAGTTTTTTTTTGTTAAAACCAATTTCTATTTTTTATAACCAATTTATTCCTTTATTTTTTTTTAAACTAATTAATTTTTTTTAACACCAATTATTTTTCTACAACCCATTTTTTAATAGCCAATTTTTTTATTAAAGCCAATTATTTTTTAACACCAATTTTAGCCTCACGGTTCAAGAGTTCATCTTCTTGCTGATTATGAGTGACGACACAGTTGATTCAAAGATTATTATTTTGGTGTCTCACTTCCACCGAGCTACTTGCATTTTTACTCCATTCACACTATTTATATATGGTCTCAGACCATCATTTGGGAGTTCGGATTTGCATTTCGGTTATCGGCATTACTTCGGTTCAGCATTATGATTTTTCAGTAATGGGTTTATCATGTATATTCTATAGTGTTTGTTCAGTTCAGCGATAGATCACCATGTCTACCTATAACCAAAAAATAATATCCTCGTTTCTACGGGTAGATGCTCACATCAAGGGGGAGTGTGCGATGCTTCATTTTATCCGGCATATTCTCTTGCCCGGTTTTATGATTATTTTTGATCTTATTGCATGGTCGATCAAAAATAAGGGGAGAATCATGAGCATCCATTCTGGTTACTATTGGAGTTTTGACGTTAGAGACATTTGAAGACGAAGATTCATTTTGTAGTGTGATGTGGCACTGATTTTTGGTCTTTACAGATCGAATTTTTGGCATTACTTGATGTTCTTCGGATTATGATAATTTATCTTCAGGCTCTACACTTTGGGATGTCTCATTTGTGTTTGGATCCCGTTCCGGTCTTATGATTGCTAGCGTTTGGATTTGCGATATTTTGAAGACGGTGATTATTTTAGCGATGCGGCGTGAAACTTATTTTTGATCTTCTAATCAAATTTTTGGCATTGCTAGACCATGTCTTCGGATTCACATTATTTATCATTCGGACTTTATTTTTGGATGCTTCACATGTTCAGCGGGTTATTCTTCATAGATTATTTGGTGCATTATCATTCGATTTTGGAATATTGAAGACGTTGTGTGATTCGAGATTGTGCTCTTCGGTTCTACAGTCGAGGGGGAGACTGTGAACATGATTAGTTTTTGTGGACTGATCACATTCGAAGATTGGATTTTATACTTTTATTCAGAGATTGGGGTTTCTCTGTTTGTTCTTTGATGCTAGAGATTCCGTTGCCAGATTCTGAGATCACGACTACTTCAGCATTTCCGAGACACTTCAGCACCAGACCTTTCGAACCTGCCTGTCGGATGTTTTGCCTTTTATCACTGCTTTACCCTCACCATTTTCGAGCATTTAGGGGGAGATTGTTGGAGCATGAAAATGCTCTACAATGTTGAGTATTTATTAGGTTAGAATATTCCCTTGTATGAAAAGCATATTCCCTCCACTTGTATATAAAGTGGAGGTGAGGGTCATTTTTAGTATTAGTGTACTATGTTGACTTTGTAGATTAGAGAGAGTGTGGTGGGATCTTTCCCACCAAGGGAGAGTTATCTCTCCCAAGTATGAGTGTTCTTATAATATTTGATATCTCTTTATTTATCTACTACAGTTTTTACTCACATATTATGTTCTTCATATTCATACACGATTATCTTCTTGGTAATATCTTCCGCACCGATCCAATCGATAAAATGGGCACCTACATTTTTGAAACACCAGCCTACACCCTAATTTTTGAAATTTCTAGGGTTTCCTAGAGTTTCCTTAACTGATAGTTATTCCTTTTAAATTGTTTAAAATAGGATAATTAAATAAATTTAGATAACCCTTATCCCTTGAATTTTAGAAATACCTAGATGGGAAGGTGTTAGGGTCAAACTTAAATTATTTAATAAATTGTTAATAATAAATAATTATTTAATTCTTATAAGATTCAAATTAATTTAATTAATTGTTAATTAAAAGATAAATATTAAATCTTATTAGTTTATTTTCAATTAAATTATTTTTTTATTTAAAATTTTTAATTAATTTTTAATCTCGAAAAAATAAATTAATTTGAATCTAGTACTTTGAATTTTTTTTTTTTTAAAATACACCTTATACTATATATAATTAAAAGTTTAATATATACTATATGTATAAGACAAATTCAGTCAAATCGCTAGTACGCCTAATTTACGAAGTCATACTATAAGGGGAGTTTAATGAAGTGTGTTATAAAAAGACCGCTATTAGGTATTCATTCTAACCCAACGCTCTCTTGTATGCTGGAGGGTCATTAGATGAACGGATTTGATAGGACATAAACTCATTAATAAGTATAATGCTACAAAAGTAACAAAATCTTTTATAAAATTCCATTCCTAATTACTTTAATGAAGATGTGAAAAGTATGTTAATCCATAAAATTACACTTTATATTTTATAGTAGTTAGTGGAGCATGTCTGGTTAATCGACACACTAATAGTGACTATAAAGACTAATAATGGACATCTCAAACATTATCATTGATTAATGGAGTGTGTGTGGTTAACCGACACACTAATATGAGATGATAAATGACATCGAGAGTTCTTAGGAAATTTATCTAGTTATTCACATCTTCTTTGTGATCATCAGTATCCTAATCACAAATAGAAGAGCATAATATGAGATTAAACATGACATTGATAGATTTAATGATTCTTAAATGATCTAGGAATTTCATAATTCAAAATTGTTAAACTGCTTTTACCTACCTTCATAAATGCACAATAAGATTACGAAATCCCGCTTCTTATTTGTGAATTGTTATTGTGGATCCTAGCCTTAATCATTTAATATGGGTTAAATATTAAGGATATTTGTCATCTAAATAAAACTATTCTCTTTCTCTTTAGATTTCTACTCCTGTTGATACTTCTACTCCATCGTCATCTACCCATCGCTCGGGTTTCTCCCTACTCTCCATCGTATCTAAACTATCCTTTGATTCTAGGGAAAATTATATGTCCTTGAATAAAAACTCATTGAAGTTGATGAAGTCATTTCTTTACATGAACAACTAGCCTCATACAGGAAACGCTACGATGATGCAACAAAAGTTCCTTGCAACATGGTTGCTACAATGACTCCTGAATTGCAGAGGTTCTATGTCGTCTACTGACAATTTTATATGAACAATGACCTTGTGGAAAAGTACCACAAGAGAGCTTTCCAATAATAAATTGAAGTGGTCAAGTCCCTCGAGGCTTTCAAGATGAAGGAGGGGGAGTCTGTATATAACCATGTACAAAAATGCAAAGATATGTGGATCGCCTTGTTAAGCTCAATGTGCATTTTGATATGGATTTGGATATTTACATGGTCTTAAACTCCTTTCCAAGTTGTTATGATCATTTTATGTTAGCTTATCATTTGAACAACATAAACCACATTGGCCCAACTCCACAACTAGTTACAAATTGCTGATTCGGGATTGAAGGGAAAGATTTCGACCCCTTATACTGATGTTCATGTTCTCTCCATTGAAAAGAAAAAAGGGAAGAAAAGGAAGGCTACTTCAAAAGCTAACTAGAAGAAGAAAGCACATGCACGTTCATCAAGCAATGGACAAAAGGTGAGGCCCAAATCATACATTCCGGCTATTAGTGACCCCAAAGTGGTTACATTTTACTATATGAATGATAAGGTCCATTGGAAGAAGAGCTGCCCCCAAATACGTAAAAGACATCAATGATGGCAAGGTGAAGCCATCATCAAAAGGTATATACACTATTCAAACAAATAACTCAGCATCTACTCGTTCCTGGGTCTTTGATACATGATGTGGCTTTCACATTAGTTCTGAAGTGTAGGGGCTAAGACAAAGTGAAGAGGTAGAGCATAAGAAGATAAATCTAATCATGAGCAATTGACAATTTTCTCCTGTGACAAAGATTGGGACTTATCAAATTATGCGTACTAGTGAAGTTAGTTTAGATTTGATAAATTTATGCTATTTGTCAGAAATGACATGAAACATAATTTCATTTCATGCATTATTTATACAAGGTTTTCGTTACTCGTTTAATGATTTGAACGATTCAATTATTGTTTATAAAAATGGTGTTTTTATATTTGAAGCTTTACCTTGTAATGGTGTGTATTAAATTGTGACTTGCATTGATAGCTTAGTCAATAGTGTATTTGTCACACCCCCGAACCATAAAAACAACGGTGGAAACATCTGGAGGTGGATGATGTCATGTGTAGTATCACAATAATTGCATCATAGTAATCAAAGTAAACACAACCATTACATTGCATACGAATATTTACATTTGTTTGAGAAGCATAGTTTGTATACATTAATATATGACAAAAGTAAAAGACGAGACTCCAAAATGCTCTGTCTTCTCCAAAAGCTGGCAAGAGTATGTGTCTATTGTTGTCCTGAGAATACAAGCAATTTTGAAAACATATCAGCAAAAAGCTGGTGAGTTCATAAGAATGTTTTTGTAATGGAGACTAGTCATTAAATTTGTATAAAATGTTATCGGCTATGAAGAGTAAGTATGATTCGTTTTGAAACCCCTGGCTACTACCAGTATGTAAAGTAAGTTTTGTTTGAAAACTATGGTTACTACAAGTTATGAAAAGTACTGAGGTTTAACCTAGAAAATCCCTTATTTTCCCTTATGTGTGAGTTGCTGCTTTAATGTTTCTGAAATGGTAAGGCATAAATATAATCCATATTCATGTGATTAAAGCAATGGTTTGTAAGAGGTGTATTATTACATAAATGCTTTGTACTATTGGCGAGTTTTTTCAACATACTTAAACTTGATACGACGTGAAACAGACGCTGATATCCTTTATGACATTTGTCACCCGTACACCTGCTGGTCCGACTGTACCTACCAGCCAGGTGCGCGATAGTCAGTGTTGTATAGATCTATACACAAAAGCCACGCTTTCCCTCCAGGAAACTCTGGTTCATAACGGTAGTCCTCCACTTAGTTAACATTGTAAGTGTCCAAGGATATGTTTCCCACATATGTTAACGAAATTACGAGTAATAATATGAAAAACATAATGTTCTTTTGTATTTGAACTCGAGATATGTCTTGTAGAGTAAAAATAATTATACTTAAATAATTATTAACTATTGTACTCTTGTAATGTGTCTTAAACTAAATCTGTCATAGTTTATGTGATCAACCATGTAAATAGTTCGTATTTAAAATGGGTAAAGAAGTTCCCAAACTATACCAATTATAGTTTGACTGAAAAGTTATGTTCGTGGTATGTTCTAAAAACTATGCAATTATGATTAGATAGTGACCCTCATGCTCTGCATATTACAAGAGGGATACAATATCTAAATGATTTATGAAAATCCATTAAACTGTGTCAGTTACATAAGTTTTACTTGTTGAAAACATTATGTTTTAGTTCACAAAAATCCTTGTGCTTGGCTTGTATTCTCCCCCCCTCCCCAAATGAAAACATTTTAAAACATTAAAACTGTAGCAGTATGAACTCACTGTTTGACGTAGAATTCGAATGTAAGGATTTGTCGAGTATAAACTGAAGGTTCGAATGCAAATGGATCCAATTAACATATATTAACACATATATGTATTAGATTAGGGTATTTCATGACTAAACATGATGGCAAACCACTCTAAGGACCTGGAAATGCTTAAACTAATTGTCGGAACCATATATGATCGAATGAGAAAGTTATACGGCCACCCTCTGTGTATGTACGGCCGTGGGTGTACGGCCCATGAGTGTACGGTCGTACACTTATGATAAGGAGTGTTTTTGAGGTGTTTCCAAGGTTCTACTAGCATCCAAAGAGTGTTCTAGGTCCCATACTTAGTGGTTATGCAAGTTTAAGGCAAAATATGAACATCAAAGTGGGTGTACGACCCTAAAGGTGTGTGTGCGGCCGTACACTCTCCATGTTCATGACCAAGATGTCGATTTTGAGGTGTATCAAGGCTAATACCAAGTCCAACTTGAAGATATGGGCCAAACTCTCACCTTGGAGAGCCTTTAAGGTGTGTATGGTCATCCTTATGAAGGTGTGCGGCTGTACACCTTCAAGGATGAAGCACAAGGCTAAAACATGAATCTCATTCATTTAAAATAATCATTTAAAATAATCATTTTATTCTTAGAAACGCTTGTTAAAAATCTCATTCATAGTCGAATTACAAAACATAACTCCATTTGCACTTGCATAGAAAACCAGGATCCTCCAAAATATGACTCTTTCTCTGGTGTGTACAATCAAGCCGGTGCCGTCCCGTGATACTGAAAGAAACCTGAAAAACATCACACAAAACACTGTAAGCACGAAGCTTAGTGAGTTCCCCAAAATACCACACATAACACATATTAGCCACTCGAGGCTATAACTCTATGGGTCCGTGCACCCAGACTCTGTGAACCCTCAGGTTCTAACTCTGGGAACCTTCTGGTTCCAACTCTATAAACATGCACAGCATAAATCACATAGATGTAATGCAGTACAACACATCACGTACATATAGCATACAAATACTCTGATCACATAACTCTGGTTACCTACTCGAGGTAAAGTATAGTGAGAAGACTCACCTGGCAAGCAAAAAGCAGACATCCCCACACTTAAATCTCGAACTCGCCACCGCCTAACACGTAAGGCAAATACTCTCATGAATATCACTCTCGAGACTAGAATCAATCCTCTGATGGCACCCTCTTAAGGGTAAAAGACTATTTTACCCCTCGCTTGGCCCAAAGGCCACATCGCTGACCAAACCCTAAAAGTCAACGGCCAACCCTTGGTCAAAATCAAAGTCCTTAGTCAAAGTCAACCCCTGACTGACCCTACTCGCCGAGTCAACCCTGTGGCTCGTCGAGTTCCCATAATCAGAACTTCACTCAATCCGCGACCTAACTCGTCGAGTCACCCCGAGACTCGCCGAGTCCAACAAATCTGAGTCCACTCGCACACAACTCACCAAGTCATCCCTCGACTCACCGATTCTCGAATCAACCAGAGAATATCGGGACCCTTCGACAAGACTCGCCGAGTCTAAGGCTATCATCAACCTACTCGCCGAGTTGTTCTTCCAATTCGCCGAGTCCCAGCTCATCTTCAAGCAACTCGTCGAGTACACCCATGTGACTCGCCGAGTACCACCGGTCTGAATCCATTCAGAAGCATTCCAGGCCATGCAACTGCTCCAAAACATAGGTCTAGCCTCCTACCACTCATCCATCACGTAAAGTGGCAAACTTTACGTGAATCCAAAGAGATCTAGGCCGTTTGCACATTGGGCTAGGGTTTGGGACATGTAAGCTTCACTAAACACTCCAACACAGGGACTTTCATGCTCTCTGATTCTTCTCCCTTCCAGATCTGAGGTAGAAACCTCAGATCTAACCTCTAGACTTCCTATTTCATCCATAGACAAATTCCCACAAACCCCAAAATGAAGAAACAACATAACAACAGCCCAATAACGAGATATTACCTCTAAGAGATGCCCCAACTGCAATGTAATTCGAATCCAAGAAAAGCCCCTTGCTCCAAGCCTTCAATCTCCCAAAATTCCTTCAACAATTACTTCTCCAAGCTCCAATCCACTCAACAATGGTGCTTCTCCGCGATTTAGGGTTTTCTGGGGCTCAAGGGGTGATAAAGAGGCTGGGAGGAAAACATAATGATCTTTATATAAGGCTCAACCCCGAGAATTAGGGTTTTCTCCACTCAGCGCCTACTCGCCGAGTCCATCTCACTGACTCGCCGAGTCGGCTACTTAACACGCGACCAAGTCGCGACTCTACTCGCCGAGTCCATCCATGGACTCGCCGAGTCACTCTTTCACAACTTACTCTTTTAGCCCCTTCAACTCTACTCTTGATATTTCGGGATGTTACAATTCTCCCCCACTTAAATTAGGCTTCGTCCTTGAAGCCTACAATAACTCAACTCCATAAATACTCCCACAACGTGCCACCTGGCCTTAATCGGACCAGGTCTCACAAGGCATACCCATCGAAACTCGAACACACTTTCCCTTTCCTTACGGTGTCTTGACCACTGTCTCGAACCGGGCACCGGATGTACCCTCTGATAACCACACTCAAGGATCCGAGAATTACCCATGAAGTATCACTGCCCCAAATCTCAAAAATCACTCGACCCATAAGGGTTAGAAGCCATGAACCATCGGATCCCCGATCCGAATCCCACTCTATCCAATCCGTGACGACGGAAAGACCCACTCTTCAATCCCAGAGCAACTCCCGTGAGTCCTCTTCTTGTAATCACACACCCATGTTGTACCAACCTTCGCACTCTCGGGTTAGGAAAACCCATCACACTGACGACATCTCTAATATCCCCAGGAGAAACCACCACTACGTACACAACCCTTGATCAGAATCAAGCTGGGAGTCCCAAACTCCATCCCAGCATCCATCCTGAGACTCTTGGCTCTACACCTGTGGAATCCCTTCCGCGTCCTCAGCAGACATCCCATCATGATGTCATTCCATACCACTGTCATAGACACAGTGTTCGACCACTATACTCCAAATCATCCATTCTCACTACAACTTCCATTTCCGCGAATCAACACTTTCCCCAGCAAATGAGGGTCCGACACTTCCTCCCATACAACAGCTTAAAGGGTGGCATACCAATGCACTAATGATGGCTGTTGATATAGGATAACTCAACCAAGGATAAATACGTGCCGCAACTCCCTCCGAAATCTAATACACATGCCCGAAGCATGTCTTTGAGCGTCTGAATTGTTCGCTCCCTATGAGGTGTTCTCAGACATCATCATGATAAGCTCTAGCTCATTTCTCATATCCCTCTTCGAGACTGAGCACCAGGTCAGCTTTTGACTCCACAGCTGAGCCTCCAAAGGTCACCCATATCATGATCCAAATATCCCACTAACTTGCTCCCCGTGACCACTATCCCGGCCCCGTGACACGCAAGTCACGAAATTCTCTTTTCCTTATGCGAGAAAATACAATCCAACCGAGGATCATCTCAACTCTGATCTCTGGTTTCTGCTGCGCATATCCCTTGCGCATCTCACCACATTTCCCGACAGAGATGGGGACCCCAGTCTCGCCCCCGGTCCAACATCCAGGCTCCAAAAACTCAATACTAGGGCTACTCAAGCCCAAAACTCTTCCACATCATACACTGATCGGAGAACATTCCATCATCACACTCTCTTGCCATCTAGTGAGTACTACGGCTCCCTGCGGTATCACAACACCCTCTGACTAGTGAGTACTATGGCTCCCCGCAGTATCACAACACCCTCTGACTAGTGAGTACTATGGCTCCGCGCAGTATCACAACACCCTCTGACTAGTGAGTACTACGGATCCCCGCAGTATCACAACACCCTCTGACTAGTGAGTACTACGGCTCCCCGCAGTATCACAACACCCTCTGACTAGTGAGTACTACGGCTCCCTGCAGTATCACAACACCCTTTGACCCCACTAGCTCGTGCTCCGTAGACTATCATAGGCGGCTACCCATACTCGTCTCGAATATTCATCACAGACTCTGGAGGCTATTGACATAACAGATGCCCACCCTTGCGAAGATCCACTCTCTCAAATAATCTCCCTGGATGCCCATACTCGAAGGGCTCTCACTAGATCCATAGATACCTGATATACCACAAGTCGTCTCAACTCAAGATTCGCGAGTAACTCCGAAATAAAGATTATCTTACCCGGATACCTCGGAATACCCCAGCAGAACATCACAAGATCCTGCCACAACCACTAATCTCCTGCCCCAAGCATCATATAGACACAATAATACGTTTCCTCTGAACCCCAGAAATAGATCGACATTTTTTTCCACATTGCAACTTTGGTGCATCCAATTTCTCAATTGGAATACGAGAAAATGCTAACGCTACGAAATACACTGATAATTCTCCGAAACCCTTTTTCCCGCTGCTCAAAATCCAAACAAGGATATGTTGGATTAGGTGTCTAAGCCCATAACTATAATTGGTATGTACTTGAATTGATAGCAGCACAGTCCTTTTGGGTTGCCCTTAAACCTAGCAACCGGACAAGGAAATTATGAAAGGAGAGATATTAATTTATTATAAGATTAATAAATTAATATAAATGAATTAATATGTTAAAAGATTAATATATTAATAAGAAATCATTTGGTTTAATTAGTTGTTAGCCAGAAATTAATTAGAATTAATTTCGGGGTTAAAAGAATTAATTATAAGGTGCTGGGACTAGTTTGCAATTATCTAATAGTTGAGTGGAAGGCTCTAGAACCCCCTTGGATAAGGGTGGACGAAATCTTTAGGGGAAACCCTAATAATTTCGTCCATAGGGGCTTGGATAAGGCCCTTGGGTTTGCCTAGGCCCTAAGCAAAGGATAACTAGGGTTTTCCTAAACCCTAGATCCCTCAGCTATATAAGGAGCCTCCTGGTTCATGTTTTGGTCACTCTTTTCTTTGGAAGAAACCCTAAGGGCCGAAATTTTGCATACTCCCTCTTCCCTCTCTCCTCTAATTTCTTCTTGCTAGTTTGGGTGTGATTCCATTAGAGGCATTACACTTGTGGTGCTAAGCTTCCAAAAAGATCAAGATCAAGATCAAGGGAATCATCAATTGTTTACTATAACAATTGAAAGGTATGTAATTACTAAACCCTAGTTTGTAGATTTCGATTATAGCCTCTCTCCTCTAGGGTTCTTGTTTTGCAATTCAAAGTTGTATGTTCAATAGATAAAACATAGATCCAAAGTAGGTTGCATGGGAACTTAGGAATTGTTTTTCTAGTTTATTTGTTTTACCTAAAACCCATCAGTGGTATCAGAGCCTTTGTTTGTTTTAAATTGAATTGTTATAATTGTTGAATTGCAAACTAGGGTTTATAACTATTAAACCCTAAAGGCCATTTTTTCAACTTTAGGGTTGTGGATCAAAGGATTTTTGAAAACCCTAGCCTCCAAAGAACCCTAATCGAAATTAGGGTTAGGGTTTTGAAAACCCTAGCCTACTCCCTTGGAAATTTCGAAATATGCTATAAAGATTAGGGTTTCTTTGTTTTGGATAATAGTTGCCTTATTGGATAATTGAGAAAAATAAGGAAATTATCCTATCCCCATATTTTCGAAATCTAGAAGGGATATGGATTAGGATTAAATTAATTGTTTAATTTAATTAGATAATCCTTACAAGATTTAATAAATTAATTAAAAGTTAATTAATAGATAAATATTAAATCTAATTAATTGGTTTATTTAAATTTAAAATTTAATAGTTTAAATTTCGAAAAAAAATTTATATAAACCCTTGAGTTTTAAAATGTTTTAAAACACATCTTATATATATTATAATTAAAAGTTAAATATTATATATATATATATATATATATATATATATATATATATATATATATATATATATATATATATATAAGAATATGGTCAGTCAAATCGCTAGTATGCCTCATTCACGAAGCTAGTCTATAAGGGGGGTATAAGGAAATTGCCTATAAAATGGTAGTTGAATGGGTGTCCACTCTCACCCACCGCTTCCTTGATTAGTGGAGGGTCGTTAGCAGAACGGATTTGATAGGACAACTACTCCTCATTAAAAGTATAATGCTATTAAAGAAAGTACTAGAACACTATTTTTCAAAATCCCAACTCTAGTTACTTTAGGAAAAATGTGAAAAGTATGCCAATCCATGAAATTGCACATTATGCTTTATTGGTCGTTAGTGGAGCGTGTGTGGTTAACCGGCACACTAAAACGCACTAATAAAGATTAGTAATGGGTATCTTATAATTATCATTTTGATGGAGCGTGTGTGGTTTCCCGGCACATCAATAGTTAATGATAAAGACAATAAGGTTACCAAGCACATTTGCATGGTTATTCACATCTAGTTTGTGATCCTCGGTATCCCAGTCACAAATAGTAGAGCATAATCCGAGATTAAAACATGCCATTAAATCGTTTTAATGTATCTCAAAAGAATTAGGAATTTCACTTCGTTTATTTTGTCTAATGGTGAAATTGGTGAATCGTCATTCACCTACCTTTATGAGATTTGAACTTGGATCTCGGCATCCCATTTCTAAGTTGTAAATCATCATAGTTGGGTCCTAACCTTGATATGATATCTTTGGGTTATTATATTGAGGTGTCTTGGAATCTAACTAAAACTATCTTTCTTTTCAGATGTCTACTCCTGGAAACACTTCTGCTTCATCATTCTCCAACCACAACTTCTCTCTACTAAACATCTGCTCCAAAGTCGTTATGGATGGCTCCAACTATAACGATTGGATGCGTAACATCAAGATGGCGCTTAGATTTGAGGACAAAGAGTATGTCCTTGAAAAGGAGCTCAAAGAACTTGATGAGTCAAAAGCCACTCCCGAAGAGTATGCTGCCTACAAGAAACACTATGATGATGCTACCAAAGTGGCATGCATCATGGTTGCAACCATGTCCCCAGAATTGCAGAGGTACTATGAGGACTACTGGCCTTTTGAGATGAACAAGGACCTTATGGAAAAGTACCATAAGTGAGCTCGTCAAGAAAAGTTTGAGGTAGTCAAGTCACTCATGGCTTGCAAGATGAAAGAGGGGGAATCAGTTGTATCTCATGTGCAAAGAATGCAACGCTACATAGAGCGTTTGGTCAAGCTCAACATTCACTTCGATGAGGAATTGGCCATTGACATGGTCTTGAACTCGTTGCCTGATTGTTATGGTCAGTTTATCTTAACTTACCATTTGAACAACACTGAGCAGACTTTGGCCCAATTGCACAACTTGTTGCAGACAGCTGAGGTAGGGATGAAGGGTAAAAGTATACCCTCCACACCTACAATTGCCCCTGTCTTGGCCATTGGACAGGGTAAGGGGAAGAAGAGGAAAGGCCCTCCCAAGAAAAACTGGATGAGCAAGGCTCAAGCTGTGTCATCTAGTAATGGCCCGAAGGCTAAGCCCAATGGTTCCACTCCCCATGTTTCTGATCCAAAAGAGGCCACTTTCTTTTACTGCAATCAAAAGGGGCATTGGAAGAGATCTTGCCCACAATATCTGCAAGATATCAAGGATGGCAAAGTGAAGCCATCCTCGGCAGGTATTTACACTATTTATGCCAATAACTCATTATCTTCTCGTTCATGGGTCCTTGATACAGGATGTGGTTTTCATATCTGTTCTGATTTGCAAGGGCTAAAGGAAAGTGAGGAGATAGAGCATGGGAGGATAAACTTGATCATGGGGAACAGAAAGTCTTCACCAGTGACCAAGATCAGAGTTTATCAATTATTGCTTAGTAATGATGTTAGATTAGACTTAATAAATTGTTGCTATTCGTCCGAGATGACGAGAAACATTATTTCATTTCATGCACTATTCACACAAGGTTTTAAATATTCTTTTAATGATTTGAATGGTTCAATTTCTGTTTATAAGAATGGTGTTTTTGTGTTTGAAGCTTTACCTTGTGATGGTGTGTATGAAACAGTGACTTGTGTTGATAGCTTAGGAAATAGTGTACTTAATATTGACTTGTCTAATAGTGTAGACAAGGCATGCTTGTGGCATTGTCGTCTTGGACACATTAACAAGAAACGCATAGCCCAACTCCAAAAGGATGGAGTGTTGGAATCATTTGACCTAAAATCAGATGATATGTGTGAATCTTGTCTTTTGGGAAAGATGACAAAATCACCATTCACAGGGTCTTGTGAAAGAGATGAAGGTTTGTTGGATCTCATACACACAGATGTGTGTGGGCCCTTCAGATCAACCACAAGGGATGCTAATCGATTTTATGTGACTTTCACTGACGATTATAGCAGATATGGTTACATCTACTTGATCAAACATAAGTCAGAAACCTTTGAAAAGTTCAAAGAGTTTAAGCATGAAGTCGAAAATCAATTGGGCAGAAAGATCAAGATACTTAGATCCGATAGAGGCGGGGAGTATCTTAGTACCGAGTTCAACGACTATCTGAAAGAATGTGGGATAGTCTCACAATTGACTCCTCCTAGGACACCACAGTTAAATGGTGTAGCTGAGAGGCGTAATCGAACCTTGTTAGACATGGTTCGTTCTATGATGAGTCGTGCCTCACTTCATATTCACTTCTGGGGGTATGCCTTAGAGACAGCCGCCCACATCCTCAATCTTGTCCCTACAAAGAAGTTTACCAAAACACCTCACGAAATGTGGACATGGAAAGTTCCCTCGTTAGCACATATTAAAGTCTGGGGTTGTGAAGCTTTCGTAAGATGAGAGACTCACAACAAGCTAGCAGCTAGAAGTGAGAAATGTGTTTTCATTGGTTACCCAAAGTAGTCTTTTGGATTTTGTTCTACAGACCTAGTGAAAACGTGGTGTTTGTAGCTCGAAGAGGAGTCTTTTTGGAAAGAGAGCTCATATTCAAAGAGAACAGTGGGAGTACCATTAACCTTGAAGAGATTCAAGAATCAGCCAATGAAGGAACCTTAGATGACACTAGCACTCAACCAGAGGAAACAGTCCCTGTTGAACCGGTTGATAAATCATTACCGCTTCGAAGATCCACTAGGGTGAGTGTGCCACCTGAGTTGTATGGTTTTCGTATTACTTCAGATGGTGACACATTCATAAGTGACAGAACACTGGTAAACTTAGATGAACCAGTCACTTATAAGGAAGCAATGGCAGGCCCAGAGGCTTCCAAGTGGAAAGAAGCAATGGACAGCGAGATTAAGTCCATGTATGACAACCAAGTTTGGAATTTGGTTGATAGTGCACCAGGTCGGAAGATAGTTGGGTGCAAATGGATCTTCAAGAAGAAGACAGACATGGATGGGAATGTGCATACGTTCAAGGCTCGACTGGTTGCAAAAGGTTTCACTCAAACCCCAGGGGTTGACTATGATGAGACTTTTTCACCGGTGGCTAAGATTAAGTCTATTAGGATATTGCTCGCCATAGCTGCCTTTCATGACTATGAAATTTGGCAGATGGATGTCAAGACTGCCTTCCTTAACGGGAAGTTGGCTGAGGATGTTTACATGAGTCAGCCAGAGGGTTTTGTTGATGCAAAGTTTCCCAATAGGGTATGCAAGCTTGAGAAATCCATTTATGGATTGAAACAAGCATCTCGCAGTTGGAATCTTTGCTTCCATGAGAAAGTCAAAGAGTTTGGTTTCTCTAGAAGTGAAGATGAGTTTTATGTGTATATCAAGGCTAGTGGGAGTATAGTAACTTTTCTGGTGTTATATGTCGATGACATATTACTCATTGGTAACGACGTTCCAACCTTGAATGAAGTTAAGTCTTGGCTTGGAAAGTGTTTTGCCATGAAAGACCTAGGAGAAGCCGCCTATATTCTGGGGATTAGAATATTGAGAGATAGAAAGAAGAGACTAATTGGACTTAGTCAGAGCACATACTTGGATAAGGTACTAAAGTGGTTTAGTATGGAAAATTCCAAGAAGGGAGAGCTACCTATCCAGAGCAATACCAAATTGAGTAAGACTCAATGCCCGAGTACAGATGAGGAAATAGATGACATGAGTCGTGTACCTTATGCTTCCGCTGTCGGATCGATCATGTACGCTATGACATGTACTCGTCCTGATGTGGCATTTGCTTTGAGCATGGTCAGTCGCTATCAGGGAAACCCAGGTAGAGCTCATTGGATAGCCGTGAAGAATATACTCAAATATTTGCGAAGAACGAAGGACTGGGTCCTTGTACTTGGCGGCAATGATACTTTGAGAGTAGATGGTTACAGTGATGCCAGCTTTCAGACGGATAGAGATAACTTCCGTTCTCAGTCAGGCTAGGTATTCTTATTAAATGGAGGAGCAGTTACTTGGAAGAGTTCCAAGCAAGATACGATGGCTGATTCTACTTGTGAATCAGAGTACATAGCAGCAAGTGAAGCATCGAAAGAAGCAGCTTGGTTGAGGAACTTCATCGAGGATCTCGGAGTTGTTCCAACCATCCAGGAGCCTATGGAACTATTTTGCGATAATGAAGGAGTGGTTGCCTTGACAAAGGAACCGAGAGATCATGGTAAAACCAGACATATCGACAGAAAGTACCATTTCATCAGACATAGAGTAGAAGAAGGCCATCTTATAGTGAAGAGGGTATCATCTGAAGATAACCCAGCTGATCCCCTCACAAAGGGTCTAAGTAGGGCTAAGCATATTCAGCATGCTCGGAGCATAGGACTGAAAGATGATATTAGTTTTAGTAGTTAGATTAGTTTTGTTCTGAAACTTGTAACAAAGTAAATGTAATTGACTTTTGGTGATTAAATAATAAAGTATTATTTATAAGTTTGGGTTCTACCTTTTGTCAATTGTTTATTATTGTGTTTCGTTATTTGCATGTTTTACTTCCCGAATAATAAGATTATTCAAACTCCACAGTCGCTCGTACTTTTGGAAGTAAGTAGTGAATCAAGATTGTCATGAACTGGATTGTAGATTGTCTAAGGATAGACATGGCAATAGATTTTGCTGCAACGTTCATGAGTACTCAGAAATTGAGATTTGAGTATTGGATAAACCCTCGCTCAGAGTATTACTTCATGGAATTCATCACGAGTAATACTGAGACGATAATATCTTATAATCTTGAAACAGAGATATATGAGTTGTAATTTGCAAGTCGGTTATGCATTGGTAATACGAAAACGCATCAGTAACTTGGTGTTATAAAACGTATTATCATGTATGATTTGATGAGTAAAAGATACAAGCATATGAGTCAATGTTTATTTGTTCCTTTTTCCTTAATGGGAAAAAGCAATATCTGTGGGCCCCTCGATGATTTGGTGTTGACTTATGTGCTGGGCCCAGCCAGGACTAAATTGATGTGTTCAATTAGAAGTCCTACATCATCACTAATCAGGAATCAGGAAACATAGATTCTGGACAAAGAGGTTGATTGCATTCCATGTCTTTTGTCTAGGGATATCTAACAGAACAAAGGATTATATGATCACTTATCTTAGGACACGTAACTGACTGGGTCAGAGTTCGGCAGCAGCTTTTTGGAAGCTACAATTTGCTGGTCAAATTTAGAAGGCATACTAGCAATTATAGTTATAGACTTATCCAAGTGGGAGACTGTTGGATTAGGTGTCTAAGCCCATAACTATAATTGGTATGTACTTGAATTGATAGCAGCACAGTCCTTTTGGGTTGCCCTAAAACCTAGCAACCGGACAAGGAAATTATGAAAGGAGAGATATTAATTTATTATAAGATTAATAAATTAATATAAATGAATTAATATGTTAAAAGATTAATATATTAATAAGAAATCATTTGGTTTAATTAGTTGTTAGCCAGAAATTAATTAGAATTAATTTCGGGGTTAAAAGAATTAATTATAAGGTGCAGGGACTAGTTTGCAATTATCTAATAGTTGAGTGGAAGGCTCTAGAACCCCCTTGGATAAGGGTGGACGAAATCTTTAGGGGAAACCCTAATAATTTCGTCCATAGGGGCTTGGATAAGGCCCTTGGGTTTGCTTAGGCCCTAAGCAAAGGATAACTAGGGTTTTCCTAAACCCTAGATCCCTCAGCTATATAAGGAGCCTCCTGGTTCATGTTTTGGTCACTCTTTTCTTTGGAAGAAACCCTACGGGCCGATATTTTGCATACTCCCTCTTCCCTCTCTCCTCTAATTTCTTCTTGCTAGTTTGGGTGTGATTCCATTAGAGGCATTACACTTGTGGTGCTAAGCTTCCAAGAAGATCAAGATCAAGATCAAGGGAATCATCAATTGTTTACTATAACAATTGAAAGGTATGTAATTACTAAACCCTAGTTTGTAGATTTCGATTATACCCTCTCTCCTCTAGGGTTCTTGTTTTGCAATTCAAAGTTGTATGTTCAATAGATAAAACATAGATCCAAAGTAGGTTGCATGTGAACTTAGGAATTGTTTTTCTAGTTTATTTGTTTTACCTAAAACCCATCAGGATACGCATACCGACCCGGGAGTTGGCTGCCCAATCATTCTCTATCTACTTGCCCCAACACTGACCAATACCAGATTCCTGGCCAATAAACACCTATCGTGGAGACATTCATCCTTCTCAAACAAGTACTTCCCGCATTAACTCACTCTGACCCCCTTTCCTCGATCACCGACATCTCTGGTCTCATGATTTCTTACCGCATATCTCTATACTCCACTTATAACTGCTCTTGACAAATCTCTGCTTTCTTACATACGGCACCCGGTTCTCCCCCACTTAGGGTTCGTACCATCACCAAATAGCACACAACCAACCCATAACTATTTTCTCCAGCAAAATCGCACCTGCCCCTGGAAAGTGCTACACAACGCCCGATAATCCCCCTTAAGGAAATGAATCGACCTCATATACTCTGAACCTCTGATGAACTCCTCAAGAACTTCTCGTCACGTCTACCTCTAGTTGTTCCAAATCTCATACCAATCTAGTACCAAACAACTCAACTGCTCAATAACATCCGTGGCTCATAGACTAAACCATAAAATCATCGTACCCCTCACCTCAACTTATCAACCAACGCTCCAACACTGGGATCATCCCAAGAATAGGGACCCACCCCCATATTCAACACCCCATGGATAGAAAACTCTCTGCACCACTGAACTCGACTGAACTCCCCACTGATACCACTACAATACATCCTACTATACTGAAATAAGTGTAGTGTGGTCCTCGACTATCTCAGTCCCAACTGACTATCTGCTCATGATAAATCACTGCCTCGCGGCACACATGCTACCTGATACTCTGGTAGGAAATCATCATCAATGACGACCTGCATGGTTTACCCCTAAACCCAAAACTAAAACATCATGCTTCTCATATTTTTCACACGAACATAATCAGTACCTCCCAGATCATAGGAGGTGACATCTCCTTTATCGACTGATCGCTCAACTCAGATCGAAATTCTAACTTCTCACCGACTCCTTACTAAAATACTCTGAGGGGCTCTCGATCTCCCTCTCAAGGGACGCCTCTTCGAACTTACTCATGACCGGATAACCGGAGAACCACAAACATCATTCACTACGAACCATGGTACTCATTCCATGACATCTCTTCTCAATATGCCCTGGTGTATGGTACCCTAACCATAACATCACTCCCCAATCCGCTCCGATGTATGGTACTCGGACCATAACATCACTCCTCAATCCGCTCCGATGTATGGTACTCGAACCATAACATCACTCCTCAATCCGCTCCGATGTATGGTACTCGAACCATAACATCACTCCTCAATCCGCTCCGATGTATGGTACTCGAACCATAACATCACTCCTCAGTCCGCTCCTTAGAACCTTCAGAATACTCCCTGTATCAATTATGGGTCCTCTGCTTTCAGTAGTACGGGCCCATACTACCTGCCACATCTACCCATACTTTCCACAGAGACCATCCCAGAGCTTCTAAGTAGCTGCTCGACCTGCTTTTTCACCAATCCCATCGCGCGTGCTCGCTCCCCAGCGAAATTCTCTACTCTACAAGTGCACTCATCTGGCTAGGGTTACTCCCTAGGCTCTTCCGTTTTCCTCCCACTTCTTTGCTATCAGCTGCTGAAGAGCTCCTAATGATGCCAACCATCTACCTCCTGAATATCATCATATTCACTTGGTAGCCGACTCCCATCATCGAGAGTTCCACAAAGCACAAAACAAGCAGCATTCAAGCATCGAAGAATACATAGGACTCCCTCTCTGTGATAACTCCACCTTCTCTGCTCATCCTCGAAAGTACCACCGAAATCTGTAACATAACTTGTTTAAAATCTCATTCATAGTCGAATTACAAAACATAACTCCATTTTCACTTGCATAGAAAACCAGGATCCTCCAAAATATGACTCTTTCTCTGGTGTGTACAATCAAGCCGGTGCCGTCCCGTGATACTGAAAGAAACCTGAAAAACATCACACAAAACACTGTAAGCACGAAGCTTAGTGAGTTCCCCAAAATACCACACATAACACATATTAGCCACTCGAGGCTATAACTCTATGGGTCCGTGCACCCAAACTCTGTGAACCCTCAGGTTCTAACTCTGGGAACCTTCTGGTTCCAACTCTATAAACATGCACAGCATATATCACATAGAAGTAATGCAGTACAACACATCACGTACATATAGCATACAAATACTCTGGTTACCTACTCGAGGTAAAGTATAGTGAGAAGACTCACCTGGCAAGTAGAAAGCAGATATCCCCACACTTAAATCTCGAACTCGCCACCGCCTAACACGTAAGGCAAATACTCTCATGAATATAACTCTCGAGACTATAATCAATCCTCTCATGGCACCCTCTTAAGGGTAAAAGACTATTTTACGCCTCTCTTGGCCCAAAGGACACATCGCTGATCAAACCCTAAAAGTCAACGACCAACCCTTGGTCAAAATCAAAGTCCTCAGTCAAAGTCAACCCCTGACTGACCCTACTTGCCGAGTCAACCCTGTGGCTCGTCGAGTTCCCATAATCAGAACTTCACTCAATCCGCGACCTAACTCGTCGAGTCACCCCGAGACTCGCCGAGTCCAACAACTCTGAGTCCACTCGCACACAACTCACCAAGTCATCCCTCGACTCACCGATTCTCGAATCAACCAGAGAATATCGGGACCCTTCGACAAGACTCGCCGAGTCTAAGGCTATCATCAACCTACTTGCCGAGTTGTTCTTCCAACTCGCCGAGTCCCAGCTCATCTTCAAGCAACTCATCGAGTACACCCATGTGACTCGCCGAGTACCACCGGTCTGAATCCATTCAAAAGCATTCCAGGCCATGCAACTGCTCCAAAACATAGGTTTAGCCTCCTACCACTCATCCATCACGTAAAGTGGCAAACTTTACGTGAATCCAAAGAGATCTAGGCCGTTTGCACATTGGGCTAGGGTTTGGGACATGTAAGCTTCACTAAACACTCCAACACAGGGACTTTCATGCTCTCTGATTCTTCTCCCTTCCAGATCTGAGGTAGCAACCTCAGATCTAACCTCTAGACTTCCCATTTTATCCATAGACAAATTCCCACAAACCTCAAAATGAAGAAACAACATAACAACAGCCCAATAGCGAGATATTACCTCTAAGAGATGTCCCAACTGCAATGTAATTCGAATCCAAGAAAAGCCCCTTGCTCCAAGCCTTCAATCTCCCAAAATTCCTTCAACAATTACTTCTCCAAGCTCCAATCCACTCAACAATGGTGCTTCTCCGTGATTTAGGGTTTTCTGGGGCTCAAGGGGTGATAAAGAGGCTGGGAGGAAAACATAATGATCTTTATATAAGGCTCAACCCCGAGAATTAGGGTTTTCTCCACTCAGCGCCTACTCGCCGAGTCGGCTACTTAACACGCGACCAAGTCGCGACTCTACTCGCCAAGTCCATCCATGGACTCGCCGAGTCACTCTTTCACAACTTACTCTTTTAGCCCCTTCAACTCTATTCTTTATATTTCGGGATTTTACACATCCTGATATTTCTGATCCATTCATTGAAGTTGGATCCATCAAAAGTGATTTTCCCACACAAATTCATAAGGGTAAAGGAGCCATTAGGATTAGAGCCAGAAGCAGCGTTGTTTGAACACATCTGAGTAAGAAGAAAGACAAGATTAGTTTAGATATTAATTTAGTCCTTAATAAAACACCCAAATGTATTATTAAGGCTAGGATCCAATCACAATATATTATTCTTAGAAGAGGTATGTCGTAATCTAAGTAAGAACATATTTGAAAGGTAGGTGAATGACAATTCACCAATTTCCACCAAAAATGAAATATTAATATATTAAGTTTTTAAGTTGGTTCTTAGAAATTCCTAGATTCTTTTGATATTCAATGAACTTTTCAAAGGCATGTTTCAATCTCGAGTGTGCCCTCCAAGTTTTGTGACTGTGATACCGAGGATAACAAAATGAGGTGTGAAGTAACCATGCAAATCACTTGGTACCCTCAATGATTATTACTCAATCGATGTGTCGGTTAACCACACGCACTCCACCGACCTATAATAAACTTTAAGTCACACTTTACCTACCTTGTTAAGTTCAAGTTAGTGTATCGGTTAACCACACACACTCCACTAACGACATAAACAAAGTGGAAAGTGTAATTTCACGGATTAGGACCTTATTCACATTTTCCTAAAGTAACTAAGATTAGGAATTTAATTAAAGCATTTAGTTACTTTATAATTATCACTATACTTTTAATGAGAATTTATAAGTCCTTGTCCTTCCCCTTCGGCTAACAACCCTCCACTGATCAAGAAAGCGGTGGGTGAGAGTGGACACCCATTAAGTTGTCATCTTATAGGCAACAACCTTATACCTCCCTTATAGATTGGCTTCGTGAATGAGGCGTACTAGCGGTAAGACGACTTGATCTTATATATATATATATATATATATATATATATATATATATATATATATATATATATATATATATATATATATGTGTGTGTGTGTGTGTGTGTGTGTGTGTATGTGTGTGTGTGTATATATATATATATATATATATATATATATATATATATATATATATATATATTCTTAACTTATAATATTATAAATTATAAGGGTTGAATTTTAACTTTTAAAATTCTAAGGGTTGGAACTAAAGTTTTAATCATTACTTTACTTGCTCCAAAACTTGAGGGCAAGTTTTGTAAACTTTCAAAACTTTTCATTTCTTATAATTTATGAATTAATTTAGTATTAAAAATGAAGACTCTTCATTTTTATAACCCTTGAGTCTTCATTTTTATAACCCTTGTGTTCTTTTAATGGTTTTTATTAAAGTGTGACATTTGGTTTTCCATAACTTGCAGACAAGTTATGGAATCCATTAAAACACATAGTGGTCATGAATTAAACTACTAAGTAGGTTACAAACAATTCCTATGATCATCTAATCTTCATAAGTTCAAGAACATGAATATGAACATTTCAAGAATCATAAATTACTCATAAAACTTGTAATTTTTGATAATTGTCATTGTAAATGGATTAGAATACACATTACACCATCTAAAACAAGCTTTAAAACACCACAACAGTTTAGGGTAATGTTTCTAGTCCATTTCCAACAACAAAAGTTGAAAATCTGCTGTTAGGGCCTCCTACTCGTCAAGTGCATGAACCTACTCGACGAGTAGGATGAATTTTTACTTGGACTTGTTGAGTCCCCCCATGGACTCATCGAGCCCCTCCATGGACTTGGCGAGCCCACTGCTAAGACAGCAAGCAACTTCAATTTTTAACACATTTTTGCACAAATAACAAACAAACAAGCCTAGTCTCTGATACCACTGATGGGTTTTGAGCATTCTAACACTTCCTAAGTGTACATGCAACCTTAATAAACCTTGGATCAATGTTTGTCTTGTTGTTGATTTTGATTCCTTAAAACCTTGTGACCCTAGCACCCCAAGTGTGATGCCTCAAATGCTTCACACAACACCAAATGCTATGGAGTAAAATTGGAGAGAAAGTATAACACTTAAAAATCGGCTCTAGCCTTCTTGTTCTACTTAGTGTAACCGATTTTGGGAGATGTCACATGGTTATATAGTTTTTTGCATTAGGTAAACCCTAATGTAACATGACTCTTCATTTCCATGATACATGGATTAACTCCATGGAGCATCTTATGGGTGGAACCCAACTTGATAATCCATGGAGCCTCTTAGCCCACTATTTAAGTTATGGATGATTTACATAATCAACCCATATATTTAATTAGTTATCTTTTGATCACTCAATTAATTCTAAATCAATTCTTGATCAAACTAATTAAATAATATTATTAATATATCAAAATTTATAATATATTAATAAACCATAAGTGTTATTTCTCTTATTTATTTTATCCAGTGCATGGTGTCATGCAACAAAAAGAGACCATACCGGGTCGGGTCAAGTACATACCAAAAATAATTATGGACTTAGACACCATACACAACAAAAATATAGGTCACCAGTCAATATGGTATAGTGTCATGGTAATGCCTACAGAAGACATATGGGTCATGGGTGTGATTGTAATAGCTATGGATGACATTTGAGTCATGGTGTGCTTATATTTTTCATGGGTCATTGTGGTTTTTGCTTATAATAGTGTCATGGTAAAACTCATGGATGACATATAAGTCATTAGTCAATATGGTAGTTGCTTATAGTGTCATGGTAAGACTCATGGATGACATATGTGTCATGGGTGTGATCATAATACCCATGCATGATATTTAGGTCATAGGTAAATGTGGTAGTTGGTTATAGTGTGATGGTATCACCCATGGATGATATATGCGTCATGGGTTGCTTATACGGTTCATGGGTCAACATGGTAGTTAATTGTAGTAGGGTCATGGTAACATGCATTGATGCCATCTTAGTCATTGGTCAATATGGTATAGTGTCATGGTAACACCCATGGACGACAAAGGAATCATGGGTGTGATGGTAATACCTATGGATGACATTTAGGTCGCATGTCCATTTGTTAGTTGGTTATGGTCTGAGGGTAACACCCATGAATTACATATGGATCATGGGTTGTTTATATGAGTCATGGTTCAATGTGGTAGTTGCTTAAAATTGTTCCATGGTAATGCTTATGGATGACATATAGGTCATTGGTCAATATGGTAGTTTCTTGTAGTGTCATGGTAGCACCCATGGACGACATATGGGTCATGGATGTGATGGAAATACCCATGGATGACATTTGGATTGTAGGTCCATGTGCTAGTTCGTTATAGTGTGATGGTAACATCCATGAATTACATATAGGCCATGCACTTCTTATATGGGTCATGGATCAATGTGGTAGTCGCTTATAATAATGTCATGCTAATACTTATGAATGGCATATGGCTCATTGTTCAATACGGTAGTTGCTTATCGTGTCACGGGAACACCCATGGACAACATATGGGTCATAGGTGTGATGGTAATACCCATGAATGACATTTGGGTCTTAGGTCTATGTGGCAGTTTTTTATAGTGTAATGGTAACACCTATGGATGACATAGGGGTCATGGGCTGCTTGTATGGGTCATTAGTCAACGTGGTAGTTGTTTATAATAGTATCATGGTAATACTCATGGATAAGATATAGGTCATTGGTCAATATGGTATACTATAATGGTAACACCCATGAACGACATATGGGTCGTGGGTGTGATGGCAATACCCATCGATGCCATTTTAGATTATAGGTCTATGTGCTAGTTGGTTATAGTGTGAGGGTAACACCCATAGATGAAATATGGGTCATGGGCTTCTTATATGGGTCATGGAGCAATGTGGTAGTTTCTTATAATAGGGTCATGGTAATACTCGTGGATAACATGTGGGTCATTGGTCAATATCATATAGGGTCATAGAAAATGGAGCATAGGTTTGATGGTAATACCCATGGAAAACATTTGGGTCGTAGGTCCATGTTGTAGTTAGTTATAGTGTTAGGGTAACACCTATGGATGACATATGGGTCATGGGTTGCTTATATCGGTCACGGGTAAATGCAATATTTGCTTATAACAGTCTCATTGTATTACTCATGGATGACATATAGGTCATTGTTCAATATGGTAGTTTCTTATAGTGTCATGGTAACACCCATGGATGACATATGATTAATGGGTGTGATGGTAATACCCATTGATGATATTTGGGCCGTAGATCAATGTGCTAGTTGGTTATAGTGTTAGGGTAACACCCATGGATGACATATGAGTCTCGTGTTGCATATATGGGTCATAGATTAATGTGGAAGTTGCTTATAATAGTGCCATGTTAATACTCATGGATGACATATGGGGCATTAGTCAATATGGTATGTGCTTGTAGTTTATTCGTAACACCCATGCTTGTAGTCAATATGGTATGGGTTTGATGGTAATACTCGTGGATAACATTTGGGTCAAAGGCCCATGTAGTAATTAGTTATAGTCTTATGGTAAAAACCATGGATCACATATGGGTCATGGTCTGCTTATATGGGTCATGGGTCAACATGGTAGTTGCTTATAATAGTCGCATGCTAATACTCATGGTTGACGTATGGGTCATTGGTCGATATGGTATGTTGTCATGGTAACACCCATGGATGACATACGGGTCATGGGTGTGATGGTAATACCCATGGAGGACATTTGGGTCATATTTCCATGTGGTAATTTGTTATAGTGCGAGCGTAACACCGATGGATGACATATGGGTCATGGGTTAATGTGGTAGTTGCTTATAACAGTGTCATGATAATACTCATGGATGACATATTGGTAATTGGTTACTAGGATATAGTGTCATGGTAAAACCCATGGACGACATATGGGTTATAAGTGTGATAGTAATAACCATGGATGACATTTGGGTCACAGGTCCATGTGGTAGTTGGTTATAGTGTGTGCTTAACACCCATGGATAACCTATAGGACATGGGCTGCTTATTTAGGTCATTGGTCAATGTGGTAGTTGCTTATAATAGTGTCATGGTATTAATCATGGATGACATATAGGTCAATGTTCAATATGGTAGTCGCTCATAGTGTCATGGTAATAGCCATGGACGACATATGGGTCATGGATGTGATTGTAATACCTATGGATGACATTTCGGTTGTAGGTCCATGTGGTAGTTGTTTATGGTGTGATGGTAATACCCATGTATGACATATGGGTCATGCGCTGCTTATATGGGTCATGGGTCAATGTGGTAGTTGCTTATAATAGTGGCATGTTAATACTCATGTATGACATATAGGTCATTGGTCAACATGGTAGTTGCTTATAATGTCATCGTGACACCCATGGACGACATATGGGTCATGGGTGTGATCGTAATACCCATTAATGACATTTGGGTTATAGGTCCATGTGCCAGTTGGTTATACCCTGAGGGTAACACCCATGGATGACATTATGGGTCATGGGCTACTTATATGGGCCATTGGTCAAGGTCGCAGTTGCTTATAATTGTGTTATGATAATACTCATGGATGACATATGTGTTGGATTAGGTGTCTAAGCCCAGAACTATGATTGGTACGTACTTGACCCGAGAGTAGCATGGTCCATTTGGGTTGCATATCTGTAGGACAATTTGATAGGATGGACTTTTGAGAAGAGTTTATTTATGATTTGTTAGTATATTATAAGTTCTAATATATTGATATGAAATCATATAATTTAATTAGTACTGGTCAAGAAATAATTTGGAATTAATTAAGCGATCAAAAGAGACTAATTAAATGTAAGGGGGTTGATTTAGTAAATCAATCATTCTTTTGTTGTGGGCTTATTGTTATATAGGATGGGCTAAACCAATATGGTAGTCCATGGATAGTCTATGGAGGTTTAACCCATGGATCCTAGGTAATATGAAGAGTCATGGGCATCAGGGTTTACATGGTGCTAACGTTAATCCTAGCCACACTATATAAGAAGCTCCTTAGCATCTAAAATCGTGCACTAGATGTTAGAAGATTTCATGAGCCGATTTGAGTGTATGAATATTCTTTCAAAAGTCATTCTTTGTCCAATGGTGTGTTGTGATTCCATTTGAGGTGCAAAACTTAGGGCACTAAGTTCTTAAGGCCAAACACAACAAGTTCTACAAGCCACAACCAAGAGGTAACTCCATAACTCAATTTTATGTTGTTTATATCATTTTGTAGGATAGTTGTAGGCTTAATGATTTGGAAAAAATATTGCATGTTTAATTAGAGAAAACATAGATGCAAAGCTTTTAGGGTTGTATGTTCACCTTAGGATCTTGTAGTATACCAAAACCATCAGTGGTATTAGAGCCTAGGATTCTTTTTCTATTATACTTGATGTTTTATTGGTTTTCAAATTGAAAAAATAGAATTTTCTTCCTTCTGCCCTGTGAACTCGCTGAGTCCCCTCATAAAATGGCCAACTCAACGAGTCCAGTTCATGTACTCGCCGAGTTGGTGCTCCAGTTGGCAGATGTTCGACTTTTGGCCAGAAATTGGATTAGGATCATAACCCAAACTGTTTTTTGAACCATGAAATGTGTTTTTTCATAAGGTAATTCTCATGCTTGTCCAATTAAAAGATAATTTTCATAGTTTCAGGATTTTTATTGGTTTATATGATAAACTAAATTCTTGTAAATAGTTGATGTGAATTATCTTGACTTATGAGTTTAATCTAGATCATAGAAAAATTATTGATTATTGTGTTAATTTTTATATATTTTATCTAAATGCCTTTTATTAATTCTATAACTTGTCCTCAAGTTATGGAAAATGAAAACTTTTTCATAAATGGTTTTATGAACTCCATAACTTGTCCTCAAGTTATGGAATTTCAAGAGTCTCATTTTAAAAGTCATCTTAAATGGTTTTAAAGTCTTCCATCACTTGTCCTCAAGTTATGGAACTTGAAACGTTTATTCATAAAACCTCATTAAACTCATAAGTTAGAGAAATGAAAAGTTTTGACAAGTTTCAAAACTTGCCCTCAAGTTTTGGAATTTGTAAAGTTTCGCTTTCGAATACTTTAGTTCCATACCCTAGAGTTTTAAAAGTTAAAATTCTACCCTTATACTTTTTATTATTATAAGTTTAATAATTATATATATGTATAAGAAAAGTCAGTCTTACCGTTAGTAGGCCTCATTCACGAAGCTAGACTAAGGGGGTATAAGGTTATTGCCTATTAAATTTAATATCCAATGGGTCTCTCTCTCTCTCTCTCTCTCTCTCTCTCTCTCTCTCTGTCTGTGTCTACCCCATTTAAATGAGTTATGCATTGGTGAAGAAGACTAAGAACAACCACTACTACTACAATCCATCGTTCCTATAGAAATTCAAACAAAGAAGATGAGGTCGGTTTGGGATGGGGCAGAATAGCATCACAATTTAACCTAGATCCACTGAAAGAAGTGCAAACAGTAACATTGCATATCTGATGCACCACATGAAGCAAGGCCCATGATTTTTTTTTGGACATTCGTTAACAACCTAAGAAAGAACCCATAAAACTTTTCGAAAACCTTATCTTTACTTGAAGTTGAATCATTAACATACCTTTTATTTTCAATAACACCCCCACTTTTTATAAAGTTCAATACTGTCTTGAAGCCTTCATTTGATGTTGATTTCTGAAAACTACCATGGGGTTTGGGTTTGTAATCAAAGCTTAGTTTTGGGTTTAGTTTGCTGATCAATCACATTTGCCTCCGTTGTCGAACAAGAAAAAAAAAGAGCACGTACTAAACTTGAATAAGAAAATAAAACAAGAACAAGTGAACAAGAAGAAAACTTTTACAACCAAACACCACTCATCCGCTATACCTAGAGTTAAAGCCACTTAATATGCAGAAATCGTGCCATCCATTTGCAAGCAATAGATCTTACCTAAATCTACAATCGGAATCCTTACCTTTTCTCTCAAATTTGATGTTGCAAATCTATCATTTCAGGGTCAGATTTGGTATTGTAGATGTAGACAATGGACCTTGATTTGAGATTTGTGTGTAAGAATGGTCACCGGTGGTAGTGGGTATGAAGGTGGTTGTCGGTGGTGCTAGATATGGCTTTCGTCGGAGGTGGTGTGTAAGAAGTCAATCACAAAATGTAGGCTATGATGGTTGATTCAAGGCTTTTCAGTTTCCGCATACTTGGAGAGAGAGAGAGAGAGAGAGAGAGAGTGAGTAAGTTAGTGTGTGTGTGTGTGAGAGAGTGAGAGTGAGAGTGAGAGTGAGAGAGATCTTTTATATATTTAATTATGTTTAATTTTTTTTCTTTTTTTTAAATATGAGAAAACATCATAAATGGTCCCTATGGTGGTGAAATGACGAAAATACCCTTCAGTTAACGAACAAACTTAACAGAGTTAGCAAAAAGGACCAAACATCAAAAGTTTTGAAAACATAGGGACCATCTATGAGGTTTTTAAACCACGGGGACTAAACTTCAGATTTTGGGTAACCACAGGGACCATTTATGATGTTTTTTCATTTAAATATAAAATCATTATTATGAACCTATATGTAACATTCGGTTTTCCATGTATATTAATTAAAGTATTTATTTTAAGGATTTTGGGTTGACTCGACGAGTTGGTGACTCAACTCGTCGAGTGGGATTGCGACTTAGTGACATGTTTAATGAATGGACTCGACGAGTCGGGTATACAACTCGCCGAGTCAGTGCTGCTGAGGGAAACCCTAATTGCTCGGGTTTGTGGCCTATTTAAAGGCTCTTATGGCCTCCATGTGCGGCCACACTTTCTGTTGAAAGTCCCTAATTGATCCATAGAGCTTAGAAAGAGAGAGCGGGAGAGAGAGAGAGAGAAAGACAGAGAGAAAGACAGAGAGAGAGAGAGAGGGAGAGAGAGAGAGAGAGAGAGAGAGAGAGAGAGAGAGAGAGAGAGATGGAGAGAGAGAGAGAGAGAGAGACAGAGAGATAAAGAGCTAATTTCTTCATTTTGGTGCACTCTTGCAAGGAAGAAGGAGAGGTGTCAAGCTTATCTGTCTTGAGGGGCTCAGATCTTTCACTATTTTGTTTCGTATGTCTAGTAGATCTCTTGAAGTTAGGGTTTCTTTACCCTCTTTTAAGTTAAGTTATGAAATATGTGAAGTCCCTTTGAGGCTTAGACATCTAATATGGACCTTGAGAGGTCCATAGAGCCCCAAGAACCCAGCTTTATGCAATCACATAAGAATATTGAGCCTAAGAAACCATTATGAGGGCTATTTTGTCAAATAGAGCTAGATGAGTGATGCATGGATGTAAAGGTTGAACCTTTACGTGATTAATGAGCCTTGAGTACATAGATCCGAAGTTTGGGAAAGTATCTTGCGCTAAATCAACTGAATGCAAAAGAGTCTAGTTAGACTTGCCGAGTCGAGCCGCTTACTCGGCGAGTAGCCCAGGGTTTTATCCCGATGAACTGAGTTAGATGGTGACCTGTTGAGTTCGGGGTTAGCTCGTCAAGTTGGAGCTTCTTGCGATTGCCATGAATCGACTAGACTCGGTGAGTCTCCCGAGTGCACTCGACAAGTCTGGCCAAAGTTGGACCGTTGACTGGAGTTGACTTATGTTTACTTTAGGGTTTGGTCAAAATGATTGAAAGAGGTCGGGGAGGGGTAGAATGGTCCTCTACCCACTTTTCAGAGATAAGAGTAGAAAATTAATTAGAAATATTAACTTGTGATAGGTGGAGGCTAGACCGAGGATTTCGAGCACGAGATTTTTACTAGCTATCTTACGAGGTGAGTCTTCCCACTATACTTTACCTAAAGTGGTAACTATATGTGACCGGAGGGTCTAACGAACTATGAAGCCGGAGGGTTCTCAATCAGACCAGACCAGAGGGTCAAACGAGCTATGGGACTGGAGGATCCCATTGAGACACATGGACTGGAGGGTCTTGCAGAGTATATCCTCGAGTGGCGAATTTGTTGTATGTGGTATTTTGGGGAACTCACTAAGCATTGCTTACTATGTTATGTGTTATGTGTTTCAGGTACCTCCGGAGATAGCGGGAAGACGCCAATATCATTGTACACATACACGCAGTCGAGATGGAACATGTTGGAGGATACTCGATTTGAATACTTGTTTTGAAAACTTGTTGTTTGTTTTTTAGAATTAATGATAAGACATATGTTTTATGAATTTTAAAATTGAAAATTTCGTTTTGAAAAATTATGTCGTTACAAGTTGGTATCAGAGCCTTGGTTTGCGAGATTCGGATACACCTACGGGCATATCTGGACTCAAACTGAGGATTTTAGAAAGTTTTCAAAAAGAAACAATTTTTTTAAAAAGAGTAAAAGTTTCTAGAAAAAGCGGAAAAGAGCAGTGTGTACAATCAGCCAGCGCCCGAACGGTGATTTCCCAAAATACCCTTACATTATGTGTTATAAGATTTGTTATGCATGCTAGAGTAGGCTAGGTATTCATATTTAGGACTAGAGTGGCCTCATTTGTGATGCCTTAGCCTAGGGGTTATTGCTACTGTGAATTTCTTCGAGTGTAAGTAAGTAGCAGAGAGGAGCTTATGAGAGGTCTAATGGGTGGTAGCCTGCGCTCAGCAAGATATAGAGTACTCATGATCTAGGATCCTAGGAGGAGGACTTGGGGTGAATACTGATGTGGTGTGGAAAGTAATATAGGGCCCGTACTACTGGAAGCACTGGATCAATGAGCAACCCAAGTAAGAATCCGTGGGGTACTAAGGAACTAGTAGGGTTGAGTGATTGAGTGCGAGAATACTCGAGTGAGTCTCTGATTTCATTTGTGTTGTGTTTCAGAGACATTATGGTGGGTATGCCCCACAACCCAGAGAGCAATGGTGTTGTTTTGCCCTGAGCACGTGTCTTCTGAGCAGGCACGTATGAGCCGATATCTGAGCACTCTTAGGAGATACATTCGTGAGTTCGTGGTGAACTTGACATACCGGACATTTAACGAGCTCCAGGAAAATGCTCGGAAGAGGTTGATTAAGCTAGAGAATTGGGCCAGGGAGGAGGCGGAGTCTCGGAGGAGGGATAGGCGGTCGACACAGTCTCAGCTGGCGGCCAAGCGGGAAAAGCCCACTGATTCGAGATCGGGAGGTCAGAAGAGCCGCACTTTTGGGAAGTGCAGCAAGAGCCATGATGGGGTGTGCAAATCAAGTGTTTGTTACAAATGTGTAAAGGATGGGCATATCGCGAGGCATTACCCCAAGCGATTTTATGTTTGATTCCACTGCAACCAGACTGGCCAAAGGAAGGCCGAGTTTCCGTAGTTACTTCAGGGATCAATGCAGGGATCTGCACCTTCTGCTGCTCGAGCTTCAGAGGGTCGGTCAGTGAAGGCTGAGGCACCGAAGGCTCGTGGTAGAGCCTTCCAGTTGACAGTGGAGGAGGTCCGCACAGCACCAGACATTGTGGCCGGAATTTTCTTTTACTTATTCTATTATTGAGATATGTTATGCTTATATTGTGATATGAATTGGTACTTTTCTTGTGAATTCTATGCTTGCTTTGGTGTTATTTGACTCGGGTGCGAGTCGATCTTTCGTATCCCTAGCATTTAGTCATCACATCAGTATCTGACGTGAGGCATTTTGTCGACCTTTGAGAGTCTCTATAGCTGATGAGCATGTTTTTTTTGTGACTGATGTGATCCGGGGATGTGTGCTTGAGATTTTTGGAGTCGAGTTTCCGATAGATTTGTTACATATCGCGATGGGGGCTGTCTATGTCATCGTGAGCATCGACTGGTTGAGCCAATTTAGAGCCATGATCGACTGTGAGCATCAGCTGGTGACCATCTGAAACCCTAGTGGAGGAGCACTTACAGTAATCGACGAGGGTACCCGATTGGGTTTAGCATTTTGTTCGGCTGATCGAGCGAGATAGAGCTTGCAGCAGGCTTGCATTGGTTTTCTAGCGTATGTGTCAGATATGCAAGATGTTATTGAGAGATCAAGTACTATCGCCGAGGTTCCGGTGGTGAGCGATTTTTCGGACGTTTTCCCCGAGGAGTTACCAGGTGTGCCTCCCGAGAGGCAGGTGGAGTTGCGTATTGATTTACTTCAGGGGGCGACACCTATCGCCAAGGCACCCTATCGCCTTACACTGCCAAAGATGCAGGAGTTATTCTTGCAGCTTTAGGAGCTCTTGAGGAAGGGATTCATCCGGCCGAGCAGCTCGTCGTGGGGATCACCGATCCTTTTTTTTCAAGAAAAAGGATGGCCCACACCGTATGTGCATTGATTACCAGGAGTTAAACAAGCTGATGGCCAAGAACCGTTATCCACTCCCGAGGATCTACGATCTGTTCGATCAGTTGTAGGATGCATCTTGGTTTTCCAAGATCGATTTGAGCTCTGATTATCACCAGATGAGCGTTCGTGATGAGGATATTCAGAAGACAGCATTTAGAACTCGTTATGGGCATTACAAGTTCGTGGTGATGCCTTTCGGACCGACCAATACAGCGGGAACGTTCATGGATCTCATGAACCGGGTATGCAGTCCTATGTTAGATCGTTTGGGGATCGTGTTCATTGACGATATCTTGGTATATTAGAGGTCTAGAGAACAACATGAGGAGCATTTAAGAGAAGTCCTCAGAGTATTGAGATCGGAGAGGCTTTATGTCAAATTCTCCAAGTGTGATTTCTAGTTACGAGAGGTCGAGTTCTTGGGACACCTTGTTAATTTGAATAGGATTTTGGTCGACCCGGCCAAGATTGAGGCGATTATGAGTTAGGAGGTGCCGAGATCCCCCACCGAGATCAAGAGTTTTCTAGGGTTGGCTGGCTACTATCGAAGATCTATTAGAGATTTCTCCAAGATCATTGTTCCTCTCACTAGGTTGACCAGGAAGGGCGTTGCTTTTACTTGGGATCCCGAGCAACAGACCTCGTTCGAGACTCTTCGCAAGAGATTGTACGAAGCTATGGTGTTAGCACTTCCTGAGGGAATGGAGGACTTTGTGGTTTATTGTGATGCATCTATATCGGGGTTAGGAGCGGTGGTTATGCAGATAGGGCACATAATAACATATGCATCGAGGCAGCTGAAGCCTCATGAGACGAGGTATCCCACCCACGATTTAGATTTGAGGGCAATAGTGTTCGTCCTCAAGATTTGGCGCCATTATTTGTACGGGGTTCCATGTACCATATACATGGACCACAAGAGCTTGAAGTATATGATGGATCAGCCCAACCTGAACATGCGCCAGAGAAGGTGGTTGGACGTGGTAAAGGATTACAATTGTGAGATTCAGTATCACCCTGGCAAGGCTAACATGGTAGCTGATTCCCTGAGTCGCAAGATGGAGAGTGCCCCGATTCGGGATATATGCATGAGGATGACAGTGATGACTCTTTTATTGGATACCATTCGAGAGGCCTAGGGGAAGGCCATGAGACCAGAAAAGTGCAAGAGGGAGTTGGTAATCGGGCAAGTATCCAAGTTCGTGATGGATGGCCGAGGGCTTATGACCTTCCAAGGTTGGGTTTGGGTGCCGTTTTTAGGCGGGGCACATAGCATACTGATGGAGGAGGTGCATAGATCTAGATTATCGATCCATCCCGGGGCCACTAAGATGTATTTTGATCTGAAGAGAGACTATTGGTGGCCCTGTATGAAGAGGGATGTTGCTTGCGTGGTCGAGAAGTGCTTGATCTTTCGTCGGGTCAAGGCAGAGCACCAACGCCCTCATGGTCCATTGCGGCCTTTGGAGATTCCCCAGTGGAAGTGGGAGCAGATCTCAATGGACTTTATCACCAAATTACCGAGAACGGCGTGTGGAGTGGACACGGTCTGGGTGATTGTGGATCGGTTGACAAAGAGTGCTCACTTCCTTGCTATTAGTGAGAGCTCTTCGGATGAGAGGCTAGCAGGGATTTATGTGCGAGAGGTGGTAGCTCGACATGGAGTACTGACGTCCATAGTGTCGGATTGGGATGTGCGTTTTACTTCTAGATTCTGGAAGAAGTTCCATGAGGAGTTGGGAATGCGATTGCATTTTAGTATCGCCTACCACCCATATACAGACGGACAGAGCGATCGAACGATTCAGACGCTCAAGGACATGCTTCGAGCATGTGTTATGGACTTCGGTGGGGGTTGGGATACATACTGACCCTTCGCTGAGTCTTCTTATAACAACAACCATCACTCGAGCATTGGTATGCCTCCCTTTGAGCTCCTGTATGGGAGAAGGTGCCGCACTCCCATCTGTTGGAAAAGGGTGATTCGGTTCAGAAAACGGGGAAAGCTGAGACCCCGATACATCGGTCCTTTCAGAGTGATCGCTAGAGTGAGGAGGGTAGCTTACCGTTTGGAGCTGCCTAAAGAGTTGAGTCAGATTCCTATCACCTTCCACGTGTCCCAGTTGCGGAAGTGTGTGGCCGACAAGACGGCAGTTGTACCACTAGAGGACATTCAGGTGGATGCGTGCCTGAATTACATCGAGAGGCTGATCGCAATCATAGATCGGAAGGTGAAGGTTTTAAGGAGCAAGGAAGTGACCCTGGTCCAGGTCCAGTGGCAATATCGGAAGGGATCCAGTCTGACTTGGGAGCAGGAGTAAGAGACGCGAGAGCAGTATCCCGAGCTATTTACAGAGCAAGACTTCGATGGAAAAGTCTAATTTTAGTGGGGGAGAATTGTAACATCCGGTTTTCCAGGTATATTAATTTAAGTATTTAATTTAAGGATTTTGGGTGAACTCGACGAGTTGGTGCCTCAACTCGTCGAGTGGGATCGTAACTTGGTGACTTGTTTAATGAATGGACTCGACGAGTCGGGTGTCCGAATCACCAAGTCAACGCTGTTGAGGGCTTAGAAAGAGAGAGAGAGAGAGAGAGAGAGAGAGAGAGATAATTTCTTCATTTTGGTGCACTCTTGCAAGGAAGAAGGAGAGGTTTCAAGCTTAGCTGTCTTGAGGGGCTCAGATCTTTCACTATTACATTCAAGGCTGCTGTTGGAGGTATGAATATATACCTGTTTTTGTATGTCTAGTAGATCTCTTGAAGTTAGGGTTTTTTATGCACTTTTAAGTTGAGTTATGATATATGTGAAGTCCCTTTGAGGCCTAGACATCAGATGTGGACCTTGAGAGGTCCCAAGAGCCCGAAGAACCCAGCTTTATGCAATCACATAAGAATATTGAGCCTAAGACACCATTATGAGGGCTATTTTGTCAAATAGAGCTAGATGAGTGATGCATGGACGTAAGGGTTGAACCTTTATGTGATTAATGAGGCTTGATTACATAGATCCGAAGTTTGGGAAAGTATCTTGTGCTAAATTGACTGAATGCAAAAGAGGCTGAATAGACTCGCCGGGTCGAGCCACTAACTCAACAAGTAGCCCAGGGTTTTGTCCTGATGAACTGAGTCAGATGGTCACCCATCGAGTTAGGAGTTAGCTCGTCGAGTTGGAGTTTGCTAGGGTTGCCATGAATCGACTGGACTCGAAGAGTCTCCCGAGTACACTCGACGAGTTTGGTTAAAGTTGGACCATTGACTGGAGTTGACTTATGTTGACTTTACGTGTTGTGAGTTCATAGTTACTTTCATCTTATACATAGATATGAAGTATTTAATATAAATTATGTGTTTTAAGTGCTTAGTTACTTTCATCTTACACATAGATATGAAGTATTTTATATAAATTACATGTTATGTGTACATATAACTTGTATACTTGTTATCTATGCTAGATGAACGATTTTATACATGTTTTAAATAATTTAAATTTTATATATTTTATATTTACGAATATGTTGGGTAAAACATGGGTAGACGAATGATGATAGCTGAAAGATGATATGAGTGAGCATTGGCAGCTATAGACTTAGTGCCTGCTAAATAACATCAACAGCTATGGACTTAGTGCCTATTAGATAAACGTTGGTAGCTATGGACTTAGTATCTGTTAGATAAACGTTGGTAGGTATGGACTTAGTACCTATTGGATAAATGATGTTAGCTATGGACTTAGTAACTATTAGATAAATGTTTGTAGCTATGGACTTAGTACCTATTGGATAAACGTTGGTAGCTTTGGAATTAGTACCTATTAGATAAACATTGGTAGCTATGGATTAAGTACCCTATGAATAAACTTTAGCATCTATGGAATTAGTGTTTTACGAACGACCATTAGAAGTTATGGAATTAGTGCATATCGTATAAACCTTGGAAGCAATGGACTTCGGATTGAAGGAATGTAGGATAAATGATTCTTAGGGTTGACCCTTAAGAATAAAAAAGATATTGGGGATGGGTAATTGGGTTAATTATTTGATAATTAAACATAATAATTTTATTATTGTGGGTTGAAAACCCTATGTAATCACTAGGTTTCCCAACCTAACCCACTCAGTTTATTTATATCATAGGTGTTTATATGAAGTCACATTACATTGAGAGATTAAGGAAATATAAATAATTAGTGATAATGAATGTAAGTTTTGTTTATGCTTATGTTTCTATATTGACGATGACATCTCAGATGTTTTTAAATGAATAAAAATACTTTTCTTCGGAAATGCTTTGATAACGTATTTATCATGTTTTACTGGGAACAAATTCCGCAACATTTTTATTAAAAGATGTACTCTGATTTTTTTAAAGCATAAACAAAATCAGTCTTTTCTGGCCATCAAAATAGGGATGTCACAGAGCACGCACCACATGTTTCCTTTTTCTGTGAATTACTCTGATTTGTCAATATTTTGATCAAACTTAATTACTATGGTTTTGTGGAAGGCATGTATTAACGATCTATTAATCTATAAAAAATTATGTCATGATTTTCAGGGCATTACAGTCTCTTCCCGGGAGCCTCCAGTAGTTGCACCTGATCTAGCCCCCTTTTCCCTAGGTGCTTTATATCGATCTATTGATCTCGGGCTCCAGAAATCATATGATTCAATGTCTTGCACCCTGATATACTCATAAACTCCTTGAATTCATCCCTTAGCATATCATGATACCTTACAGTCTTCATCTCCTCATCTGCCGCATACTGCGGAACCAATAAATCCCTCTCCTAGAACTTAGCAATGATTTATGTCATAGTTTCAGTAGACTGGCGAAGATCTTGAAACTCTCACATTAACTATTGCACCTCAATCACCAGTCTAACCTCATCTTGGCACTTGGTCGAAAATTTATCCCACATCATCGCATTGACAACACCATCACCTACTTCCCGACGTGCCTCCTCCCACCCATCCCATGCTCTGTCCTTCAAAAGGCAGGAAGCGAATTTGACCTTTGATTCCTCAAGGTAGAAACTCATCCTGAACACGTTATTCATATCCGCTAACCATCCACTACTGGTAATGGGTTCCGTCTCCCTGTTTAATGTGGGAGCTCCATAAGCACGGAACTCGTAGAAAAAATGAGTGCGAGCTCCAACGATAGACATAACGTCATCACGAAATGCTCCCCAGCGCTCATCCAAAATCACCAGGATCCCCTCCTTGACCGAACCAAAGATCACATGAGCCTGCTCCAAAATATCCCTGGTAATCTCCAATGAGACGAACTCCCACATCAGTACGCTAATCGGCTCAATACATGCACCTGAGCAGGAACCAAAACCAAAACCAAAACCTCCTTCGTAAATTTTCATCTACAAACAAAAATACAACATGAAAATGATCAGAACATACCCAATAATCCTCATCCCACAAGCTTCCTAGATTCTCTGAGACTCTCCCTAATTGAGTATAGATTTGGTGCTTTCACTAGTATGGGCCCAATACTACCTTCCACACTAATACATACTTTCCTCAAGAATCATCCTGAATCCTCTAAGTCACCTTCTCAATTGATGCACCAAATAATCACTAAACCAACCAACTAAACACACTGAAGCACTTCCTAGGCTCTCCTAGGTTCCCGACCTCACCTTGCCATTAGTTGCTGAAAGATTCTCACCGATGTCAACAAACTGCCTCATGAATATAGTCACATGCATCATAGATCAGATAATCATTCGTGTAAATGACTCAACCCTAGAATTATAGAACTCATGCAAGAGTTACGCAATAGGGTCAAATCTAACCTCTGAGATTATTTAACATTTGCAACATGTGACTTAGCACATTCACTTAGTAGTTGATCCACGACACTAAGATTCCTACAAAGCACAAAGCAATCAACGTTCATGCAACAGAAAATCCGACCAGTATATCCTTACTTAAGCCATTCTATCCATTGATATGAAAATCATACTAGCATTCGGTTCTAAAAGCTCATACAATCAGGAATATAAAGCATCTCTCCTATCATAAAATCCTGATTAGATCATTAGCCCTAATCTAGCATGCAATTCTCATAATCATATCATATATCATAATTAAACATGTATTGATATTCTAGGAACGACTTACTTGAGCCCGGCCGATTGCACGCGTCATATCCATTTTTTTATTAGAGACCCTTTTAATAAAACATTTATTATATGAAAATTTTCACCACACCACCTGAGAGTATGCCCGAATCCCTCAAACCAAGGGTCTAATACCAACTTGTAACGCCCCAAAATACAAAGGTAAAAAATTGATTTTTAAAACAACCAAAACGCTCATTTATCATTTACTCAAAACCTTAAAGTTATTTTTGAGAAAAAAAAATCAGTTATCAAAGTACAATCCAAAAATCTCAAGATTGCTAAAAATATAGGTGTATACGCTGTGATCAAGTAGGACCCTTCCCTTACGAAGCGGAAGTAGCTGAAACCATAAACAATAACTATAAGCACAAAGCTTAGCGAGATCCCAAAATATCACATAACATATGACCACAGAATACCATGCCACATACTTAAGGTTGCCATGGGCTACCCCTATGGTCTTTACCTTGAATGTCATGGGCTACCCCATGGTCTAATATCCAAATGTCATGGGCTAGCCTCATGGTCTTTACCTGGAATGCCATGGGCTACCCCTATGGTCATTACCTGGAATACCATGAGCTACCCCCATGGTCTGATATCCAAGTGCCATGGGCTACCCCCATGGTCTTCATGCCAGCAAACATATAACACTATCAAGCACATGTTAGATGATGGAACAACATTGGTGCCATTGACCCATTGATATAGTGAGAAGACTCACCTCCATCCAAGATTACTGAATACTTGAACTGCTGCTATCAGAAACCTCACACTAACGTTAACAATTTATATTTTATCAATAATTGACTATAATTCAACAAGGAATTCTAGTCCAATAACCGATCCTTTATGGTAAAAGTTTCCTTACTTTGCTAGTATTCAAAGACCATACCACTAGCATCAAAATCCCAAAACCCTTAAATAACACCGCAAGGCCCAATAAGGCCCAAAATATCCAAATGTCAACTATGTTCAAACTTCTGATCAATGGTCCATAGCCAACAAGTCACTAAATCAAGAGAAACTCATCAGACTAAATACGCCAAAGAAACTCTGTACACTTTACATACAAGGAGGTACGCCCCGCAAGCTGACCCTGCCCACAACCTACCTAGAAAATGTCCTAATCCCTTAAGCCAAGACATCCAATGCTCAGATCTAGTTCCAAAAAACGCCTTAATCCATAAAGTTGTTAATTTTGAGCTTTTGCATGGCTTAATGGGTCCCAAATCCAAGCTCTTACGTTCTAACTTCGTCAAAGAGGATAAAACACATGCATGAGTTATTTCAACTATCAAGATCACATATTTTTATGCATTTGGGACACCTAAACCATCCAGATCTAGTCTCCAGACTCTTAGGGTAAGATCAAATTGATAAATGCAAACCAAAGGGAGCAAAACCCACCCCAAACAAGATCTAACCAAATAGATGCCAAGATGAGAGATTTTGATCTTCAATAGATGACAAAGGATGAGAAACTTATGGATCTACAAGCCCCACTCCAAAAGATGATCCTTTAACAACCTTCGATCTCTTCAAATGCTCAAGAATACTCCAAAATCACAAAAAAAAAGCTTGAGAACTCGAAGATGGTGGCTAAGGGTCGAATATTAGGATTTAAGAGGCTTAAAGACTGAGAAGGTTTAAGACTTAACAAGATAAGATGCTTAAATAGGGGTAAAACTCTAAAAATTAGTGTAATAGCTGGGTTTCCAGGTATATTATTTTATTTATTTATTTTGAATTATGAGAAGGAACTCGGCAAGTTGATGCATAGATTCGCCGAGTAGGGTCGTGATTGTTCATCCGGATTCACCTTGGACTCGGCGAGTCCATGAGTGGACTCGGTGAGTCCACGCTGTTTAATGAAACCCTAAATCCCCAGGTTTGGAGCCTATTTAAGGGCACTTATAGCCTCTCATTTCGGCTACAAATCCCTTGAGAGAAACCTAAGTGAGCCAAATTTTTGTGAGGAAGAAGAAGTCACTTTTGATCCTTGTATCTTTGGTTTGGCAAGAAGGAGGTGCAAAAGCAAAAGGGGAGGTGCGATTCTAGTAGTTCCAGAGATTCAGACACTTCATATTGAGGTAATAGTTCGAACCTCCTTCAGTTTTGGTGTCGATCATTAGAGTTAGGGTTTTCTAACCCCTTTGGAGAGTGATTATGTGGAGCAAATGGTCCCTCTTCGAATTTGCGCCTTGGATCTGGACTCAAAGAGGTCCAGAGACCTTAACCCTTGGAGCTTTATGGATCAGTTTGGGGTTATTGGACTTAGGTTGCCATTTTTGGGACTAAATCTCCTTTTGATGCCTTGTTGTTGTTATACAAGCATCAAGTTTCGAGCTTTACGTGACATTCATGCTTGGGTAGGCAAGATCTTTGATTTAGGGAAACAGATCTGACCTCAGGAGGCCAGTAGATTTTGTGCATGGCATGAACTCGCCGAGTTGTTCCTGAGACTCGGCGAGTAGGGTTAGGGTTCACGTAAATTGCCTAGAGAGTGGACTTGCTGAGTTGGAGGATAACTCAGTGAGTTAGAAGGGAGTTAGAGGACTTGAGTTCAAGGAGATACTCGCCGAGTTGTTCTTGAGACTCGGCGAGTTGAGTCGTGGTGGCCCCGGGATTCATTCTTGGTATGACTTCTCAAGCATAGGGAGGCACTCGACGTGCAAAGCGGGACAAATTGTTCAAGAACATGTGTGAACTCGCCGAGTCACTAGGGTGCACTCGGCGAGTAAGGTCAAAGTGTGACCGTTGACTTTTAGGGTTTGGTCAATGGAGTACTTGTGTCGAGAGGTGGGAAAATAGCCTTTTCCTTCCTGAGGGTGCTAATGGCAGGACGAGTCTAGTTTCGAGAGTTATATTTATAAGAGTATTTACCTTATCTGAATAGGCGAAGACTAGGCAATATTTCTACCGAGTCAGAGATTTACCGAGACGCCTGAGGTGAGTCTTCTCACTATACTTTACCTAGTGTTGTAAACATGGTATGAGATAGAGTATTTTAGAGTTATATGCCAGTGTAATTGCATGTTATTTATGTGACATGATTTATTGTGATATGTGCTATGTATGGTTCAGAGTTACAGAGTTAGGACCTTCGGGTCCACAGAGTTAGGGCCAAAAGGCCCATAGAGAGTTGGGGCTAGAGGGCCCCACTGGGACACATAGACCTGAGGGTCAACAGAGTTACAGCCTCGAGTGGCTATTATGTGTTAGAGTGGTATTTTGGGGAACTCACTAAGCATTTATGCTTACAGTGTTATGTGTTATGTGTTTCAGGTACCAGTGATGATTGCGAGAAGGCACCGACATGACTCGTACACACGCATACCGGAGTTTATATATATATGATCTTGGGTTTTTGTGTTGATACAACGTTGATACAATGTTTTGTTTATATTTTCAAATGATATTCTATGGGTTACAAAGTGAAAAAACTGTTCAAATTTTTATGGTGTTACAAGTTGGTATCAGAGCCTTGGTTTGAGGGATTCGGATATATCTTCGGGTGTATCTGAACTCAAACTGGGGATTTGAGGAAATTTTTAATAATAAAAATAGTATTTTTGAAAAAGAGTAAAAAGAGTCTTGAGACAAACAGAGCAGAGTCGTGTGTACGATCAGCCAGCGCCCGAACGGTGATTTCCCAAAGTACCCTCATAATAAGTGATTATCAGATATGTTATGTATTCTATATGATGAGTTACGATATGCATGCTAGAGTAGATTAGGTATTCTTATTAGGACTAGAGTGGCCTGATATATGATGCTTTAGTCTAGGGGTTTCGCTGCTAGAGATGCTTAAGAGTGATTTAGATAGCAACGAGGTGCTTATTAGAGTCTTGTTAGTGAGTAGCACATGATAGAAAGAGTAGAATACTTGGGATTTGAGGCTCAATGAGGAGGACTTGGGGTGAATGCCAATGCGGTATGGACGGTAGTATTGGGCCTGTACTACCAAAGATACCGGGTTGGTATGCAGCCCAAGTAAGAATCCTTTGGGTATCAAGGATCGAGTAGGGTGGAGTTATCGAGTGTGATTATATTAAAAAAGGGTCTCTAATATTCTTATGTTGTATTTCAGAAGGAGACCATGGTTGGGACGCGCCACACACCAGTGATTGGCAGTTCGGGTGATGAGTAGATCCGTAGGATCATCCAGGAGGAGGTGGCTGCGGCCATCAGGGCAGAGATACCAGAGATGCTTGGGTCTATCAAGACCACTCTGATGGAGACATTTGATGAGAGATACGCTGCTCTTTCTGAGGCTACTGTTGTTTCGGCCACTGCAGCTATAGCTGCGACTAGGCTGCAGGGTGGTGATGCCTTGTTGTTCCGAGAGTTCAGCAACACAAAACCACCAGAGTTTGACGGGACCCAGGACCCAATCGTGGCGATGAGATGGATTTCAGACATAGAGGGTTGTTTCTTTACTTTCTCATCTCCAGAGCATTTGAGAGTCCAGTTCGCTTTGAACCAGCTTCGCTTGGGAGCGAAGGAGTGGTGGAAGTTTGTGACTGCGCACTTTACGCCTACTGGGCTTGCTGCGGTGACCTGGGTGAGGTTCACCGCTATGTTTCGAGATGAGTACGTTCCCCAGGTGGAGAGGGAGCGTTTGGACCAGGAGTTTCTGACCCTCAAAAAGGGTACTGAGTCTATTACGGTGATCACGAGGATGTTTCATGAGCGGGAAATGTTCTGCCCAGAGCACGTGTCCTCCGAGCAGGCACGCATGAGCCAATATTTGAGCATTTTGAGGAGGGATATACGTGATTTTGTGGCGAACTCGATGTACCGGACATTTTCCGAGCTGCAGGCAAATGCCCGGAAGAGGGAGATAGAGTTCGAGACCCAAGCCAGGGAGGAGGCTGAGTCTTAGGGAAAAGATCGGCGACCGGCTCAGTCTCAGCCGGCAGCCAAGCGGGTCAAACCCGCTGATTCGAGATCTGGGAACCAGAAGGGCCGCACTTGTGGCAAGTGCGGCAAGAGCCACGAGGGGATTTGCAGAGCTGGGTCTTGCTACAAGTGTGGCAAGGAGGGGCACATGGCCAGGGATTGCTCCAAGGGTTTTTCGGTAAGTTTTCATTGCAACCAGACTGGACACCGGAAGGCAGAGTGTCCACAGTTGCGGGGGTCAGCCTAGTGAGCATTTCCGGGATCAGCCCCTGCTGCGGTGAGAGCTACGAATGTTCAGCCTGCGAAGGTTGAATCACTGAAGGCACGTGGGAGAGCCTTCCAGTTGACTGCGGAGGAGGTCCGCACAACGCCCGATGTCGTGGACGGTATGTACTCTTTCATGTCTTCTTTTACATTCTTTGATGACTATGCTTATATTATGTTATGCGTAGGTACCTTCCTTGTGAATTATGTACCTGTTCTAGTGTTATTTGACTCGGATGCGAGTCTATCTTTTGTATCGTTGGCCTTTAGCCGACACATCAGTACTAGTAGAGAGGCGATGAGTCGACCTATGAGAGTTTCCATAGCGGATGAGAAAGCGGTGTATGTGACCGAGATGATTCTTGGTTGTGTACTCGAGATTTTCGGGGTTGAGTTTCCGATAGATTTGGTCCCTATTGCGATGGGGGATGCCTGTGTCATCGTGGGCATGGACTGGTTGAGCAGATTTGGAGCGATCATCGACTGCGAGCGACAACTGGTAACCATGCGAGACCCTAGTGGGGGAGTTCTTACGGTGTACGGTGAGGGTACACCTTCCGGTTCAGCATTTTGCTCAGCCGCCAGGGCGAGGCAGAGCCTTCAGCAGGGATGTAAGGGATTCATAGCATATGTTATGGATGCGAGCATTGGGTCGGAGAGACCAAGGTCTGTGGGAGAGGTTCGGATAATGCGTGAGTTCCCGGATGTATTTCTGGAGGAGTTGTCGGGCGTACCTCATGTGAGGCAGGTGGAGTTCAGTATCGATTTGGTTCTGGGGGCCGCGCCTATCGCCAAGGCGCCCTATCGCCTTGCGCCTCCAGGGATGCATGAGTTATCCTTGCAGCTGCAGGAGCTGTTAGGAAAGGGATTTATTCGGCCGAGTAGTTCACTGTGGGGAGCTCCTATCCTTTTTGTCAAGAAAAAGGATGGTTCACACCAGATGTGCATTGACTACCGGGAGTTGAACAAATTGACAGTCAAGAACCCTTACCCATTGCCGAGGATTGACGATTTGTTCGATCAGTTGCAGGGAGCATCTTGGTTTTCCAAGATCGATTTGAGGTCTGTATATCATCAGGTGAGGGTGCGAGATGAGGATATTCAGAAGACAGCGTTTAGGACTCGTTACGGGCATTACGAGTTCGTGGTAATGTCTTTTGGGCTCACCAACACACCAGCGGTGTTCATGAACCTCATGAACCGGGTGTGCAGACCGATGTTGGATCGCTCGGTGATTGTATTTATCGATGATATTTTGGTGTATTGGAGATCTATAGAGCAGCATGAGGAGCATCTGAGGGAGATCCTAGGGGTTTTGAGATCGGAGAGGCTTTATGCCAAGTTCTCCAAGTGTGATTTTTGGCTATGAGAGGTTCAGTTACTAGGACATCTCATTAACCAGAAAGGGATATTGGTCGACCCCACCAAAATTGAGGCAGTGATGAGTTGGGAGGTGCCGAGGTCACCCTCGGAGATTAGGAGTTTTCTAGGGCTGGCAGGCTATTATCGGAGATCCATCAGGGATTTCTCCAAGATCATTGTGCCACTCACCAAGTTGACCCGGAAGAGTTTAGTTTTTGCTTGGGGTCCAGAGCAGTAGGCCTCCTTCGAGACACTTCACCAGAGATTATGCGAAGCCCTGGTGTTAGCCCTTCCGGAGGGAATGGAGGATTTTGTGGTATATTGTGACGCGTCGATATCAGGATTGGGAGCAGTACTTATGCATAGGGGTCATGTGATAGCATATGCATTGAGGCAACTGAAGCCTCATGAGGCGAGGTATCCTACCTATGATTTGGAGTTGGGCGCAGTGGTGTTCGCCCTCAAGATCTATCGTCACTATTTATATGGGGTCGGGTGTACCATATACACGGATCACAAGAGCCGAAAGTACTTGATGGATCATCCCAACCTGAATATGCGACAGAGGAGATGGTTGGATGTGGTAAAGGATTATGATTGCGAGATCTTGTACCACCCAGGAAAAGCCAACGTGGTGGCCGATGCCTTGAGTCGTAGGCCGGAGAGTGTTCCGATGCATGACATTTGTATGAGGTTGACCGTGATTACTCTGGTGTTGGACACCATTCGAGGAGCTCAGACCGAGGCTGTTAGGCCAGAAAACCAAAAGAGAGAGCGGGTTGTCGGGAAAGTATCGGAGTTCGTCACCAATGGTTGGGGGCTTATGACGTTTCAGGGACGGATCTGGGTACCGTATGTGGGCGGAAGGCGTACCATTTTGATGGAAGAGGCTCATCGATCGAAGTTCTCGATCCATCCCGGGGCCACTAAGATGTATTTAGATCTGAAAAGGGAGTATTGGTGGCCGTGTATGAAGAGGGACGTTGCATGGTTCGTGGAGAGGTGCCTAACCTGTCGCAGGGTTAAGGCCGAGCATCAGAGACCGCACGACAAGTTGCACCTGTTAGAGATTCCCGAGTGGAAGTGGGAACAGATTGCCATGGACTTTATCACCAAATTTCCAAGGACCGCGAGGGGCGTCGATGCAATTTGGGTGATTGTAGACCGGTTAACGAAGAGCGCTCATTTCCTCGCTATTAGCGAGAGCTCTTCCGCAGAGAGGTTGGCAGAGATATATGTGACGGAAGTGGTAGCACAGCATGGAGTACCGATCTCGATTATCTCAGACCGAGATGTGCGTTTCACCTCTAGATTCTGGAAGAAATTCCATGAGGAATTGGGTACTATACTGCATTTCAGTACCGCGTACCAACCCCAGACTGATGGACAGAGTGAGCGGACGATTCAGACGCTCGAGGATATGCTCCGGGCATGTGTGTTGGACTTTGGCAGGAGTTGGGACACGTACTTACCGTTGGCGGAGTTTTCCTATAACAACAGCCATCATTCGAGCATTGGTATGCCACCCTTTGAGTTGTTGTATGGGAGGAGGTGTCAGACCCCCATTTGTTGGGGAGAAGTGGGGCATCATGTGATGCGTAGTACGGAGATAGTGCTTCAGACATCTGAGCAGATCCAGCAGGTCAGGCAGAGATTATTGACCTCTCAGAGTCACCAGAGGAGTTATGCTGATAGGCGACGATCCGAGCTCGAATTTCAGGTCGGTGATTTGGTGCTTCTGAAGGTATCTCCTTGGAAAGGAGTGATCCGATTCAGAAAGAGGGGCAAGCTGGGACCCCAGTATATTGGGCCGTTTAGGGTGATCGCGAGGGTGGGCAGGGTAGCGTATCGCTTGGAGACACCTGCAGAGTTGGGTCAGATTCATGACACTTTCCACGTATCGCAGTTGCGGAAGTGTATAGCAGATGAGTCGATAGTGGTGCCATTGGAAGACAGTCAGGTGGATGCGATTCTGAATTATGCTGAGAGACCGGTGGCGATCAGGGATCGGAAGATCAAGGTTTTGAGGAACAAGGAAGTGCCTCTGGTTTTGGTTCAGTGGCAACATCGGAAAGGGTCCGAGCTGACTTGGGAGTCGGAGCGTGAGATGCGTGAGCAGCATCCGGAGTTATTTCCAGAGTGAGACTTCGAGGGTGAAGTCCAATTCTAGTGGGGGAGAATTGTAACAGTCGGGCTTCTAGGTATATTATTTTATTTATTTATTTTGAATTATGAGAAGGAACTCGGCGAGTTGATGCGTAGCCTCGCCAAGTAGGGTCGTGATTGTTCATCCGGATTCACCTTGGACTCGGTGAGTCCACGCTGTTTAATGAAACCCTAAATCCCTAGGTTTGGAGCCTATTTAAGGTCACTTAGAGCCTCTCATTTCGGCTACAAATCCCTTGAGAGAACCCTAAGTGAGCCAAATCGTTGTGAGGAAGAAGAAGTCACTTTTGATCCTTGTATCTTTGGTTTGGTAAGAAGGAGGTACAAGAGCAAAAGGGGAGGTGCGATTCTAGCAGTTCTAGAGATTCAGAGACTTCATTTTGAGTTAATAGTTCGAACCACCTTCAGTTTTGGTGTTGATCATTAGAGTTAGGGTTTTCTAACCCCTTTGGAGAGTGATTATGTGGAGCAAATGGTCCCTCTTTGAGTTTGTGCCTTGGATCTGGACTCAAAGAGGTCCAGAGACCTTAGGTTGCCATTTTTGGGACTAAATCTCCTTTTGATGGCTTGTTGTTGTCATACAAGCATCAAGTTTCGAGCTTTACGTGACATTCATGCTTGTGAAGGCAAGATCTTTGATTTAGGGAAACAGATCTGACCTCAGGAGGCCAATAGAGTTTGTGCATGGCATGAACTCGCCGAGTTGTTCCTGAGACTCGGCGAGTAGGGTTATGGTTCACGTAAATTGCCTAGAGAGTGGACTTGTTGAGTTGGGGGATGACTCAGTGAGTCAGAAGAGAGTTAGAGGACTGGAGTTCAAGGCGGTACTCGCCGAGTTGTTCTTGAGACTCAGCGAGTTGAGTCGTGGTGGCCCCGCGATTCATGCCTGGTATGACTTGTCAAGCATAGGGATGGACTCAGCGTGCAAAGCGGGACAAAGTGTTAAAGAACATGTGTAAACTCGCCGAGTCACCAGGGTGCACTCGGCGAGTAAGGTCAAAGTGTGACCGTTGACTTTTAGGGTTTGGTCAATAGAGTACTTGTGTCGAGAGGGGGGGAAATAGCCTTTTCCTTCTTGAGGGTGCCAATGGTAGGACGAGTCTAGTTTCGAGAGTTATATTTATAAGAGTATTTACCTTATGTGAATAGGCGAAGACTAGGCAATATTTCTACCGAGTCAGAGATTTACCGAGACGCCTAAGGTGAGTCTTCTCACTATACTTTACCTAGTGTGGTAAACAGAGTTATGAGATAGAGTATTTTAGAGTTATATGCCAGTGTAATTGCATGTTATTTATGTGATATGATTTATTGTGTTATGTGTTATGTATGGTTCAGAGTTACAAATTTAGGACCTTCGGGTCCAAAGAGTTAGGACTTTCGGGTCCATAGAGTTAGGGCCAGAGGGCCCATAGAGAGTTGGGGCTAGAGGGCCCTACTAGGACACATAGACCTGAGGGTCAACAGAGTTACAGCCTCGAGTGGCTATTATGTGTTAGAGTGGTATTTTAGGGAACTCACTAAGCATTTATTCTTACAGTGTTACGTGTTATGTGTTTCAGGTACCAGTGATGATCGCGGGAAGGCGCCGACATGATTCGTACATACGCGTACCGGAGTTTATATATATATTTTTGATCATGGGTTTTTGTGTTGATACAATGTTTTGTTTATATTTTCAAATGATATAAAATATAGAGAAATAAAAGAATGGTGTGAATGAGTTTGAAGTAGAATGTAAATATTTATAGGTAATTATTTTTTAAAATTACCAATAATATGGTCAAAGGGCCAAACCAAACTCAACTTTTTATCAAGAAAAATACGCATTGCAAGGCGTTCTTAGTACCACGAAGGATAAGTTAATGGCACCAGGGGCGGTGTTCAAGCCATTGTCATGGTGTTAAGCGATGTCCACGTCGGCCTTAACGCCCGATAACGGGCTTGTCCCCTCTAGTCTATAAGAGCTTAAAACTATCCTTTTAATAATAAAATGTTGCAAAAAAGATGCAATGGTCGTATTATTTATTATGATTTTGCTCATTCAGTCCCTTATGTTATTTTTATGCCTTTTAAGAGAACAAAGTTCGTTTTGTCGAGTCGAATGGGTCGTTTTTTACAAAATTATCACGGTTACCCCATATGACAGCTCATTTACTTTTATATGTTAATAATTAAAAAATAAAATAAAATGGCCGACAACCTCAATAATGTAATTCTCATAGTGACAGGCCCGTCCCAGATGGTGGACGATAGAGACGACCGTCTATGGTTCATCTTTTAAACGGTCCAAATTTGTTTATGAAAATTGTTATATTTAGAATATTGTATAAATAATTTTCTTTCAATTATTGAGTTATTATAAAAATCTTGATGAAAAATATGTATTTTAAGAACCTTTTTTTTTTTCTCCGGCCAAAATATATTTGGAATGGCTCTGCATAGTGATACCGCCACAGACAGAAATGGTGGTTAGGGTGAAAGAGGAGGTGAACAAATTAGCACACACAAATGAAGATATGTTAAAGCATATCGAAGGACTCCAAACGAAAAGGTTCAGTGAAGTTGAAGAACTCGTGTACCTCCATTAGGTTAACGCATCTCTACGATTTTAGCTTCGAAACTCCAAAAAGGCCAAACAGTTAATGTTAGAGAATGCAAGATCAGAACACTGTCAAGGAGGTAATGCAGATCTCGAAATCAACTTCTCTCAACCATTATCTCCAGGATTCGAAGATTTCGATACGACTTCCATTGATAGTTCCATTAGTCAAAACTCAGTAAAAAACCAAAGTTTGATCCAAAAACTTAAAAAGTTGGGGAAATCAAAAGATGATTTGAATTACGAAAAACAGGTGGGATTCGAAGATTTCGATACAACTTCCATTAATAGGTCCATTAGTGGACACACTAGTTTCAGTAAAAAAAACCAAGATTCATCCAGAAACTTAAAAAAAATAATAATAAAAAATAATAATAAAAAAAAATAAAGGGGGGGAGGGGGGGGGGGGGGGGGATCGGAAGATGATTTGAATTACGAAACAGATGTGAATCGGTCGCCATTACTATTTTTGGTGCAGTTGTTCCCTGTTCGGCTAATTCTCTAGAAACCCCAAATAATGTTTCATCATGGTTTCAATTGATGTCGAAATAATTAAGTGATGAACCGGTTAAAAAAAAAAAGTTAAATACAATTTGTTTTCTTAAAATGCTCGAAAATAACTTTAAGGATTATACGTGCAAAGTCGAATTACATAGTTTGGCCGTAGCTTCATTTTCGAAAAACAAAATAAATAAATACCATGTTACAAAAGTTACCTCATAAGCACACCCCACTAAATCATATATATATATATATATATATATATATATATATATATATATATATATATATATATATATATATATATATATATATATATATATATATATATATATATATATATATATATATATATATATATATATGACTGCAAATACATCAGATTAGAGAATGGTATCTGGTTTCCTTCACATCCTTTCCAAAGTTGATATGTAATGCGATGAACAGAAACAGATAAGCAGAAAAGAAGAGAATTTCAGGAAATGTTATCACAGAACATAATTCCAAGAAATAAACAGATTGAAGCAGCAAGTTACATTCTTTTTATACTAACAATAATAGCCTTTAACTATTAGTAATCATTAATCATAAGTAGAGGCTTGCATCAGATAATCTTTGAGAGGGTATAGCTATTAGTGGTTTCCTTTTCTTTGTCACAAGTCCGAACTCATCAGAAAGCTCAAACTCTTCATCTTTTGGCAAACTCCACTCAAACGAATGCAACAGCGATGCTAATATATACATCAACATCTTCTCCCCAAGGGAGATTCCCGGACATATTCTTCTCCCTACTCCAAATGGCAAAAACGTTAAATTATTTCCATTGTAATCCCATTTGCTGTTCAAGAATCTCTCGGGCTTGAACTCCAATGGATTGGGCCAGTTCTTGGGATCCCGATGGATTGCCCAAATGTTCGCATAGACGATAGTACCCTTTGGAATGTTGCATCCACCAACCATGCAGGATTCGTCTGGACATCTTTGAATTAGGAGAGGAAGTGGAGGGTGTACCCTGAATGTCTCCTTGATGACTGCATCCAAGTATGTCAATTTGGGTAGATGAGATTCTTGAACAATGTTCATGCCAATAACCTTTGTTAATTCCTCCTGAACCTTTCTCATTACATCTTCATTATGTAAAATTTCTGCCATCACCCATTCTACCATTGTTGATGTTGAGTCTGTTGCCGCAACCACTATGTTCTGTTATATAGCAATTTCTCTATCATTAGTATAAGTTAGTTTTAAAAAGAATAAAACCAAGGGACTTACTATTAACATGGCCTTAATTTGAATGATGTTGATTGTCTTTGTAGCATCTTTCTGCTCTTTAAGCTCTAACATCTCCACAAAATCCTTCCTTCGATCTTCGTCAACAATTCCCACGATTTTACTAGAGTTCGCTTTGATTCTTTCTTGGATAATCTTTTCAAATATCCGATCAACATATTCCAGTTGCTTCTGCATTTCTCGCTGCCTTCCTTGTAGATCAAACCACAATAACATTGGAAGAAAATCAGAGATGTTTAGCGCTCCTATCAACTCAATGATCTTGAACTCAACTTCTCGAAACCCATCTCCAATATCACTAAAATCCTTCGCTTCACCAGATTTGCTACAACCCCATAACATGCTTGTCACCACGTTGACCTCAGTCACGAAAGCAATTTCATTAACATCGATCTTTTCACCAAGCTTAGTGTAAACTTCGTTCACAGCCTTTCTCACTTCATGTGTTCGAAAACTCTGACATGAGTTGACATTTGCACTGCTCAACACACGACTAACCAATAGTTGACGCATGTTTCGCCAGTGTTTGTTGTTGTTGGACCACACAATATCGTTCCCACCATAAGTGATGGTCAATGCTGTGATTGGCGGGCTGCGATTAGCAAACGTCTGGTCAAGGTCATGAGCCACGACCTTTACAAGGTCAATCGAGTTCACCACAACATGAAGCTTTCTTCCAAGCCGGAGACTGAAGATAGGGCCATATCGGTGAGCCATCTCTGTGAATCTTTCATGCAAATTGGAGCCAAGAAACGGGAGGTAGCCTACAACTGGTAAGCCGAAGGGACCTGGTGGTATGCGCTTTCTGGGATACGAAACTTTCCATTTGTACCATAGAATTAGTAGTGTCGGAACTGAAATGGTGAGAATTGTGCGACTGAGTTCGTCTCTTTGGTTGTCGACTTCTGATGAAAATACCTTTAGTATTTGACAAACTGAACTTTACATGTTAAAGTTTACATGTTAAAGGATATATTTTGTATAATGTTGCTATTTGTGGGTAGATTGTATAAATTGTATGCAGGTGATATAATTCGGGTTGATGCGCGGATCTTAGATGCTTTATGGGTCGGTCAAGTATCCGAAGTATTTAAGAGATGAAGCTTGGTCAATTTGTATTAGTCGATCAGATCTAGATTTTTTCATCTTCTTTTCTCTCTCGGTATCTGTTAGGGTTTTCTCTCATAGAAGTTCATAGCTTCGTTAGTTCTTGTTCTTAGTTTTTTCATCCGAGTGTAAGTGTTATTGTAGTGAGGTTCTGATATAAGTTGATGTATAATCGAACTGGTTTATATTAAATAAACTGTTCAAGTTGGGAAGTTCTTGTGTTTATGTTTTTTACAACTTCCCACCACCATAACCAGAAGGTGCCGATGGTGAGATAAATCTTATATCCAAGTTCTAATATCATTTTTGCTACAAATGATCATATGCAACTTATGAATTGAAGAAGTCTGCTAATCATTATATATAGATGGTGGATTGTGGTTTGGATAATTTACCAACTTTATATTATTTAGCGGTTAACTTAAAACCAATAACCTTGCATGTTTGTTGATATGGTTGATATGAATGATTATATGATAATAAATACTTTGTCGATAAAAAAGTTTATCAAAGATTACTGTCTTAATATATAAAAAGAAATACATGTGCATCAAGTTGTTTCAACTTAGGCTCGCGTGATCGAGGTAAGTTCATATCGAGCATTAATTAATTTGCTTTTATTTGATAAAGATATACATACGAAATATTAATTGTAGTTAATACTCGATTGATTTATGCTACAATGTTAAGACTTTTTTTATGATCAATTTATATATGGAAAAAAAAAATAGTAATTTATGTAGCATTTTTTTCATGAATTTGTACAATAATTTTGGTATATTTTATCAACTTTTATTGGTGTATCCAAAAAGCTGATCTTAATTATTGAATACATGAATTGGTAAATACGATTGTATAAATTAACAAAAAATCTGTTTCCTGCATATCTAGATAAAATCTATAATTTGCTTACACAAACTAGTTATGGGCCCTACGTTTTATCCAAAATAAAATTGTACAACTTGGAGTTTCTTTAATTTAGTCTCACTATATAATGACTCTTCATTTCTCTAAGGGATACGAATAATTAAAGTAATTAATTTTTTGGTTTGTTCAAATATAGATAATTATTATTTTTTTTACACATTTAGGTAACAAACTTTTTAGAACTGTTTACGTATAACAATTATGATCTGCTGTAGCAGGTTATATCCGGCTACAGTAAGTCATAATGGTTATATGTGAACACTTTCAACAAATTTGTTACCTAGACGTGTACAAAAAAAAATAATAATAATTACCCAAATATGAACAAAACAAAAAATAACAGTAAATTACACGAATGGTCGCTATGGTTTGGGAAAATTTGTGTGTTTGATCTCTAACTTATTTTTTTAATATGGATGGTCCATACTGTTTATTTTTGTTGTGTTTGATCCATGTCTTACCTAAAAAGACTATTGTGCCCTTATTAATTTAATTTTTTTAATTAATTTTCTTATTTATGTATTTTTTTTATATGTTTAATAAAACTAATAGATCCCACATATCTGTATCTCCCCACCATCACATCTCTCATCATCCTCAATTTCTATTTCTTTTCCATCTTTAGTGATATCGACATCTTCACAATCCATTCGTCCTGCAACTCCAACGAACCAACACCACAACCCACTAAAGTGAAGAGACGGTGGGTTATGGTGTTTGTTCGCCAAAGTTGCATGACCAAAAAAAAATGATGGTGAAGACTTTCATGTCACTAAAGATGGAAAGAAAATAGAAGTTGAAGACGATGAGAGATAGGATGGTGACCGGTGGAACCCAAATTAAATTTCTCAAATGTGGTTTCAGGTTTACGGTGAGGATATACATATATGTGGGGTCTATTTATTTTTTTAAACATATAAAAACAAATACATAAATAAGAAAATTAATTAAAAAAATAAATTAATAAGGGCACAATAATCTTTTTAGGTAAGACATGGACTAAGCGCGCAACAAAAATAAACAGTAAGGAACATTTGAATTAAAAAAATAAATTAGGTACCAAACGCACAAATTCCCCCAAACTATAGGGACCATTCGTATAATTTTACTCTTAGATTTGATTTTGTTCATATTTAGGTAACTATTTTTTTGTACACATCAAGGTAACGAACTTGTTGAAAGTGTTCATATATACCATTATGAGCTGTTGTAGCAAGATGCAACCTGCTACAGCAGATCATAATGGTGATATGTGAACAGTTACAAAAAGTTTGTTACCTAGCTAGATGTGTACAAAAAAGATAATTACTTATATGTGAACAACCCGAAAATTTAATTACCTTAATAAATCTTATTCCGTTTTTCTAGTGGGGCATTGATATATCCTAGGGTGACAATCATGTATACATTACTTTCATTTTATCATATTTCATACTATTATAAAGTTATTTGCCTCTATTTTTAATCAATAAAGCTTGTGTTCTTAAGTAAAAAATTTTGTAAAATATCTTATACGCCAAACATAATTACTAACCGAAATATATTACTAAAATTAATAATAAAGCTTGTGTTCTTAAGTAAAATTTTTGGTAAAGTATCTTATTGAAAAGTCGTCAAACATAATTACCAATTGAAATATATTATTAAAACCGTAATAATACTTATCCTTAGTCTGGTACCAAATAACCCAAAACCATTTAAGTTCAATTCAAATCATTTTATTATATCATCCTTTATACCCACCACATAGCACATATGTGGTGGGTGACACATCAGCACCACATTCCCCTACCACTAACATGGGATACTTACCACTAACACACCACTCCACCTCATTTTTTAATTAAATTTAATTCAAAAATTCATATAATAGTTTTTTTAAATACTAATTTTCATTCATTTAAAACATTAAATTACATTAATTAACAACTACATTAATTAAAACGAAAAAAACACAACTTTAAAACTAAAAATTACATTAAGTAAAAAAACAATAAAAATAACATTAATAATTAAAAAATTAAAAATATCAAACTTCTAATTTGTGTTTTTTTAAGCAAGGTTATTCCATTTTTGGGGAATTCTTCAATTTTTTTCAAGCTTTAACATGACTAAAACGTTGATGATTTGTGTTTCATATTGTTCCATGGTCACATTAACCGGGTCAATATCGGCTTCATGAACGTTGTTTATAAAAAGTTGTAAATTCCATTGAACTCAGAACATTTGACCTTCATATTGCGACACTTCAAGCATATTTCATCAACATTTCGAATTGCACAACCCATTAAACCATGGAAACACTTTCAACATTTCTTCAAAAAGAACCGGAAGTTTGACCAACGTCTTCTTCCGAAACTGTCACCCATGCTTGTGCTAATTTCTTTTCTTCCTCTTCTGACTATTACTTATTTTTAGGAGGCATGGTTTTTAAAGGATCAAACAACAAAAAAATATATCTAAAGGGAGAAGAATTGGATGAAAAATAAGAAGATGAGTGGTAGTATTTATAGGTAAATATTGAAGAATTGCAAAACAGCCGTTAGAAGGGGAAGAAATGTAAAAAGAGATTTTAACACGGAAGGCCACGACCATGACCCACCACGAACCACCGGGGTGGTGTGCACGGTCGTGGTTTGTGGCCACCTAGACCACGGACCATCTCGTGCAATGTATACCAGTCGGATTCGTGTGATGTTTCATATCGTATCGAGAATTGTTAACTATAAATATATACTATTTACATAATCAAATTGAAAAGATAGATTAAGATGTTCCAATTAATTAGTCAAGATATTTTTGTTTATAGATAAAAAAAATAAAAAAATAAAAAAATAGTTTTATATGGAATACGTTATTTCATATCTTTTTTAAAATATTGTAACTAGAAGCAATTTGATCGAGTAAAGTATGATATGAGGGCAAAAAGGAAAAGTTGTTGTTGGGCAAACATTGCAAATCTTCCGACAATCCTCTCAAAGGAAAACATAGATTTCAAGAGTCTATTTACAGAGTCCAGATCATCCCAGCATATCAAATGGTCTTGAAATTTAGAGTCTTTAGGGATATTCTCGGTTTCTTCCCTAAGAAATCTCATTGACAGCTCCATCTTACCTAGAACTGCTATCGAGTGGGATTGGAACAATCTCGTCCCTAAAAAGATAAACATCTTAGCTTGGAGGGTGGCTCATGGTAGAACCCCAACAAGAGTGAATTTGGTTAAAAGGGGGATTGGTAACAATCAACTGTGCGTTTTGTGTAATCAGGAACCAGAAACAGAAGAGCATCCTTTCATGAGTTGTAAAGTATCGACTGAAGTCTGGAAAAATCTCAATGTTTGGTGGCATCTACTCCCAGACCAACTAATATGATTATATGGCCTACTATTCTGGAAGAATGGAATGGGGTCGAGTAACCAAATTCAATTCCAATCAGCCATCATACTTGTGTATATTTGGGTAATTTGGAGCCACAGAAATCTAAAAGCGCATTTGAACGATCAAGCCACGCACAAAGGTTTGTTAAATAACATACAAACTCTCTCTCACCTCTGGATTAATTCCAGACTAAGAAAAAAGTCGATTGGATGGAGAAATTGGTGTTGCGATCCTATTAACACAAGTTTTCTTGTCTAAGCCTGGGGAAGAGGGGGGAGGGGGTTGGGTATAAAATATGAGTCCCTTGGTGTCTTGGTGCATGTTAGCTGCAGCCTAGTGTGTGTTTGGTGGGTGTTTCTTTTTCATGTGGGTAGAAACTTAATAGGTTGAATTGGCTGCTAGCTGTAACACTTCTTTCTGGTTCTTTGTCGAGTGTGTGTTGTGTCTGAGTATCCTAGTATATTCGGGGGGGGGGGGGGGGGGGGGTGTACGCTTTTTTCTTTGGTGTGTGTGGTGTTTTTCTTCATGTTCCCTTTTCTCCTATCTAATACTCATATGCAGGTTTTTGGGAATACTTGCAGTTGCACAACATCATTGGTTAAATGTTTACTTTTAAGGTTGGTTTGTTATCTCATTTGAAGTCATTTCAATAAAGCGGGCTCGGACAATTTACCCCTGCAACCCATGCTAGTAGTTTCACAGAAGTTGTGGTGAGGTAAACTGTCTTGTTTTGAAGGGTGATTACTGCTTTAGTTTTGGAGACAGATCCTTGAAATCGGCTTGGACAACTTTACCCCTGCATTACATGCCTATTGAATATCGAGTCTATTTTACCCCGACATTACAGGAGGCGGAATTCGCTAGGAATAGTGGCTTTGGGTTACTTTCAAAATTTGGTAATAGCTTTAGTGTATGAGGGGTGCAGCTGGGCTTCAAAAAATATTCTCGCATAAGTATAGGAAAGTTGATAGTTGTAGCCCAAACTCCATTTTTCTTTATGTTCTTTGTTTATTAAGTTGTGTTTGTTTGAAAATTCTATTGTTGTACTCTGTCCAGCTTTGTGCTGTTTTATTAATACAATCCTATCTTTAAAAAAAAAAAAAACAAAGTGTTTTTCTTTTTACACATCAGTCTAGTCTAGGATACACCAATCTACTATTATTATTACATAATCATTCTCATTAATAAATTATCTTGATTATCTTGTTTTCAAAAAAAAAACATTTTTTTAATTGTTTTTCTCTCTCTTAATTATTACTATCAACTACCTTAATTATTACTATTAACAACCTTCTAAAAAAAATAGAGAAGATCCTAAATTTAAATTTGCCCTATTTGAATTTAAAATTATTTATAAGAATATTGCATGGCAAATTGAGAATATTAGGGTGAAAATTGTGGGTATTGTGGATGATTTGAGAATTGAATTTCAACTTTCAAGAATGAAAATTAGAAATTTTAGCGAACTGTTTCCACTTCTGACCCATATTTTTGGATTTGTACCTACTAGAACCCACTTAGAATGGAATAGGGTAAGGTTGGAAAGGACCAGAGAAGGTTGGAATGAAATATGTTAAGATTGGAGAGAGTTGTAAAACCAGGTGTGATTTTTCAAGAGGTTGAAAGTGGTTTATGAAAGTAATAGGTTTTTTTAAAAAAAAAATAGACATTCAATAACAGTCAATAGCAAGGAAGAAGGAGCAACAACTTGAAGAAGTAGCTGATGGTACTAATGTGAAGCCGGATAACCCGCCTGCACTCTGTGCACTCCAACAAGGCATTCATTGCCTTTACTTTTACACTTGCATTTACTTCATTGTCATTTAAACTTTTTTTTTCTTTTTTTTTTTTTTTTTTTTTTTTTTTTTTTTTTTTTTTCATAAATTACCCCTAGTTCTACTTATCTCTCAAATAGGACTTGAATCATCTTCCTCAATAGATGATAGGTGAGGGCAACACCTACTACCTCTCTTTTAACACATACATGTAATGATGTATACACTTGCCCTCGTATGGGTGGTGGTTGGTGAGCACAAGTCATTATTGTCGGCTAATTATCACTAAATATTAGGGTCCTAGTAATGTTGTCCAAATCTTTTACCAAAATTTGAAGATAAACTTAAATTATTTGTCAAATTAAGGGTCCAAAGATATGTTAATTAAATAACCCACTAATAAGCAATAATGTCTATTTATTTAATAATATTTCAATTTGAGTGACCATGGACGACAACTATCAAGCATCATCGATCTCACCTCTAATCCCAAGGGACTATACAGTAATGATTTTAAGAATTAAGATCTAAAGACCACTTAGAATATCTTATTTATTTATTTACAAATATATTATATCATATGTAGAGGCTTTCATCCGATAGCCTTTGATAGGGTATAGCAACAAGCGGTTTCCTTTTCTTCGTCACAAATCCAAACTCATCAGAAAGATCAAACTCTTCATCGTCTTCCGGCAACTTCCATTCAAATGAATGCAATAACGATGCCAAAATATACATCAACATCTTCTCCCCCAACGGAATTCCGGGGCATATTCTTCTCCCTGATCCAAATGGTAAAAACTTCATATTGTTTCCATTGTAATCCCATTTTCCCTTCAAGAATCTCTCAGGTTTAAACTCAAATGGATTCACCCAGTTCTTAGGATCATGATGAATCGCCCAAACATTAATATAAACGATACTACCCTTTGGAATAAGATACCCACCCACATTGCAAGATTCATCTGGGCTTCTTTGGATTAGGAGAGGAAGCGGTGGGTGTACCCTCATTGTCTCCTTCACGACTGCATCTAAATATGATAGTTTATGAAGAAGATGTTCTTCCACAATGTTCATACCAAAAACCTTTGTTAACTCTTCTTGAATCTTTGTCTTTACTCCTGGATTATGCAAAATTTCAGTCATCACCCATTCCACCATCGTCGATGTTGTGTCAGTTGCTGCAGTCAAGATATCCTGTTTTTTAAAAAAAACAATTTTACTATGAGTATTTGTTCTTAAATTGTTACAAAAAATAATAATAATAGTAAGTATAAACACGACGTACAAATAGAAGGCCCTTTATTTGATCCATGTTAAGTGAGGTTGGAGAATCTTTTTGATCTTTAATCTCCAACAAGATTTGCAGAAAATCTTTCCTTCCAATTTCCTCAAGTTCTCCCTCCATTTTAGCTTTGATTCTTGCTTCCACAATCGTGTCAAAAATTCGATCAAGATGAACCTTTAGCGTCTCCATTTCTCTCTTCCTTCCCTGTAGATCGAACCATGACAACATCGGGATAAAATCAGATACGTTTGGTGCTCCAAGAAGCTCGATTATCTTGAACTCAACTTCTCGGAATCCATGTAAGACACCACCGGGATCATTCTCTTCACCGGACTTACTCCGACCCCATAACATGCTTGTCACAACTTCAAGTTCTGTATCGAAAGCAACTTCATTAACATCAACCTTCGTCCCAATCTTGGCATAAACATTTCTAACTGTCTTTCTCACTTCTTCTGTTCGAAAACCCTGACATGAATCAAGATTTGCGTTGCTCAAAACTTGGCTCACCAAAAGCTTACGCATGGTACGCCAGTGGGTGTTGTTGTTGGACCATGCGATGTCCAGTGCACCGTAGGTGATGGTTAGGGCGGTGATCGGAGGACTCCGGTTAGCAAAGGTCTGGTCAAGGTCACGAGCCACGACTTTTGCGAGGTCTACGGAGTTCACCACTACATGGAACTTTCTTCCGAGCCACAGGCTGAAGATGGGACCATAACGGTGGCTCATGTCGGTGAATCTTTGGTGTAAATTGGAGGTGAGAAAAGGGAGGTAGCCTACCACCGGTAAGCCGGAGGGACCTGGTGGCAAGGGAAGTGTGGTGTTTCTGACGTAGGATGACGTCAGTTTGTGCCATAGAAGTAATATTATTGGAACGGAAACTGTGAGAATATTCCGGGAAAGGTTGTCTCTTTCGTTATCGGCCTCCCACCACCATAACCAGTAGTTAATCATTGTGTGATGACAGAATTGAAATTACCTCGGGTATCTTATATCGACCTTATAAAAAGTGGATTTTTGACCATCGGTATGAGGTATCCTGCAAGCATACGACACTAATAAGGCGACAGCATACTGCATATATACGTCCACATGAACTGGACCAATTTGTAGCTTCAATACACGTTCGGTGAAGGTGGGCCTTTTCTTCCTTTGTTTAATGGTAGATGCATGAAACAAACAAAATTGGGAGAATCTATCAAGAGTAGGTATGGGGATGTTGTTATCTTTTCACCTGGAAATAGGTTGATTTTGTTTTTCTACGGATGCTAGAAAGTTTATTTTTTTGGCAAAGCGATAATTAGTTGTTTATTAATTTATTTAAGTTTTTGGGTAATCACATAAGCTATAATTTTTTAGTTTTTATAAGTTATATAGACTATACGTTTTAACAAATTTATTGAGATTAAATTCTTTCAAATGTATCATTTAATAATTATAAAAAAAAAAACTTCATATTTTACCTGTATTTTTGTCTCAATTTATATATTTTGGATACTTTTATCAAACGTCATATTGATAATCCTTTTAAACAAAGTCTGAGCGATCGGCCCGATGACCAAAAATCATGAATTGCCTTACCTGAAAATTAGATCATTTTTTACTGTAGCTGGTCCGGGTTCGGTCCGGTCCTGTTCCGGGTAATAAACTAGGTTTCAGATTTTCGACCGAATTAGATTTTTGTAATGTTGTTTATGGTTTCGGTTCAATCATGTTCCTGATACCAAACTGGGTTTTATATGTTTGTTGTTTACGGTTTCAAGTTTTATTTGTCATGTTAGTCTCTAACATATTAATTCAAATTATAATTCGAACATACATTATTCGTATATTTGTTGTTTGTACAATTCAACTAAAAAATACATAAAAGAAGATGAATATAATGGTATGCTGCGAAACACTAATTACAACACGTGTAAATGAGGTGTATGCAAATAAATACAAACGTTATTAAAAAACTACACTATTTTTCTAAAAAAAACTGCACTATTTTTACATAAAAATATGCACTTAACATCATTAAATTTATAAATTAAAATAAAAATATTAAAAAAATGCACTATTTTATACAAAAATACACTTAACAAAATTATTTGTATTAAAAATACTATGTTATTAAAAAAATATTGCATTATATTTTGTTTTAAAAAGCTATACTGTTTTAATTTTAAAAAAATTGTGGTAGGAAATAACTTTTGCTTTTCGAGAAAAAAAAATGTAACGTTCGAAAAACACAACCAATTTAAAATTTTCAAAACAACCCGATTTTCATTAAAATGTTTACAAAAAGGTTTTCAATACAATTCATTTAAGTATTCCCAGAATCATGTCGTTACGAAATCATAAGGAGCGGTACGATCGCGCCTTCGCCTTGCCACAGTCTCCTGAAGAACCTGAAAAACATTAAACCACAACTGTAAGCCCGAGAGCTTAGTGAGATACCCCCAAGATACCAACCACGCATACGCCCTTCCAGGCTACGACCTTCCGGCCCAAAACATATAAATCATACATAACATAACAGAACATAGAACAACCAAGCATATCGGGTCTAACGTGACTGGTCCGCCGTATCGGGCCTTCAGTCCTTCGGATCCATCCTCCGGGTCTAGTCATGTCCTTCGAGTCTACAGTGGGGTTGGTCCGCCCGCATCAGGCCTTCAACCCACCTGGTCCACTCTCTGAGTCTACAGTGTGACTGGTCCGCCCGCATCGGGCCTACAGTCGGCCTGGTCCACTCCCCGAGCCTCGGCACGTCTGGTCCGCCCTCATGGGGCCTACAGCCTATCCGGACCGCTCGCTGGCCTTCGGAACAACCGGTCCGCCCTGGGTATCTTGGCCTACAGCACAAAGCAGGACCCGCCTCAACCCATCTCCAGTCCAAACAACCATGTGCACAAAGCATACATTCATATAACAGTCATAATCAACAAACCGAGTAAACATATCACATAGCATATCATTACTCTAACCGGGCTACCGACCTACCCGTTCACTAGCATAGCATTACTCTGCATATCGAGGACTGACCTTTACAAGGTCCCCTAGCATGTACCATCCTAACTACCAGGATGCAGACACAACCAGCAATAACATGATAAACGTAACTGAATCTCAATACAATAAAGGGCCGGCCTTGGTGCCTTAGACCCTGCTGATATAGTGAGGATAACTCACCTCGAAACTGACGGCTGAAAAGATAAGATCCCGCTGCTTCGAACTCTGACACAACTCCTCCACTGAACATCAACAACAACCCAATAAATACCCATAATTACCGAAATACCCCTGGAAGACAACTGATCAACCCTGGACAAGTCAAAGTCAACCCCTGCCAGACCCTACTCGCCGAGTCAACCCGATGACTCGCCGAGTCCTTATGCTCAGACTTCCCTCACTTAGTGACCCAACTCGCCGAGTCACCCCAAGACTCGTCGAGTGCAACAACTCTGAGTCCACTCGCACCCAGCTCACCGAGTCATCCCTCGACTCACCGATTCGTCGACTCAACCAGGAATATTGGGACTTCCTCGACATGACTCGCCGAGTCCAGCTGGACTCGCCGAGTCCAAGGCAATCTTCAACCTACTCGCCGAGTTATTCTTCCAACTCGTCGAGTTCAAGGCCATCTTCAAGCAACTCGTCGAGTCCACCCATGTGACTCGCCGAGTTCCACCGGTCTGAATCCATACAGAAGCATCTCAGGCCATGCAATTGATCCAAAACATAGATCCAGCCTCCTACAATCCATCCATCACGTAAAGTGGCAAACTTTACGTGAATCAAACGAGATCTAGGCCATTTTCACCTTAAAACCAAGGTTTGGGACATGATAGCTTCACTCATAGCACAAAGGTTGGGACTTTAATGCACTCAAAGACTTCTCCACTCCAGATCTGAGGTAGCAACCTCAGATCCATCCTCCAACACCAAAATATCACACAACCAAGCATCCCACACAACCCCAAATGAAGAAACTAGGAATGCACAGCTTAAGGACGAAGATATTACCTCCAGAAGATGCCTCAATAACAGCTAAACACGAATCCAAGCAAAGCCCTTTGATCCAAACCACTTCTCCTTCAAGATTTCTCCAAGCAACACCTCTCCAAGCTCCAATTTGCTCCACCAATGCTCTTCTCCACGAGATTAGGGTTTCTGGAACTCAAGGGGGGAATAAGAGAGGCTGTGGAGGGGTATAATGTTCTTTATATAGGGCTCAACCCCGGAAACTAGGGTTTTCCCCATACAGCACCTACTCGCCGAGTCCATACTTGGGTGTGACAACCGTCATATTCTGGTCAATTCAAAGTCAATTGGGTTAATATTCGCAAATGGGGGTCATAAAATGCGAAGGTGATTAATGCGAAGGGATGCGAAGGGTGTAAGAATGAAGATGCGAAGTATTTCACAGTAGAATGCGAATTGGGGAAGAAAACAGAAGATTTCAAATATTGTCCCTGGAGTTTCGCATTTTTGGAAATAAATACTCAACTTCGCAAATGGGGGTCATAAAATGCGAAGGTGATTAATGCGAAGGGATGCGAAGGGTGTAAGAATGAAGATGCGAAGTATTTCACAGTAGAATGCGAATTGGGGAAGAAAACAGAAGATTTCAAATATTGTCCCTGGAGTTTCGCATTTTTGGAAATAAATACTCAACTTCGCAAATGGGGGTCATAAAATGCGAAGGTGATTAATGCGAAGGGATGCGAAGGGTGTAAGAATGAAGATGCGAAGTATTTCACAGTAGAATGCGAATTGGGGAAGAAAACAGAAGATTTCAAATATTGTCCCTGGAGTTTCGCATTTTTGGAAATAAATACTCAACTTCGCAAATGGGGGTCATAAAATGATGAAATTGCAGAATTTTTAAAGAGATACACACACATAGACTATTATAAGACATTGTTCTTGACTTTTGAGTCCAAAGACGTATGATCACAAGCAACCACCCCACACCCACTCTATGACCAGCCATACCTCCCCACCTTACCTATGTCACTTCAATGTTCCCTTACACTCAAATTTCACTCACTCCCACGTTTTTGAGCTGGAACAATCAACCACACTCCTCATTTTCTCTCATTTCTCTCATTCCACTAAGTAACAAACATCACTTTTTCTCTCAAACTCTTCTACACAAATTTTCGAGATCCAAGGCTGGATTCAAGTGTTCTTCCACACTTAGTAAGTATAATTCATCCTCCTTATGATTATTTCACTTCATTCTACTCAAATCATGAATATCTTACACAAACTCCATCATAATTGTGTTAGATCTTCGAATCTTCAAGTGTTTCCTCAAGTGTTCTTAGGTTGAACACTTTCCTTCTTCAACACTTATCTACTGAAATCACTCAAGGTGAGTTCATACCCCTACATTTTCATGTTTTCTCAAGTTTTCAGGGGGGGAATACAAGTTAAGACACTAAGAACATAACTAGATTTTTCTAACAGCCTTCATCAGAAAAGTTCAACTCCATTCACGGACTGTTTTGGGCATCTTAACTATTTTTGTTTTCAAAACTGTACAAGGTTCAAATAGATCAAGTTTTTAGCTTTAAAATGGCTACTTGCACATCTCCATACGATTTTTCTACAATTTATGGTGATTTTTACAAAACTGCCTATCATTTCAAACAACAATCCGGACCAGTCTGTGATTATGGACTTTTTCACCCAAGTTAGAGGTCATTATAAATTGTGATAAAAATTATGAGCAAACTAGACACATTTTGTGAACTCTCAGAATTTACGGATCTAGTTTTCGACTTCGTATGATTTTTCTATGATTTTTCCAAAACAGGGCAGAATTGCTAAATTTTGCCAACAGCATGTAAATATCATAACACTTTGTATTATGTTGAGCAAAGTGTATAATCATAAGTTCTAATATTTGAATGTGTTTTCTTGCTAGTTTATCATTATAGACTGAAACTAAAACATTCATATTAAATATTATTCATTCATTTTGGAACACGCACTATTAAACTATGAAAAGAGTTCGATAAATTCACTACACTAATACTTTTCCATAAAAGAGTTCATACATAGTACATACATTTTAGATAAACTATAATAGGTATAGTTTATGATACATCACTCTACGCACTCGTACAAGAAGGGTACATTCATACAAGAAATATTTATTTTCACACACATTTCACGTAAACTTGTTATCCTATATTGTGAGTTTCTCTATCTCTCTCCCCGTACGTCCGAGTGCGGGATATAATTCCTGGTAGTTATAATCAGAATCTCCTGGAGGGAGAACGTGATACTTGTATATAGATCTATATTGGGATTGACACCCCACACCTCGCTGCTAGCTACAGTGGGATCTGCAGGTCTACGGGTGACAAATGTCATTTCATTTTTCGCGACACTGAGAACGTCGTGGCAGGTTCACATAGTCATAGTATGATTATAACGGCTCACATAGGGAACAATCCATAAGTTTACGGGATTTTATTTTTAAAAACCTAAATGAGTTTTATGTTGATTTAAAATCACCTTTTATCTCTATGGGTACAAATACAAAGTACCGGGTCTCTATACAAAAAGGGGTATAGATACAAAGTACCGGGTCTCTATACAAAGTTATTATGATATTAAACTATATTTCCTCTAGAATTGTTAGACTTCAACTATGGTCGCTGAGCGTATATGTTTGAGTCATATAAGAGTTTAGTCTTGATTGGCCTAGAATTGGTGGTGCCCGCCTCATCTCCTGTTCCTCGTTGGGTTGTGGACCTGGGGCAGACCCACTATATTCAACGTTTTATCTAAGTTAAACCTTATATAACTTATATATGTTGGACGATTATAGAGGAACTCTACGGATTACTCTAGGGTTCATTAATGCATCATGCAGGATTATTTCTATTCATACTTAACTAAGAAAATATTGGATTTTCTGGAAATCAAACTAAATCGATTTTACAAGGAAAAACGGTTTCTACTTCAAACAAAACTCTTATGAACTCACCAAACTTTGTGTTGACACTCTTTAAAACTACTTGTATTCTCAGGAAGTCAGTGAAACAGGCAAACTTCATCGCTTTGAGGATGGGACGCTAAACCGTCAACAAATTTATTTTGTCATCATAATGTAATTGCTTTTGAAACATGTAAACATATACTTTGGTGTAACTTTTGCAATTATATTTATGGTGGTTGTTTTTACTTTGAGCACTATTATACACGTTGTTGTGATACTGTACATGAAGTCCTCCACCCCCAGACGTTTCCGCCATCCTTGGTTTGGGGGTGTGACAGATTGGTATCAGAGCATTGTTTATAGTGAACTAAGTATATTGAACCACATAAGATATACAAACTATAAATGCATTGGGACTAAGGTCTCTGATTTTAAGATTTCAAAACCACTATACCTTTAAGAATAAATAACTTTTGTTAAAAGTATACATGCATGCATACATACTAAGGTCAGCATCATTTTAGGACAAAACAAAAGTAAAGATTGTTGGACATCACAGGTAAGCCTGGGGATGTATGATCAGTCTTGGGAATAGCATAGCCTGATCAACTATGCTGGTCCGAGGAGTGATTAGCATATGCCCAAGAATGGTTGTGATGTGGCAACAAGTCTAAAAATTTACCAACACTACCACAATGAAATACCATAGGGGTATTTTGGCATTATTAAAATTTCATATGTGAGAACTAAATAGATCTTTATCAATAGGTCAATAGTTGCTTAGTGGATACATTAAAGTTTTATGTATCCAGGACGTCATAGACTTAGAATCTGTGGATCTTTGCTCTACTTCCTGTTCTCGTTGGATTGGGGATTTAGAGTTAGGGTCGCTTATTCGAAGGTCTATCCTGTCCCGAATACATATAATTAGTATGCACTAAACAATTTGTTGAAGTACCTGATAAAGATCATCGTATAATTAGCTAATTAGTACGTTTGCTTAATTATTTCTTATATCCCCATTTCTCGCGAAGATATCATGGTTGGATTTCCATCCACACGACGACCGTACTACCCTAACCACGACAATACCAAATGGCTCGGAGAGGAGCCAGAGAATGATTACCCAACCCCTGTAGATGGTCACCAAGCTGAAGGCTATGCTGATGGTTCTGACTCCGACGCTGAAGTGGAGAACTTAACCCCGATGACTCTTGTTCCGAATCCCAACCCTCGACCGGCTATCAAGGCCTGACGCCTCCTTGGGAAGAGTGCTTGGAAACCGGGAGCAAAGAACAAGACCAACATATGTTGTTTAATAGAGAACGAAGTTTCTACAACATAAACGAAGGAAGCTCAGCAGATACAATTTTTCCAATTCTGGTCCATAGAGTTGCCCGAAACGAGATTCAGGGTAGAACAACTCTCTATAGTATCGCAGAGGTTGATAGAAATGCAAGAATACATACGATCCGCACCAATCGCCTTGAGCACACTCGTGAAAAATCTAAGAGAGACCACAAAACCCACTAACTCGTGAACTTCATTCATATGGACTTCCTTTATGAACTATATATAAGGAATTCTTAAATCGAAGAAAAATGCTGGAAAAATCAAATTCTATAACAACTGACTTGTCTTTACTAGTAGGAACTTACCATCTGATCAGTTTTCCTTTTGCAAACTCATGACAGAACAATGTCACCGAGGGAGAAACCACTCCGGAACTGCCCGCAAATATCAGTACGTGTTTCTAACATCGACATTTAAATCCCGAATTTCTTTATATGCTAAATCTAGCATCGATTAAAGCATGCATAGTAGTAATCATGTGACATCGGGCGAGTTATTCCTTACCATAATCAAATTCTCGTACTACGAAAAGTTATCCCCATCTTTCCTCTAAATTCCTGGATCCCCATTCGAAGTGCAAATTTCGGGACGAAATTCCCTTTAACGGGGGGATGATGTGACAACCGTCATATTCTGGTCAATTCAAAGTCAATTGGGTTAATATTCGCAAATGGGGGTCATAAAATGCGAAGGTGATTAATGCGAAGGGATGCGAAGGGTGTAAGAATGAAGATGCGAAGTATTTCACAGTAGAATGCGAATTGGGGAAGAAAACAGAAGATTTCAAATATTGTCCCTGGAGTTTCGCATTTTTGGAAATAAATACTCAACTTCGCAAATGGGGGTCATAAAATGCGAAGGTGATTAATGCGAAGGGATGCGAAGGGTGTAAGAATGAAGATGCGAAGTATTTCACAGTAGAATGCGAATTGGGGAAGAAAACAGAAGATTTCAAATATTGTCCCTGGAGTTTCGCATTTTTGGAAATAAATACTCAACTTCGCAAATGGGGGTCATAAAATGCGAAGGTGATTAATGCGAAGGGATGCGAAGGGTGTAAGAATGAAGATGCGAAGTATTTCACAGTAGAATGCGAATTGGGGAAGAAAACAGAAGATTTCAAATATTGTCCCTGGAGTTTCGCATTTTTGGAAATAAATACTCAACTTCGCAAATGGGGGTCATAAAATGATGAAATTGCAGAATTTTTAAAGAGATACACACACATAGACTATTATAAGACATTGTTCTTGACTTTTGAGTCCAAAGACGTATGATCACAAGCAACCACCCCACACCCACTCTATGACCAGCCATACCTCCCCACCTTACCTATGTCACTTCAATGTTCCCTTACACTCAAATTTCACTCACTCCCACGTTTTTGAGCTGGAACAATCAACCACACTCCTCATTTTCTCTCATTTCTCTCATTCCACTAAGTAACAAACATCACTTTTTCTCTCAAACTCTTCTACACAAATTTTCGAGATCCAAGGCTGGATTCAAGTGTTCTTCCACACTTAGTAAGTATAATTCATCCTCCTTATGATTATTTCACTTCATTCTACTCAAATCATGAATATCTTACACAAACTCCATCATAATTGTGTTAGATCTTCGAATCTTCAAGTGTTTCCTCAAGTGTTCTTAGGTTGAACACTTTCCTTCTTCAACACTTATCTACTGAAATCACTCAAGGTGAGTTCATACCCCTACATTTTCATGTTTTCTCAAGTTTTCAGGGGGGGAATACAAGTTAAGACACTAAGAACATAACTAGATTTTTCTAACAGCCTTCATCAGAAAAGTTCAACTCCATTCACGGACTGTTTTGGGCATCTTAACTATTTTTGTTTTCAAAACTGTACAAGGTGCAAATAGATCAAGTTTTTAGCTTTAAAATGGCTACTTGCACATCTCCATACGATTTTTCTACAATTTATGGTGATTTTTACAAAACTGCCTATCATTTCAAACAACAATCCGGACCAGTCTGTGATTATGGACTTTTTCACCCAAGTTAGAGGTCATTATAAATTGTGATAAAAATTATGAGCAAACTAGACACATTTTGTGAACTCTCAGAATTTACGGATCTAGTTTTCGACTTCGTATGATTTTTCTATGATTTTTCCAAAACAGGGCAGAATTGCTAAATTTTGCCAACAGCATGTAAATATCATAACACTTTGTATTATGTTGAGCAAAGTGTATAATCATAAGTTCTAATATTTGAATGTGTTTTCTTGCTAGTTTATCATTATAGACTGAAACTAAAACATTCATATTAAATATTATTCATTCATTTTGGAACACGCACTATTAAACTATGAAAAGAGTTCGATAAATTCACTACACTAATACTTTTCCATAAAAGAGTTCATACATAGTACATACATTTTAGATAAACTATAATAGGTATAGTTTATGATACATCACTCTACGCACTCATACAAGAAGGGTACATTCATACAAGAAATATTTATTTTCACACACATTTCACGTAAACTTGTTATCCTATATTGTGAGTTTCTCTATCTCTCTCCCCGTACGTCCGAGTGCGGGATATAATTCCTGGTAGTTATAATCAGAATCTCCTGGAGGGAGAACGTGATACTTGTATATAGATCTATATTGGGATTGACACCCCACACCTCGCTGCTAGCTACAGTGGGATCTGCAGGTCTACGGGTGACAAATGTCATTTCATTTTTCGCGACACTGAGAACGTCGTGGCAGGTTCACATAGTCATAGTATGATTATAACGGCTCACATAGGGAACAATCCATAAGTTTACGGGATTTTATTTTTAAAAACCTAAATGAGTTTTATGTTGATTTAAAATCACCTTTTATCTCTATGGGTACAAATACAAAGTACCGGGTCTCTATACAAAAAGGGGTATAGATACAAAGTACCGGGTCTCTATACAAAGTTATTATGATATTAAACTATATTTCCTCTAGAATTGTTAGACTTCAACTATGGTCGCTGAGCGTATATGTTTGAGTCATATAAGAGTTTAGTCTTGATTGGCCTAGAATTGGTGGTGCCCGCCTCATCTCCTGTTCCTCGTTGGGTTGTGGACCTGGGGCAGACCCACTATATTCAACGTTTTATCTAAGTTAAACCTTATATAACTTATATATGTTGGACGATTATAGAGGAACTCTACGGATTACTCTAGGGTTCATTAATGCATCATGCAGGATTATTTCTATTCATACTTAACTAAGAAAATATTGGATTTTCTGGAAATCAAACTAAATCGATTTTACAAGGAAAAACGGTTTCTACTTCAAACAAAACTCTTATGAACTCACCAACCTTTGTGTTGACACTCTTTAAAACTACTTGTATTCTCAGGAAGTCAGTGAAACAGGCAAACTTCATCGCTTTGAGGATGGGACGCTAAACCGTCAACAAATTTATTTTGTCATCATAATGTAATTGCTTTTGAAACATGTAAACATATACTTTGGTGTAACTTTTGCAATTATATTTATGGTGGTTGTTTTTACTTTGAGCACTATTATACACGTTGTTGTGATACTGTACATGAAGTCCTCCACCCCCAGACGTTTCCGCCATCCTTGGTTTGGGGGTGTGACATTGGGACTCGCCGAGTAGGCCACTCGGCTCGCGACCATGACCGCGACCTGACTCGCCGAGTCTATCCATGGACTCGCCGAGTCATCCTCTAAAACTTACACTTTTAGCCCTTCAACTCTACTCTTGCGATTCCGGGATGTTACAAAAAATTGACACCATAATGCGATCATGAGAAGAGGCCGAAACCGAAAAAAAATTGACACTATTGTGATCCACAGGAGAGGCCAAATCACTTCAATCGGACAACATTTTTTTTTTATTTTAGTAATTCTCGCTTAGTGTTTGTCGGTAAAAAAATAATAATAATTTTTGATTTTTCGGACAGGTCCGGATTAAATCCTTTAGTTCTGATATGATGCGGTCCTAACCCAAAACCCAATTATTGATAAAAATCAAACCCAAAAACCGGCCCATTAACATGATAATCCGGTTCGGTCCAGATTCAATCCCGGTTTTTTTCCTCTCCGGTCCGGTCCCACGGGTCGGATGTTCATCCCTATATCCAAGTAGTTTATAAATTAGTTTGTGAAGTGTGATAAACTATTTTATTATCTCACCTAACATGCTAACACTAATTAAATTGCAATGAGCTAAAAAAAAGATAGTTTATGCATGCTAAACAATAGTTAATATTATTCAGAAAGGTTTAAATCATTCTTATAGTATTTTTTTTTAGATAAAACTACAAATAGATTGCTAAATTTTTTAATAACAAAATTACACACAATAGCCATCAATTTTGTATATGGATTCAGCTATGAAATAAGTATTCCATCTACAAACGTACAAACAATTTATGCATGTTTCTGATTTTGAATACTTGTACATTTACAAATAAAATATCCATATTTGAAATCAACCATACCATCTATATACCATCTATGAAATCAGCCAACTTTAGGTATAAAACTTTTTTTCAAATCACTCACTTTTGTAGTTTCTAGTTGGAAAATTTCTCTAGGAAGCTATAGAGAATAAATGTATTCTTTTGAGAATGCAAACAAGAAGTCCAAAGATATAAATTTTTTTTGCAAATTTTTATATACAATCTACTAATTTGTATCAATTCATAGTTTTAATTATATGATTTCATAATCAACCTTAAAAAATTCATAATCAAAACTAACTATTAAAAAAATCTACTGATAAATCACAGATTGAATGAAAGCATTTTATAGATAGATTGCAATCCATTTATGAAATGGGTTTAACTTACTGATATTTATACTTCAAACAATGATTTTATAGATTGAATGACAGCATTTCATAGAATGATTGTAATCCATCTATGAAATAGGGCTAACTTGTTGATATTTATACTTCAAACAATAATTTCATAGATGGTTATTACTATTTTATAGATACATTGTCTATCTGCTAATGCTAATGTACAAGTTTTCGAAACAGAAACATGTATAAATTGGTTGTACGTTCGCAAATGAAATACTCATTTCATAGCTAGTCCTAATCCATCTGCAAAATTGATGGTTATTTTGTGTAATTTTGATTTTTTTTTTTTTTTTTGTGTTATTTTTTAAAAAGTAATTAGTAAATTTGACTATATTAGTAATTTTCTGTATGTTTTTTTTACCTTATATTAAATCTATTAAATATTTATAAATTTAAAGTCCACAAAAAAGGTCTTTACTATTTAGTTTGATTAAATGGAAACTGGCATTTTTTTATGATAAAAGCATGCTTAAATGTAGATGTGTAGGTGACAATTTCATTTTGATGTGGTGTTTGACAAAAAGGTACATGAATTGTACTCTCCCAATTCTAAAGGCTCCATTGAAAAGTTCTATCTATTTCTTTTGTTTGAGGTTTTAAACAACATAAAATACGTATTTTACTTGACACAAAGTTGAATTTTAGTAGACTTTGGCTTACAAATATACTTTGTCATCTTAATCTATTAGGGCTACATACTTTTCTTTTGGTTTTTCTCATGAGCTAAACACTTTCTTTGTACTAATACCATCTCTTTTGGAAAGTATTAGATCATTAGGACCTCTATTAATAACCAAATATTTTGCAGTTTTTGCTTGTGAGCATGTACACATACTTTTATCTCCAAGTTAAATACATGTTCGGCTTATTTGATAATTTTGTTCAACACCAAGACAGTATACAAAGTTAAATTGTATTCGTGCAAGTTTTAAAACATAAAATATTCAATACTTATTCAATTTACATTAAACTTGGGGACAAGCTACAAAAGCAAATAACTAGAGGAACGTCATTTAAAAATTGATTAAATTTATAAAATAAATAAAATTAAGATATATGTGTGAACTACTGAAGTTTTTTCCTTTAAAAGTAGTGAATAATTCCTCGTTAGATTAAAATCACGATAACATTGTGAATAATTCAGCATTGTACTAAGTCTATGGGATTGAAATCAAGGTACGGTTTAATGGTTGGGTTTTCTTATTACAAGGTTTCGTGGTTGGGTTTTCTTATAACAAAACCATGATAGTGATTGTTTTAGTTTTCTTATTTTAGAAAACACTTCCTAAATGTCTTTTATTATTATTATTATTTTGAACCGCAAAATATATTAAAAACAAGCAAAGAACTAGAAGAAAAAAAAAAAAAAAAAAAAAAAAAACTATTACATGGAAATAATAAAGACTCGGATTTTTACAACCAACCAATCTAATCTAATTTTGGCCTTCCTACACCTTTTACTAGCCCATAAGTAAGACATGGTAAGTCAACGATGACGATTCAAATAGCTCACGTTTCCAAAATTTGCAACAAAAAGAGAAATACTATTTCTATACTACCAAATAACCCATCACTTGATAAAAACCGCAGCCTCCAAATAATCTTTAACCACCAGATCAAGCGAGACACGATGAAGAAAACCACTCAACCCATCCCAAGCACTAAGTACATGAGATTATCGAAATTAGATTGCTATTTAGTTTAATTATTACGTTATTGTATCTATTTAGGGAAAATTGATTAATGATTACATATTTAAAGTTGTGTATATTTGTTCACGCAACATTAATATTTCTTCGTACATGTTGTGTTCATCTTTAATTACATCTTGGACTTTGGAGGTTGGCGACAACGAGAAATTTATCAATGATTATCATGAGTCTTTTTTCGAAAAAGGGATTCACGTCTTGGCAAACTTATCATTAAGGGATTTTCTAATATGTGCCCTAAGGACACATATAAGAAACATTAATTGATGATATATATTACCATAATTAATTATAAAATACATTAATAATAAGAAATATTATCATAATTAAATGTGAAGTGCATTAATAATTTCCATAATAATAAGTAATTATGATGATTCTTTATCCATTGTTGAAATGTTTTTTTTTTTGTTCTTCCAAATTATTTTTTTCTCTGATGTTGGGTGTGGGCCCATTTCGTGAGTTATTGTCGATGTCATGGATGGTCTTTAACGGCGTGGTAAAGCCTAGAACACCACCCCACAGTTGCGTTATGGCGTGTGACATCCCCATTTTCACGGCCAGAAAAGACCGATTTGTTTATGCTTGTTTTTAAAATCAGAGTACTCTTTTAAAGAAAACAGTTGCGGAATTTGTTCTCAAAACAAGATATGATAATAACTTATCAAAACATTTCTCGAAGATAATGTATTTTCATTTAATAATAAAACATCGGGATGTCATGTTCCGATACAGACATATAAGCATAAACAGAACTTATGTTTAATTACACAATTGATTTATATCTCCTTTAAATCTCTCTGTGAAATATGTCTTCGTATCGATACCTGTGATACAAAGAAAACTGAGTGGGTCAGGCTTGGGAGCCTAGTGAGCATATAGGGTTTTCATCCCACAATGTTATATCATATATTTATAAATATAGAACATTCAAACTTGTACAATTTCACCATATAAAGTCAACTCTTATCCCACCCCATCGATCCTCACAACGACACGATCTAAACTCTCGTATCTAAAATTTTCCTGTTTACCTGATCCCTACTTACGGATCTAAAACTAACCTTTTTCACCTGATCCATACTCACGGATCTAAAACTACCTGATCCATACTCACGGATCTAAAACTAACCTCCTGATCTGATCCATACTCCCGGATCAATAATTGTACCCAATCCATACTCCCGGAATAAGGACAATTAACTATACCCTAATCCTGATCTAATCCATACTCCCGGATCAATAACTGTGCACAATCCATACTCCCGGACTAAGGACAATTAACTTAGTCTTAATCCATACTCCCGGACTAATAACAAGTTTTATCTCTTTACCTGATCCATACTCCCGGATCTAAAACTAACATCTTGGTCTAATCCATACTCGCTGAATAATTAGATCAACAACAACAACATCAAGACCTCTCATCTGTTTATCACACATCAACTATCTACCCATATTCTACCCAACATATTAGTAGATAAAAATATATATATTTTTATACATACTTCAAAACCTGTATAACATTCTCATTCAATACCTATTCCACATAACAGATGAGGCGCACCCACATAACACGTATTTCATAGAGAATAAATCAGATCTATGAGATAGAAGAAAGAGAATATACATTCACGCATATAACAACAAAATATACACATAACACGTATTTTATATTAAATACTTAATAATTATGCGTTAGAAGAAAGTAACCACACACTCACTTGATTAGAAGATGATCGGACAGCACTACGACTTGTAGAAGTAGTATTCTTCGGTAGATCTGGAAGATCTTCACAAAAACTGGGCTCTTCGCGGGCAGAGCTTCGGCTCGGGAATCGCACTTCTCGGGATCTTCGGGGCTCGTGAATGATACCGGGGCTTCGGGATGTTTCTTGCACGAAAAACGATGCAAAAACGCGAGAAAACGGGAAGAAATGAGCAAAGAAGTCGGTTGCCCTCGACACCCATTCATAGGGGGCTGGAAGCTCATTTACGCTTGGCGTAAATCTACATTACGCTGGGCGTAATGTGGATAAGCGCGGTGACTCCCCACTCCCCTTTGGATAACATCCGAATTTTTTTTTTAATTTAAATACTTTAATTATTTAATAAACTTCAAAAATTCATATCTTCCTCATACGAGCTCTATTTTCGAAGTTCTTTATATCGCCGCGTAGGTGAGGCCACGATCTACAACTTTCGTTTAGACTCTGTTGGCTAATTTTGAATTTATTTTTATTATTTATTTTTAGTAGGTCGGGACAGGAAAATGTCGTTATAAATTCATAACTTCTTCATCCGATGTCCGTTTTCACCTATCTTTTTATCGTTTTACTAAAATTAATGAGATCTTCGATTCTCATTTATATTGTTTCAGCAAAAAACCACTCGATCTCAAATCGAGTATTCGGGCTGCATACCGCTAAGTCGAAACTTCGAAAAATCATAACTTCCTCATACGAAGTCAGATTTGGACGTTCTTTTATACACGCTCATGTTTTAACTAACTCTACGACTTTCGTTTAGATTGCTAAGGCTAAATATTACTCTAACGTAAATTCACTTCTTACGTCATTATGCGTCGTGCCGGTTCTGTCGCGAAACTTCGACAGGTCATAACTTCTTCGTTATAACTCGGATTTCGGCGTTCTTTATATGCACGGAAACCTTGTAACATATACTACAACTTAGTTAAGATTATTAATTCTAAATAATCTTTCATCAAAAATCAATTTTTGACGCCTATCGTCTCTAAATTGACTAGCTCGGATCTACGAGCGTTACAATTATCTCCCCCTTAGGATGATTACGTCCCGGAATCATCAACGAAAATAGGACTTGCATAACGATTCCACACGTTATTTATTCATCCTAGGTAATAACCGTAACTTCTATGTTTCCTCGAAAGAGTATTTAACTCTATGGCTTTCTTGACTGCAGAAGATGCCCAATCTTGCATCTGCTTATCGTACTATGTTGTACTTTCAATCGTAACCTTCAAGTTACCAAATAAGTCCTTATTGTGGAATCCTTCTTCTTCTTAGGATAATTACTTTCATTTATCTATTGTAACAAACCGATGGGTCATGCTCTATTGATCTCTCATCGCACGATGCGACGCTTAGACTCGGTCTTTAATGAAGTTAAATTCCAGGATAGAATATACCTTTCTTCATATTCTAATGTGATATAATCACATTTCAGCATGTAGCATTTCTACCTGCAAACTTCTTTTAACAACGAGCGTGACACTATCAATCGCATTAACTTCAACCTTCTGACTTAAGTCAGATGTTACATCTAACTTGGTCCTTTAGACCACGTAACATACTCCTCACAGTCGAACTCAAATTTAAATATGACCACTAGGGTCGGAACAAGAACCATATTACTAGTCATTACCGGAACAATGGTAATGACATACCAGAATAAAGTGGAATCAATCGCTAGCTTCTTGGTGCTGACCAGTTCTCAATGGCCTTAATTTTGGATGGGTCCATGTGGATTCCTTCTTCGCTTACCACGTGTCCTAAGAATTCGACTCTTCGGATCCAAAATTCGCATTTAGAGAACTTCGCATAAAGCTTCTCCATTCGTAAACTTCCTAGAACCTGGCATACTCTATTCATCAGATCCATGAAAACTGCTAGCACATTGGTCAATCCGAATGGCATCACCACGAACTCGTAGTGTCCGTAACGAGTTCGGAAGGCTGTCTTTGGAACATCCTCCTCCAACACTCGTAATTGGTGATATCCGGATCTTAGATCAATTTTGGAAAAGTAGTTCGCCCCTTGCAGTTGGTCAAATAGATCGTCTATGCGAGGCAGAGGGTAATGATTATTGACCGTCAGTTTGTAGAGTTCTCTGTAGCCGATACACATACGGAATGATCCGTCTTTCTTCTTAACGAACAAGACCGGTGCTCCCCAGGGCAAGAAACTTGGTCTTATAAAGCCCTTGTTGAGCAGTTCGTTAAGTTGACCAGATAGTTCCTGCATCTCTGCTGGTTCTAATCGGTAGAGCGACTTGGCTATTGGGGTAACTCGTGGGACTAAGTCGATTCTGAACTCGACTTGTCGTTGCGGAGGCAATCCAGGTAGCTCTTCTGGGAAGATGTCGGGAAAGTCGCTCACTATTGGAATGTTCTTTAGTTCTTTAGTTTCGAGACTCGTATCGATGACGTGAGCAAGGAATGCGTGGTATTCTCTTTGTAGATACTTCTGTGCTTGAATACTTGATATAATACGAAGACTCGCACCGGGTTTGTCGCCGTAGACTATAAGAGTTTTGTTAGACGGGACGTTTAGACGGACTGCTTTCTCAAAGAACATGATGTCGGTGCGATGAAGACTTAACCAATCCATGTCGATGATAACGTCGAAGCTTTTAATCGAGACCGGCATAAGGTCGATTGGAAATGAATGGTTATCTAGAGTTAGGGTACAACCTAAGTATATGCTATTCGTGCTTTTAGTTTTTCCGTTAGCCATTTCTACTTTAAATTGTTCTTTAAGTGTGTGTGGTTGTTGCTTAAGCATGCGAGCAAATTTATGGTTCACGAAGCTTCGCTCCGCTCCACTATCGAACAGAATGCATGCATAGGAGTTATCGAGGAGAAACGTACCAGTCACTACTGTCGGGCTAGCAACTGCTTCCCATGGCCTATAGCTAGTACCCTTCCTGCTCCACCAACATTCTTCGCTTTGGGGCAGTCTCTTTTATAGTGGCCTGCTTCGCCACATTCATAGCAGGTTGGACTCGCTCCAGAGTCGGGGACTTGGGTGATCGGCCTCGCCAGGGATTTATAGAAACGGACAGTGTGTCCTTTCCTGTTGCAGTTAGAGAACTGCATTTCATGGAAGGGGCCGTTGTGGTGGTAATTGCATTTTCTGCACTTACGCAAATTTCCAGCATACTGCCCCACCGGAGCAGCAGCAACAGGGGTTGTTGCGGCATGTACTGCCATAATTTGCTGCTCTTTGGCAGCTCACTGCTTCTTTTTCTCCTCCCAGAACTTCCGCTTAGTGCCAGCAGGTTTGGAGGGTTCCGGGATGGCTAGGGTTGTTGTTGTTGCAGGGGTTTTGACTCCATGGTCAATGAGTCACTGTGCCAATCGCTTGGCACTGTTGAAGGTAGCGGGGTTTGATGATAGGACATTCCCCTGATACGGAGGCACTAGCCCCCATATGTACCATTCGATCTTTTTCCCTTCAGTGGGAACCATATTGGGGCAGAGGGCCACCAGTGCACTGAATCTGGCGGCATATGCGACTACGTTGGTGCCCTTCATGGTTAGGCTCCAAAGCTCCTGCTCCAATTTATGGATTTCGCCCCTTGAGCAGTATTTTTCAATCATGAGGTCCCTCATGGTTTCCCAGCCCATATCATTTGCCACTACGAGAGTCAGCGCTTTAACGTGGCCGTTCCACCACGTCAGGGCCTTTCCTTCAAAGGTGCATGCATCATATTTGACTTTGCTCGCAGCAGGGCATGAACAGATTTCGAAGACTGATTCAGTATTCTCAAACCATTGCAAGAGGGCAATGACTCTGCCGGTGCCATGGAAGGACATCGATTTACAGTTGGTGAAATCCTTGTAGGAGCACTCTCTCGAGCGCATAGGGGTTTCAATAGGAATTGAGTTAACAGGGGTTCCACCTCTATTGGCATCAGTAGATTGATACTGTGTAATGGCAGTTGCCACTGCTGCATCTACGACAGCATTCAGGGCTATAGTATCGATGACGTGACGCAGAGGAGTTGGTGGTGGTGGTGCAGGGTTATTCCTAGGAGATTTGCGAGGAGGCATCTTTTAGCTATAAGTTCATAAAGATAGACAAATGGTAAGAATTAGTTGTAAGAGAGATGAGAGTGACACATGGACTAACTACCCATAGCCCAACAGTTGAATGAGTGTTTGAGATCACAACATAGAAGATTAGTAGGAAAACACAATTGCACATATTTTTCCCACAGAGTAGGTAGTTGTCAATAATATTGGTATCACTGATGTAATGAGTTCAATGAAAATCGACCTAACAGTAGGTCTTACATCATACCATACTGAAAGTTTGACAGTTCGTAGGTTCCTAGTTAGAGTACTGAAAGTTAGGAATATTTTACAGACAAGTGCTACTTAGAGCGCATATTCTAAAGGCTAAACCTTAACCCAAAAGATAAAGATTTGATAGACATCTTCTAACGGCGATGGGAATTCCTCGGGCGAACCCTAAGGTCTCCCACTTGACGGACCACTTCTTGAAGGTGTCGTTCATGATCCCTTTGATGAGCTCGAAGTTCTATGACTTCGGCTTGAGAGGCAGTCAGTTGTTGCTGCAGGGTCTCATTGGTTCTCCTAGTCCATTCCATTTCTTCTTCGAGATGGTGGATGCGGACAGTGTTGACACCAGAAATGGCATCAATCTCCATGACTCGATCGATGGCTGCTCGACCTTGTTCATCATTATGGGCTATTCTGCGGATGATGATGGGTAGAGCTCGATCTGCAGAGCCACCTTCGCTGAGGTTGTAAAAGCTTCGGTCCCCAAAGTAAGGTAAGGGTTGACTCTGTTCGTCACTCCAGCAATTCAGATTATTTACCCACAAGGGAGTGGGACCTGGAAAAGCTGGTCGAGGGTTGTTGTTCGGAGCTTGACCTACTAACGGTAGGTTGTTGACTTCAGGCTCAGAGTCAGATCCATCAGAAAAGCCTTCTGCTTGATGATCATCCAACAGGATTTGGTGCTCATCATCGGACTCTACTTCGAGCCATCATGCGTTTCCTTCATTTGGAATGTACGGGTTGCCATGATGGAATCCAGCCATTTAGATCTACGCGAGAAGAGAGGTATAAGAATCTAGTATATATGTAGCTAGTAGTAGTACAAAAATACACCTATAGTATTTTTTAAGTTTAGGTTCTACTATTCTCCTTGTGGTATTATTGGTAAGTTTTTAGACTTGTTAACATATCACAACCATTCTAGGGCATATGCTAATCACTCCTCGGACCAGCATAGTTGATCAGGCTATGCCATTCCCAAGACTAACCATACATCCCCGAGCTCACTTGTGATATTCAACAATTGTAATACTTTTGTTCTTGTCATTGTGACACTGATTTTAGTATGAATGCAGACTAGTATACTTAATTAAATATTTTAATATTTATAAACTCTTGGTCCGAGTGTTTTAATCTAAATGGGTTTTTAGTTTAGTATATCTTTTATAGGTTGATATACTCAATTCACTATAAACAATGCTCTGATACCAATCTGTCACACCCCAAAACCAAGAACGGCGGAAACGTTCTGGGGCGGAGGACGTCATGTAAAGTATCACAACACAGTAAAAGTAAACAAGCAAACAATATCATCCATTGCATTAAATATATAGTTTTAATACAAGTGTGTTCTTTACAGTTATAGACACAAAAAATAATGTAAATCAAGATAATAAGATGAGTATTGGATGCGCTCCATCTTCTCAAAAGCTGGCATCGGTACCTGTCTACTGATGACATGAGAATACAAGTTATTTTGAAAGAGATTATCAGCATTAAGCTGGTGAGTTCATAAGTATTTTAGTGTTGGTGTTTGTATCAAAACGTTTGAACATAGTTTTAAACAATAGTTTGTAACCGTTGGTGATAAAAGTATGTGAATGTTTGTACGTGTTTGTAAAAGTTTAAATCTCTCAGAAAAACCTATATTTTCTATTAAAAGTAGCCTTCTACCAAGGCATAACGGTTTTGTACGTTAGTTTATCGTAAAAGGGTGTAATTTTCCCAAGTGTAACTATCATTATCAAAATATAGTTTGTACATCATTGTTTAAGTGAAATAATCACTAAATGTATATAAAGGGTAAATTACTATAGTACTGTAGTTTTGTAATATAGGAACTACTGCTGTACTAACTACCTTAAACTGGATTTATATTAAGGTATCATGTGATTTAATTGCACCATACTATTGACCGGTAACAACGACATACGAATGGTCGTAAGACGGAATGACGTTTGGCACCCGCATACCTGCAGGTCCGGTTGTAGCTAGCAGCAAGGTGTAGGATAGTCAATCCAGTATAGATCTATACGCAAACTCACGCTCTCCCTCCAAGAGAATTCTGGCTACAACTCAGGCCATGACATTTCAGGCATGCTCCAATTCAGTGGATCACAATTGTTAACGTATTCATGTATATGTAATGTAATGTTACTTGTTCTAGTATCGTTGTATATGTTCTCTTTCTAGTATAGTTGTATATGTTCTTCTTCTAGTATAGTTGTATATGTTCTTTTCTAGTATAGTTGTATATGTTCTCATAGTAGTAAGTATTGACTCATGAATGAACTGACTCATTGATCTAGAAATTTGTAGAAGTATGATCCTGTGTTACCCTGATGGTAACTTACTAATGATGTAACTAATATGCATGAATATGGAAGTACTTTTATGTCTATATATGTACATTTGATATATAATTAATATTGAAACGACCTTCGGACGGCTACCCGAAATCCCACCAGACCACATCCAAATCGAGGAAAAGGAAATAGGGCGTGCGGCCTTCCTAAGCCTTCTTAACATTTCTTATATAACTATACATATATGGGCATGCAATTTTATAATAAGCATAACAAAGTTTAAGTAAAAGTATTTGATAAGTAAAACAGTTTGTAAAACAGTTGGGAGTAAAACAGCTTTGATAAACAGTTTGAATAGTAGTAAAATCATTGGTTTTGTAGTTATTAATCACATGTGATTGATGTAATAACTATAAGTATTCAACTTGTATTCCCCCCCCCCCCATAAAAGCATTTAAAAGTATTTCAAAGGTTAATTAAAGGGGTATGAACTCACTTGTGGTGAGTGGATTGGATTGAAGTGTCGGTTACGGTGCTAGGTGACAAATGAAGACTTGTACACACGCACGAGCCTAGTTATCATATAATGAATATATATATATATATATATATATATATATATATATATATAACTAATTAGCCTCATTATAACTAATAAAATGAGTTGGGACACTTTAGAACATGAAAAAAACTTTGTTTCAAGTGTTAAAGATCACAAGGATTGCATCTAAGTGCTAGTAGGGCAAAACTATTAGGTTATAAGCATTCTAACACTCCTGAGTGTACATGCAACCCTAAATACCTTGGATCTATGTTTTCTCTATTATACATGCAAATATGAACATCCAAGGTATTATCCTAATCTAGCATACAAAACTATCAATATAACAAGATAGAATACATACCTCTTTGATGTAGAATGTCTTCATGAAGCTTGAGTGCCTAGTGCCCCAAGTGTGACACCCCAAATGGTTCACACAACACCAAATACACTTGGAATAACTTGAGAAATTCCACACTTCATGAAAATCGGCTAGCCCTCTCTAGAATAATACTAGTGCCCATTTTTGTCAAGAATAAGATCTTTATATAGTGTTACAATTAGGGTAAACCCTAATTGTCATGACATTCCATTTCCTTGGATCCATGGGTTCAAATACACCATGGAGAATCCATGGAGCATCATATGGGTTTTGGCCCAACTAGATAATCCATGGAGCATTAGCCCACTATATAAGTATGGATGATTTACACAATCAACCCATATATTTAATTAGTCTTCTTTTGATCACTTAATTAATCCTAGATTAATTCTTGATCAATACTAATTAAATAATCTTATTATTCTTATTATTAATATACTAGAACTTATAATATATTAATAACCATAAGTGTCTTATTTCTCTCATTATAGTCTATCCAAGTGCATGATGCCATGCAACCCAAATGGACCATGCCGGGTCGGGTCAAGTCTTACCAATTATAGTTATGGACTTAGACATTAATCCAATAGTCTCCCACTTGGATAAGTCTAAAACTAATATTGCGTATGACTTCAGGAACCGACCGGCAATCGTAGCTCTCAAAAGCTTCTGTCGAACTTGATCTCGTAAAAGAACTCTGAGCTTTGTCAATGACTTGTCCATTAGATAAGGGATCACATATTCCTCCATTCTAGATATCATATGGACTGAGACATGGATTATAATCATTCTCTCTGTCCATTTGTTGTTTCCTGATTTCCGATTTATGACGACTGACTAATTGAACAAATCAAATCAGTCCTGGCCCGGCCGAGCACTTCCATTTGTCATCATCAAATCTCGAGGGGCCCACAGATATCGCTTTTATCCCGAAGGTAAAAGGAATGGATAAACTTCGACTCATATGGCTTGTTCTACTACTTGTTGAATCATACACAAAGGCACGCTTTATAGCAACGAGTTACCAAATGCGGTTTCGTGCAATCAATGTACAACCAAATCATAGTAACAACTCATATCTCTAGGTTTGAAGAATATAAGATATTATCATCTCATGATCACTCACGATAAAATCCATGAAGTGATTCCAATGAGTGCGGGTTGAATCCAATACTCAGAACTTATGAGCACTCATGAGTGTTGTAGCCATTTGTCCAACACCTTAGACCTCTATAAGCCAACCCATGACAGTCTTAATTCATATCTACTTCCAACATATAATCGACTGTGGATGGTTTGAATAACTTAGTCATTCCGGAAGAATAACCTAGTTTATTCGGGAAGTCAAAACATGCAAAGTGAAACACAATAATAATTGAATCCAATATGGTATCAAAACCTATGAACATAAATAAAACACCTTTTATTTATCACGATATGATTACACATTATTCATTGTATACTGTTTCAACTATCAACTTTATTCTTGAATTTAAAACAATAGTTGTCCCATGCTCTAAGCATGTACACTATGTTTTCTAAACACTAGTCATGCCATACACCAAGTATGCATACTATGTTTGTCTATGATCTTTGCTTTGTGAACTAGATCCATTGAACATAACTTCAATGATTCTCTTTTCACACTCCCAAATCCTTACTGCAAATGCAAGAATTCCAAATTCATGTCATTTACTGAAATCTGTTAGATTCTAAACTTATATGCATTGATCCTCTTGTAATGATTATGCACAAAGTCATAAAGACTTGGCAACAATCATTACAGAGTATTCCAAAGGAGATCAACTCCTTGGAAACATCCTTCTTGCTTTAAGTTTCCTTAATCTTACACAGATTGAAATTTCTGACTTTGAAACATTTCCAGATTCATTTTGACTATCACTTTTGAACAAGAGTTGCCTCCTTACAGATTATGTCAATATGGTCCTTCCAAAATTATCACTATACTTCCAATTGTCCATGAGCAATCAATCTTTGGTAAACCTTAGATTGTCCTCGACAATTGTTTAATCCTTTTAGTCATATCCAGTTCCAAACCTTTTCCCTTCTTAATGCCCCAGGCATTTGGAAACTTTTAGAACGGATAACTATAGCACATGTAATCGATCCTATATCCGAAGCATATGGGACACGATTCATGATATCTCACATAAAGACTAAACCAGTCTTTTGCTATAACATTTCCATTTCTATTTACCAAGTTCTCATAATTCAGATTATGAAAAAGGATGCTGTAATCATAATCGAATTTGAGAACGCAAATAATGGACCCATATACAGAATTTCCTTATGTTGAGCCATTCCAACATGAAATTCATATATATATATATATATATATATATATATATATATATATATATATATATATATATATATATATATATATATATATATATATCCTTGACTAAATGATTAAAACCTCACGATCTAAGCTTATAGATTTGAGATGAAGTATAATTTCCTCTCCCTTAATTATAGCAAAACAACTTTTTCCCAAATGAAACCTTTTGTTTTCTATAATTAACATTGCTAACTTGCAATACTTATCATAATTATCATGCTCCCACTAACATGATGATTATTAGCATAACACTTATGCTCCCACTAGCTTTGACATGTACTTAGAAAGCTCGACTTCTAGAAATCAATACTTTATTGACTTTCTTACCAAAGTTTAGATTTCTGATACTAGATTGTTTTGATAAGACTTTATCAAAAACATACACCTTCCCTTAGATAGCACACTTGTGTGTCTAAACAATTATGAAGAGGGATGCCGTAATCATAATGCTTAGACCTTTTTGCCACTTCTCACAAGTCCAGGTTAGTGTGCTAGTAAACCACACACGCTCCACTAATGACTTTGAGAATGCAAATATCACAATTGCTATCTAACTAAAATCTACTTAGTGAAAGTGTTTCCTCACCATCATTTTCATGAATCAGAGAGAAACCTTATGACACTTAGATTTAATGGTGTATGTGTTCTTATCCATGTGAATTGTCAAAACCATAATCACAAGACAAGGATAATGACAAATCCAAACTCATATGGACTGAACTCAACCTTAACTTCTTGCCACCTGGCAGCTCAAGGGCCTACCATTGCTTCCAAGTTGTTGTGCAACCAATTGAGAACTCTAAGAACTCAACTTTAACTGGAATGGGCACAGACTATGTCAACATGATAGGTTATAAACCTCAAGTCGTGTGCTAGTGAAGAACTTTAGGTTTTATTCTTGATTAGTTCTTGAGACTTTCAAGACCTTTAAGACTCCTACTGTCCTCTTGACCTATAAGACTCCCTTGTCAAACAACCAAGAGATAGTGTGGATTCTAACCAAGACAAACACTTCACATAGTTGGCCTAAGTTGGTCTTTTTTTATCCAAAACATCACAACTTACCAACTTCAGATGAACAAGAGCAGGATACTTCTACTCTTACATTTGACACGTGTTTTAAACCTTCTTAAAGACATGTCACTCAAGTTACAATCTTGGAGTATGACTCTAAGACTTGTATTGGAACGAAGTATGACTCATCTTCTTGATTTAACCACTTCAACAATTCAAGTTCCTCTTCTTAGTCATAAGAATGCACTAAGATTTTCCTTAGAGAACTAATTTTGATATGGTTTCTTAATCATTAAGATGATCACAAAGTTGATACTAAAGTACTCTCCCATCTTTTCAGATTTGAGAAAATTTTATCCTTCTGCCTAATTTGATTCTTCTTATTCGCTCTGCCTTACATTGGAACCTTTTCCAATGTCTCCGAGTTACACTTAAGCTTGTAAGTATAACCATATTTACTAAGCTTTAGTAAACTATGACGAATAGTCTTATCGATCTTTTGTGGTGGACTTGACCAGTGCACAAGAATGTGTACTAAATTCCTTAGTCCTTCACATTACTCACACATCCATGTGAACAAGTAATTAGTCTTAATTTTCCAATACTTGAAGGTTCTCATTCATCATGCTATACAACTTGCATGATTCCATGTTCCGGTCCAATTGAAACTTAGGTGATGAGAATCTTTCCTTATTTGGTAAATCTAGACATTACCACAAATGAAAGAATCAATTTCACATTTCCAATCTTGCTCTTAATGGAATCATATAAGCAACAATTTTTCCTCAAATGCCATTGTAAGGATATTTTAAAATAAATAAAATCAAAAATTTTCTTTTATTTTAAAACTATGCGGAAAAACTTATCCTTACAATCCATATGAAAACTTGTTGTTATCTATTCCTAAGCAATATCTCATAACTCCTAAGAAGTAGCTCAAGAATCTGATCTTCAAACTACGCGATAGAAATCCATCTATGCGTTCAGATTCAACATATTCTTTCTTTAAGTTCCTTCACTTTTCTTTGATTCTTAAAACATCAACATGTGACCCAGTCACATCATGTAATAAGAATCTCAGAATAGAAAATTAGCAGAGTTAGATAGTGGACTTTACCTAAAGTAGAGTCAAACTTATTAACTTTAACATCCTTAGGTAAATTTGGCAGCTTCGCAACTAATGACCCTCTCTTTGGCAATATAAACATATGGACCCTTTGATAATGGTACACGGGACTATCACAGACTTAGCTTTTCTCTTTACCATTTGTTCAACCGAGTTGACTATGGCCGATCCCTTTCCATTGGGAAGAGAATGCTTTTCTGGATTTCCTGTGTCACTATTGTCAATGTCCATCAAGTTTTAAGGAAGTTGATCTTAACAAATAGATAAGATCATTAAGGGTCTTGTCATAGTATGTTTCATAGGTGTTCCAAAAGAACTCACTATGTGACTTAGAAAATTATTGAACCACCAACTTTTTCTAGACTTTGACACCCAACTCTCCCGGCTTGTCAATATGTGACTACATCTCCAAGATGTGACCACACCAAGACCTTTACTTGCCAATAGGGCTTGAATGACCTTAAACTTTTCAAGAACTTGTGGGGTAGGGAGAATAATTGTAGGAGGTGAATGAAGTATGATTTCCAAGGGACATCATCTTCATTTAGGAAAGCTTGTTTCAAGAGTTTTGGGAAGATCATAAATGTCTAAACCAGACATCTTTTGGGAGATATTCAAGATAGTTGATTTTAAAGTCCTTAATATGACACCCAATATGAAATATTAAGGCTAGGACCCAACAAACTATTTTATAACTTAGAAGAGGTATGCCGTAATCCAAGCTATAAAACAATTTTAAGGTAGGTGAATGACGATTCACCAATTTCCACCAAGATAAACGAAATGTATTATTAGGTTTTAATTGGTTTTGAAACTCCTAGATCTTTTGAGATTCATTGAACTGTTCAATGGCATGTTTCAATCTCGGGTGTGCCCTTCAGGTTTTGTGACTGGGATGCCGAGGATCACAAAACAAGGTGTGAAGTAACCATGCAAATTACTTGATACCCTTAAGTGTTTACCCCTCAATCGATGTGCCGGTTAACCACACACGCTCCATCGATACTATGATAAACATTAAGTTACCCTTTGCCTACCTTGTTAAATACGAGTTAGTGTGTCGGTTAACCACACACGCTCCACTAACCGACTTAAACAAAGTGCAAAGTGTAATTTCATGGATTAGCACCTTATTCACATTTTCCTAAGTAACTAAGATTGGGTATTATTAAGAGTTTAGTTACTTAGTATTTATCATTAATACTTTTAATGAAGGGATAATTATAGTCCTGTTAAACCCGTTCGGCTAACGACCCTCCACCAGTCAAGCAAGTGGTGGGTGAGAGTGGACACCCATTAAGTTGCCATTTTATAGGCAACAACCTTATACCCACCTTATAGACCGGCTTCGTGAATGAGGCGTACTAGCGGTAAGACCGACTTTACTCTTATACATGTATATATTATTAACTTATAATATTATAAAGTATAAGGGTTGAATTTTAACTTTTAAAATTCTAAGGGATAACTTGGAATTAAAGTATTCATAAGAGAAAACTTTACAAATTCCAAAACTTGAGGGCAAGTTTTGAAACTATTCAAAACTAATTAATTCCATAACTTATGTGTTTAAAGTAGTTTTAATCCAAAAAACTCTTCAAGTTCCATAACTTATGGAAGACTTTAAGCTAATAAAAGAATTAACTTTTCTTTATTTTTATAACTTATGGAATTAATTAAGGTTACACTTTTAATCTTTAATGAAGTGACTCTTGAACTTCCATAACTTGAGGACAAGTTATGGAGTCATAAAAAAATATTCAATGACACAAGACTCTTCATTTTGTAACCATTACCAACTTTTATGAGTTTTATGAGTCTTTAATGTGACTCTTCATGTAACTTGAGGACAAGTTACACAAACACATTTTATACTCAACTCTTAGATTAAAAAGGATTGAAAGCAACTATTTCAATTAACTTTTCTATTAATCTTAGCAACTCATAAGAACAAGATAATTCAAATCAAACTTTTTCATGTAATTAGTCTAAACCTTAAACTAATACAAAACATGAATCTATTGACAATTATCTTTGAAAATGGATTAGCATGAACATTACCACATTAAAAAACAAGTTTATAAGTTCAAAAACAACTTAGGGTAATGTTCCTAGTCCATTTCTAGCCAAAAACCTCGAAATTATGCTGTCTGGGGGTCCAACTCGTCGAGTGCATGAACCAACTCGGCGAGTTGGATCGAATTGATCACATTTTAGGCATGGACTCGCCAAGTCTCCTGATGGACTCGCCGAGTCTGATGATCAGACAACAACAAATTCGTTTTTTCAGCTTCTATTGTAGGTATAACAAGAAAACAAGCCTAGGCTCTGATACCACTGTTGGGTTATAAGCATTCTAACACTCCTAAGTGTACATGCAACCCTAAATACCTTGGATCTATGTTTTCTCTATTATACATGCAAATATTTACATCCAAGGTATTATCCTAATCTAGCATACAAAACTATCAATATAACAAGATAGAATACATACCTCTTTGATGTAGAATGTCTTCATGAAGCTTAAGTGCCTAGTGCCCCAAGTGTGACACCTCAAATGGTTCACACAACACCAAATACACTTGGAATAACTTGAGAAAATTCTACACTTCATGAAAATCGGCTAGCCCTCTCTAGAATAATACTAGTGCCCATTTTTGTCAAGAATAAGATCTTTATATAGTGTTACAATTAGGGTAAACCCTAATTGTCATGACTTTCCATTTCCTTGGATCCATGGGTTCAAATACACCATGGAGCATCATATGGGTTTGGGCCTAACTAGATAATCCATGGAGCATTAGCCCACTATATAAGTATGGATGATTTACACAATCAACCCATATATTTAATTAGTCTTCTTTTGATCACTTAATTAATCCTAGATTAATTCTTGATCAATACTAATTAAATAATGTTATTATTCTTATTGTTAATATACTAGAACTTATAATATATTAATAACCATACGTGTCTTATTTCTCTCATTATAGTCTATCCAAGTGCATGATGCCATGCAACCCAAATGGACCATGCCGGGTCGGGTCAAGTCTTACCAATTATAGTTATGGACTTAGACATTAATCCAACAAAAACTAGGGTGTTTGGGGTCCAAGGGTAAACTCCTTGGGAGTTTACGGTCTAAATGAACTTTACCCTAGGAGTTTACGGCAGTAAACTCAAGGGTTTACGGTCTAAACTCCATTTCTTGCAACCATGAGTTGTTTGGAGTTTTAACAAGTCCTTTGAAACAATCTTGCTAAGTGGTTTAGCCTTTGGAATGGACTAGGGCCACAAACCACCCTCCTTGAGGTGTTTACGGCCTAAGGGTATTTTCCCTTGGGTTTACTACCGTAAACCCTTATGGGAAAGGATATTGCCTTTATTTCAAGTCCTTATCACAACTAGGTAAATGTCTAAGTTAGCTTTTAGGGCTAAGAAAGGAATATGACTCATTTAAACACCTTTTTGGGTGTTTACGGTTTTGGGATATCCTTAGACCGTAAACACCTATAAATGGCGATGTTTGGTGTTTTTCAAAGCTTAAACATATCAATGGAAGGTTTAAATATGTTAAGGTAAGTCTTAAACTTCAAACTAGGGCTAAACATGGGACTTAAGTCCATTTTGGGGGACTTTATGGTGTTTACGGCCCAAGCATCATCTTGGACTGTGAACACCTCAAACATGGTGTTCTTGACCGATTTTCTTGGTGATTAATTGATATACTAGCTTACAAGCACTCAAGGATGGAAGTACTTACTATAATGATGCTTGATTTGAGCTAAAAGGCCAAGAACACTTAATGTGTGTTCTTGGTGTTCTTGGTGTTTTGGAAAATCTAAAAAAAACCCGGAAATGAATGGATGAATAGATGCACAAACACTAGATTAAGTGTTTTACTAACTTGAAATGGTTAGAACACTTACAAGATCGAAGATTTGGAATTAAATGTTGGATGATAGTTGAGAGAGTTTTTGGAGTTTACTCTTTTGACTATTTGGGGAGTAAACACAATGACTAGTTTCTTGGGGAGTAAACTCATACATAGGCATGAGTTTACGGTTTTTGGGTGATCCCTAAACCCAAAACATAAATGTTTGGTCGGGTGTTTCTAATACGGGAAGTGTTTGCGGTTTTCAAAAATCAAAACCCGAGACGACACTTTCTTTCACCCATTCATTTAAAAATAATATTAAAATAATCAAACGAACTTTATATTTCTTAGAAATAAGAAATAATGATATTAATTTATGATACGAAGTGGTTGACAGGGTTTAACCAAATGAAAATTTCGGGTTGTCATAACTTATGTGCCCATTCCAATTAAAGATGGCTTTGCATATTAGTTCTGAGAGTTCTCAATTGGTTGCATAACAACTTGGAAGCAATGACAGGCCCTTGTGCTTCCAGGTGGCAAGAAGTTAAGACTGCACAAGTTCATTCTATATTAGTTTGGACTTGTCACTAACCGTGTCTTGTGATTATGGTTTTGACAAATTCACATGGATAGGAACACATACACCATAAAATCTAAGTATCATAAGGTTTCTCTCCGATTCATGAAAATGATGGTGAGGAAACGCTTTCATTAAGAAGATTTTAAGTAGATAGCAATTGTGATATTTGCATTTCTCAAAGTTATTGGTGGAGCGTTTGTGGTTAATCGGCACACTAATATGGACTTGTGAGGAATGGCAAAGGTCTAAACAATTGAGTTTTGATAAAGTTTTATCAAGGCATCTCATATCTAAGGAAATGTGTATGGTTTTGATAAAGTTTTATCAAAGCATCTCGTATCAGAAGTCTGATCTTTAGTAAGAAACTCAATTAAGTATTAATTTCTAGAAGTCCAGCTGATTTCTTAGTACATGTCAAAGCTAGTGGGAGCATAAGTGTTATGCTGATAATTCTCGTGTTAGTGTGAGCATCATAATTATGATAAGTTTTGCAAGTTAGCAATGTTAATTATAGAAAGCAAAAGTTTCAATTGGGAAAAGTTGTTTTGCTATAATTAAGGGAGAGGAAATTACACTTCATTTCAATTCTAAAAGCTTAGATTGAGATTTTAATCATCTTTAGTCAAGGATATATATATATATATATATATATATATATATATATATATATATATATATATATATATATATATATATATATATATATATGAATTTTATGTTGGAATGACTCAACTTAAGGCATCCCTCTTCATAGTCGAATTATGAAAACATGGAAAATAAAAATATTGTAGCAAAAGACTAGTCTAGAATCAAGTCTTTATGTGAGACATCATGAATCGTGTCCCTATGCTTCGGATATAGGATCGATTGCGGGCGTTAAAAGGGGAAAATGTCTAGAATTGGATATGACTAAAATGATTAAGCAATTTTCGAGGATAATTTGAGGTTTACCAAAGATTGGTTGCTCAGGGACAATTGAAAGTATAGTGTTAATTTTGGGAGGACCATATTGACATATGTTGAAAGGAGGCAACTCTTCTTCAGAAGTGATAGTCAAAATGAGAATATGGAAATGTCTCCATAGGTGGAAGTTATTCAATCTATGTAAGATTAGAAAATTTAATGCAAGAAGGATGTTTAAAGTAATCTACTTTGAATATGAGACTTCATTTCCATGGAGTTGATCTCCATTGGAATGCTCTGTAATGACTGTTCACAAGTCTTTGTGACTTTATGCATAATTATCACAAGATAATCAGTGCATATAAGTTTAAAATCTAATATAAGTTTAAAATCTAACAGGTTTTGGTAAATGGTAGGAATTTTGAATTCTTACATTTACGTTAAGGATTTGAGATTGTGAAAGGAGAATCATTGGAATTATGTTCAATCGATCTATTTCACAAAGTAAAGATCATAGAAAAACTTAATGTGCATACCTGGTATATGGCATAACTAATGTTCGGGCAAACATAGTGTGCATACTTGGTGTATGGCATGGCTAGTGTTTAGAAAACATAGTGTACATGCTCGGATCATGGGACAACTATCGTTTTAATTCAAATATTAATTTGATAAATTTGAAGCATTATACAATGAATAATGTGTAATCAATATGGTGATAAATAAAATTTGTTCTATTTATATTCATAAGTTCTGAGACCATATTGGATTCGATTATTCTTGTGTTTAACTTTGCATGTTTTGACTTCCAAAATAACTAGGTTATTCTTCCTGAATAACTAAGTTATTCAAACCATCCACAGTCGATAATACGTTGGAAGTAGGTATTAACGCAAAATTATTATGAACTTGGTTTGTAGATGTCTAAGATGTTGGGCATAGCAAGAGTTACTACAACATTCATGAGTGCTCATAAGTTCTGAGTATTGGATTAAACCCATGCTCATTTGACTCACATCATGGATTTTATCACAAGTAATCATGAGATAATAATATCTTATATTCTTCAAACCTAGACATATAAGTTGTTAACTATGAGTTGGTTATACATTGATTGCACGAAAACACATGGTAACTCGATGATATAAAACGTGCCTATGTGTATGATTCAACAAGTAGTACAACAAGCATATGAGTCGAAGTTTATTCATTCCTTTTACCCTTGAAGGGATAAAAGCGATATATATGGGCCCCTCGATGATTTAGTGATGACACCCCGAAGCGCATGGCCAAGCCTGGACTGATTTGATTTGTTCAATTAGTCGGTCGTCATAAGTCAAAAATCGTGAAACAACAGATGGACAGACAGAATAATTATAATCCATGTCTCAATCCATATGATACCTAGAATGGAGGAATATATGACACCTTATCTAATGGACACGTTATTGATTTGTTCAGAGCACGACAATAACTTTAAGAGCTACGATTGCTAGTCGGGATCTTGGAGTCATGCTGGAATAATAGTTTTAGACTTATCCAAATGGGAGACTGTTAGATTAGGTGTCTAAGCCCATAAATATTATTGGTATGTACTCGACCCAAGAGTAGTATGGTCTATTTGGGTTGCACTTCACCAGAACAATTTATATGGATAGTCTTTTGAGAATAGTATGTTTATGATTTATATTAATATATTATAAGCTCTAATATATTAATATGGAGTCATATTATTAAATTACTATTGATCAAGAATTAATTTGGTGATCAAAAGGAACTAATTAAATATGGACTCTTATATTTATATAGAGCGAGATAATGCTTATTTGGAATGGACTAGGTTTGCATGGAAACTCCATGGAGTTTTAACCCATGGATCTTATGGAAATGAAAGGTCACGAGTATTAGGATTTACATAAATGTAACCCTAATCCACCACACTATATAAAGGGGTCCTTGGCACATGAAATGGCCTTAGTGTGCGAGTAAACAAGAGTGGATAATTTCTAGTGTGATTACTGTTCTCTCAAGTTTCCAAGGTGTTTTTGGTGATTTGTGATTCCACTTGAGGCTTACACACTATTGGGGGTAAGCTCTTAAAGTTCAAGACTTCAAGCTTCATCAAAAGGTATGTTATCTAACTAGGCTTTTGTAGTATAGTTGGTTCATATTATGCTAGTTAGGATAAAACCTTGGAATATTAAATATTTTCATGTATAACAGAGAAAACATAGATACAAGGTTTATAGGGTTGCATGTACACCATAGAAGTGTTAGAATGATCAAAACCCTTTAATAAAAAAGTCAACCAAGGTTAACTTCAGCCAACGATTATGTTGTAACCACCCATAGATCATGTCGTGACCGAACACGGACAAAGTAATCATGAATACTGTCTTCTCATGACGTGACATGCTATTCCTCACGTCGTCAGATCCTTTCTGGACAACCTTAATCATTAATCTATTAATCCCTTAAACCACTCCTTAAAACTTTCCAAATGGTCTTCCCAACACTAAGGCCAATAAAATCATAGCTTTTCAGTCACGCATGTCCAATGCTTGACTTGGACACTAACTAGGTCAATAAGAAGAAAATGTGATCAAGACTTATGCCTAAAGTCTAAAACCAACATCAAACCTCATATTTTAAAGTTGTACTAAAGAAAATGCCTTAATGATCCACAAAGTTGCTAACTTTATGGATCTCATCCATGCTACCCAACCCAACCATGAATAGAGAAGCATAAATCTTAGATCTAACAAGCATAAGAGATAAAGGCAATAACTTTAGGACTCATAAAGGTCCAAAAGCGCTTCAAGATGATGAAGAAGGAGCTTGATTGGCAAAAAAGATGCACCCAAGGACTCTTCTTCTTTTTAAAGATCCAACACCACTAAATGAGCTATTCATTGTGACTAATGGAGGCTAAAAATGATTTGGAAAAAAGGAGGTGATGGTGGCTAAGGGTGTGCAAACCCTAGCATTCCATTTCCCTTAAATGGGGCACAAAACATGGGATTAGGGTTAACCTGATCTCAGGACGTGAACACCTATATGTCATGTTATGAGCCTCAAGAATGGTCACTCAATTCAGCTGAATGTCACATCGTGAGACATTATCTCTCACACATGACCCTTTATAATTTGGGGTTTTACATAATTATTTAATTCTAACCATTTAAAGATTGAGTACCTTCATTAGATGTTACATTCCACCGCAACCTGGTGTTGTAGTTGAGATACCCAAACCCGCTGGTGTCATGTGCTTGTCCACTGAAGCAAGCTTAGGCAAGCCTCGACACGACCATCGGTCGACTCAGTGCAGCATTCAAGGAGAACGATGATTATTAGAGTCTAACTCGTTTGGTATGAGAGTTATAAGGATGTATTTGAGAGAAGTGATAGATAATCAAGCCAAGGACCAAGGTATTCTATATGATTTCACGTGTGTGTTCATCAGATCTGATTTTGTATGTGTGTGTGTTCATCAGATCTGATTGCGTATGTGTGTGTGTGTATTCATCTGATTTCTTATTGTGTGTTCATAATTTCGTGTGTGTGTGTGTGTGCTCACCAAAACTAATTTCTTGTATGTTCATTAGATTTTGTGTATGCGTGTATATGTTTATCTGCTTTCATGTATATGTGTTCATCTGATTTCACATGTGTGTGTTCATCTATTTTGATTTGTGTGTGTGTGTGTGTTCATCAGATCTGATTTCACGTGTATGTTAATTTGTTCATCAGATAGAGGCAAACTAAGGAACAAATCCATATTTTATGTATGGGTTTACTTTCTAGGATAATTGTTTGGCAGAGTTGAAGTGGTAAAAAAAAATTAAGTGGAGATACAGGTGGCAGATGGTGGTGGTGGCGGATTGTGGTCAAATGGTGATGGTGGCGGAAGATGTTCCTGATTGTTCTTGAATGTATGAATATGTTCCTATGTTATTATCAAATATAAACTTGGAGAGAGAGAGAGAGAGAGAGAGAGAGAGAGAGAGAGAGAGAGAGAGAGAGAGAGAGAGAGAGAGAAAGATAGAGAGAGAGAGATAGGATGTGTATAGTCCCCTTTTTATTGTTTTAATTATTAAAATAGTAAATTAGATATTAAAAATGTAAAAATAAAAATAAAACGATATAATAATCATTTAATTTTCAGAGAGACCATTCCATATAGAAACATAGCTAAAAGGATCAAGAAGCTAAAAAAATTGAGCTTTGGACAAAAGACCATAAAAAATGTATAATAAAAGGATAATTTCTGCAGTTTTGTTCAAAATTAATTATTCTGAGTTAAAATAAATATATTGTGAACCAAACATGTAAATTACCCTAAATAATAGGGACTATAGATAAATATTTAAGAACCACATTCTATATTTACGAAAAGACCCTTTGACTTCTTGATAGTTGACATTTATGCTCATTAGCCATATCCATCCCTTTGGACATGCATATATAATATCATTTTTTTTTTTTTTATAAAACAACTTTCATAAGCCTAAAATTACAACACACGATACTTAGTAACATGTGATATGTATTACGGCTAAAGGATTTCTTTTACCCTTTACCATTTTTCCCTAATTCCTGTAACTTCCATGGTTCTTAGGATTAGAATGGTGTTGTTATATAAAAGCCTTTGGACTTAACAACACAAGTCTTCTCCTTTAAACGAATATGTATTTGCAATTATAATTCTTTCTACTTGTTTCCCGTGTTTAGGATACCAATTTCAACATCGTTGAAAGAATCCGGACCAAAATCATGAACGCCAAAATCCTGACAATCCAATAGCCATGTAGCACAATCATCCCACGAGGCGAATGCATTAGCATGGTCGTTGTTGTTGAAGCTTGGCCCATTGTTTGGTAACTCCCAACCTGATGTGTCCATGAACAAAGGTTCATTTTCACCTAACAGGTGACTTAACAACATTTGATCATCACAAAGGCTTTCAAACAAACTTTCAGTTTCATGATCATTGATGGGTAGGGAGTTTTCAGATGATGTGGAACTTGAGTTCTCCTCTGAGCTTTCATGGGTACTATTGGCACTTCCAAGAGGTGATGAATGGTGATCTTTAGATTCTAGCAAACGTTTTTCAGTGGAAGATTCGGATGTCTTGATCGCTTCATTTTCCTTTTGAAGGGGTTCATGAGTGACCGGGTCAATTCCCATTTTTAAGAGCTTTTTCTTGATATGTGTGTTCCAGTGATTCTTGATTTCATTGTCTGTTCGTCCAGGCATCCTTGCAGCTATTTTTGACCACCTAATACATAAAAATATCCATACTTTCAATTGTAGATCGATATAATAAGACTCAATTCAAAGTAGAGGATCATTTACATCATCAAAAGAAAATTGTATGTACGTACGTTTACTCTCATGCAAATGCTTAGAAAAGGATAATTAAAAGACTATAATTATAAGATAATCAAGAGAGAGAGAGAGAGAGAGAGAGAGAGAGAGAGAGAGAGAGAGGCTAGCTACCGGTTGCCGAGGCGAGCATGGAGGTCAATAACGAGCTGTTCCTCTGATTCATTGAGCAGGCCACGCTTCAAGTCTGGCCGGAGATAGTTGGTCCACCGGAGCCGGCAACTTTTGCCACAACGACGGAGTCCAGCAAGCTTAGGGACCGCACGCCAGCAACATTGGCCGTTAGTAAGGATAAAGTTGATGAGTTTCTTGTCTTCCTCCGTCGTCCACGGCCCTTTCTTCACCCCCAGTTTGTCACAGCACGGTTGTCTTCCCATCGTTTTACCGTCTTCTCTGCTGACCACCAACCACTGCCACCAACCACAAACAAGCACTAAAAAGATAAAAATGTGACCTAGAAGATGTGAAATGGTAATAGATCTCTCAAACACACTTACCGAAATTTAGATATGCCACCACCAACCTATAAATATAGGCATTTTAGAGAGAGAGAGAAAGTGAGATTTTCCGGTGAGGTCCACAGGTGATCTATGAAAGGTACAGGTGAACCGCAGCCCGGTTAAGGTGGTAAAAGTTGGAAGCGAAAAGGAATGATGATGGATGACACACAGCCGAATCGTAAAAGGGAATATAAATTTTAAAGTAAAACCCCTCTGCTAACAAAATGTTTATGTTTCGGCCCTATATGTAAACATATTATATATTGCAACCCACAAATCTAGAGAATATTTTGAGATAAGCTTATCAACAAAAGAGAATTTGATGAGCTCATAGTTATCTATAGTGCTATCCTGGAAAAAAATCGCTCGCTCCTTGGCTTGCATATATATAAGTAGACCACGAACTTTATTTATATGCACTCGTTTCTTATATATTGACTGGCTTAAGTTCTTTGATTATATGCACTCGTTAATTTCTTACTGAAAAGTAAAAATCAAATCATGTAAAACTCTAGGATCAAGGAATCATGCATCTAGTATGGCATACAACTTCAAAAAGTGCCTCATGCTAAATTAAAAAGAAAACATTTAGCTGATTTATGAAATATTTTGTTTGTGGCAATAGATCTAGCTAGTTCCTAGAATCACTACCTATAATATTAGTATCATCGTTAGATCTAATTCGACCTTCTGTAAATTATTGGTCATTAGCAACGGATAATAGTTTTACAAGAGATAGATTTTGTTTGAATATGTAAGTATCAACTACAAATACACGATCAATTCTAAAATTAGTTAGGATTAGACCCTCAACTAATTGCAATCCATTTCTTCATTGAACCACGTTTCATCACTAATAAACAAGGTTATTGTCAATGTCAGAATCTTATCTAAGGTCGTTTATGTAAGGTATTAAACTGGTAATACCTTAATGCTCAAGACTAAACAAATGTCGAATAGGAAAAAATGTAACAAATGATTTTATTGCTATAAATCTCAATCTAAACTAACGAATATATGTCCATATTTATACTAATAAAAGCAGTAACCTCATGAACCAATATGTAATACTTGTTAAGCAAGGAGACAACTACCTAATCTAAATCAAATACTTAAAATAAAAAGAATTTTTCTAAAATACTCATGCACTCATAAATCCGATTAACCCACAAATCACCCATTTAATCGGATTGGTCATACCTCTCATTCACAACAGTGTTGAATCACCGTCTTCCCGAACCATACTGACTTTTCCCGGACACCCGACCTCCATCTCGGTCACATCCAAAGTCTTCCATACCCTTTTTAAATGTTTATAACACACGTAATATGTAACATGACATCCTGTTGCGTTCATTATTATCTAGACTTTTCTCAGATACACGACCTCTCTCCGGCCAGATCCAAATCCATCCGATTTGAACTTCCAACGCCATAATATCCATACCTTCTTTCTCCAATCTCTTCCTTTGTTCTGATCACCTTTGCTCAAAGAAGCATCTCCACCAACCAAGAAATCAAAGCCACATGCTTCACCGTTTTCTTTCAAGCATGCCAAACGAACTGAATCCAAAGCTACCTCCTTTAACCGATCTTTCATGCCTTTTTTTCATGCGCCTACGTTGGTATCCCCTTATCATGAACAAGCCAAACTTTCTTCATCGCTAATCATTGTTGTACGATTAATGTAGAAACAACCCTTCAATTTTTTCTATCTTTTGATTTCTACCGATCAACATCTTATTCTCTTTTTTGACAACCACGACCTAATCAAACTTGTTTCGAGAGCACTTTTCCATCGAACAACAAGACAAGGTCACGACCACCTTTACCGTTTTCGTCACCCGCAAAATGAACCGAATCAAAGCCACCCGCTTTAATGTCTTCCATTCGTTTATTTCGTGCCTCCGGTTAGTCTCTATCTACCTTAGAACAAACCCGATCAAGAGAAATCAGGACTTTTGTTGAGATGTTTCAACTTGCGCTAAAAAACATCCACAACCCCCTTAAACCGAACCTAGTTCCTGTTGCATCTGCCCTGCAGCAAAGCACTATAATTTTCTTGAAACCGACTCTCAAACCAGCCACCCTACGTCTTCATGAGCCCTAGGCTCTGATACCAAGCGTAAGGTATTAAACTGGTAATACCTTGATGCCCAAGACCAAACAAAGCAGGAACAGGAAAAACAGTGACAAAGGATTTTATTGCTATAAATCTTTATCTAAACTAATGATTACATGTCATTATTTAGATGATGAAAGCAGTAACCTAAATCAATACGTAATACTTGTTAAGCAAGCCGATGACTTCCTAATCTAAATCAAATACTTCAAATAAAAAGGGTTTTTCCAAAATACCCATGCACTCATAAATTCGATTAACCCGATAGTTTAATCCTAATTGTATGATTGAATCGGGATCGAAGACTCTACCAAAATCAACTCATATTGAAATTTTCTCTTAAGATATGGTTGTGATATATATATATATATATATATATATACACACATACATACAGTGAGAGAGAGAGAGAAAGGGAGAGTCACATTCTTTTGAGAACCAAAAGATTTGTGAGAAGTTGCGAACACATAATCAACTTCTCAGTTTTCAACACCAAAACATCAATTTTCTTAAAAAATGGTTCTTCTAAGCCATATCTAGGCTAAAAAATTATATCAGTTTTTCTTTGGTTTTTTGGTATGACTGTTGATTAGCATAATCAACAGTTATACGGTTTGCTGATGAGCACAATCAACAGTCTTATGGACTGCTGATAAGCACAATGAGCAGTCATATGGATTCTTGATTGTTCATTAGCAGTCTATATGGTTGTTGATTGTGCACATCCGCAGTTAATATGACTACTGATTGTGCTCATTAGCAGTCCGTACAACTACTGATTGTGCATACATGCAAATTTCAAAAATAAATAAAAAAATTGTCAAATCCTTTTTTTAGCCTAGATATGGCTTAGACGCACCATTTGGAGAAGATTTGTGTTTTTGATGTTGAAAAATTATGTGTTGATTACGAGTTTGCAAGTTCAGACTTTTTTCTAGTTCTCACAATAACTCAACCCTATATATATATATATATATATATATATATATATATATATATATATATATATATATATATATAGAGAGAGAGAGAGGATCTTTTACTAACCTATATTTTCCAAGTCGGGGATATGGTCTTAGTGAAGGTATCACCAGGGAAGGGTGTAATATGCTTTAGGAAGATGGCCAAGTTGGGACCCTGATATATTGGGCCATTTTTGGTGATTTCCAGGGTTGGCAAGGTAGCATACAAATTGGATTTACCTGGGGAGCTCTTTTAGACCCACAACACCTTCCATGTTTACCAAATTCAGAAGTGTATGGTTGATGATTCAGTGGATGTTCATGTTGATGATTTTCAGGTTGATGATCGCCTAAACTATGTTGAGAGGCGAGTGGTGATTTTGGATCGAAAGACAAAGGCCTTGCGCAACAAGGTAGTTTCCTTGGTAAGGGTGCAGTGGCAGTAGCAGAAAGGTTCCGAATAGACATGGGAACTCGAGTCTGAGATGCGGGAGTATTACCTAATTTGTTTACAATAACTGACTTCGATGAAGTGGTCTAGTTATAGTGGGGGAGAATTGTAACATCCAGATGTAGAGGTAATTCCAAATTTAACCCTAAGTATGAAGACTATTGTTTTTTAGCCCTTGTGTACGAGAAATGTTGCAAAATGGCCCATAGTGGCATTTTAGTAAATAATGGGTGTGGGCTCGTATGTTAGGCGTACGTGGTAAGATTCCAAACCCTAATTTTTAGGGTCTGGGCCTTATTTAAGCATCCTTATGGCCTCCAAGTAACTTCTCTCATCAGCCTCCATCACCTCATTCGACATTTGGTGTAACATCCTTATGACCTTATTTAAGCATTCTTGACCTTTGGTGTTCATTTTAGAGACCTTGAAAGAGAAGGAAGGAAGTAGAATCACCTTTGAAGATTGAAGAAGTTTTTGGATCTGGAATCCTCATCTACTTACCAACCTCCAATATGTATAAAGTTTTGAACTTGGCTTGCATTTCTTTAGATCTTGTTAGTTCTTTATTCATGAAGCATTTTGGTCCCAAGTCTTAACATTATGAGTATGGCATGCTCGAACCCATATAAGTTGTCCTCTCAGAAGTTTTGAGATGTCTAAAAGCATAAACATATGATCTTGGCTCTTAGTTCTTCCCCATGCATGTGCTAGGATATCCTAATGGATTATGAAGTTAGGGTTTGTTGGTATCAAGCACTTCTATACATGCAAAGTTATAAAGTTGGAAAATTTATGACTTATAATCATATTTTGGGCTTAAATATGGATTTGGATGTAAGGACTTGATATATTAAGATCTCAATAAGAAGTTGAGGTTGCCAGGTGCATACGTTACGTGTATACGGTCAAACCCTCGACTTCTTGGTCAAGAGGAGTATGCTATATATTCAACTGGGAAGGCCCAACGTACTCGGTTGGGTTCGCTCGGCTGGGTTAACTTGACTGGGTGGACTCGGTTGGGTTGACTCGGCTGGCTGTTGACTTTGACCTTTAGACCAAGGCTTACCTAAGAGTAGTTTGGGTATTTTGGGCCTCTTGGGGTTATTAACTAACCTTTGGTCTCAGGTTTTTGTTCAGGTGATCGGTAGAGTTAGTGTTGGAGTTGTACTCGGTGTTGTGTGTTTTTTTGCTACTCGTCAAACTGAGAGATGAGTTTCCCTCACTGTACTCGTCGGTCGATAACACCAATACCGAACCACTAGATAATGTATCCTGGTTATAGGATAGTGTTATAATATTATATGGCTGATTATAGATCTGTATGATTATCTGTATTTGTTGGATCCGTGTTTATGTTTATCTATTACATATGATGACATATTGTGGTTGGTTTGAGGTGGTCATGCTTTGTGTTGAAGGCCAAGATACTCGGGGAAGTCCTGATAGGCTATAGGCCCTACAAGGCTATCCAGTCAGGGCGAAGGCCTGTATAGTGGTCCAGATATGTTGTGGGCCCTACGAGGTGGTCTAGTCTAGCTGAAGGCTCATGTTTGTATGCTTTGTTTGTTATGTTGTGCGGTGGTACTTTGTGGGAACTCGTGAAGCTTTGGCTTATAGTTTTAGTTCATTCTTTCAAGCACTTCATAGGATCGTAGGAAAACGAAGGCATGATCATGCACATCTTCTTGTTTTTATGACATCAGGTCTTGGGATACTCTAATTTTCAAAAATACTTTTGAAACAATGGTATTGTAAACACTTTATGGATGAAATGGGTTCTTTTTGAAAATTTTAAATTTTTTTTATTTTTGAGGTCGAATAAGGTAATGGAGGCTAAGGAGAGAAGACACTTGGAGGCCATAAGGAAGCTTAAATAGGATCAAAACCCTAGTAATTATGGTTTGAAATTGTACCACATACGCCCAGTGTACAATATGTACGCCCAATGTACGTGCCCACACCCATTATTTACAAAAATGCCACTATGAGCCATTTTGCTAACTTTATCATACACAAGGGCTAAATACTATAAGTATCGATAATAACGGGGGTTAATTTGAAAATACCTCAATGTTAGGATTTTACAATTATCCCCCACTTAAACTAGACTTTATCCTTGAAGTCTGCTGCAGTGAACAATTCTGAGTAATGCTCTTGCATCTCTAACTTGGGTTCCCATATCCATTTGGAACCCTTCCAATGCTGCCACCAGACCTTGACCAATGATACCACCTTGTTGTGCAAGGCCTTTGTATTCCGATCTAAGCTTTCCACTAGTCTCTTAATGTATTTTAGGAGATTATCCACCTAAACATCATCCAAAGTAATAATCATTGAATCATCATCCACATACTTCCGCTGCTGTGAAACATGGAAGGTGTTGCGGATTTGGTTGAGCTCCTTAGGCAAATCCAATATATATGCTGCCTTGCCAACACTGATAATAACCTGAAAGGGCCGATATATTGGGGCCCAATTTTCCCTCTTTTCCAACTCAGATCGACACTTGTTGGTGTAGCTCTTTTTCCGACTCTGTGTTGTATGCAACCTCTGTCTAATCTGCTGAATGAGCTTTGATGTCTAAAGGACTATCTCAGTCATCCCTAATACTTTATGACCAATCTCTCCCCAACATACAGGGGTATAGCACCTCCTCCCATAGAGAAGCTCAAAAAGTGGTGCATCGATACTAGAGTGACATTTTTTCTTATATGAAAACTTAGCTAAGTGAAGGTAGAACTTTCAGCTCCCACCAAAGTCTAAGACACAAGCCTTCAGCATGTACTCTAGTGTCTGAATGGTCTGCTCACACTAACCGTCGGTCTGTGGATGATAAGCAGTGCTGAGATTCAACCTCGTCCCCAGTTCCTCATGGAACTTCTGCTAAAAACGAGATGTGAAACAAACACCTTGATCAGATACAATGGAGACTGGAATACAATGTCGAGCAAAAATCTCACGCACATAAAAATCCGCCTATTTCTCAGCCGAAGAACTCTCTCGAATGGCTAGAAAGTGAGCAATCTTGGTTAGACGGTCCACAATAACCCATATCATGTCGAAACCCTTAGTCGTCCTAGGAAACAATATGACGAAATCCATAGTGATATGTTCCCATTTCCACATGGGAACCTCCAATGGTTGCAACTTGTCATGCGGCCTCTGGTGCTCTGCCTTAAATATCCGACAGGTTAAGCACCTCTCAATATACCAGGCTATCCCTCTCTTCATGCACGATCACCAATAATTTAGCCTCAAATCCTGATACATCTTGGTGGCTCCAGCGTGTATCAAAAACCTAGACTTATGTGCCTCCTCCAGAATAGTCTACCTGACCCAACTAAAGTTTGACACCTAGATCCGTCCCTATCAGGTCAGTAATCCATGAGTGTCAGTGACGAACCTGTCAAAGTCTGTCACACCCCCAAACCAAGGATGGCGGAAGCGTCTGGGGGTGGAGGACTTCATGTACAGTATCACAACAACGAATATAATAGTGCTCAAAGTAAATACAACCACCATATATGTAATTGAAAAAGTTACACCAAAGTATATGTTTACATGTTTCAAAAGCAATTACATTATGATGAGAAAAATAAATTGTTGACGGTTTAACGTCCCATCCTCAAAGCGATGAAGTTTTCCTGTTTCACTGATTTCCTGAGAATACAAGTAGTTTTGAAAAAGTGTCAACAATGAAGTTGGTGAGTTCATAAGAGTTTTGTTTGAAGTAGAAACCGTTTTCCTTGTAAAATCGATATGGTTTGATTTCCAGAAAATCCAATATTTTCTTAGTTAAGTGTGAATAGAAATATTCCTTTATGATGCATTAATGAACCCTAGAATGACCCGTAGAGTTCCTCTATAATCGTCCAGCGTATATAAATTATATAAGATTTAAATTAGATAAAACGTTGAATATAGTGGGTCTGCCCTAGGTCCACAACCAAACAAGGAACAGGAGATGAGGCAGGCATCACTAATTCTAGGCCAATCGAGACAAAATTCTTATAAGACTCAAACATGTACGCTCAGCGATTATAGTTGAAGTCTAACAGTTCTAGGTGCAATATAGTTTTAATATCATAATAAATAACTTAAGTGAACCTGGTACTTCGTATCGGTACCCCCTTTTTGTATAAAGACCCGGCACTTTGTATTTGTACCCCTTTTTATATAAAAACCGACACTTTGTATTTGTACCCTTTTTTGCATATAAACCCGACACTTTGTATTTGTACCCCTTTTTGTATGAAAACCGGCACTTTGTATTTGTACCCCTTTTTTGTATATAAACCCGGCACTTTGTATTTGCACTCTCTTTTGTATAAAAACCCGGTACTTTGTATTTGTACCCCCCTTTTTGTACAAGTATGTTATGTAAATGATCATAAACTATACCTATTATAGTTTATTAAAATGTTTGAAATGTATATGTACCCTAACTATACCTATTATAGTTTAGTATATTTCTTTGTGGTGTTTAAGAATCCCACTCTATGTAAGTCAAATGTATAGTACGATATAACTATGATTAACTTGCTTTGTTTTGTACTATTGATTATGATGGAGGATTCTTATAAATTCAGCAAGTAATTTCCTATTATATAAATATATCATGACAAGAAATACATGTAAAATATGAAGTTATCAAAGATTTAACACTTTGCTCAACATGTTACAAAGTGTTTTGATAGTTAGAAGCTATTAATTAATTCTTAGTCTTTCAGCACTGTTTTAGAAAAATCATAGAAAAATCATACGAAGTCGAAAACTAGACCTGTAAATTCTGAGAGTTCGCAAAGTGTGTCTAGTTTACTCATAATTTTTATCAAGATTTTTAATGACCTCTAACTTGGGTGAATAAGTCCAAAATCACAGACTGGTCTGGATTGTTGTTTGAAATGATAGGCAGTTTTGTAAAAATCACCATAAATTGTAGAAAAATCGTATGGAGATGTGCAAGTAGTCATTTTAAAGCTAAAAACTTGAACTATTTGCACCTTGTACAGTTTTGAAAAATAAAATGTTTAAGTTGTCCAAAACAGTCCGTGAATGGAGTTGAACTTTTCTGATGAAGGCTGTTAGAAAAATTTAGTTATGTTCTTGGTGTTTTAACTTGTATTCCCCCCCTGAAAACTTGAGAAAACATGAAAATGTAGGGGTATGAACTCACCTTGAGTGATTTCAGTAGATAAGTGTTGAAGAAGAGAAGTGTTCAACCCAAGAACACTTGAAGAAATCACTTGAAGATTTGAAGCTCTAACGTAAGAGTGGAAGAACACTTGAAAATCAGCCTTGAATCTCGAACTTGGAGTGGGAAAAGTTTGAGAGAAAAGTGGTGTTTGATACTTAGTGAAATGAGGGCAAATGAGAGAAATGAGGAGAGAGGATGTTTGTTCCAGCTCTAAAAATGTGGGAATGAGTGTAAATTGAGTGTGAGGGACATTAAAGTGACCTAGGTAAGGTGGGGAGGTGTGGTTAGTCAAAGAGTGGGTGTGGGGTGGTTGCTTGTGACATTGGATAAGGCAAAGTCAACACTCCACCTTTAATAATTCACCAATTTGATTTTTATTATTTAAATAATGATTTTCATCAAAATATGTTTAAATTATGAATATTTAGAGTTTATTATGTTAAAATATAATTTCTGGAGAAAATCCTGCTTTAAAATCACGAAAAACGGGCTTAAAATGTTAAAAATATCAAAAATGGGCTAAAAGTGACAAATTTCCAAATTCTGGCCGAGGTTCGGCCTTCTGATGCTGAACCGAGAGAGAGGGAGGCAAAAACCGAGAGGGGAAAAGGGAGAGGGTAGGAACCGAGAGGGGAGAAGAGAGACCGAGAGAAGAGAAGAGAGGGAGCAGAGACCGAGAGGAGGGAAGAGACAGAGAGGCGCGAGAAGACAGAGAGGAGAGAAAGAAGCAGAGACCGAGAAGCGAACAGAGAGTGAGAAGCGACAGAGGCAGAGGCTCGGTCTCAGCTACAGTGGCTCGGTCCTCCGGATTCAGCCAACAGAGGCTCGGTCCTCGCGTGTTTGCCAACAGAGGCTCGGTCTTCGGTGTCTTAGCCAACAGAGGCTCAGTCTTCGGTGTCTTAGCCAACAGAGGCTCAGTCTTCGGTCCTAGGGCCTTTTTTTTTGGTTCTTAGTCTCGGCCTTAAGGAGCTTCGGCTCCTTAAGAAGGGTTTCGGTTCCTAAGGTCCCGTTTTCTCGTTTTCACCCCGTTTTAAGCCGTTTTTGACCTGGTTAAGGGTCAGAATGACCCGAATGATTCTAAAAAGTTACGGGAACTATTTGAGGGAGATTTGGGAGAGATTTCTCACACTTGGAGAGATTTGACATTCTTGGAGAGATTTCTCATACAAAGAGATATTTGCGAGAGTTTTCACATACTTGGAGAGATTTGGGAGAGATTTGACATTCTTGGAGAGATTTCTCATACAGAGAGATATTTGAGAGAGATTTCACATACTTGGAGAGATTTGGAAGAGATTTGACATTCTTGGAGAGATTTCTCATACAAAGAGATATTTGAGAGAGATTTCACATACTTAGAGGGATTTGGGAGAGATTTGACATTCTTGGAGAGATTTCTAATACAGAGAATTATTTGAGAGAGATTTCGCATACTTGGAGAGATTTGGGAGAGGTTTGACATAGAGAGAGATAGAGTGAAAACGATTGAGAGAGGTTCCATGTGGGATAGTTGTGAGTGTCCGGCATCGCAATGCATGGTTCGTGAACCCTGTTAAGCCTTGTTTAAGGATCTTACACACTCCCGATGAGTATGCAACATTGTTTTATCGGTTTGGGCCGCCACGTACCATAGTTTTTAGGTTAAAGAGATCTAGTTGTACGTACGTTTCGATTTATGATTTCTTATCAGAATAGCGAGTTTTTTAGTAAATACTGAACGTAAGTCCTAGTACACAAGGGTTAGTTGAGCTGACCGGTTTGACTTGTTGACTTTATTTGACTTTGAATTGACCAGAATTTGACGGTTGTCACAAAGTCACCCATGAGTCTCTCCTAATTCCAATTCTCCTTCTTGACTCCCTCGGCCTAAGCCTCCTTAATCCGATCAAGAAGCGGAGAATCAACTGATATCCTCATACACATACTATCAATAGAGGATAGTATGTCAAGCCACCTACGTTGTCTCTTATTTACATGAGGATGATCCGTTAGATCTCAAACTCCTGTGATCTGTGTAAATAGTATACCGGATCCCATACAAACAATGCCGCCAAATCTTGAGAGTAAACACCACTACTTCCAACTCCAGATCATGATTCAGATAGCGAACCTCATATGGCTTCAGCTGCCGAGAAGCATAAGCGATAACCCTCCCTCGTTACATAAGTATCCCTCCCATATCGGTGATAGATGCATAACAAAGTACTACAAAGTTCTCAACACCCTTAGGGAGGGTCAACACTGGTGTATCACATAACTTCTGCCTTTGCATCTCAAATGCAACCTACTACTCACGTACCCAATAAAAATCTATGCCCATCCTCATCAAACTAGTAATGGTTACTTTAATCTTGGAGAATTCATGAATGAATCTCCAATAATACCCTGCTAATCCCAAGAAACTTGTAACGACCCAAAATTTAAGACCAAAAATTTCTTTTAATAAAATATTACTTAAGGCAAGTCATCATTCCAAAACATAATATGAGTATAAGGTTTCAGCACACATGTTCATTATCAGAGTAAACATTCCCAGGTTATCTAATTTATGGTGTGTGCCATGCGATCACCCCGAGCTCTTCCCTCCGCTACCGGAAGTACCTGAAACCAAAACTGAAAACCGTAAGCACGAAGCTTAGTGAGTTCCCCACCCTACCACATACCATGCATAACCACATACAACACATACTGGGCCACGCCCATTATCTTGGGCCTCGCCCCCTACCTCGGGCCTTACCCGCTAAAACAGCCCCACCGCTCCAGGCCCCGCCTGGCTTCGAGCCCCGCTCGGATACAGATCTGTTTTACTTAGGCCTCGCCTGTCACAGGGCCTCGCCCGCCAACAAATAATAACACATAAACATTTCTCAACACATAACTAAACACATGCAACTGGTTCTGTCCTAAGGCCTCGCCTATCCTGGGCCTCGCCCATGTCCTGCTACTAATGAGTCATGGAACCCCGTCCACGCTCCTAAAGGTAGTGACATACGGGCCCAGCCCACTCTCACTCCTGTTCTAGTTTGGACCTCGCCACTGTTCTGCTACTAATGAGATATGGAACCTCATCCACACTCTGCTATTGGTGAGATACGGGGCCTCGCCCACACTCACCTCCTTACCAGGCACATACATGTATCACACAGACAACAAGTAGAACCTATCATATAAACGACTCCTTGGGCACCCGCCCGCATTTACTGGACCTCATCCTGAATATTATAGTAGCATACTGTGCCTAGGGCTAACCCCCAGGTCTTCTACTCATAACTACATGGGCTGGCATTGTGGCCTTAGACCCATTCACACAAAGGGAAACTCACCTGCACTGGCTGAACTTGCTGATTATCTCACTAGCTGCTGCCCGACAACTCACTGAACTCCTGCTCCCCTTGCTCCCCGAACTACCAATGTCAAAGCAATACTGAGTCTAACTGACCCCCGAAATACAATCAAGTCAACCCTGGTCAAGTCAACCTTCCAGGTCAACCCTACTCGCCGAGTCACCCTACTGACTCACCGAGTTCAAAATGTTCAGATTCCTTCCATTCACGTCTCGACTCGCCGAGTCAGTCCATGACTCGCCGAGTCTACCGATTTCTGAGTCCTGACCTGTCCAACTCACTGAGTCTCCACCAGACTCACTGATTCGAGTCTCAACTCGAAGGGTTTGGGGTTTCGCAACCTGACTCGCCGAGTCCACGAACAGACTCGCCGAGTCCAAGGCAATCTTCATCTGAGTCGACGAGCTGTTCATCCCACTCGTCGAGTTGCTCCACTACTTCATGCTACTCGCCGAGTCCACTCAAAGGACTCACTGAGTCCATTCGAATCCCTTTACATGTAGAGGGCTGTTGGGTCATGCATGGACTCCAAACTGTAGATCTACCCTTCCCAAGCCCATTCCTCACGTAAAGTTGCAAGCTTTACGTGTAGAGAAGGAGATCTAAGCAAAATGCACCATGAACTAGGGTTTAAGGCAAAGAGGCTCCATGATCCACTCAAGGGCTGATACTTTGTGCTTCTCAAGACCATCATATGCTTAGATCTGAAGTAGCAACTTCAGATCTGGCTTCTAACTTGAAAGAGTAACATTATGGCTAAAAACCCCAACAACAACACATAGATCTAGGTGTAAAGGATGGAAAATAGCAGCTTGTTACCTCCAAGATGGACACCACTGAAGTAGATCTCGGATCTACACCTCCTCCTTGGAAGCAACCTTCTTGATCTTCAAGTTCCTTTCCCAAAGTTCCTTCCTCCAAGCTATTTCTCTCAAATGATGGAAGCTCACACGAAATCAAGGGTGTACAGGTTCTCTAGGGTGATGTGGGGGCTGAGGGAGGGACATAACACTCTTTAAATAGGATACAACTCCCGAGATTAGGGTTTTTCCTCCTTCAGACCAGACTCGCTGAGTCACCTTGGCTGACTCACCGAGTTGGTCGCTTACTCCTCGACCCGGATCCCGTTCGGACTCGCCGAGTCTCCCCTTAAAATTGGGGTTTTCTTTATTTTCTTAGCTTTCCAAACTTTTGGTGTTACAACTCTCCTCCACTTAAACTAAACTTTGTCCTCGAAGTTTGCTATGATCCACCAACTGCAATCTGCCCCAATACCCCACCGTTCATTCTAACACCAGTTGCCTACCTTCGCTGGCCTTCCGCTCAGTCATTCAGACTAATGTCAGTCCTTACCCCACTGTTCATTCTAACACCAGCTGCCTACCTTCGCTGCCCTTCCGCTCAGTCATTCAGACTAATGTCAATCCTTACAGATAATAATCTCAGGTCCATCCTGACCCTGCACATTCTGGAAACGCAACTCACTCAACCGACAATCTTTCTGATAATCTCCAAATACTGCACTGACCCCGTAGGGGTTCACCCCTTCTTTCCTTGCGTGATTTCCTTCCCTCCCCAAGGCAATGCTCCATAACCATCTATCCCCTCTGCCACTGTGAAGACCATTTCTTCACCCAATCTATTACTCCCGCTACTCCCAGTACGGGTCATTGTCGCTAGTATCCACTGGATACTCTTTTTACTAACATTTGGTGTCGCGCACCTCACGAACAACTGACTGAATCTTACCATACACTACATACTCGCACTACTACTGACTGAAAATTCTGCTATTCCATATCTGGCTTCTGGATGAACTGAGACCACCCCGGTCCCTACCAACCTATCAATATCTGCATTACTGGCTCTCACTGATCGCTGACTCAACACAACCACTAGTTGCTCCCAGCGACATTCGAAGAAACTACCGCCACCTATGCTGCTCAATCTATTCTACCATGCTGGCACTACAATTTCCTAGATCCCCGATCCCCTTATCTAGACACTAAGATCCTTACCAGGTCCCACCTGTACTGCTAAAACTCACGGGCCTCGCCCACGGGTCTCACCCAACCATACTACTGAGCAACCCAGCTCTAGGTCTCACCTATACTGCTATTTTCATACGGGCGTCGCCCACGGGTCTCACCCGACTATATCCTAGAGCGGCCTCTCCCATGGTCTGACCCCTCAAGGGCTATACAGGCAACTCCTTACCATTCTCACCCATTCCCGATCTCTATCTAATTGCTAGGAGATAAGGGCCTCGCCCCGACTCCGCCAACGAAGCTACTACGGAATGCTACGGCTGCCCTGTAGTCTGACAACACTTCCCACCACTGACTGCTGCTGAAGAAATCCGAGGCTCTCCCGCCACTCTTCCATGCTCTACATGCTGCTTCTGCCACTGACTGCTAACACGAAAGCATCCCATGCTATTTGACCTCAAGATCTCCATTCCGACTCACACGAGTCCTACAGGCGACCCTTCACCAGAATCCGAACCATATACTCACCATTACCATTTACACGCATGGACTGATGGGGAGTTTCTCAAACTCCCAACCCTGAACTACTCAATCCATCAAATGCTGAACAACTTCTTTTCCTTCTCAGAAATCACGTACTCATTCTGGATTTGCACGCTATTACCCTTGCACTCAGAGGATTCTCCCCCACTTCGATCCTGCTTACACCTCGATGCTCAAAAAGAGAAGTCCTAATCCTTGCTACCATTCCATAATCAATCCGCTGAGGAATCCCAAGCTTACCAAAACTAGGGACCTAACCTGTCCATTCCAAAATCTATACGGCTCCGAACTAGCGAGACATACAGAGTCCCTACAAGGCATGCTACAGTTACTGCACCCTAAGTAACCTTCTCCAATAGAACTCATCCCTTAGCCACTATCCAAATATCCAAGGTATGCAGATGACATATAACTCGATCACAATCAACCCGCTCAAAAATAAAATACTCATACAGATAATGATGCAGAACAATGACAATATAACATCAAGCACAAACAAAAGAACTGAAAACAGAAATCACATACCTGCAATGTCCGACGCTGCTCGCGTCTCCAAGGTAGCCATCTGAAAAGCCCTGCCTCCCTCCTACTGCAGGCGCCTCCGCATGGACCTGACAGCCGTCTGTGATCCTCAAGGTTGCAGGGGCAGGTGCCATCACCTGTCCTGCTGAAAACAAACTGGGGCACTGGGCCTTCTTGTGGCCCCGCTGATTGCAGTGAAAACATATCAAGTCTAATCCCTGAGTCATGGTAACAGTCAATCCCTGCTAAAATGACCAGTCCGACCGCACCTGAAGCAGCCAGACTCACCACCACTACCACTCCTATACGCGCCCCCGTGCGCCCTTCCACACTTTCCGCATCGACAACGGTTCTGATAATCCCTCGATCTTGAATCCGATCCCTTGGGCCTTTTGCTTAAACTCGCGGCTACCTGAACCTCATCCGGCTTCCTTTTCCGAATCTGCTCAAAATAATTTCCCTCTCCCTGGCCCGAGAAATCATATCTTCCAGTATCTTACAACCGGACCTGCTCACGAACTCCCTGATGTCATCCTTAAGCATCTCGTGATATCGGGCCTTCTTCATCTCCTCATCCGCGACATACTGCGGAACAAGAAGGGCCCTCTCCCTGAACTTGGCGGTCATCTCCACAACTGTCTCAGTGGTCTGCGTCAAATCTTGAAACTCGCGGGCCAACTGCTGCACCTCAATAATTGGCGAAAACTCCGCCCTGAACCTAGCTGAGAAATCACCCCAAGCCATCGCGTCCAATGCGACATCATCACCCAAAGTATGACCAATCTCTTCCCACCAATACCTTGCTCTGTCCTTCAGAAGACAGGAAGCGAGTCTGACCTTGTCCTCCTCAGGACAGCGGCTCGTACGGAACACATTGGCAACATCAGCCAACCATCTGCTGCTAGCGATGGGGTCCCTAGCCCCATGATAATCTGGTGCCCCGCAAGCCCTAAACTCCCGAATTGTCAAGGTACGCGCTCCCAACAAAGCCATCATCTCAGCACGGAAGGCTCCCAACCTCTCATCCCAAATCTCCAATATACCCTCCTTGACCGTGCCAAAGATCACAGGAGTCTGAGCTAGAATACTACGCGTAACCTCGTTTGATATCAACTCTCTTATCCGCTTCTCGAGCTGCTCGGTCCCTGAACCCGAACCTGATCCCTTTCCGACGCCTGATCCACCTGTTGGTCTCTCTCGCAAAGTCACCATACTGAAACATATAACATAACCATTATCAGAATACTCCTCACTGCTGCGAGACCAAACATACTCACTACCAGGTTCCCGGTCTTGTCTCGGCCTTTCCTGAATCGAGTACGAATCCTCTGCTTTCAGTAGTACGGGCCCATACTACCTTCCACATCTATCCGTACTTTCCTCAAGAACTGCTTTGACTCCACCAGGTCCCTTTTCTACTACTACTGCTCCCAACACTACCTCATCCTAGGTCTACCGTAGGGAAACCTCTGACTCAACTCAAACCAGCGCTCAACTGCTGAAGGTCTCCTTGTGATGCCAATTAGCCATCACCTGGATACCATCACATGTGACGAGGCTCAGATAATCCTTCAAGTAGAGGACTCGTTCCTACAATGGTTGGACTCAAACAAGAGCTGCACAATACGACCAAATCCAACACTCTGAGATTATTCAACCCTGATCACATGTGACATACCGTATCCACCTAATGGCTAACTCCCGTCACTTAGAATCCCACAATGCACAAAGCAAGCAGCATTCAGAAAAAGGGAAAATCTAACCATAACATACCCAAGCAATCATATTCACATAGTAAGAATCCGAACTAGCATGCAACAAAACTCATAAACTCAGGCATAACCTAAACAGGCTATCAACTGCTATCTATTCAGCACTATCATACAGATCAAAAGCACAAATAATAGGCATATAAGGCATCATCCCTAGATCCTCAGTCCTAATCTAGCATGCTGTTTTATTAACTGGTAATTAAAACATAGACTTGTATGGGTATTTTGGGGTACTTACTTGAGCTCGGTTGATTGCATGCACCACACCTCTTTTCTCTTTTCAAAGTTCTTTTCTTTCTGAATTCTTTTTACTTTTCTAAAACCGTTTTCTTTCTCAAAACTCTCTTTTTACAAAACTGTCTTTTCGTTTTGAAAATTCCCATACCAATTCCTCAGTTTGAGTTCAGACACACCCAAGAGCATGTCCGAATCCCTCAAACCAAGGTTCTGATACCAACTTTTAACGACCCAAAATTTAAGACCAAAAATTTCTTTTAATAAAACATTACTTAAGGCAAGTCATCATTCCAAAACATAATATGAGTATAAGTTTTCAAAACACATGTTCATTATCAGAGTAAACATTCCCAGGTTGTCTAATCTATGGTGTGTGCCATGCGATCACCCCGAGCTCTTCCCTCCGCTACCGGAAGTACCTGAAACCAAAACTGAAAACCATAAGCACGAAGCTTAGTGAGTTCCCCGCCCTACCACATACCATGCATAACCACATACTGCACATACTGGGCCACGCCCACTATCTTGGGCCTCGCCCCCTACCTTGGGCCTCGCCCGCTACAACGGCCCCGCCACTCCAGGCCCTGCCTGGCTTCGAGCCCCGCTCGGATACAAATCTGTTTACTTAGGCCTCGTCTGTCACAGGGCCTCGCTCGCCAACAAATAATAACACATAAACATTTCTCAACACATAACTAAACACATGCAACTGGTTCTGTCCTAAGGCCTCGCCTATCCTGGGCCTCGCCCATGTCCTGCTACTGATGAGTCATGGAACCCCGTCCACGCTCCTAATGGTAGTGAGATACGGGCCTAGCCCACTCTCACTCCTATTCTAGTTTGGGCCTCGCCCCTGTTCTACTACTAATGAGATATGGAACCTCATCCACACTCTACTATTGGTGAGATACGGGGCCTCGCCCACACGCACCTCCCTACCAGGCACATACATGTATCACACAGACAACAAGTAGAACCTATCATATAAACGACTCCTTGGGCACCCCCCCCCCCCCCCGCATTTACTGGACCTCATCCTGAATATCATACTAGCATACTATGCCTAGGGCTAACCCCCGGGTCTTTTACTCATAACTACATGGGCCGGCATTGTGGCCTTAGACCCATTCACACAAAGGGAAACTCACCTGCACTGGCTGAACTTGCTGATGATCTCACCAGCTGCTTCCCGGGAACTCACTAAACTCCTGCTCCCCTTGCTCCCTGAACTACCAATGTCAAAGCAATACTGGGTCTAACTGACCCCCGAAATACAATCAAGTCAACCCTGGTCAAGTCAACTGTCCAGGTCAACCCTACTCGCCGAGTCACCCTACTGACTCGCCGAGTTCAAAATGTTCAGATTCCTTCCATTCGCGCCTTGACCCGCCGAGTCAGTCCATGACTCGCCGAGTCTACCGATTTCTGAGTCCTGACCTGTCCAACTCACTGAGTCTCCACCCGACTCAATTATTCGAGTCTCAACTCGAAGGGTTTGGGGTTTCACAACCTGACTCGCCGAGTCCACGAACAGACTCACTGAGTCCAAGGCAATCTTCATCTAACTCGACGAGCTGTTCGTCCCACTCGTCGAGTTGCTCCACTACTTCATGCTACTCGCCGAGTCCACTCAAAAGACTCTCCGAGTCCATTCGAATCCCTTTACGTGCAGAGGGCTTTTGGGTCATGCATGGACTCCAAACTGTAGATCTACCCTTCCCAAGCCCATTCCTGACGTAAAGTTGCAAGCTTTACGTGTAGAGAAGGAGATCTAAGCAAAATGCACCATGAACTAGGGTTTAAGGCAAAGAGGCTCCATGATCCACTCAAGGGCTTATACTTTGTGCTTCTCAAGACCATCATATGCTTAGATTCTAACTTGAAAGAATAACATTATGGCTAAAAACCCCAACAACAACACATAGATCTAGGTGTAAAGGAGGGAAAATAGCAGCTTGTTACCTCCAAGATGGACACCACTGAAGTAGATCTCGGATCTAAACCTCCTCCTTTGAAGCAACCTTCTTGATCTTCAAGTTCCTTTCCCAAAGTTCCTTCCTCCAAGCTATTTCTCTCAAATGATGGAAGCTCACACGAAATCAAGGGTGTACAGGTTGTCTAGGGTGATATGGGGGCTGAGGGAGGGACATAACACTCTTTAAATAGGATATAGCTCCCGGGATTAGGGTTTTTCCTCGTTCAGACCAGACTCGCCGAGTCACCTTGGCAGACTCGCCGAGTAGGTCGCTTACTCCTCGACCCGGATCCCGTTCGGACTCGCCGAGTCCCTCCTTGGACTCGCTGAGTCTCCCTTTAAAATTAGGGTTTTCTTTCTTTTCTTGGCTTTCCAAACTTTGCATGTTACAAAACTCCTGATCTCCAAAGGAGACTTTGTGGTCTCCCACTGCATATCTGCCTCAATTTTGGCCAGATCTAGCAAAATCCTATCCTGATTAACAAGGTGCCCCAATAATTGGACCTCTCGTAACCTAAAATCTAACTTTGAGAACAAATCATATAGTCGTTCTCACTTCAAGACTGGTCTTGGAATACACCAAGATATCATCAATGAACACAATAACTGATGGATCAAACTCACCTGCATACCTGATTCATAAAATCCATAAACATCGAAGACGCATTGGTGAGCCCTAATGGCATCACCAACAAGTTATAATGACTACAACGAGTTCGAAACGTGGTCTTATCCACATCCTCATCTCTAACCCTCACCTAATGATACCATGACCTCAAATCATTCTTGTGAACCAAGATACACCTTATAACTGATCAAAGAGGTCATCAATCTGTGGAAGGGGATAATGGTTCTTCACTTTCAACTTGTTCAACTCCCAGTAATCAATTCACATCTGGTGCGAACCATTCTTCTTCTTGAAAAACAATATTGGGGCTCCCTATGGAGAACTGCTTGGTCTGATGAACTGCTTGCCTACTAGCTCCTGAAGCTGAGAGGACAATTCTTGTATCTCAGGCAGTGCCAATCGGTATAGTGCCTTGGCAATCGGAGCCGCACCTGGAACGAAATCAATCATGAATTCAAGTTGCCTCTTAGGAGGCACACTGGGTAACTCCTCAGGAAATACACCATTAAAATCCCTGATGAGAGGAAAATATGAAACTAAAGTCTGCTACCCGAACCGAGTATCAATCATATAGGCAAGATAGCCCATATAACCATGCTGAATATACCGCTAAGCCCTAGCAGCAGAACAAAAAAGCTGACCCAATCATTGTACCTATTCTCCCCCACTTAGGATTCGAAGCACCATCCACTGACCCTTGCAGTCTATCTTAGCACCAAACCTGCTAAGTCAATCCATCCCCATTATCACAAACACACACATCCCCCATAGGGATAGGAATCAAATTGATCGGATAAGGTAGCCCAAAAATCTCCAAAACAAAACCCTGATAAACCTTGCATGAAGAAACCCTATGTTCGTTAGCGATGGAAACCTACAACGGACACTCTAACTACCTAATAGGCATGTCAAACCCCCTACTAAACATTTAGGATACAAAAGATCAACTTGCACCTGAGTCAAAAAGCACAAGCGCAAGCAAACCGTTCATTAAGAAGGTACATAACAACATTATAAACATTAGCATATCATAAAATAACTCAAAAGAATATAAATAGAAACATACCAGTAATGACGGCTAACACTACCCTTGCTTCCTTAGTAGTGAGGTGGAAAGCATGACCTCGAGCCCTCGGGGGCTCCGCCCTACCCTGGGGCCCATCAGTGATCCTCAGAGTGACTGGTGTCAGGGCCTATGTCGGCTTAACAGCGAGTAATGGATAGTTGACCTTCATATGGCCAACCTGATCACAATGGTAACAAATCCCGGAGCATGGTATTGGGGTTCGATGGCGACAAACCCTTGAAAAATGCCTCTCTTTGCCACATTTGTGGCATGCAGCAGATAATAGGAAAGAATCCTCGTGATCCTTGTCGCACTTGCCACAAATGCGAACCGTTGGCTTCCATATCTCAAATCAGTGGGTCTGAACTGCTTTGCTATAGGCTATGAATATGCAGGTGCATGGCTTCCTGTAACTCAATGAGTGAACTATATCGCTGAGTGGATAAAAACTGACGGATGTTCATCTTGAGCATGCTAAAATATCAGGTCATATTAGCTTGCTCAAAAGCAGCAAACTAAGGACAGAAAACAACCCTCTCATTAAATATTTTGGTGATCTTAGTCACCAAATCCGTCCCCTCCCTCAACTCTAAATACTCCTGAGCCATCCTCTCCCCCTCTACCAAAGGGACATATCTCAAGCAAAACATCTGAAAAAATGCTCCACGTAACAGCAACCCTTTACTCAGGATTGTACGAGCCAGTAACCAACCTCCACCAATCCTTTACGCCTTAACGAAGAAGGTTCTGTACGTACTAGACCTTCTAGTCAGTAGGGCAAGAACATATGAAGAAACAACCCTCCACATCTGATAACCATCTCATCGCAAAAATTGGATCCTGGACTCCATCAAAAACTGGGGGCTTCGTATTGTCGAAGTCCCGATACTGGAAGGCTCTCCCTAACCAATCCCTGCAACAGCGAAAACTACGGTAGCTGCAATAGCGACAACCTCAGTAAAAGTAGCATATCGATCATCAAAAAGTTCAATGGTAGCAGTCTTTATAGAACAAAACATCTCCGACAATGATATCCGGAAAGCAGCAACCACCTCAGTAGCGATGGCCTCCCAAATCGAGTCATTAATCATCCCCAGCCCATCCTGGCCGCCTGATCCTAATCCAGAACCTAATCCTTGCATGAACACCATACTAAAAGTAAACCAAATCATATTGGAATTCCACAATTCATATAATAACAAAATTCCAGAAAAACAAACCCTCGGAGTTTGTTACTTCTATGATGTGTACGAGTCATGTGCTTGTCTCAACTACGAGCCCATACTACCTTCCACAACTACCCGTATTTGTCTCAACAATCATCACAACTGCCCAAATAGATACCACAATTAGGATACGCATACATCTTATCCTCACCCTCTCAAGGGTGGCTAAATAATTCTTCTCTACTAGCTTCTCACATAAATACTCACCCATAGACAGTCGAATATTTGATACTACCCTAAGCCCACAACCAAACAATGAACAAGAAACAAGGCCAAACCAAACATTCTCAGGCTATAAAATCTTATGTATTGTAACGATCGTATATCCAGGCTAGTCAATTTAGAGACAGTAGGCATCAAAAAATGAGTTTTTGATTGAAGATTATTTAGAAGGAATAATCTTAATCAGGTTGTAGAATATGTCTCAAGGGTTTCGTACATATAAAGAACACCGAAATCCGAGTTATAACGAAACAGTGAATTTGCGATGGAGGACTTTTTAGCTTTAGTGATCTAACCCAAAGTTGTAGTATACATTAAACCGAGAACATCCATAAAAAGAACGCTCAAATTTGACTTCGTATGATTTTTATAAAATTCGGCTTAGCAGTGCACAGCCCGAAACTCGAAATTTAGTTTAAGCGGTTTTTGGCTTACACGACCTAAATGAGAGTTGAAGATCTCATTAATAGGAACTTAATGGTAAAAAGATAGATGAAAACGGAGTCCATATGAAGGTGTTACGAATTCTTCGCGGTCATTTAACAGTCTGAACTCCTCTTACTGTTAAATTTAAGATCAGTAAAGAATTAGCCTATGGAGTCTAAATGAAAGTTGTAGATCTTGTTTTTACCTACGCGTGGAAAAAGAACGTCAAAAATGGAGCTCGTATGCGAAGCTTACAGGATTTAGAAGTCGGCAGGGTGTTGCTGCAAAAGGAGTGACGTGGCTGAATATGCGCCAAGGCTTTCTCCCCAAGGCAAGCCACCAGAAGTTGACATTTCGCATGGACTCGATGACTAGGAGGACCTACTCGATGAGTATAGCTGTTTTCCAGCCTATAAATGGAGGTTACGGGTTCCTCCATTCCTCACACCTTCCCAAACTATTATTTCTCTCTCTGGACTCGCTCTCTAGCCCTCCAAACCCCCCTAAAAGCCTAGGTAAACCCCCTAGCACCCGAAGGAAGCCTCGAGGCTCCCAAAGTCCCGAAAAAGAGCCTTTCAGCTCAGGAACACTGCTCCAGTGAAGCCTGATTTTCGAGAAAACCCACTGTAAGTGAGCTATGCCTACCTTATCTTTAGTATAGCTTATGTTTCAATATAGTAATGTTATTAGGATCTTATAAGGAGTATTTGGGCTATTATTATGGGTTATATAAGTATTGTTTAATGCTTATATAATAGTAATAATAGCTAGACTATTAATTAGTCTCCTCAAATGTTATACTAAACTCTAGTGGTAATGATACTAGGTTTCTTCAGGGGATAATTATTTTAAGAGTAATGAAGTGCTTTCAGAGTGCCGATTCACCACCTTAACATGTGAGTGCATAGTTACTTTCATCTTACACATAGATATGAAGTATTTTATATAAATTACGTGCTATGTGTGCATATTATCTGAGTACTTGGTGTCTATGCTGGATGAACGATTTTATACATGTTTTAAATGGTTTAAACTATACATGTATTTTATATCTACGATAATGTTAGGGTAATGTGACATCCCCATTTTCATGGCCAGAAAAGATCGATTTTTTTTATGCTTTATAAAAAATCAGAGTATCTCTTTTAATAAAAACGTTGTTGAATTTGTTCCCAAAAAAACATGATAATTTCATTATCAAAGCATTTCTGAACAAATGTATTTTTATTCATTTTAAAACATTTGGGATGTCATCGTCAATACAGAAACATAAGCATAAACAGAACTTACATTAATTTACACTAGTGATCTATATCTCCTTAATCTCTCAGTGTAAGGTAACTTCACATCGTCACCTGTGATATAAATAAACTGAGTGGGTCAGGTTGGGAAACTAGGTGAGTACATAGGGTTTTCAACCCACAATAATATAATTATTATGTTTAAAAAATCAAACAATCAACCTAATTAACCATCCCCATTATCTTCTTTACTCTTTAGGATCTACCCTAAGAATCAGATATTCCTCGTTCATGTATTCCTAAGGATCATCCTAAGGAATCGGAACGAAGTCCAACGTTGCCACAGTTTACACAATGGACATTAAGTCTACATAGTCGCCCGGGTTTAGGCATCAAGTCTGGATGATCGCCAAGGTTTACACAACGAGCACTTAGTCTACATAGTCGTTAGGGTTTAGGCATCAAGTCTGCATGATCGCCAAGGTTTAGGTACCAAGTCTGCATGGTCGCAAAAGTTTAGAGTACACCGGGTGCACACATCGTTCACAACACCTACAGGTTGCGAGCATGCTAGTGTTCCACTGGACTGTCTAGAATAGTCCATGGTTGTCATCCATACTATGTTAGATGACTGGGCCAACATTTGGGAATGAGGCTTCTCACATTGCCCACCTCTCACCCTTACCTCATGGTCTATATCACCTTTCAACTCATCATCCAACTCACATTTCATCTAGCCATGTTTTACCAAACATATTACGTATATATAAATACATATACAATTTAAATCATATAAAACTAGTATAAAATCATTCATCCAGCATAGATAACAATTATACAGATAATATGCATACATAGCACATAGTTTATATAAAATACTTCATATCTATGTGTAAGATGAAAGCGACCATGCACTCACCTGATAAGGTGGTGACTCGGCACTCGGACAAAACTTCGTTATCTCAAAACAATTTGCTTCGACGAAACCTAGTATCATTACCACTAGGGTTTAGTTTAATATTCACCGAGACTAATTAATAGTATGGCTATTATTATTATTATTATTATATAAGCGTTAAACAACACTATATAACTCATAATAATAGCCCAAATATTTATTTTAAGGTCGTAATAACATTACTATAATTAAAAAGAAGCTATATTAAAAATATCGTAGGCGCAGCTTACTTACAGCGGGTTTTATAGAAAACCGGACTTTGCTTGGAGTAGCGTTTCCGAACAGAAAGACTCTTTTTCTCGGGACTCCAGGAGCCTTGGGGCTTCCTTCAGGTGCTAGGTGTTCACCTAGGCTTAGGGGAGGGTTAAAACCCTTAGAGAGAGAAAGTAGTGAGAGAAAGAAGTTAGAATGGTGTGAAATTTCTTGAAGAATTCGCACCCTTTTATAGGCTTCAGCAGCCTCGGTTACGTTGGGCGTCCAGCAGTACTACACTGGGCGTTGCTCGGATAAGGTTGCGAGTCTCGCACCAGCTGGCTTGCACCTGCATCGGATGGATAAGAAGCGAAGGTACGCTGGGCGTTCCTATCACACCCCCAAACCAGAACGGCGGAATCGTTCGAGGGCGGATGACTTCATGTAGTATCGTAACAATTGAATACATAGTAAAGAAAGTAATACAACCATCATATATATAATTTATAAGTTTACATTTGTTGAAAGGTACTTGTTTCAAAAGAAATTACAATATGATGGTAAAATGAAATTAAACTAACACCGCAGCATCTCTTCTTCAAAAGCTGCAGTTTACCGGTATTACTGAATCCCTGAGAAATACAAGTGGTTTTGAAAGAGTTGGTCAACATTTAAGTTGGTGAGATCATAAGTACTTAGTGACAATGTTTATATGAAATAGAATGAAAATGGTTTGTACATGTTAAATATTCCTAGAAAATCCCATATATTCTACTATAGTAGACGGCAGTTTGATTTTTCCAAAACTGTAATTCAATAGTGCTTTTCATGCTAAAATAGTAGTTTTATGTGTAAATTGTTAAGGCATTTGAAAAACCCCGTAAATCAATGTGTTTTAACACTCCATGTGAGTCTTATAACCATACTATTTGACTAGGATGCCTATAACAACGTTCTTCATGCGTTGGAAAGTTATGACGTTTGTCACCCCAGGCCTGCCGGCCTAGCTGTAGCTAACAGCTTAGGTGTGGGATTGTCAATCCCGTATAGATCTATACACAAGTATCACACTCCCCCTACCAGGGATTATGGTATATAATACTGGACTTCAAATGCATACTCAAACGTACGTGAAATGTCTCACAAAATTTAGTATAAAACAGATTTACGTATGAAAATGTATGTTTGTTCTTGTATATGAAAATATTTCTTTGATATAGTGTCCCTAATATGTATGTGTTCATGATTTTCTCATAAAATATACCTATTATAGTTTTTCAAATTGTGTTTCGTTCATATAGTAAACCCTAGTTTAATGCCCACTCATTATATAAAGTATAACACGTAAAGTGACATATCTGATCACATATACTTAATGTATAAATGGAGTATTTGATTCATATATATATATATATATATATATATATATATATATATATATATATATATATGTGTGTGTGTGTGTATGTATATATATATATATATATATATATATATATAAACACGTTTTATTTCCACAAGACAAGGTGTTATCGAGAATATATATTTCATACGAAAATATTCATGTAGTGGTTAATGAATCAGATATGATTACTTAGATAAAAAGTTTATATAGTGAAACTTTAGGTTACACATGATAATAACGGTGTGTTTACTTGCATTTCCCCCTTAATATTGTATAAAAAGCATTTATCAAACATTTAAAAGCGTAGTTTATAGGGGTATGAACTCACTTGATAGATCGAAGAAGGAGAGACGAAAACCGAGCAGAACTTTGACTTAAGAAAGCAGATTTTCTCGGGATTCTCGGGAATCACAAGAACGCAAACTACCTTCGGGGCTTGAGTATGAAAATTTGGGCTTCAGGATATCACGTGCACGAAAAATGAGGCAATAACGCAAAAAAGAGGAGTGAAAAGGAGCAATTTCCCCGGAACCCTCGCATTCCTTTTATAGGGGCTGGGAACCGCCTGGTACGCTGGGCGTACGGGGTTACGCAGGGCATACGCATGTGTCATCTGTGACCGCATCCTTGACTGCCTTGGAGCTCGGATGGGACTGAGCATAGCGAGGTAGAGGGGCAACGTGGTCGTTCCGAGGCCTAGTCCTCGAGTACGCTGGGCGTACGTGGTTACGCTGGGTGTAACTCGGATTGGCCCGGTGACTCCCCCTTCGGATAATACCGAACTTTTATTTAAATTTATAATTTAATTATTTAGCAAACTTCAAAAATTCATATCTTCTTCATACGAACTTCGTTTTCGATGTTCTTTATATCCACGCTTAGGTGAGACTACGCTCTACAACTTTCGTTTAGACTCCATCGGCAAATTTTGAAATTATTTTTATTATTTATTTTTAAAAGGTCGTGGTAAGAAAAGTTCGTTAGAAATCCATAACTTCTTTATCCGATATATGTTTTTGCCAGACTTTTTACCATTGAAATACCATGGTCGAGACCTTCGAGTCTCATTTAGGTTATTCCGGCCAAAAGTCGCTCACTTTCTGTTTCGAGTTTTTAGCTGTCTACCGCTATACCGAACTTGGAAAAGTGATAACTTCTTCATACGAAGTCAGATTTGGACGTTCTTTTTATGTACGCTCATGGTTTAATGATATCTAACATAGTAGGTAACAAAACAGAGACTTTTGTACATTTTATTTTCAAAGTTAATTTCATTATTTTCAAAAGTGGTTACAATACTTGGCTTTTTAAGTCATTACATAGAATCAAAATATCGTGTGTATTTAGGTCCTCGCCTTGCATTCCAGCAAACCTTCACAATGGGTATGCGACTTTGTTTTGTTCTTTTCATTTCCCTATCCATGATTTCAGTTGGTTCATCTATAAAGTGGAGACCCTTGTTGATTGCGATTTCGTCTAGAGGGACGACGAGGGTCTCATCAGACAAACATTTTTTCAAGTTTGACACATGAAAGGTAGGGTGTATGTTATTGAGTTCCTACGATAGAAGAAGTTTATAGGCTACCAGGCCGATCCTTGCAAGGATCTCGAATGGTCCGATATACCTTGGGTTTAGTTTCCCACGTTTTCTGAAATGTATTAACCCCTTCCAGGGTGAGACCTCTAATAGCACTCGGTCCCTTACCTAAAATTCCAAGGGTTTTCATCTTTTGTCTGCATAACTCTTTTGTCTGTCTCTTGAAACCTTTAGTCGTTCCTGAATTTGTATGATCTTCTCGGTTGTCTCTCTTATGATTTCTGGTCCAGTGAGAGTGTTGTCGGGTACTTGTCCCTTGGCTAGTTGTGTGTCACCTACTTCAGTCCAACACAGTGGTGATCTGCACTTCCGTCCGTAGAGGCCTTCAAATGGAGCAACTTTAATGCTGGAGTGATAGCGATTGCTGTATGAAAAATCGACTAGTGGTAAATGGTTATCCCACGCTATACCAAAATTGATTACACAAGCTCTTAGCATATCTTCCAAGGTTTGTATGGTCCTCTTACCTTGACCGTCGGTTTGTGGATGGTAAGCAGTACTCATGTCGAGCCTCTTTCCAAGAGATTTTTGTAACGATTGCCAGAATTGCGAGGTGATGTGCTATCTCTGTCGGAGATAATGGTTATTGGTACACCATGTAGTCGCACAATCTCTCGGATGTAGGTTCGAGCTAGCTTCTCCATCTTGTCGGTTTCTTTTATTGGCAGGAAGTGTGTAGATTTTGTTAATCTATCAACGATTACCCAGATGGTGTCTAGCTCACCTGCTGTCTTGAATAATTTGGTTATGAAGTCCATCGTTATCCGTTCCAACTTCCACTCGGGTATTCTGGGTTGTTGCAGCAATCCTGATGGCTTTTGGTACTCTACCTTGACCTGAGCGTAAGTTAGACACTTTCTCACATAGGTAGCGATCTCTGCTTTCATGTTCGGCCACCAATACAGTTTCTTGAGGTCCAGATACATCTTGTGCAAACCTGGATCCACGGAGTATCTAGTCTTATGATCCTCGTTCATGACTACGTCTCTAAATCCACCAAACTTCGGTGTCCAGATTTGATCCATGAAGTAATGGACTTCGTCACCCTTGACTTCAAGATTCTTATACATTCCTCTTAGGGCTTCACCTGCCACATTCTCTAGTTTCAAGGCTTCCCTCTGAGCTTCCTCGATTTGTGTGGACAGATGTGAATGGATCGTCATGGTTAAGGATTTCACTCGGCGACCTGAGTATTCTTTCCAATTAAGGGCATCAGCTACTACATTCACTTTTCCTGGATGATAGCGAATCTCGCATTCGTAGTCATTCAGTAGTTCAACCCATCATCTCTACCTCATGTTGAGTTCTTTTTGGTTAAGGATGTGTTGAAGGCTCTTGTGATCGGTGAAGATCATGCATTTCGTGCCATAAAGATAGTGTCTACAGATTTTTAGCGCGAAAACAATTGCTCCTAGTTCAAGATCGTGGGTAGTGTAATTGACTTCGTGCGTCTTGAGTTGTCTTGAGGCGTAAGCGATGACCTTACCTCGTTCCATTAGTACGCATCCAAGACCTTGATTAGATACATCACAGTAGACCACGAAGTCTTATGTTCCTTCTAGCAAGGACAATATAGGTGCGCTGCATAGTGCTTGCTTAAGCATTTGGAATGTAGTGTCTTGTTTTCCTTCCCAATTGAAAGTTACACCCTTCTGTGTCAGGGTGGTTAGTGGTTTAGCAATCTTCGAGAAGTTTTGTATAAATCTACGGTAATAGCCAGCAAGGCCCAAGAATTGTCGAATTTCCGTTGGGGTTCTTAGAGCTGACCAGTTCTCGATTGCTTTGATTTTGGAAGGGTCCACGTGTATTCCGTCTTTGCTAACCACGTGACCTAGGAAATCTACCTTCCGAATCAAAAATTCGCACTTGGAGAATTTCGTGTATAGCTTCTCTTTTCTTAGCGTTTCCAAAACTTGTCGGAGGTGTTGACTATGATCCTCTTTATTCTTTGAATAAATGAGTATATTGTCTATGAACACAATCACAAATTTGTCCAAGAATGGATGACACACTCAGTTCATTAAGTCCATGAACACCACCGATGCGTTTGTTAATCCAAAGGGCATCACTACAAACTCGTATGACCATAACGAGTTCGAAAAGCTGTTTTGGGAACATATCCCTCTAAGACTCGTAGTTGGTGATACCCGGATCTTAAGTCGATCTTTGAGAAATAACTCTCTCCTTGGAGTTGGTCGAACAAGTCATCAATGCGTGGTAGCGGGTATCGGTTCTTGATAGTAAGCTTGTTGAGTTCCCGATAATCAATGCTCATGCGGAAAGATCCATCCTTCTTCTTTACGAACAAGACCGGTGCTCCCCAAGGTGAGAAGCTTGGTCTGATGAACCCTTTGTTGAGCAGTTCGTTTAATTGGATGGATACTTCTTGCATCTCAGCGCGCGCTAGACGATACGACGACTTAGCTATTGGGGTAGCTCCGGGAATTAAATCGATTCTGAACTCGACTTGTCATTCTGGTGGGACTCCTGGGAGATCTTCAGGGAAAATATCCGGAAAATCGCAGCCATCTTGAATGTCTTTGATGCCCTTCATTCCTTTTTCCTTATTTGCCACGTGGGCTAAGAAGTCATGGTACTCCTTTCGTAGGTATTTTTGGGCATTGACGCAAGAGATGATTTGTAAATTGGTACCGAGTTTGTCACCATAAATGACAAGAGTTTCACCGCTTGGCAGGTTTAGGCGAACGGGTCTTTCGTGACAAAGAATATAGGCATCGTGTATGTAGGCTTAATTAATCCATACCAATGATGACATCAAAGCTCTTTATATTGATTGGCATTAGATCGATTTGAAATGAATGTTCGTTTAGAGTTAGTGTGCAGCCTATGTACATATCATTCATGCATTCGGTTCTACCATTTGCCATTTCTACTGTGAATATCTTATTGAGTGATTTAGGTTTCTGTTTTAGTATACGCTTGAATTTATGACTCACGAAACTCCTCTCCGCACCACAATCAAAGAGTATGCATGCATAAGCGTTATTGAGGAGAAACGTACCCGTAACCACCGTGGGATCAGTTATTGCTTCGTTCTGCCCAATTGCCAGCAGTCTTCCTATGCCACCAGCATTCATTGCCTTAGGGCAGTCTCTCTTGTAATGTCAAGCCTCACCGCATCCATAACATGCCTGGCCTACACCGACTCTTTGGACTTGGGTGATCGGTTGTGCTGGTGCCCTACAGAAACGGGCATTGTGCCCCTTCTTGTTGCAGTTGTTGCAGTGCATCTCCCGACAACTTCCATTGTGATGGAAATTGCATTTGCTGCATTTCGGTAGGTTTCCGGTATATGGATTTGCTGGTGTAGTGGTAATTGGTGCAGTAGTGGGGGCAGTAGCGTCATGGACTGCCACAATCTGTTGTTTCTTGGAAGGTTCCTGTGAATGTTGACCTCTTCTTGTTGTTATTGTTGGTATTGTCGTTGTTATTGTTTCTTCCTCTGGGTTGTTCCGGTGTGGTAGTTGCGAAGTCTTCGCATACCCCATGATCTACGAGAGCTTGTGCCAACTGTTTGGCACTATCGAAGGTGATTGGTTTGGAAGCTAGAACACTTCCTCGAATATGGGGTGACAGTCCCCAGATGTACCTTTCGATCTTCTTGCTCTCTAGAGCAACTATTCCTAGGCAAAGGATTGACAAATCACTGAAGCTGTTGGTATAGGTCGTGATATCTGAGCCTACCATGGTATGGCCCCAAAGTTCCCGTTCGAGCTTTTGTAAATCGCCCCGTGGACACTACTCTTGCAGTAATATTTGTTTTAGGTTCTCCCAGCCCATAGAGTTAGCCACCACTAGCGTTAGTGACATGACATGGCCATTCCACCATGTCAGAGCTCTCTCAGAGAAAGTACAGGCAGCGAACTTCACTTTCTTCCCTTCCGGACAAGAACAAATTTTGAAAACCGTTTCAGTTTTCTCTATCCACTGTGATAGAGCCATTATTCCTCCAGCCCCATTAAAAATAATAGGTTTGCTATTCATGAAATCTTTGTATGTACAATCCCCTGGGTGACCTTGATCTTGGCCATTTGTAGAACTATTTACTCCCCCACCAGAACTATTGTTACTCATTTGAGCCATTACCGCTGTTACTGCAGCCGTTACAGCAGCTATCAATGCGGCATTTTCCGTCGTGGGAGGGGGTGGTGGTGGAGGTGGTACGTTGTTGACACGGTGTGTAGATCTACGGGGCGGCATTGTGCTGATAAAGAAATAGAATGAAGAACATAAGTTTTTAGTGTGTTAATAAATTTGTCATTTTTATCAACTTATACATTTGACTAACCTACCCATGGTTTAGAGTTTGACTCATAATAAAAGTTTTCATAGTGTTAGATAAACTTATGAATCTGAGTGGTAGTCAAAGAATTTACACACAACGGAATATATTAAACACATGCCGAGTTACATTTGGAGTTAGGAAAATTTTTGACCCTTCTAAGGATCTCCGATATAGAAGTTAATGAAAAGTAAGACTTTTAGCCGAGTTCCTATTCTATAAGAAAATTTTGGGATTTAGCAAGCACTACTTGCAACGTAGGTTGCGCTTGGAGCTTGACTCCGTGTCTAATTGCTTTGCTTCCATAAGATGCCTATCGAAGGCGGCTTGTTGTTCCCTTATCTCTGAGAGGGCTGCAATCATTTGTGCTTGGAATGCGTCGGCACGGAGTTGGGTGTCATCCAGCAACCTATCCAGTCGACGGATGTCGGAAGTGTGAACTTTTACTTCCACGTTGACTTCGCGAAGTCGGTTTGCTTGGACCCCGGATTGATCGGACTGATTGGCTAGCTTGACCACCATGACCAGGAGTGCTCAGTCGGCTGGACCTCCATCCCTTATGTCGTAGAAGTCCCGACACATACCGTAGGCAGGACGTATCCCTTGTTGTTGGCTCCAATGGTGAAGGTGACTTTCCCATACAGGAGTTGGTCCCTGAATGTTCTTCCTAACAGCGGGAGGTTGAGCGGCTGGAGGGTCGACTACTTCTGGTTCTGAGTCTGTCCCAGAGTCATCCCCTTCCTTTAATTCGATAGGTTCTTCATCCTTTTTGGGATCCTCCTCTACCCATCCTCCATTGCCCTGGTTCGGGTAGTATGGGTCCCCTGGTGGGTGGAATCCAACCATTTGACTATACGAGAATAGGGTTATAAGAATTGAACACAATTTGAAAACATGTAACACCAAACATGTCGATTAAACTATTGCATGCACCAAATACTCCTATAGTATTTAAATTTGTATGTTTGATACTAGTGTTTATTTTGGTAAGTTTTCACTTGTTGCTCACTACGACCATTCCTCGACATATGTTGGTCATATCCAGGATAAATATAGTTGATCGGGCTATATTTATTCTCAATTTGATTACATACCCCGAGGTCTAATCGTAGTGTCCAACTTATCTTAATACTTCCTGTATAGTTCTAACCATGAAAATATATTGTTGTATGCATCTATTTGTACTTTTACGACCCAAAATAATATAAATTAAATGAAACGAGGTTTTAGGTGTAAACAATGGTCTGATACCAATCTGTCACACCCCCAAACCAGAACGGTGGAATCGTTCGAGGGCGGATGACTTCATGTAGTATCGCAACAATTCAATACATAGTAAAGAAAGCAATACAACCATCATATATATAATTTATGAGTTTACATTTGTTGAAAGGTACTTGTTTCAAAAGAAATTACAATATGATGTTAAAATGAAATTAAACTAATGCCGCAGCGTCCCTTCTTCAAAAGCTGTACTTTACCTATATTACTGAATCCTTGAGAAATACAAGTGGTTTTGAAAGAATAGGTCAGCATTTAAGCTGGTGAGTTCATAAGTATTTAATGACAATGTTGATATGAAATAGAATGAAAATGGTTTGTACATGTTAAATATTCCTATAAAATCCCATCTTTTCTACTATAGTAGATGGTAGTTTGATTATTCCAAAATTGTAATACAATAGTGCTTTTCATGCCTAAAATAGTAGTTTTATGTGTAAATCGTTAAGGCATTTGAAAAAACCCGTAAAAAATGTGTTTTTAATACTCCATGTGAGTCTTATAACCATACTATTTGACTAGGATGGCTATAACAACGTTTTTCAGGCATTGAAAAGTTATGATGTTTGTCACTCCAGATCTGCCGGCCTAGCTGTAGCTAATAGCTTAGGTGTGGGATTGTCAATCCCGTATAGATATATACATAAGTATCACACTCCCCCTACCAGGGATTATGGTATATAATACAGGACTTAAAATGGACACTCAAAAGTACGTGAAATGTCTCACAAAATTTATTATAAAACAGATTTACGTATGAAAATGTCTGTTTGTTCTTGTATATGAAAATATCTCTTTGATATAGTGTTCCTAGTATTTATGTGTTCATGATTTCTCGTAAACTATACCTATTATAGTTTTCAAAGTGTTTTTCGTTCATATAGTAAACCCTAGTGTAATGCTCACTCATTATGTAAAGTATAACACGTAAAGCGACATATCTGATCATATATACTTAATGTATAAATGGAGTATTTGATTCGTATATATATATATATATATATATATATATATATATATATATATATATATATATATATATATATAAACACGTTTTATTTTGACAAGACAAGGTGTTATCGAGAATATATATTTCATACGAAAATACTCATGTAGTAGTTTATGAATCACATATGATTACTTAGATAAAAAGTTTATATAGTGAAACTTTAGGTTACACACGATAATAACGGTATGTTTACTTGCATTCCCCCCCCCCCCCCCCCCCCCTTAATATTGTATAAAAAGCATTTATCAAACATTTCAAAGCGTAGTTTATAGGGGTATGAACTCACTTGATAGATCGAAGAAGGCGAGACGAAAACCGAGCAGAACTTTGACTTGAGAAAGCGGATTTTCTCGGGATTCTCGGGAATCTCGGGAGCGCAAAATACCTTCGGGGCTTGAGTATGAAAACCGGGGCTTTGGGATATCACGTGCACGAAAAACGAGGCAAAAATGCAAGAAAGAGGAGAGAAAATGAGCTTACGCGGTTACGCTGGGTGTACGCGTGCGTCATGCGTGACCGCATCCTTGACTGCCTCGAAGCTCAGATGGGACTGGGCATAGCGAGGTAGAGGGGCGATGTGGACGTTCCGAGGCCTAGTCCTCAAGTACGTTGGGCGTACGCGATTATGCTGGGCATAACTCGGATTGGCCCGGTGACTCCCCCTTCGGATAATACCAAAATTTTATTTAAATTTATATTTTAATTATTTAGCAAACTTCAAAAATTCATATCTTCTTCATATGAACTCCGTTTTCGACGTTCTTTATATCCATGCGTAGGTGAGACTACACTCTACAACTTTTGTTTAGACTCCGTCGGCAAATTTTTGAAATTATTTTGACTATTTATTTTTAGAAGATCGGGGTAAGAAAAGTTCGTTAGAAATCCATCACCTCTTTATCCGATGTCTGTTTTTTCCAGACTTTTTACCGTTCAAATACCATTTTGGAGACCTTCGATTCTCATTTAGGTCATTCCGGCCAAAAGTCGCTCGCTCTCTGTTTCGAGTTTTTAGCTGTCTACCGCTATACCGAACTTGGAAAAGTCATAACTTCCTCATACGAAGTAAGATTTTGACGTTCTTTTTATATACGCTCACGGTTTAATGATATCTAACATAGTAGGTAACCAAATAGAGACTTTTGTACATTTTATTTTCAAAGTTAATTTCATTATTTTCAAAAGTGGTTATAATACTTGGCTTTTTAAGTCGTTACATAGAATCGAAATATCGGGTTGTCACAGTACCAACCTCGGACGCGAGGCGTAATAGAGAGGGCTATGTGGCGTGATCCGAAGCACGTTTCTTCATCAGCGATGGGTGGCCCAGATGCTGCCACATCACCAGCTCCTCACCAGGCTTCGCAAATTTGACTACAAACTTTAAAAATTCATAACTTTCGCGTACGAGCTCCGTTTTTGACGTTCTTTATATCCACACGAAGACAGGAACGTACTCTACAACTTTTTTTAGACTCTGTTGGCTAATTTTGACTTTATTTTAAAAGTTATATTATTAACAGGTCGGGACAGGATTGGTTCGTTAAATTCTCATAACTTCTTCATCCAACGTCCATTTTCGTCCATCTTTTTCTCGTTACGCTAATATTAATGAGATCTTCGATTCTCGTTTAGGTTGTGTCGGCTAAAAACCGCTTGATCTACTATTCGAATTTCGGGTTGTACACTGCTAAGCCGAAACTTTAAAAAATCATAACTTCCTCATACGAAGTCAGATTTGGGCGTTCTTTTTATGGACCCTCTCGTTTTAACGTATTCTACGAATTTCATTTAGTTCGCTAACGCTAACACTCGCTCTATCATAAATTCAATATTTTCGCTTCCCGATATTGTGTCGGTTCCATCGCGAAACTTCGACGAGTCATAACTTCTTCGTTATAGCTCGGATTTCGGCATTCTTTATATGTACGGAAACCTTGTAACAAATACTACAACTTGGTTAAGATTATTTATTATAAATAATCTTTAGCCGAAAGTCATTTTCGACACTTATTGCCTCTAAATTGAATAGCCCGGATCTACGGGCGTTACAAGTAAAATATGGGTAGATAGAATATGAGTTAGATGATGAGTTAAGAGGTGTTATAGACCATGAGGTGAGGGTGAGAGGTGGAACATGTGAGAAGCATTTCCTAAATGATGGCCCCGTCATCTACCATTGTATGGATGACAACCACAGACTATTCTAGACAGTCCCGTGGAACCCTAGCAGGCTTGCAACATGTAGGTGTTGTGAACGATATGTTCACCTGGTGTCCTGCAAACCTTGGCGATCATGCAGAATTGATGCCTAAACCCTGGCGATCATGCAAACTTGATGCTTAAACTCTGGCGATCATGCAGATTTTATGCATAAACCTTGGTGATCATGCACATTCGCTACCTAAACCATGGCAACTATGCGGACTTAGTGCCCGTTCTGTAAACCGTGGCAATGATGGACTTCGTGTCGATTCCATAGGATGATTCTTATGAATAAATGAACGAGGAATAGCTGATTCTTAGGGTAGATACTTAAGAGTAAAGAAAATAATGGGGATGGGTAATTGGGTTGATTGTTTGTTGTTTAAACATAATAATTATATTATTGTGGGTTGAAAGCCTTATGTACTCACCAGGTTTCCCAACGTGACCCACTCACTTTATTTATATGACAAGTGTTGATATGAAGTCATATTACACTGAGAGATTAAGGAGATATAGATCACTAGTGATAATGAATGTGAGTTCTCTTTATGCTTATGTTTCTATATTGACGATGACATCCCGAATGTTTTAAAATGAATAAAAATACTTCTCTTCGAAAATCCTTTGATAATGTATTTATCATGTTTTACTGTGAAAAATTCCGCAACACCTTTATTTAAAATGTTTTGATTTTTAAACAAAGCATAAAAAAACGGTCTTCTCAAGCCGTGAAAATGGGGATGTCAGATGTATAATTGTGATGCATACACTAAGTAACTACAGTAATGATGTAAATTCCATGCAAGAAATAACCCTAAGCTATCAAGCATCACACATTAGACAATTCTATCATCCAATTCTTGAAGATCCCTAGCCTATCACTAGTATCATGTTCTACCATAAATATCATATCAAATAAAAGTGTGGTAACTTGGGATATACTTCTTGACTCTGGCTGATTGTATACATCACATCCTTCCTTGGTTATTTTTTTTTTTAAAAAAAAAATTTGAAATCATTTTTAAAACTTCTACAATTCCTTACTTTGAGTCTGGATTCATACGGATGTTCATCTAATTCACTCAAACCAAGGCTCTGATACCAACTTGTAATATCTCAAAAATCACAACAAATTTAAACTTTTCAAAAACAACCCATTTGCTTAAAAAAATGTTTACACAACCATTGTTTCCAAAACATTATTCAAAAAATCATATTCTCCCAAGATCCAACAACATAAAACCAAGGATGTGTACGGTCACGCCTTCACCTTACGATGGTCCACAGAAGCATCTGAATCAAAACTAAAAGTCTAAGCTTAGTATGTTCCCCCAAAGTACAACCACATAAACATAAAAAACAACAACATGCATACAAAGCCTTCAACATGACTAGACCGCCTCACCAAGCCTTTGGCCTATCTAGACTACTCTCTTGGCCTTCGACCTGAAGGGACTGCCTTGCAGGATTTCAGTCTATCTGGACCGCCCTAGGTATCTTGGCCTTCAGTTTATCAGTTGGCCTGCCTCAACCCAGTAAACCATAACAAATCCATACATAACATTATCAATCAGTAACACCAAACATAGGTATGGACTACCAGTCTAATCACATATCCAGTACCACATAACTCCGCATAACCGCATACCAAAAAATAGGATATCTAATCCAATTGGCTAACCTTGGCTCCTTCAACCCATAAGTATAGTGTGGAAACTTATCTCTCAATCTAAACACAGTCCGAATGAATGTCCGCTCTGACAACCATCACTACTCGAATCCTAGTAATCAATATATTTCCCATTCTAGATTAATAAAAATTCCCAAAATACCCTTGTTCAAATTTGCTCAAAGGTCAATAGTCAATTCAACAGCCAACCGAGTCGACCTAACTCTCCTCTGTATGCGGAGTGTACTCGTTGGTTGACCAGCCAACATGGCTCTGACCGCGTACACATAACATACCACCTCATACGCCCAGCTTATGCACCTGGTCAACTCTTTTCCTATTAAGATCTTATTACAGCAAGTCCTTACGTCCAAAGTCAAATCCAATCCCCAAATAATGTTCTTGACCATAAAGTTTCCAACTTTATGGTCTTGCCTGGCCAAAAAGCGCTTAATACAAAAGATCTCATATACTTACACCATTAAGACCTAGTAAACACTTGAATGGAAGGGAATAAGTGATCAAGTTCACATTTTTATGCCTCTAGGCACCTCAAAACATCTAAAAGGATGACTTGAAAGGGTTGAAGTAGCTTATACTCAAACTACCCAACTATTGGGAACAAAAGGACACAAATGCAATGCTAACTTAGATCTATGCTTATCTTTGATCAAGTTCAAAGTGTTTTTCCTAAAGGTGATTACAAATGATGAGGAGATTCTGGATCCAAAGAGCCCTACTCCTCTAAGATGATCTTCCCTTCTTCCTTTCTCCTTCAAGGTGACCAAAACACAAACTCAAAGCTCAAAATGGCTCAAACATAGATTAGGTTTGTTTAGGGGTGAACATAAGCTGGAGGCTGAAGAAAGTAGGTGAGTTGAAGGACTTAAGGATGTTTAAATAAGATCCAAACCCTAAAAATTAGGGGTTGAGGATTTCTCACGTACACCCAGTGTAATGGGTGTACGCCCAACATACTTAGTCCTGTGCATTATGCTTAGCATACACAACGTTCGTCCATCGTACTAAGCCTCAACCTGAAATTACAAAAATGCCACTTTGGGCCATTTTGCTAACTTTCTCATACACAAGGGCTAAAAACTATAGGTCACGATAATAAAAGGGGTAAATTTGAAAGTACCTCAACGTCGGGATGTTACAATGTTAAATATTCGACATGAGCTAGAAACACATGGTTCTTTTGAATGCTACAAAGCACATCTAGTCGCCTAGTCGATGATAGGAAATCCCAATAAAATGGCATTGCTTGGCACAAACCATTTAGCCCAGTCATAATACGTTCCATCATCCGTACGATCTTAAATTTACCTTGATCCAAAACATAATTTAGATGTTAAAAACAAGAAACCATATACATGCATCAGCTAATTAATAGGCTTTTGTGATCCAAATGATCTCGATTTTGTTTGTGTTCTAAATAAGTTTTGATATGGCCTCTAACAAACTCCTAGTGCATAGTATAAAAGATTTACCAACTTTGTTCTTTGATTAGTTTCACTCATAGCTATATGACCACTCCCATGTTATCTACCCACAAGGTAATAATGTTACATATTTATTATTGTATGTTGATGGTATAATTCTCACTACATTTTCTAACACCTTACGACACTGCATGGTGGGATCCTTTTGTAAAGAATTTGCCATCAAAGATCTAGGTCTAACTTATTTACTTCTCGTGCATTGTTGTTATATGTCACAAAGATGGTATGCAATTCCATAAAAAAAACAATAAACCAAAGAAATTATTAAGGTTGTCGGTATCTCCTCTTGCAAACCGTCCCTTGATGACACAAATCCAAAACTCGATTCATCGGATACTGACCCAATTCTTGACGTAACATTTTATCATATTCTATCATAGGTGGGTTGGGTCAGTTGAATACCTTATATTCACTCGGTCCGATATCACTTATTTCGTGCACCATTTTGTCTACATATGCACGACCTAAAAGTTGTTTACTTCCATGCTCTTAAACGAACAATTAGTTATATCTATATTGCACACTTGATCATAGAATATACTTATCCAAATATGTCTCCTTCGTATTGTTATGTTAAACTGATGTTGATTTGGGTGGATGCCCCGACACTTGTGGATCGAGGTTCGACTATTATGTTTTACTAAGTGACAATTTTTCATGGTCTTCCAAAAGAAAATCCACTATTTCCACCCCATAGAATTGCACTTAAATATTGTTTCTGATGCTTGTTGGCTACATAACCTACCTCTTGAACTCCATTATTTGTTAGCAAAAGGCATTATTTTATATTATGGAATGTTAGTGCTTTTTATCTTTTGGGTAATCCCATTCAACATCAAGGACTAAGATGAAGTACGAGTTCTTCACGTCCCCATGGTATTAGTTAGCCGACTCTTCTAATGGCTTTCCTCATGTTCTCTTTGATGATATCTGCAACAATTTTAGCATTCAGCCACCTAGTGCTTCGACTATGGGGGACTATTAGATTAGTCACATTCCTTTATATTTCCATGGTACACAAGTTTACTTGATAAACAATTCTTTATCTTTTCTTGGTGCACACCTTTCCTTTTGTAAGTATTCGATTAGGTTAATATGTAGCATATTTTAAGTTAGTCTTCATGTATATATTGTCAGATTGTCACAATATTTAATGAGAAACCAAACAGTTATACATTCATATAGGCGCATTAGGTACCAAGTAAAACATATATTTTATGATACATGCCGAATAGTTTGTTTGAATTTTCCGGCCAACACTTGTTTGTTTATATTTTAATTTAGATACAAACCATTTATTAAACTACGATTACTAATTCAATATTGTTCAAGTAATATTCTAATTTCTTATGTACTTATAATGTTGTAAGCGCTTCAATACATATCCATAGCTTTCGATCCATTTGATCAATTGCTAGACATGTTAAAAACAAATATTAACCCAAATGTATGTTTGACTTGAAGTAAATAAATTATACGTATCATCTCTAACGATTTTATAAATTGTTGCTTGAAAAAAGGGGAAGTAGCAATCAGTTTGGCAAAAACGACCATTGTCCAAACAATGGGTCACATTTCATGTCTCACATTTTTTTTTTTTTTTTTGACATTTGACCCACGGCCAATTTTGTGTCTTGAAGTTTCTTGTGATTTAGGTTAAGCATTTCCTCATTTGTTGTATTCCTGTTTTTACACTCATAAAGAAAAAAGAATATATATATATATATATATATATATATATATATATATATATATATATATATATATATATATATATATATATATATATTTGTTCTTTTAAGTAATGTAGTATGTATTTTTATTAAAGCTATATTTTATAATATATAAAAACTAATATCATACATAAATTATTTTTTCAAAGGAAAAAAAAAAAACCATTAGCAGCGACATCTTTAGGGACAACATTGATCCAATTGCAACGACAACTAAATCCGGGAGGTATTGCCGGAAAAAGTCCGACCGGTGGCCAAAATACCAATACAGAGGACAACAATAGCGAAGAGATTGACCATTTAGCGACGACATGTATTAGAGGTGACGCTATTTGCGACAACAAAGGAGTATTAGCTAACGAGGTAATAGCGATGAACCTTTAGCGACAACATGTCGTCGTTAAAGGTACTAGCGATGCCTGTGGGAATCAATTACGATGTTTTCCAGTGGTCGCTAAAGGTTACTTTTTTGTTGTGATAGCGTCATTCTAAACGATATTACTTATTATTCATGCCAATGTGAGATTATCCCGTTTGATAGAGATAGAAGCCTTTTAGATTAAGGCCACGAGTTCAAATTCAGGCATAGATGCTTTAAAAAAAAAACCTATTAATATGAATACAAAACAAAATCACAGTTTAATTTATATAGGGTCATATTTGTAAAGTCAACTAAAAGTTAAATTAGATTAATTGAATTGAGCAGTCAAAAGTTACCTATTAAAGTCCTAAACTATATTAAGTCACTATAAAATCACACGAATTCGCCCGTGCAAGGTCTTCGCGTCTCAAAGTTTTGTATTTCAGGATTACATCTAAGTGTTGTAGGGAAAGGGTAATGTGTTTGGGGTTCAAGGAAAATTCCATTAGGGAGTTTACGGTTTTGTGGTCACAAACAAAAGATTTTACGGTCGTAAACTCTTGAGTTTATAGCCATAAGCTCACACACTTTTGACCATTTGTTGTTTGAAGCCTTAAAAGTTCCTAGAAGCTTTTCTACTTGAAGTATGTGACTAAGGAAGGAATTAGGGCACCATTTCACTCCTATTTGGAGTTTACGATTTCTAAACCATTTTCCTTTGAGTTTACTACCGTAAACTCATAAGGTTTACCGATATTTTGGGGGTTTTCAAGTCCTTAGCTCATCAAGGAATGGATCCATGTTAGTTACTAAAGTATAGGAAGGAATATGGGTCATTTATACATACTTTGGGGTGTTTACGGTTTTGGGAGCTTCCCAAACCGTAAACACATATAAATGAGAGATTTTTGTGCTTTTCATATGATAAACACATCAAGGAAGGATTTAGACATGTCCCTAAGGCTTTTGAATGGACTAAGGCACCCTTTGGCACCTCTACTTGGTGTTTACAGTTTTAGGAGCTTCCCAAATCGTGAACACCTTGTTCTTGATGTTCTTGGGACATTTCCTTGTTGTAAAGATGTATAACAAGCTTTATAAGACTCTAGGATAGAGGTACTTACTATATGGAAGCTTGAAATGAGTTAAAATTCCAAGAACACTAGTGTGTGTTCTTGGTGTTCTTGGTGTTTTGGAAATCTAATCAAAACATGAAATTTGATGGATTAAAAGATGTATAATCACTACTTGTTATGATATAACAACAAATCAAGCCAAGAAGTACTTACGTTTCTCAGGAAATCGGGTGAAAGACAGGATGGAAGTTGAGAGTGTTTGGAGTTTGCTCTTGAGATTGCAAGTAAGAAGTGAGGTATTTTGGGGAGTAAACTCATGCCCAAACATAAAAGTTTGGCCGTGAATTCCTTAACTATGTGGTACTTGTGGTTTTGGAATTTCAAGACTCGAGACAGCACTTTCTTTCACCCGTTCGTTTAAAGAATAATAATTATAATAATCAAATGAACTTTGAATTTGCTAAAAACAAATACAAATGAACTTGACTTATAACTTGAAGTGATTGACTTTAGGGTTTGACCAAATGAAAATTTCGGGTTGTTACACACTCCTCTAATGGCTCACAAACACCAAGAGCAAAAGGATGAAGAATGAGAAGAGAGGAGACACCCAAAAACGGCTAGAAACCCTAATCAATTAGTTCACCACGTTTTTGAGTCTCAAGGGTCCTTTAAATAGTGAGGCTATTAGGGTTATCTAACAAGGAAACCCTAATTTGACTGCTTAGGCCCTAAGCAACCCATGGACTCCCTCCTTAGAGGCCTAGGACGATTTCTAATGGGTTTCGCCATAGAATTCGTCCACCACTCTAATATGGAGTCCATTAGCTCAGTATTCAACTATCATACAATTGACAGTTCTAGTCCTTTAAGTTTAATTAATGTATTTTAGGCACAAAATTAATTCTTAATTAATTATTGACTAATATTAATTAAACAATATGATTTCTCCTTTAATATATTATTCTCATAATATATTAATAAATCATAATTAATCCTCTCTCTCTCTCTCCATAATTCATCCTATCAAGTTGCTTTGGTGAAGGCAACCCAAAAGGACCATGCACCATCGAGTCAAGTACATACAAAAATAGTTATGGACTTAGACACTAATCCAAGAATTTTTGGAAGAGTTTGTGAGTGAAAATGAGAGAGGTGAGGGGAGGGTTTAGGCTGAGAGGTAGCAGAAGAGGGAAGAAGGATAGATTGAGCTGGTGTTTGCATGGATACCCACCATGTAAACATGAGGTGTCACTTACAAAATAATCCTCCTTTTCTCTTTTTTATGTATATAATGGGCCGAGAACTTGGGCTAGAGAGATGAGAATGAAATGGTTTAGGCCTAATCTTGGCTTTATGAATCCTAATAATATTTTCACCCCATTGGGCCCTTATTAAAGTTCTCGGCCTAATGAAGCCCAATTAAAAGGTTATACGGCCCATTTGGTCCAATGAAATCATTTATGGTCCAACAAGGCCCATTAGAGATAATATGTATTATTCTAGACCCACAAGGCCCAAAATGCTAAAGTTTCGTGAATGTGGATCAAATTAGATCCCAATTAGGGTTCCTAGGCCCAAAATTATTCAAGTTGAAGGTTTATTGATTCACTAAGCCCAATAAGAGAATCCTAGTTCATATTAAACTTGAACCGGGATTTTTAGGGTTTTTCAACGTTTGGTTGACTATATGAGATGCTTTGTATAAGTTTTTGAACTTTACTGGAGAATATTGATTAAATTGTTTTCATTTAATAAGCATAGTGTAGAATATCGAATTAGGGTTACAAGTATCACAATAGATGATGTTCACATGAGACTAGAATTTCCTAACTAAAATGCTAGTTGTGACATCACCCCCCCCCCCTCGTTAGAGGGAATTTCGTCCTGAAATTCTTTTGAAAGATGGGCTTAAGAATGAGAGAATAGGTGAGGGTACTTCTTCTTCATTTATGCTTCGCATTCCCATGTGAATTCCAGTCCACGCTTAACGTTCCATCGATCCTTCATAATTGGAATGCAACTCTGCTTCGTACACTTCACTTCTCTATCTATTATCTCGACTCGTTCTTCGACGAACAGGAGATTATCGTTTATTTTGATTTCTTCCAAAGGAATGACAAGAGTTTCATCTGATAAGCACTTTTTCAAATTCGAGACGTGGAACACATGGTGTACATTGTTGAGCTCTGAAGGTAGGTGCATCTTATAGGCTCCCAGACCAATTCGGGCTAGAATCTCGAACAGTCGGATGTATCGCAGGTTCAGTTTTCCTCGTTGCCCAAAGCGGATCATTCTTTTCCAGGGAGAGAATTTCAATAGCACCCGATCCCCAACTTGAAATTCTAGAGACTTTCACCGTTTGTCAGCATAGCTCTTCTGTCGGTCTCGCGATGCTTGAAGTTGAGGTTTGATTTGGATGATATTTTCGGTCGTTTCTCGAATTATTTCTAGCCCTGTGAGAGTATTGTCTGATGATTGTCCTTTGGCTAGTTGGGTGTCACCCACCTCAGCCCAACATAGAGGCGATCTGCATTTACGATCATAAAGAGCCTCGAAAGGAGCAACCTTGATGCTCGTGTGATAACTGTTGTTGTATGAGAATTCAACCAAGGGCAAGTGGGTATTCCACAACTTTCCTAAGTCAATCACGCAAGCTCGGAGCATGTCTTCGATTGTTTGGATGGGTCATTCGCTTTGGCCATCGGTTTGAGGGTGGTAGGTGGTGCTCATATCCAATTATGTTCCAATTGCCTTCTAAAGTGACTACCAAAACCATGAGGTAAACCTACTATCTCGATCCGAGATAATAGACATTAGCACCCCATGAAGTGTCACGAAATCTTTAGTTCCCTCTAGTAAGGATAGCACTGGTGCACTACAAAGGGCTCGTTTTAGGGTTTGGAAGGCGGCTTATTGCTTTTCCTTCAAGTTGAAAGACACACCCTTTTGTGTCAAGGCGGTAAGGGGTTTGGCTATTTTAGAAAAAAATCTGGATAAACCTCTGGTAGTAGCCTGCGAGACCCAAGAATTGATGGATTTATGTTAGTGTTCTCGGGATAGCCCAGCCTTTCACGGCCTTTATCTTGGAAGGATCTACATGAATCCCCTCCATACTAACTACATGACCCAAAAATTTTACACTGCGGATCCAGAATTCGCATTTGGAAAGTTTCGCATAAAGTCTTTCAACTCTTAAGGTTTCTAAGATTTGATGGAGATGTTGACCATGCTCTTCTTTTCTTCGAAAGTATATAAGGATATAATCGATGAAGACTATCATGAAATTAACAAGCAATGGGTGGAAAACTTGATTCATGAGGACCATAAATGCAGTGGGGGCATTCGTTAAACCGAAGGGCATCACGACAAATTCGTAATGACCGTATCGTGTTTGAAAAGCATTTTTGGGAATATCCTATTCCCGAACTCAGAGTTGATGATAACCGGATCTCAGATCTATTTTTGAGAAATAGCAGGCTCCTTGAAGCTGGCAAATATTGTTGGATTAATGTCTAAGTCCATAACTATAATTGGTAAGACTTGACCCGACCTGGCATGGTCCATTTGGGTTGCATGGCATCATGCATTTGGATAGACTATAATGAGAGAAATAACACTTAAGTTTGGTTAATATATTATAATTTCTAATATATTAATAAGGTTATTTCATTAGTATTGATCAAGAATTAATTTGGAATTAATTAAGTGATCAAAAGGAGAGACTATAATATGAGTTGATTACGTAAATCATTCATTCTTATATATGTGGGCTTGTGATCCAAGATTCCTTATGTTGGACTACGTCCATGGGGTGACCCATGGAAACTCCATGGAGGTTAAAATCCATGGAGCATAAGGAATGGGTAAATTTATGAGTTACATGGTGTAACCCTAATAGCCACCATATAAAAGAATCACATGGCTCAAGATATCAGCGACTGGTGTGTGAATATGAGGGCTATACGATTTCAAGGAGTGTTTCATTTCTCTCAAGTCATTCCATGTGCATTTGGTGTTGTGTGAACCATTTGAGGTGTCACACTTGGGGCACTAGGCACTCAAGCTTCAAGAAGACATTCTACATGAAAGAGGTATGTAATTCTAACTTGAGATATCCATATAAATCAATGTTATTTTGCTAGTTAGGATGAATACCTTGGAAAGTTCATATTTACATGTATAATATAGAAAACATAGATCCAAGGTATTTAGGGTTGCATGTACACTTACGAGTGTTAGAATACTCAAAACCCTACAGTGGTATTAGAGCCTAGGCTTGCTTTCTCTTATACTTGATGCAAATAGATTTTTCGAAGCCAAGAATCTGTCAGGGCCTAAAACTCGACGAGTCCTGGTAGAAAAATCGACGAGTTCATGTACTAGAGCATGAACTCGACGATTTCCATGAAGAACTCGACGAGTTTGGCCTCCAGCCAGGATATATTCGTGTTTTTTGGCTAGAATTGGACTAGGAACATTACCCTAAGCTGTTTTTGAGCTTGTAAACCTGTTTTGATGTGGTAATGTTCATGCTAATCCAATTTCAAAGATAATTGTCAATAGATTCATGTTTTGTATTAGTTTAAGGATTAGGCCAATTACATGAAAAAGTTTGATTTGACTTATCGTATTCTTATTAGTTGCTTAGATTAATAGAAATGTTATGTGAAATTGTTGCTTTGAATCCAAATTAATCTAAGCGTTGATTCTAAAATGTGTTTTTGTAACTTGTCCTCAAGTTATATGAAAAGTAACATTTAAGATTCATAAAACTCATAAATATTTCCATAGGTTATGAATAAAGAAAAGTCACATTCTTCTAATAGTTTAAAGTCTTCCATAACTTGTCCTCAAGTTATGGAACTTGAAAAGTTTTTTGATTAAAACTACTTTAAACACATAAGTTATGGAATTGAATAGTTTTGAATAGTTTCAAAACATGCCCTCAAGTTTTGTAATTTGAAAAGTTTTCACTTATGAATACTTTAATTCCAAGTTAAGCCCTTAAAAATTTAAAAGTTAAAATTCAACCCTTATACTTTATAATATTATAAGTTCATAGTATTTATATATATATATATATATATATATATATATATATATATATATATATATATATATATATATAAAGAGTAAAGTCAGTCTTACCGTTAGTAGGTCTCATTCATGAAGCCGGTCTATAAGGGGGGTATAAGGTTACTACCTATAAAATGGCAGTTTAATGGGTGTCCACTCTCACCCACCGCTTCCTTGACTGGTGGAGGGTCGTTAGCCAAACGGGTAGGACAAGGACTAGAATTCTCCTTTATTAAAAGTATTAATGATAAATACTAAGTAACTAAACTCTTATTAATACCTAATCTTAGTTACTTAGGAAAATGTGAATTTGGTGCTAACCCATTAAATTACACTTTGCACTTTCCTTAATTCGTTAGTGGAGCTTGTATGGTTAACAAGGTAGGCAATTGGTAACTTAATATTTATCATAGTATCGGTGGAGCGTGTGGTTAACCGGCACATCGATTAAGGGGTAAATATTAAGGGTACCAAGTATATTTGCATGGTTACTTCACGCCTTGTTTTGTGATCCTTGGCATCCCAGTCACAAAACCTGAAGGGCACACTCGAGATTGAAGCATGCCATTGAACAGTTCAATGAATCTCAAAAGATCTTCGAGTTTCAAATCCAAGTAAAACCTAATTAAATTATTTTATTTTTCATGGTGGAAATTGGTGAATCGTCATTCGCCTACCTTCAAATATTTTATAGCTTGGATTACGGCATCCCTCTTCCAAGTTATAAAAGTATTGTATTGGGTCCTAGCCTTAATATTTCATATTGGGTGTTATATTAATGACTTAAATGAACTATCTTGAATACCTCGCAAAAAAGATGTCTAGTTCAGACATCTGTGATCTTCCCAAATCTTTTGGAACTTCACACTTCCTCCGCCTCCTCCAGTTATTCTCCTAACCCACAAGTTCAAGGTCACTCAAGCCCTATTGGCAAGGCAAGGTCTAGGTGTGATCACATCTTGGAGATGAAGTCACATATTGACAAGCAGGGAGAGTTGGGTGTCAAAGTCTTGACAAAGTTGGTGGTTCATTCACTTTCTAAGTCACATAGTGAGTTCCTTTGAGACTCCTATGAAACAAACTATGACAAGACCCTTAATGATCTTATCTATTTGCTAAGATCAACTTCCTAAAACTTTATGGACGTTGACAATGATGACACTAGAAATCCAGAAAAAGCATTCTCTTCCTAATGGAAAGGGATCGGCCATAGTCAACTCGGTTGATCAAATGGTAAAGAGAAAAGGTAAGTCTGCGATAGTCCCGCGTACCATTACCAAAGGGTCCATATATTTATATTGCCAAAGGAATGAGAATTAGTTGCGAAGCTGCCAATTTTACCTAAGGATGTTAAAGTCAATAAGTTTGACTCTACTTCAGGTAAAGTCCATTATCTAACTCTGCTAAGTTTCTATTTTGAGATTCTTGATACATGACGTGACTGGGTCACATGTTGATGTTTTTAAGAATCAAAGAAAAGTGAAGAAACTTAAAGAAAAAATATGTTGAATCTAATCGCGTAGATGGATTTCTATCACATATTTTGAAGATCGGATTCTTGAGCTACTTCTTAGGAGTTATGATATATTGCTTAGGAATAGGTAACAACAAAGTTTTCATGCTCTTTTGCATTGTAAGGAGAGTTTTTATGCAAAGTTTATAAATAAAAGGAAAAATGATGATTTTATCCTTACAATGGCATTTGAGGAAAAAAAATGTTGCTTATATGATTCCATTAATAGCAAGAGTGGAAATATGAAATTGATTTTTTCATTTGTGGTAATGTCTAAATTTACCAAATAAGGAAAGATCCTCATCACCCAAATTTCAATTGGACCAAAACTTGGAATCGTGCAAGTTGTATAGTATGATAATTGAGAATTTTTCATCTTTGGAAAATTAAGAATACTTCCTTGTTCACATGTATATGTGAGTCAAGTGAACGACTAAGGGATCAAGTACACATTCTTGTGCACTGGTCAAGTCCATCATAAAAGATCGATAAGATTATTCATCATAATTTACTAAAGCTCAGTAAATATGGTTATACTTACAAGCTTAAGTGTAATTCTGAGACATTAGAAAAGGTTCCAATGTATGGTAGAGCGAATAAGAAGAATCAAATTAGGCAGAAGGATAAAAATTTCTCAAATCTGAAAAGATAGGAGAGTACTTTAGTATCATGTTATATGATCATCTTAATGATTAAGAGACCTTATCACAATTCATCCTCTAAGTGCATTTAGATAGCTAAGAAGAGGAGCTATGAATTGTTGAAGTGGGTAAATCAAGAAGATGATTCATACTTCGTTCCAAAAACAATTCTTAGAGTGATAGTCTAAGATTATAACTTGAGTGACATGTCTTAAAGAAGATTTAAACACTTGACAAATGTAAGAGTAAAAGTTTTCTACTTATTACATTTGAAATTGGTAAGTTGTGATGTTTTGGATAAAACAAAGACCAACTAAGGCCAATTGTGTGAAGTGTTTGTCTTGATTAGAATCCGCACTATCTCTTGGATATTTGACAAGGGAGTCTTATATGTCAAGAGGACATCGGGAGTCTTAAAGGTCTCAAGAACTAATGAAGAATACAACCTAAAGTTCTTCACTAGCACACGACTTGAGGTTTATAATCTATCGTGTTGACATATTCCGTGCCCATTCTAATTAAAGTTGGCTTTGCATATGAGTTCTTAGAGCTCTCAATTGGTTGCACAACAACTTGGAAGCAATAGCAGGCCCTTGAGCTGCCAGATGGCAAGACATTAAGATTGAGTTCAGTCCATATGAGTTTGGATTTGTCATTATCCTTGCATTGTGACTATGGTTTTGACAATTCACATGGATAAGAACACATACACCATTAAATATACGTGTCATAAGGTTTCTCTCCGATTCATGAAAATGATGGTGAGGAAACACTTTCACTAAGTAGATTTTATCTAGATAGCAATTGTGATATTTGTATTCTCAAAGTCGTTAGTAGAGTGTATGTGGTTAGCCAACACACTAACATGGACTTGTGAGAAGTGGAAAAGGTCTAAATAATCGAGACTATGATTACGGCATCCCTTTTCATAGTTCTTAAATTTTTTAGACACACCTATGAGCTATCTAAGATAAGGTGTATGATATTGATAATGTTTTATCAAAGCAATTTGGTATCAAAAATCTGAACTTTGGTAAGAAAGTCAATAACGTATTGTTTTTCTAGAAGTCCAGCTGATTTATGAGTACATGTCAAAGCTGGTGGAAGCATAAGTGTTATGCTAACAATCATCATGTTAGTGGGAGCATGATAATTATGATAAAGGTTGCAAGTAAGCAATGTTAATTATAGAAAACAAAAGTTTCAATTCGTTGAAAAATGTGTTTTGCTATAATTAAAGGAGAGGAAATTATACTTCATCTCAAATCTATAAGCTTAGATCGTGATATTTTAATCAAATTTAATAAAGAATATATATGAATTTCATAAGGAAATTCTATAAATGGGTCCATTATTTGCGTTCCAAAATTCGATTATGATTACGGCATCCCTCTTTCATAATCCGAATTATGAGAAATTGGCAAATTGAAATGGAAATATTATAGCAAAAGAACGGTTTAGTCTTTATGTGAGACATCATGAATCGTGTCCCATATGCTTCGGATATATGATCGATTACATGTGCTATATTCATCCTTTCTAAAATTTTCCAAATATCTAGGGCATTAAGAAGTGAAAAGGTCTAGAACTGGATATGACTAAAATGATTAAGCAATTGTCGAGGACAATCTTAGGTTTACCAAAGATTGGTTGCTCAGGGACAGTTGGAAGTATAGTGTTAGTTGTTGGAAGGACCATATTGACATATTTTGAAAAGAGGCAACTCTTGTTTAGAAGTGATAGTCAAAATAGGAATATGGGAAGGTGGAAGTTATCTGTGTAAGATTAGAAAACTTAATGCAAGAAGAATGTTCAAAGGTAATGAACATTGATTATGAGACTTCGGTTCATGGAGTTGATTTTGATAGGAATACTCTGTAATATTTGTTGACAAGTCTTTGTGACTTTGTGCATAATTGTTACAAGAGGACTAATGCATATAAGTTTATTATCTAATAGATTTTGATAAATGATAAGGATTTGGAATTCTTATATTTACAATAAAGACTTGGGAGTGTAAAATTAGAATCATTGTTCGATTGGTTTATTTCAAAATGTAAAGATCATAGACAAACATAGTGTGCATACTTGGTGTATGGCATGACCAGTGTTTAGAAAACATATTATACATGCTTGGAACATGGGAAAACTATTGTTTTAATTCAAGAATAAAGTTGATAGCTGAAACAGTATGCAATGAATAATGTGTAATCATATGGTGATAAATAAAAGGTGTTTTATTTATATTCATAGGTTTTGATACCATATTAGATTCAATTATTCTTGTGTTTCATTTTGCATGTTCTCACTTCCATAATAAACTAGGTTATTCTTCCGGAATGACTAAGTTATTCAAACCATCCACAGTTGGTTATATGTTGGAAGTAGATATGAATCAAGACTATCATGGGTTGGCTCGCAGAGGTCCAAGTTGGTGGACAAAGTTGTGCTACAACACTCATGAGTGCTCATAAGTTCTGAGTACTGGATTCAACCCGCGCTCATTGGAATCACTTCATGGATTTTATCACGAGTGATCATGAGACGATAATATCTTATATTCTTTAAACCTAGAGATATGAGTTGTTACTATGATTTGGTTGTACATTGATTGCACGAAAACACATTTGGTAACTCGATGTTATAAAACGTGTCTTTGTGTATGATTCAACAAGTTGTAGAACAAGCCATATGAGTCGAAGTTTATCCATTCCTTTTATCTTTGGGATAAAAGTGATATCTGTGGGCCCTCGATGATTTAATGATGATACATGTGAGTGCTTGGCCAAGCCAAGACTGATTTGATCTGTTCAATCAGTGAGTCATCATGAATCGAAAATCAAGAAACAACAAATGGACAGATAGAATGATTTATAATCCATGTCTCAGTCCTTATGATATCTATAATTGAGGAATATATGATCCCTTATCTAATGGACAAGTCATTGAAAAAGGTCAGAGTTCATCGACAAGGTTAGATTTCGACAGAAGCTTCTGAGAGCTACGATTGCTAGTCGGTTCTTGAAGCCATACGCAATACGATTGCTAGTTTTAGACTTATGCAAGTGGGAGACTGTTGGATTAATGTCTAAGTCCATAACTATAATTGGTAAGACTTAATCCGACCCGACATGGTCCATTTGGGTTGCATGGCATCATGCATTTGGATAGACTATAATGAGAGAAATAACACTTAAGATTGGTTAATATATTATAAGTTCTAATATATTAATAAGGTTATTTAATTAGTATTGATCAAGAATTAATTTAGAATTAATTAAGTAATCAAAAGGAGACTAATTAAATATATGACTTCATTGTGTAAATCATTCATTCTTATATATGTGGGCTTGTGATCCAAGATTCCTTATGTTGGACTAAGTCCATGGGGTGACCCATGGATACTTCATGGAGGATAAAATCAATGGAGCATAAGGAATGGGTAAAGTTATGAGTTACATGGTGTAACCCTAATAGCCACCATATAAAAGAATCCCATGGCTCATGAAATCGGCGACTAGTGTGTGAATATGAGGGCTAGACGATTTCAAGGAGTGTTCCATTTCTCTCAAGTCATTCCATGTATATTTGGTGTTGTGTGAACGATCTAAGGTGACACACTTGGGGCACTAGGCACTCAAGCTTCATGAAGACATTCTACATCAAAGAGGTATGTAACTCTAACTTGAGATATCTATATGAGTCAATGTTATTTTGCTAGTTAGGATGAATACCTTGGAAAGTTCATATTTGCATGTATAATAGAGAAAATACAGATCCAAGGTATTTAGGGTTGCATGTACACTTAAGAGTGTTAGAATGCTCAAAACCCTTCAAATATATCATCGATTCGAGGAAGTGGATATCGGTTTTTGAAAGTGATCTTGTTTAGTTCCCTGTAATCGATGCACATTCTGAAGGATCCGTCCTTTTTCTTGACAAACAAGACCGGAGCTCCCCATGGTGAGAAGCTTGGTTGGATGAATCATTTGCTTAGCAGCTCACTTAGTTATCTGGATAACTCCTGCATTTCAGTAGGAGCTAACATGTAGGGTGATTTGGTATTTGATGTGGCTCTTGGTATTAGATCGATTCGGAATTCGAATTCTCTTTCTGGGGGTATTCCTGGAAGGTCTTTTGGAAACACATCAGGGTAGTCACATGCCACGGGAATATCTTGAATGTTTATTTTTTCTTTGGTTTTATCCACAACATGAACGAGGAAGGCGTAGTTCTTATTGTGTAGGCACTTTTGTGCCTTGATGCACAAGATAAGGCGAAGATTGGCGCCAAGTTTATCACCATAGATTATTAGGGTTTCATGATTGGGAAGATGAAGGCGAACGGCCTTCTCACAACACATAATATCAGCATGGCGAGGGCTTAACCAATCCATGTCAATTATCACATTAAAACTCCCAATGTTTATTGGCATCAAATCTATTTGAAAAGAGTGATTGTTTAGTGTTAATGTGCACCCTACATAGACATCTTTGGTTGTTTCAGTTTTCCCATTAGCCATTTTCATCGTTGAAGACTTTGTTGAGTTTCTGGGGTTGTTGTTTTAGTAAGTGTTTTAATTTATTACTTATGAAGCCTTGCTCCGCCCCACTATCGAATAAGATGAATGCGTATGTGTTGTTAAGTAGGAAAGTACCCGTAAAATTGTTGGGTCCTGCACCGCTTCACCTTGACCCATGGTCAACATTCTTCCTATTGTGCCTCCCCCCTAACTGTTTACTTTTGGGTAGTCACGCTTGAAGTGACTAGTTGCTCTACACCCATAGTAGTTGTAACTGGCTTCGGCATGGTTGTTGTTGTTGCTGTTGTTGCGATTGTTGTTGTTGTTGTTGTTGTTCGACTGTTGGTTCTGTTGTGGATGAGTCCTATAGTATCTCGTCGTGTGATCCTTCTGATTGCAACTTGTGCAACGCATCTCCCTACATTCTCCGTGATGGTGGAAATTGGATTTGTTTCACTTGGTTAGGGTCCCCGTGTATTGCTTGGGAGCATTTGGTGTGGATGAGGCTGGAGCATGTGGTGTTGTGGTAGCTTGAGTAGCAGCATGGACAGTCACTATTTGTTGCTTCTTCGATGATTCTGAATTTTGTTTTCCTTCCTCTTGTTGTTTTCCCCCTTCTTGTTATCACTTTGTTTCTTAACTTCTGCTTCCCCCGCTTTAGCACCCTTTTTGTTGCCATGATCATATAGTTTGTTGGGTAGCCTTTTTGCACTATCATACATGGTCGGGTTTGCTGCTATCACGTTCCCTTGAATTGGTGCAGTCCATCCACAAATAAATCTCTCAATCTTCTTCCCTTTAGACGTGATCATACCGGGACACAAAAGAGACAGCTCACTAAACCTCGATATGTACGCATCGATGTTAGAGTTTTGAACCGTGAGGTTTCACAGCTCTTGTTCCATTTTGTAGATATCTCCCCTTGGATAATATTCAGCCAACAACATTTCCTTAAGCTCCTCCAAAGGCATAGCGTTCGCCACCGGGAGTGTTATGGCCTCTACGTGACCATTCCACCAGAAGAGAGCTTGATCAACGAATGTGCAGGCGGCAAACTTAACCGTGCACCCATACGAACATCTGCAAATTTCAAACATCTGTATATGTTATTAATATTATCTTTTTTTTTTCGTATGTTGATTTTTAATAACAACTTATTTTTATATTTATTTTTCTGATTTGAGTTAATTATAACTTAATAGATTTAGCGTCTTAATTTTTCATTTTTATTTTTTTTTATAGCATTGTAGTTTAAACGATATTATATATTTTTTATTTGTATCATCTTATTTTTTTCTTACATTGATTTTTAATATCAACTTATTTATGTTTTTATTTTTCTAATTTGAGTAAATTATAAATTAGTAGATTTAATTTTTCGTTTTTATTATTTATTATAACATTATACTTTAAACAGTATTATATATTCGTTATTTATATCATCTTTTTTTTTTTTTTTTTTTTTCATATTTTGATTTTTAATATCAACTTATTTTTGTTTTTGTTTTTCACTTTTAAGTAAATTATAATTTAGTAGATTTATTGTCTTAATTTTTTATTTTTATTTTTTATTATAGCACTGTATTTTAAACGATATTATATATTTTTTATTTATATCATTTTTTTTCATACGTTGATTTTTAATATGAACTAATTTTTGTTTTTACTTTTCTTTTTTAAGTAATTTATAAATGAGTAGATTTTGCTTCTTAATTTTTATTTTTTATTCTTTATTTAACATTGCACTTTAAAGGATATTATATATATTTGTTATTTATATCCTTTTTTTTTCATATTTTGATTTTTAATATCAACTAAAATTTGTTTTCATTTTTCTATTTTGAATAATTTATAAATTAGTAGATTTAGCGTCTTAATTTTTTTATTTTTATTTTTTATTATAGCATTGTACGTTAAACGATATTATATATTTGTTATTTATGTCATATTTTTTTTTCCAAATTTTGATTTTTAATATGAGCTTATTTTTGTTTTTAGTTTTCTATTTTAAGTGAATTATCACTTAGTAGATTTAGTGTCTTAATTTTTCATTTTTATTTTTTATTATAACAATACGTTTTAAACGATATTATATATTTGTTATTCATATCATCTTTATTTTTTTCATATTTTGATTTTTAATATCAACTTAATTTTTTTTTTTCTATTATGACATTATATTTTTTTGTATTTATTATTGTTTATATTATCTTTAGTTATTTTGTTTTTATTGTTATATTATAATACTTTAAAAAGACATTGTAATTTATAACATATTTTTTTTTTAATTATAACATCGTATCATAACATACACATATATCAAATATACACATATTGTATCCTAACATACAATATACACACTTATAAATGCTGGTACTAAATGGCTTATTTCTTGTTGTGATGATGTCAAATATTATTTTTTGGACAGCACTAAAGTGATGTACGTAGTTAAGTAATTCCAAAATAAGACCAACAACCTTAAAAGAATTTAATATTTCACATTTTAAAGACGATGGTTATCGTCAGACACCTATTTCTTGACCATACGTGCTAATAATATGTACAAGGAACATAAGTTATGCAATCGCTCTAAACTGTTAATCCCTTGGCATTCCGTCGAAGATGGCCAAATGTCTGTCAAAAACTACCGACGGAATACCGCAGTTAAATCACCCTGTTGGACCATTTTACGGACAGAAATAATAATAGTAATAATAATAATAATAATATTTCCGATTCTAATAAAAAAATATGTTGATTATCTTTTTGTCATGTATCATCTTATTAATTCTTCTAATTAATATCATTCCACCTGTCAGCATTTTGGTTTCGTATTTCAAATTTAAAATTAAAATTACTCACTCTAATTATATTTAATTAAATAATATTAGAATAAAAATTAAAATACAATTAATACAGATTATAAGATTACATATTTATTAAATCAATGATTATAATTTTATATAATTAAAAAATATCTTTTATTTATAAACTTATTTTAAATAACTGATTCATGATTTTGAGTTTTCACTATTAAAGTTTAATTAATTTTTTAACCATAGCTCCTACGGATTATAAACTACTAATAATAAAAGTAAGAAATGGAAAGAAGGTATATGTTAAAAGCTTATTAAGTTCTTTGTAATTCTGATGAGGCTTAGTAGCAGAAGTGGTTGGTATACGTCGCCCCACAACTTTAGCTCGAGTTTTAACCCTGACAATACGTTTTTAAGAATTAACCGTTACCAACGGATTTGTGACAACCGATTAAAATATGTTTTTATCGATTTCCATTGGATTTTTGACGGCATCATTTTCTGTCGGTATTCCATCAGAACCCTGTCACTAAATTAGGGCTTTGATTGAATAATTCCCTCGGTGATTTTCTTAGGTATTGCTACGCTTTTCTAGTAGTGTCACACGTACTGAAATTTCATAGTGTTTTAAACATATTGTTGGAAGCTTATTGGATTCAAGTCTATTGTGCTTAGGATGTTTTTGGTGTCATAAACACCCTCACGCTTATGTAGAATTTGACATTCAATCCTCTAGCTTCCCATTGAAGTATCAAATCAACACTTAGGTCTTGCAGACAGATCCCACAATAAGCATATATCGTGATGTTGTGTATGCAACCACTTACTTTGAAGTCCGATATATATATATATATATATATATATATATATATATATATATATATATATATATATATATATATATATATATATATATATATATATATATATATAAGTTCTAATATGTTGTTTGATTCCACTCATAATTCAATTCGTTGACCTTATGCATATAATGTTGGAAATTTTAAGAATGAAGGTCTTAGATTCTATATAAATAGTGTTTGATTATGTAGAAGAGGAGGGTTCAACTACTGATGATGGTGTAATGAATATTCAAAGACTTTCTTTAATATATATATATATATATATATATATATATATATATATATATATATATATATATATATATATATATATATATATATATATATATATATATATATATATATCCTTATTCTAATAAAAGAATAGTTTTAATCTCCTTTTAACATGTGTCATCATATTAGGCCTCCTAATTAATATATATATATATTTTTGCCATGTGTCACCCTACTAAACCTCTTAATTAATGCATGCTACTTGTCAACTTATTATTTCTCTATTTCAAATTTTAAAAATTTCATTTTAATTACATTAAATTAATAACAATACAATAAAAATTAATACAAATTATAAGGTGATATAATTTCACATATTTATTTAAATTAATTATTATAATTGATTAATAATTTTGTGTTCTAACTATTAAAGTTTAATTAATTTTGTAACCATGGGTTCACGGGTTATAAACTAGTATATATATATATATATATATATATATATATATATATATATATATATATATATATATATATATATATATATATATTAGTTTGACCGTAGCAATTTATTAAAACTTGTGGGTGTTGGAAACTACTTATCATACCCAAAATATCTCACCTTACCTCCTATGTCAAAATGATGTTATAACACCAATAAAAGAAATTGACAACTAGTTATAACACGCTCATATGAGATCTTAGGGTTTCAAGTTTCGATGGAAACATAAGTGGTTATTTAGAAATAGATTAGTTAGTTTGTCGTTTCAAAAAAAAGTTATAACACCCTCAACTTTTCATGTGGTTATTTTTTTTTCTCTTTTTTTAAATTTATTTATTTTTGATTTTTTTTAATCATGTTGGATTATTTAAAAAAATGAAACATACAATTTAATTAAATCGTTAAAAACTTAAAATAACATTACACAGAAAAAAATCATTGAACGCAATATATATATATATATATATATATATATATATATATATATATATATATATATATATATATATATATATATATATACTGTCCTAAAAACTTAAAAACGATCCACTAGTCATCCAAATATTTCTTTTCGACGAAATCCTTCATCATGCAGAGCACTTGTTCTCGTGGTCCCATATTTTCTTTGCTTATTTGAAAAATGGCTAAACTGTTCGCTATTTGATTTCCTTCCGCTTGCTTACGAAGAAACTCCAAGTGTTCACGTCGCACAACAACCTTTTATTGGGTGATTAGATTGGGTTGGTTAAACATTCCTTTGATTTCCACTAACCCTTGTGCTCTTCTATCAGTTTCGTCCACATGACATTGAGCGCACTTCGCTTTGTCGTGCCCGATAGGTCGGTGTAGGGGGAGATCTATGTGATGTCGTCGGGAATGTTATCAGTGTCGGTGTTGAGGTCGATGTTAGTTTGTGTGTCGTAAACGTCAAACGAACTAGAATTACGAGACCTCTTTGATTGTGCCTCCGACGATGTTAGCGCTTTAATCCATTTTGGATCTTGCCTGATAATCTCCCATATTTTTTCGAACTCGAAAGCATGCCCTATTTCGACTTTATATTGTTACCGAGCATCTTTGTACACATCAAAATCATTCACAACAATTTGCTTTTGCAATGTGAGCACTTGGAGTTTCTTCGTAAGCAAGCGGAAGAAGATCAAGCAGTGAAGAATTTAGCAATTCACTAAAAGCAAAAAGGGTAATAGCGGCGGCAAATCTTTTGTCGCCGATAAACACTACCAAAGTCATCAGTAAAGGTAATAGTTGCGACACGTCGCCATTAAAAAGTTGTAACTATCGCGTCATCGCTATTGATCAAAATGTTGCCGGTAATAATACTTTTCGCCGGTAATAATCATTGTCGCCGCTAATGCTCTTGTCTCCAGTAATAGTGTCATCAGTAATAACATTTTTCATTTTTAAACCTTTTTTTAATGAACGATTTTGGTGCCAAAAACCCGCTACATAACGGCATTAAATGTAAAAAAATTACATAATATCGGATTAGGTACCAAATAGTGTAACGACATTATATATAATTAATTTCATACCAATATAAACAATCCAAGTTTTATAATTACAACAAGCTAGTTCCAAAGTGTCACGACAAGCCTAACATACAAAACACAAATTAATTATCTGACGAACCATCACCTCAGTTCCCATCATTTCCTCCTTGATTTTTTTCGATTGAAAAATATGCGTAAAGCTAATCCCTACACGTCGAGTCGTTGAGCATTGACCTAAGATTTTTCAACTACATAATAAATAACAACATATATGAACTTATAAGTTAAATTATCAAACCAAATAAACATACATTTATTAATGCCAAAGTACATTGCTATTTTTAAACTAGGGACAACAAAACAAAGTAAATTGCTATTTCTTGCACTTAAAACATAAACAAAATTACAAACATAATTACCAAATCAACATGCATTTATTGATGCCAAGGTGCATTGCTATTTTTAAACTGAGGACAAAAAAATAAAGTACATTTCTATTTCTTGCACTTAAACATAAACACAATTACCAAAATAACATGCATTTATTGATCAATATATAGATACATGATACTTTGAAATTAAATAATCTACTCTTTTTGTGCTAAAGAACCTTAAATACAAGAAATATCAAAGTGTATTCCTATTTCTTGCACTCAAATACAAGAAATACCAAAAGTAGATTTCTATTTTTTGCACTTGGGGCAAAAACACAATTACCAAATCAACATGCATTTGTTGATGCCAAAGTACATTACTATTTTTAAATGAGGGACAAAAAACTAAAGTACATTGCTATTTCTTGCACTTGGGACAAAAAACCAATTACCAAAGGTTTTAGCAAATAACCACTACAAGCCAAATTTACGAACGCAACATGAATTTTTTGAAATTAAATAATATTGTTTTACCTGTGATGGCTATGTTGACTGTAGTGGTGCTGCGATGGTTGTACAATTGGTGGGATAGCAGAAGGTTTTCGGCTGATGCCTCTGATATGACCATGTAGTTCACCTAATACTCTTTCGAAAGTAGCTCTTTATTGAGTGGGTATTAACTATCTTTCACCGTCTGACCCTTGCGTTTTTTTCTAAGAGCTCTTCCAATAACTACTTTTGTGTCTTCCAAAAGTGATTAATAATTATATATAAATAAACACTTAATTATATGATAAAATTATAGTTAAATACTTACGCATTGTTGTTCTACCTCGATACTAATAGATACACCATTCCTATCGACATGAGCCTTGTGAAATGTTTCTATTCTCTTCTGGTTTTGTTTAACATTAAAAAATAGATTATATTTTAAATAAATAATTACAAATATCATACGTTACCTTATTCTAGCAAGTACTGTTATACGAACTGGACCCCTACGGTTCACGATCGTTTTCATTTCATGGAGTTTTTTGTTCATTTCTAAAGTAGCTATGTGTTTAACCGTTTGAAAATACTCAATTACTTTCCTCCAAGTATCGACCTCCATATCATGTGGGTGGTTGCCTAATGCTCTCGGGATATCCTCATACCCTCTCAGTTGAAAAAAATATTCTTTGCACCAGCTTTACGGTCTCAATATCTTTTAACAAAGCCGCTTCAAAACTCTCTAACATCATAGTCGAGTTTGGATCCCAGGACATCCTAGCCAAATCAAACTTTGTCCACAAAAGCAAAAACAAAAGTTAGTCAAGTAAAAGCTAGTCATAATTAACCATATAAATTATTCTTATATAAATAATTTACCCTTAAATGTTATTTTATTGTATCCTTTATCACAGGGGAAACTTTTTTTCAAGTCCATTTATCAAATGGGACCATTTCCTACATTATTTTCCTAACTTCCCATACAAACATGTCCTTCGACTCTCCTTCGCCACATTATTTTCGTTTTTCCTTGGACTCTCCTATGTGGCACAACTACAAATATAAATTAAAAATTATTAGACACAATATTTTATAATTACTAAATAAAAATAGTAAAAAAATTCATAAGAAGACTTACCATCCTACTCATCATGACCAACACCTCTACCGCCTGGGAAAGGTGGGTCCCAGCTCCATCACCCATATGTCCATAACATATAAGAGCAACCATGGTGTACAACCGAATTTGTATTAAACAAACAATCTATTGTAGTGGTTTACTTTCTGTTTTCATTGCTAAAAATAACACCGTACTTTATTTGTTTTTTACACACGCTTTCACATGCATACATAACAACATCAAATACACATACTTTTACATACACATACCACATATACACTAAATACACATACATTATCAATAAATATATCAAATACACAATAGAATCCTACTTATACCAATATTTTAACTACATATTTTTTTATATGCATTATAAAGACATTTTTACTATAATCAAATACACATACTTTCACATACATATATATGACATATACACATACATTCTCATAGTGACATTTATACATATATTCATATGCATATACAAAATACACCTAGATATTATACCAAATATACACATATATGTCAAATTGCACATACATATACCAAATACATAATTACACATCTTACTTATATCCAACATACATACTTTCACATACATACATAATAGCATTCTATTACACGAAATACACATCCTTTCATATACATATTATACACATATAGATACACCAAATACATATATTTTCACATACAAACACCAAATACACCAAAAAAACCACTTGATGATGAAAAAAACACACCATTTATATACAAATATGCCTATTTCCACAATATATACAGACACACATATTTTGAAATAAAATCTTGAAATTCATACTATTGGATCGTTTTTAAGTTTTTAGAAGGATGTTTTTATTTTATTTATTTATTTATTTTGCGTACAATGTTTTTTTGGTGTGTAATGTTATTTTAAGTCTTTAAATGTTATGATTAATCTATGATTTAACTAAATTGCATGTTTCGTGTTTTTATTAAATAATTCAATGTGATTAAAAAAATTAAATTGAAACAAAAAATCAAAAATAAATAAATTGAAAAAAAACTAAAAAGAAAAAGAAAAAAAGAAATGATGACATGGAAAGTTGAAGATGTTATGACTAATTGCTCATTTCCTTAATTTGGTGTTATACCACCATTTTGACATGGCATGTGAGGTGACACCTTTTGAGTGTGATAACTAGTTGTCCACAGCCACTAGTTTTATATGTAAAAAAAATTAATAATTTTACCTCTCGTCCCTTTCACAATGGTCATATATTTTTGACCGTGTAACTGACCTTATATATCGTTATGGAAGCAACGGAAGACAATGAAGTCGAAGACAACAGACGAAAATGAAATAGGGGGCGGTGTTTTGTCATGGCCACGAAATTTTCTTAATGCCACGTTAGAAAAACTAATGTGGCCGTTTCCCACACCGCACACTCTAAAAAACTAACATGACCTTAGAAAAAAATACATTATTACAACCAACAAATATAAAGGTTGGGATTTTAAAGCCAATCAACTCAATTCAATTTACATCTTTTGCTCCTAAAGATCCAAATATATGTATTGGACACTTTTATTAAAAATCTCCGCCTTTTATTGTCTCTACCATCCCTAAGGCCTAAGCACATATTATTTCGGAAATTTTGTAACACACAAAACATTATAAAAACGGTTGAAGTTGGTGTTATCCGCACACAAGTTCCATCCCACGATCATGGTATACCAAGTGGTTATACCCCCCCCCCCCCTCAAATCTGCAACCAAATAGATTTCATAATGGGACAAGAAACAAAGAGATGTTTAACAGTCTCGTTACAAGTATAACAAATAGGAAAATAAGCAACTTAGCACATTCGACTTGTCAACCGAATTTACTATGGTAGGCATCCGATTTAAACGCAACCTCCTACTCAAAACTTTCAATTTGATGAGCAGATAAGAATTCAAATGAAAATGCCCCTGGAAGCATGTGAAAAAAGTAGGCCATAATCGAACTGCATGATAAAGCAATTTATGTGCAACTCTAGTGAATAAAAACCGAGAAATTTTGTAAGAAGGATATCTCTGAACCAAGCATCATTGAAAAAACCTTTTCCGTTGACCATTTTCCGCTTTCCAATTTTAGATTGTAGAAATAACCCAAATCCAAACCTCTACTAGCAAGTTGTTCCAAAGCACGGACAATATTAGTCCAAGAGCCATTATTAGGAACACCATTCAAGCCATTGTTAAAATTAGCATCTTCACCATTATAATCTTTAACCATGGATAAAGTTAATTTCTAAGCTTCTAACAATCAGCTTCAATAAAGTAAGCATCCCTCCTAATGAAATGTCTTAGCTTGCAATTGGAAATGTTAATGGTAAATGCATTGACCACCTTCCAACTAATTTACATTTTACCCATATGTTAATCCACAAAACATAAAAGGAAGTTGTATCCTCGAACAACCTAAGAACCCCACATATTCTTCTTATTCTTGAAAGTTGACACTCATACCGATCAACATATTTTTTTGTAAATTGATTTTCAACTAGGATGCTAAAAGAACACATACTTATATGAACCTTAGCTCTAGCATATTGAGAGGTAGGTCACAAAGAAGAAGGTTAGTGTTGGCATAAAATAAGTGAGACACCTCCAAATCGCTACAATCGATTTTGACCCCAAATACATTTTTTTCTTAAAAGCCTTCTCAAGGCCATGTGATGTTCTTCCATTTCAATGTTGAAAAAATGGTGAACGCGAATATCCATGTTGTAAATCATATTTGATTTTAGACTCGTATGTATGGTCTTGAGATTATTACTATTAGTTCTCATTTAGTTTCCTTATTTCTCTCATTTTCTTGTTCGTCAAGGACTTGAGTATTTATCTTTTAGAGTCCTTATTCTATTAAGATGTATTCATATAAATGCCTTGATGTAATGTCGTTTTAATCAATAAGAAGATCAGAAACTTTTCTTAGCCTAAAATTATTATGCTATCAGAGTAAATACAATAAAGGAATAAATCATAGTCCTTGTCCACAATTCCTAGTCCTTGTCCACAATGGCTGACGAAGACAGTCGTCCAAAGGAGAAAATTCCATCATCGACATAACTTCACCCTACTTCCTCACTAGTTCCGATTGCCTTGGAAAAAACTTTGTAAGAGAAAACCTTCTGCGCGATGGAAATTATGGACACTGGGAAAACGAGATATAACGCCCCAAATTTCAACAAAAAATTTTCAATATATATCAGAGTATCGTCAAAGGTTATCATGGGCACAAGTCTCCCGTTTATGCGATGCAATAGAGTCGAGCCCCTCCTTTACTATAAGAAAACCTAAAAACATTTAAGCCACAAATCGTAAGCACAAAACTTAGTAAGTTCCACAAAATACCACATACAACACTACCTAAATAAACAATTATGGGTTATCAACAACCCTAGAGACTACCTGAAGTCTCTGTGAGTAAACAACACGCAATGTGGGTTATCAGTAACCCTGGAGACTACCCAAAGTCTCAGTCGGCAAACAGCACGCCCAATGGGTTATCCGCAATCATGGAGACTACCCGAAGTCTTAGTACACAGTAACACATATCATAGTAACAACAAATAATACCCAACTGCTTTGCATATATATACTACCACACAGGCTTAAACAAACATGCAAGAGTCACAAAGACAGCTACTATCCTACATACACAATTTCTTGAGTTGACATTGGTGCCTTCGACCCACAAGCATAAGAAGAAGACTCACTTGAATCTAAGAATTTTAAAACACTATGATACGATCCCTATTCTGCACTACTTGCACCCACAAATCCACTAACACCAGAACCGGAAAAAATCTTAATTAATAGTGCAAAACCTTCAAGTTCGACCCAAGGTCACACATGGTCAAAAATTCAATGGAATTCAAAGTCCACAAGTAAAGAAGTCAAACTTCAGGCTGAGTATGCCCAACATACTCAGCTCGTACTCATGGCGTACTCACCATCCAGAAACGGGACCCATACGAGTACGTGCAACGTACTAAAGGGTACACTCAACGTACTCAGTCAGATGACACTTTTCCATTAAGTGCTTATTTTGTTAATTCCTTTCACCCAAGACTCAGATCTAGTCCCATAATATCATTCTAAGTCACAAAGTTCCCATATTTATGACTTTCCATGTCAACAAAAGGTCCAAAAGCCAAAACCCTAACATATTAATCCATTAAGACATGATAATTCTTGCATGCAAGGGATAAAAAGAATAAGATCACATTTTTATGGTTCCTAATAGCTCCATAATGGATAAAATTTCCAAGTTTATCCATTAGAATGATCCAAACCAGCAAGATCTAGTCTTTAAGTTTGAAAGTGACCAAACATGCATTTTTCCAACTTAATCCATTACGTCCAAGTCTCAAACCTTTAGATTTGAATCAATATGATGTTTAGATGGATAAAGTTTCCAACTTTATCCATAAGAAGGTCACAAACCTTCAAAATCTAAACTTTATGCACTAAAGTGACCAAAAGCTCATAACACCCAAGACTAGCTAGATCTATCAAATGCATCATGAAGATTAAAACTTTATAACTTAATGACCTTAAAAAGGACCAAATATGAGTCTCAAAGGTTCTGGAATAACTTCGACTCACAAGAACCACAATCATGGGACCAAAACCTGACAACCTACAATTGTAAGCTAGCTCTGCATGAGAAAGCCGTCAAGATTAAAACTTTATACCCCCAGGAGCTTGAACAAGATGAACAAATCCTGGGTGTCCAACCTTTAAGACAACCCACACTACTCCAAGGATTTATTCTTCTTCTAAAGGCACCATAAATCTACCAAAGTCACTCCAATGCTTAAAATCTTTCCAAATGGTGGTTTGGGTTTCGAATTTAGGTTTAAATCAGATGGAAGCTGAAGATAAGGAGGGTTAGAAATGAGTTAAGACTTTTAAATAGGGTCCAATACCCTAAGTTAGGGTTTACACTTGGAGGTCCTACGCCCAATGTACTCCTTGTATGTTCATCGTACCAGGTTAAGAATCTGCGATCACTTAGTCCAGTACACGCAACGTACACCTATGTACGCCCAACGTACTAGAGTAAACCATAATCCTCCCAACTTCCGAAGGCCATAACTTCTTCACTCTAACTCTAATTCGACGATCTTTATATCTATAGAAAGGCATTGAACAACCTAAATAGTTTCTAGATATCTTGGACTAAAAACATCCCGAATGAAATTCTATATTTCATGCAAGACCCCGACCCATGATTTACCCCTTTTACCCTTCGGCCGAAAACACAATTCAAAGGTTAAGATCTCGCAACCATCATTTCCTCTTTCTACAAGGACTAAACTTCGTATCCCTAAAGTCCAAAGCCTTTACACAATTTACTTCCTGCCGACGTCCCTAAATCATAGAATGATTCAGAACACGACGTTACAACTCTCCTTACTTAAATTATTTTACGTCCTTGAAATCATTCCTTACTATCTCCTTTGCGAAACCAAATGATCCTGACTAAACTCCCTGAATCCCAAAAATGACAAGGGAAGTTACCTCACTTAATGACTGCCCACTCTTACTGCCGTCGATTCCAAATTAGCAGAAATCCCAAGCCCTAATGAAGAATGAACCTCAACTTCACAATTCAAACCGAACAAACCTATGCTTCGTAAACAAATTTAGGGATACGCGAAAACATATACACTCCAACCACTTACCGACAACGATTTTTTTAATAAAAACCATAGCAGCTCCAGACTCAAAACAGAACACGTACGGGCGATCCTGGTCTATCTGCCAACACGACTCCATCAGTCATTCACTCCTGATGAAGGACAACTCAAACAACCAATGCACGAACGATCACCAAGTCTGCTTTACCCCAGTGATGGCTATAATATGAACCGAGTTCTCATATCACATTCGGACCCAACCCATTTTATGATTTCCTAAGTATTAGAAATGTTGAGGCCCTCTCACAACCCTTCACCTAAACCTATGATGATCAAAATCATCCTAGAGAATGCCATGATCCAAGTCATAGAATTCAATCATTGTTACAACCGCCTACCCACGTAGTGAATTTCTACGGCTACCCTATAGTCATACAATACCTCCACAACCGTCTCATATCCTAGTGAATGTTATGGCTACTCCATAATCTTATATTTTTCCCATATTCTCACACTAACCTGGTGAATGATACGGTTGCTCTGCACTGTTGCATCACTTCCAAAACCACAAACTAAACTGGTGAATGCTACGACTGCTCTGTAGTCTTACATCACTTCAAAAACCACACATTAACCTATTGAATTCTATGGGTGCTCTACAGTCTTACATCACTTCCACAACCGCATACTAACCAAAAACATTATAAGTAAAAACCTTATCCTATTAGGCTCTATCAGGTGTTTGGGTCGTGCTTCAGACCCCAAAGCCTACATCAGACAAAAGTAAGCAGAGAGGTCCTAACACAACCCTCTACCCAAACCTAGCCATGAATCTATATGATTTATTCTGATTCTCACTAGTGACCAAAGAACACAATTCCTTGCTTAACCCTAAACCTTATTTCAACCAGAACTGGTTCTCTACTTGTCTTAAGAGGATAACATGTTGACTATCCTTATGAGCTAATCATTAATCAAACAATATCTTATCTGCACCACTTAATTAGCTGGTCAAAGCCATGCTGACCCCAATGGTTGCCTTCCCCATACTCACAACTTTACCTATCTTGGATTCTTCCTGACCTCAAGGAACCCTAGGAGCTCCCTCCAGATATACCGATCCAAATCCCTGACATGGATAAAAATTCTAAAATAGCTCACACTTAAAACTATCCCTGGCGGTCCCAAATCACCATCCTTCACTTTGATTCATCTACATTTTGATAACCTCATAATCACTAGATTACAGATCCATCCTATACTTTCCCTATCCAACCAATACCATACTGAGCTTTCAGGACTAAGATCCCATGACCAAACAATACCAGGTGCCTACACCCCAATCCATATGAAACACTTTAGTACTCTTGAGGAAATATTTCCATATCCAAAAGTACCTTCCCTGGATACAATTCCACATCCTTGTGCAATCCTAACTGATGACAAAGAACCCGTGGATCCACAATTGGAGCATATATATATATATATATATATATATATATATATATATATATATATATATATATATATATATATATATATATATATATAATCACTTCAATGCTCTACTTACTATCGAATCAAACTCGCGTCTACTATAGGCAATAATTCCACAGTCCAAAAATTAAAGGCAACACACCCAAAAGAGAAGATATACCATAATAGAACTTGACGATAGGCTGTCACATCCACTATCCTCCAACTTATACAACTTGAAACCTTTGAAGCATCTCAACTTGATGAGGGGTAAATAACCAATGATCGAGAATGCATTGACAACAACCCATTAGTCCAATATTCTACTGAACTAGCCATGCGAAACTACACCTATCAAATTTTAAAGTTGATTAACAAACCAACCACTACTTATCGAAGATGGTAGGTAGCAATCTATACCCTGAGATGACAAATCCTTCAATCAATGATACTCGACCTAAGTAACCTAACCACCTCTTGATTAGTTCATCGACATTCCTAAAAGGGACCACTGGCTACAACGAGCTCTTTGACCAATAACTTCTTTCCGTGAGGACAATTCACGTATTCCTAACCACATACATCTGATGCGAACTTGCTCTGAACGATCGTCTTGAACTAGAGTCTTGCATACCCAAACCGCCAAACGTAGACTCTTGGAATATATAACACATCGCAAGATGATATTCTAGATAAAGACCTAACAAAATCAAAGACATTCCAAATCAAATATAGAGTCATCAGAAGCTTCACAATCATAACCACTTCTACCATCAAGAATCCCATGCAAATGCATAAGTAATAACTCTACTAGTCCATTCATAGCACAAATTCTGTATCGAGGAACCAATGTCTTACCACATTCTTTGCCTCTAAATCCGTAACCACCACCTCATTGCGAGAATCTATCAGAAACAAGAGGTATCATATTCACAGTAACGGTACAACATAGAAGCGAAAGTTTTCATTCCTGATTCACTTCTCCTAATCACCTGGAACAACCTGCTAAAAAACGCTCTCATTGAACTTAGAAAAGGCATGCCGTTGTTCCCATCTCATACAGTATCCATGAAAATTAATGTCTTACCACAAATGGAATTTTCTTGAGGAGATCAAACCACAACAATCCTCTCGTGCATTTCCACCTATTTGTGGGTACCAAAACCATCCAGTTTCCCCCACTTGGTCATCCTCGAATCTCTAAAATCATACTCTCGCTCTCTTTTTCCCTGAACGCAAAAAACTAGAAGAATAGAACCCTTTTCATATAAAATGACATCATAATCCATCAGCTGATCACTCAACCTCAAGGTTGCAAATCTCAATCCGCTTATTCTAATTGTTCCCTTATTGAGACCCGCGACTCTGACTGGCACTTCCTTAAGTAAGACCCCCAAGACCTCAAAATCAATTACTCATGTAGGTATGCATGATTCAACCCTAACTGACATGACCACTAAGGCCCAAACAATCACTAGACCCGTCTTCTTCCCGGATAGCTATAACCAAGAAGCTGATAAATACCAAAATGCTGCAACGGATTCATGGTGCCAACCATGTTCCTACAAACAACCAACTCCTTAGAATTTAGGGGAATTTCATTGATTAGAGTATGGATCGTGTGCTTTCAGTAGTATAAGCTCAATACTACATTCCACACCTAATTGTACTTTCCTCAGAATCATCTTGAATCCTCTAAGTCACTTCTTCATAATGATACCCTCCAAAATCTACTAAATAACGCACCACTCACACTTATGCGCTTCAGAGGATCTCCTAGGATTCACGAATAAAATTACATGCAATAAAACCAAAATAATCCTTCAACTAAAACACCCAACTCTACAATGGTTAGACTAAGACAAGAGCTGCGTCATACGGCCAACTCAATCACCTTGAGATCATTTAACTTTTGTAGCATGTAACTTATCATATTCATGCAAAATTAACTTGTATCAATATGGTTCGAAAAAATCACAAAGCAAGCAATGTTCGACCATCAATGACTAAAAGCATTACCTAAACAGGCAGTCCTACCTCAGAAGCTCCTAAAGATCTCTAGTCACTAGCATGAATCACTACTAGATCACACAACATGTATAAGGCATCTTCCCCAATCAGACGTCCTACCATACAACACTAAGCAAAGCCTTATCCATAATCTACCATGCAGTTCTCATATACTCATATCAAATTTAATCAACAACACATAAGGATATTTTTAGAAATACTTACTTAAGCTCGGCTAATTGTACGCATCACACCCCCCTTTTATTTTAAAACCCATTTAGAAAATCATTTTCTTTTAGAAAATTTTGCCAATTCCATAGTTTAAGTTCAGGCATACTCGAGAGTATGCCTGAATCCCTCAAACCAAAGCTTTGATACAAACTTGTAACCCCCCAAATTTCAACCCAAATTGTTCAACTAAAAATTGAAGTGTTTATTCAACTCACAACTACAAATCTTACATAGGACCATTTAATCTTAAAACATTTATCAGAGTGTCGTCAAAAGTTATCATATGCACAGGTCTCACATTGATACGATGCAATCGATTCGTGCCCCTCCTTTAATATAAGAAAACATGAAAATATTTAAACCACAAATCATAAGTACAAAACTTAGTGAGTTCCCCAAAATAACACATACACCACAACAAAAATAAACAACTATGGGTTATCAGCAAACCTGGAGACTATCCGAATTCTCTGTGAGCAAACAGCATGCCCTGTAGGTTAACCAACCTTGGGAACTACTTGAAATCTTAATACATAGTAACACATATCATAGTAACAACAAATAAGACCCAACTGATCTGCACATATGTACTACCACATAGGTTCATACAAACATGTAAGAGTAACAAAGACAACTATTTGAGCATGAAAATGATGTACAATGTTGAGTGTTTATTAGGTTAGATTATTCCCTTATATGAAAAGCATATTCCCTCCACTAGTATATAAAGTTGAGGTGATGGTCATTTTATTGTAAGTGTTCACTATGTAGACTTTGTAGTTTACAGAGAGTGTGTTGGGATCTCTCCCACCATGGGAGAGTTATCTCTCCGAACCCATGATTGCTCTTGTAATATTTCATATCTCTCTATTTATCTACTACAGTTTTATTCACATATTATGTTCTTCATGTTCATAGACGATTATCTTCTTGGTAATATCTTCCACACATATGCAATCGATAAAATGGGAACCTACAATTATCTTTTTATGAGTCTAGCTAGATCAATCTTGAATTATATGATAATTTTAGTTGTTAGAAAATTGATCTAAATGAATTTTAATGATCTCCATAACTTGTCCTCAAGTTATGGAAAATGAAAGGTCTCATCTTTAAAATTGCATTAAACTCATATGTTATGAATACCAAGAGTTTTGACAAGTTTCAAAACTTGCCCTCAAGTTTTGGAATTTGTAAAGTCTCACTAATGAAACTTTAATTCCAAACCCTAGAGTTTTAAAAGTTCAAATTCAACCCTTATACTTTATAATATTATAAGTTTATATATATATATATATATAAAAGACAAGTTGGTCTTACCGTTAGTAGGCCTCATTCACGGAGCCGGTCTATAAGGGGGGGTATAAGGTTAGTTCCTATAAAATGGTGGTTTAATGGATTTCCACTCTCACCCACTACTTCCTAGATTGGTGGAGGGTCGTTAGCCGAATGGGTAGGATAAGATATTAATTCTCTCTCATTAAAAGTATAATGATAAATATAAAGTAACTAAACTTTTATTAAATTCTCAACCTTAATTACTATAGGAAAATGTGAAAGTGGTGCTAATCCATGATTACACTTTGCACCTTGTTAAGTCATTAGTGGAGCATGGGTGGTTAACTGACACATTAATCTGGGACTGACAATGTGTGGAAAAGGGTAGCTTGATGTTAATCATAGTTCGATGGAGTGTGTGTGATTAATCGGCACTTTTCTTAGGTGATCTGTAACATTAGGTGTACCAAGCTAATTTGCATGGTTATGCACACCTTGTTTGTGATCCTCGGCATCCCGGTCACAAAATTGAAGGGCACAATCTAGATTTAAACATGTCATTAAAAAGTTCAATGAATATAAAAGGATCTAGGAATTTCAATACAATTAAAACTTAATAATCTATTTCGTTTTTAATTGTGGAAATTGGTAAATCGTCATTTACGTACCTTTAAATATTTTACAATTGGATTACGGAATCCCTTTTCGCAATTGTAGAATATTGTGATGGGTCCTAGCCTTAATATTTCATTTGGGTGTAATATTAAGGATTATCATCTAACCTAAACTTTGTTCTTTTTCAGATGTCTATCCTAAATAATGCTTCCAACCTAATGCCTTTAGGCTCTTTCTCCCTCATGAACCTATTAGGGAGGGTTATTTTTTATGCCTTGAACTTCAATGACTAGATTCTAAACATCTGATTGGTTGTTCACTATGAGGACAAAGAATATATCCTAGATAAAGAGCTCAAGGAGACTGAAGTCACCACTGCTACGCCCGAACAAATCGCTGGACATGTTACTCATGAGATGGATGCGACAAAGGTGTCGTGTCTAATGATTGCTACCATGACTGCTGAGCAGCAGAAGTCCAATGTGGACTACAATCCTTTTGAAATGTATCAAGACTTGGTAGAAAGATACCATCAAAGTGCTCGGTAGGAGAGGTATAAGATAATTTCCTCCATGATCAAACCCAAAGTGAAGGATGGTGAACCCGTAATGACCCAGTTACAAAAGATGCAGAGATTTGTGGACTGCTTGCTTAAATTTAATGTCAATTTTTATGAAGAGTTGGCCATAGACATTGTTTTACACTCTTTACCTTCTTGTTATGATCGGTTTCGTATGACCTATCATATGAACAAGGAGGAGGTCACTCTTAGCAAGCTTCAAGGCCTTTTAAGAGCTACAGAAAGCAACCTGAAAGGCAAGTCGGTTGTGTCTACTCCTACTACTACTACTACTGCCCCTGTTCTAGAAATCGGACATCGGAAAGGAAAGAAGAGGAAGGCTCCCTACAAGAGACACAAAGGAAAGTATCTTGATGGATCCTATTGAAGTGGCACCAAAGTTGTTTATGCTAATCCCTCCTCCAATCCAAAGGATAAAAGTGCTTTCACTGTCATGAAGGAAGGCAAGATCAAGCCCTCCTTTGCATGTATTTACACTATTCAATCTAATAACTCATCACATGCTAATTCTTGGGTCCTTGATACAGGTTGTGGATATTACATTTGTTCTAATTTGCAAGGACTAAAAAGAAGTAGGGATGTGGAGCACGTGAAGATAAACTTAATCATGGGAAATAGGAAAGTGTTGATTGTAACCAAGATTGGATTTTATTCTTCATTGCTTATTAATGGTTTAGATTTAGATTTGAATACTTGTTTTTACTAGGCCGATATGGCGAGAAATATTATTTCATTTCACGGTTTCTGTAAACAAGGTTCTCCCTTTTCTTTTAATAATGAAATTGGTGGTTGTAATGCTTATTACAATGGTGTATTTTACTTTGAAGCATTACCTTGCAATGATATATATATATATATATATATATATATATATATATATATATATATATATATATCAAACTATGATGGTTGTAGATAACTTAGGAAATAATGTGTTACACATTTGTTCTTCCAATGATTTGGACAAGGCATTCTTATGGCATTGTCATCTTGGACATGTCAACAAGAAGGGCATAGCCCAATTCCAAAACGATGGAGTCTTAGAGTCATTCGACTTGAAGTCGGGTGACACTTGCGAATCTTGCTTACTTGGAAAGATGACCAGCTTCACTGGTACTTGTGAAAGGGGTGAAGGTTTTTTTGAACTCATGCACACTGATGTGTGTGGACCATTCAAAACCGCCACAAGGGATGCTAACCGCTTCTATGTGACTTTCACTGATGATTACAACATATATGGCTATGTCTACTTACTCAAGCATATGTTAGAAACCTTTGAAAAGTTCAAAGAGTTTAAGAAAGAAGTGAAGAATCAATTAGGCAGGAAGATAAGGATGTTATGATCCGATCTAGGAGGAGAGTATCTTAGTATCGAGTTCCTTGACTATCTTAAGGAATGTGGAATAGTTTCACAATTGATGCCACCTAGGACACCACAGCTTAATGGTATGGCTGAAATGCGTAATAGAACCTTTCTAGACATGGTTCTTTCCATGATGAGTCGAGCTTTGTTACCTATTTCATTCTGGGGGTATGCCTTAGAGTCTACCGCCCATATCCTTAATCTAGTCCCTACCAAAAAGGTTTCCAAATCACCTCATGAGATGTGGACAGGGAAGGTTCCCTCGTTAGACCACATCAAAGTTTGGGGTTGCGAGGTTTTCTTGAGACGCGAGACTCATGACAAGCTCGAACCTTGGAGTGAGCGATGTACTTTCATCGGCTACCGACAAAAGTATTTTGGATATATCTTCTACAAACCGAGTGACAATGATGTCTTCATCGCGAGGAGAGGAGTCTTTCATGAGAGAGAACTCATATGCTAAGGGGAAACTGGGAGGAAAATTGACCTTGAAGAGCTTCAAGATTCAAGCGGTGAAGGAACCTCAAACACTAGCAATCAACCTGAGGAGGAAACTCTGGTTGAGCTGATTGACGAATCTGTACCTCTGAGGCATTCCAGTAGGGTTAGTGCTCCACCTGTGCTATATGGTTTTCATATAGCAGCTGAAGGTGAAACATTTATCAATGATAGCACACTAGTAAATATGGATGAACCTAACAACTACAAGGAAGCCATGGCAGGCTCCGAGCCTGCAAAATGGAAAGAGGCTATGGATAGTGAGATTCAATCCATGTATGACAATCAAGTTTGGAACTTGGTTGACATTGTACCAGCTCGTAAGACACTCGGGTGCATATAGATCTTCAAGAAGAAGACCGACATGGATGGGAAAGTACACACATATAAAGCATAACTGAAACAAGCATTTATGGATTGAAATAAGCATCTTACAGATGGAATATTTGTTTTGATGAGAAAGTCAAAGAGTTTGGATTTTCGAGAAACGAGGATGAGTCCTGTGTATATGTCAAAGCTAGTGGGAGTATAGTGAGCTTTTTGGTATTTTATGTAGATGACATACTACTCATAGGAAATGACATCCAAACCTTGCAGGAGGTTAAGTCCTGGCTTGGGAAGTGTTTCACTATGAAGGACCTCGGAGAATATGTTTATATTCTAGGGATAAGGATATTGAGAAACATGAGTAAAAGACTAATATGACTTAGTCAAACTACCTACTTGGACAGGGTGTTGAAATATTTCAGCATGGAGGAGTCCAAGAAAGGTGACTTACCTATCCAAAGAAATACCAAATAGACTAAGACTCAGAGTCCGAGTACAGAGGCTAAGATAGCAGAGATGAGTCAAATACCATATGCTTCTGTAGTTGGCTCGATCATGTATGCTGTGACTTGTACTTTTCCTAATGTGGCCTTTACTTTAAGCATGGACAACAGATATCAAGGGAATCCTGGTAAATCTCATTGGACTGTAGTTAAGAACATTCTTAAGTACCTGCAGAGGACTAAGGACTGGGTCCTAACCATCAGTGGGAGTGATTAGTATAGAGTGGCGGGGTATAGTGACGCTAACTTTCAAATCGATAGATAATTTCCGCTCTCAGTCGGGTTGGGTGTTGATCCTGAATGGGGGAGCAGTGACATGGAAAACTTCCAAGCAAGAGAGTGTAGCTGATTCAAAGTGTGAATCAGATTACATAACAGCAAGCGAAGCATCGAAGGAGGCAATATGGTTGGAAAACCTCATCAGAGACTTTGGAGTCATACCATCCATAAAGAAACCTGTGGATATTTTCTGCGATAATGAAGGGGTGGTTGCCTTAACCAAGGAACTGAGAGATCATGGTAGATCCAGGAATATCGACGGAAAGTACCACTTCATAAGACATCAAGTAGAAGAAGAACACCTCGTGGTAAAGGGCATATCGTCAGAGGACAACCCAACAGATCCAATTACAAAAGGACTGACTAGGGTTAAGCACTTGGAGCATGCAAGGGGCATTGGGCTAACTAACGATATTAGTTTTAGTGGTTAGATAAATAGAAACCTATAATAGCTAAATTGTAATTGACATATGATGATTAAATAAAACGAGTTTTATTTATAAGTAAAGTTACTGTCTTGTGTCAATTATTTACTATTGTTTCACTTTGCATGTTTTGACTTCCAAAATAATAAAAATACTTCAAACCATCCACAGTCGATCATACTTTGGAAGTAAGTAATAAAATTAGACTGTCATGAGTTGGCTTGTAGATTGTCTAAGATGTTAGACATAGCAAAAGTTTACTACACCATTCGTGAGTGCTCCTGAAATAAGATTTGAGTATTGGATTCAACCCGTGCTCACCTGAATTACTTCATGGAATTTAACACGATTTATTGTGAGACGATAATAGCATATAATCTTCGAACCAATATATATAAGTTGTTGACTACGAGTTGGTTGTGCATTGATGACATGAAAACACATCAGTAACTTGATGTTATAAAACGTGTAGTTGTACATGATTTGATGAGTAGTTAGTATAAGCATATAATGTCGAAGATTATCTGTTCGATTTATCCTAAGAGGATTAAAAGCGATATCTTGGGCCCCTCGATGATTCTATTTTCACTATGTGTCGGGACCGGTCAGAACTAAATTGATGTGTTCAATTATGTTCTATGTTAGACGAATTGGAAATCGGGAATCAAATTGTAGGACAATAAGTATGATTATATTCCATGTGTTTGTCCGCATAGATATCTTGCAAACAGAGGAGTATATGATCCATTATCTGAAGGACGTGTCACTGACTAGGTCAGAGTTCGACAACGTCTTTTAAAAGCTTACGATCGCTAAGTTAGATTCTAAAGTCGCACTGATACTTAGATAGTTATTAGACTTATCCTAGTGGGAGACTGTTAGGTTTGGTGTCTAATCCCATAACTATAACTAGGATGTACTTGACCTGATTATAGTATAGTCGTTTTGGGTTGCCTTCACCAGTGCAATTTGATAGGATGGACTTTTGAGAATAAAGTTATTTATGATTAATTAATATATTACAAATGTAATATATTTATATGAAATTATATTATTTAATTAGTATTAATCAAGAATTAATTCAGAATTAATTTTGTGGTAAATAGAGACTAATTAAATATATGGGGATTGATTATGTAAATCAATGATTCTTATAGTGTGGGCCAATGATCCATGATTATTTAGATGGGCTAAACCAATGAGATAATCCATGGAGGATAACCTCATGGAGCATAAGAATGTGAAAGGTCATGTAACTTTAGGGTTTGCATTAATGTAACCCTAGCTTAGCAACACTATAACAACATACCCCAAGTCCCAAAAGCGGCCCCCATTCATTCTAAGAGAATGAAATTGATTATGTGATAAGTAACCTATTCTATCAAATCCTCATCTTGCATATTGTTGTTTGTGAACCATTAGAGGCATCAAACTTGGGGTGCTCAATCTTTCAAAAGACAAGAGCTACGAGTCCTTCTAAGAGGTAAGTCGTCTAACTAGTTGTATTGTTCAATTGTTCAATTGTATGCTAGTTAGGAGAATGCTTTGAAAAAATGAAAATATGCTTGTATAATTAGAGAAAACATAGATCCAAAGTATTTAGGGTTGCATGTGCACTATATGAGTGTTATAGTGCTCCAAAACCCAACACCCACATGGTCTTTACCTGGAAACTCATGGGCTCCCCAACATGGTCTGACATCGAAGTGCCATGTGCTCTTCCCATGGTCTATATCTGGAAAGCCATGGAATCCACCACATGGAGCACCGGCCACGACCCTGCTGGTCATTACATGAAGAATCAGAGGTCTTAGGGTTTTTAGCCTAACCTACTACTGTCTGATTTTGCTCTGGCTTCTGCTTGGTGCGGAACTCCAACTCCATCTCCCACCCCTGTGCCTTCTCCACCATCTCATTCAGGGTTTTACACCCTTAAAAGCTCACAAACTCAAGTATATCATCCCTCAACATGGAATCATACCTTGTCCTCCTCATATCCTCATCCGCAACATACTATGAGATCAATAGTGCTCGTTCCCGAAACTTAGTGGTGATCTCCACCACAGTCTTAGTGGTCTGATGTAGCTCCTGAAACTCCCTTATAATTCGTTGCACCTTGATGGATGGTGCAAACTCCAACTCAAAGCACCTAATTAACTCCTCCCATGACATATCAACCACTCCAGCTGCTCCCACCTGGTGGGTCACCTCCTCCCACCCGTCCTTGGCTTGGTCCCTCAACATAGATGACACAAACCCCACCTTCTCCGCCTCAAGGCAAGAGCTCGTGCGCTAGTCATTCTCAATATCGGCCACCCAGTATCGACTAACTATAGGGTCCCAGGCCCTAAAGAACTCAGGCACTCCGCACGCCTTGAACTCCAGGAACGAGGGAGTTTGGGCCCCAACCTGACCCGCAACAATCTCGGCTCGGAAAGACCTAAGCTGCTCCTATATGATCTCTATCATCCCCTATTTGACAGTCCCGGGTATCACTAGGGAAGTATCAGGAATACCCCATATAACCTCGGCTGCGATAAGCCCGCACAACCTCTCATCAATGGGCTCAGTAGCGTAACCCGACCCAGATCCTGATCCTAATCCCCTTTCTCCGTGACGTGTCATCACTATACTACACTAAAATACCATAAGACATAATGATCAGGCTACTCAAAAAGGGAATCCTTCCACACCGGTTCTTCTTAGAGCTTCCAGGTCTAACATTAGTTCTGGTACAGGTCGTGTGCTTTCAGTAGTACGAGCCCAATAGTATCTTCCACACCTACATATACCTTCCCTAAAGCTATATCTTATAACCCTAATTTGTCTCAAAACAAAACATATCTCACAAACTATTGCATAACTCAAATAGTAGGCTATCCTAACATTTGCTCAATCCCATCAAACCAGAACTCAAATCAATCGTAAGAGGTTTCCTTATGCATGAAAATTATACATGGAACAGGATCAAATAAACTTTTGAATAAAACACTCTACCCTAGGACCACAACCAAACGTGGAACCGGAAATAAGGTCAAATCAATTATTCTAAGGCTATAAGATCCTAATCGTATATAATTTTGAAAGCATACACATAGCAAGATCCATCAGATTCTCACATTCCAACTATCATCACAACATGGCTAACATACTTGGGAAAATACTAACTTGAGCTTGGACAATTACGCGCATTGCACTCTCCTTTTTTTTCAAGAAATCGGTTTTAAGAAGTGTTTAAATTTGATTTTTTTGAAAACAATTTTTACCATTTTGTTAGTTTGAGTCCTGGTACACCTGAGAGTGTGCCCAAATCCCTCGAACCAAGGCTCTAATACCAACTTGTAACAACCATATTTCCAATATTTTTAAAATTTTTAATTAAGATGCTCATATCCATAAACTATAATGTAACATCCGGATTTTACCAGGTATCTTGTAAGTTTAAATTTTGTTATATTGTGAGAAGGACTCGGCGAGTTGGGGCTCAGACTCGCCGAGTAGGGACGCGGAATTGATCACTGGTGCACGCTTGGACTCGGTGAGTCCAGGGTATGGACTCGGCGAGTCTGCGGTGTGTAATGAAACCCTAAATCTCCGGGTTTGAGGCCTATTTAAAGGGCCTTATGGCCGTCATTTGTGCTCATCTAACCCCCAGAGAGTGTCCCTAGAGTTCTTGAGCGTTTTGTGAAGCGAAGAGAGCCAATCTTGATCTTGGGTGTGTTGTTTAGCAAAAAGAAGGAGGCCCTAGCCAATAGGAAGCAAAGGAGGTTGCTATTTCGTGGATTTGGAGCTTGGATCATCACTTTAGAGGTATTATTTTCGGACCATTCTCTGTTTGGTGAAGCTTGATGCAATTTAGGGCTTAATGTGGTCATTTATGGGGTGATTTGGTGCCCCTTTGGTTCCCTCTTTGAGTTGAGACCATGGATCTGGATCCATAGAGGTCTAGAGGGCCTCACTCATCAAGCTTTATGGGTGGAAATGGAGCCCTTGACCTTGTGTTGAAGTATTTGATTCAAAAACATCATTTGTGATCATGTAGAGGTTATTTATGCATCAAGATTGTGACTTTACGTGCTAAATAAGCATGGAGGGACTGGATCTATGGATTAATGGACTGGATCTGACCTTTAGAGCAAGATTGAGTCAGTGCATGGCACGGACTCGCCGAGTCCGAAGAACAGACTCGGCGAGTAGCATGAATGTTGCCCGACCACTCAGCGAGTGGCCTCACCGAGTTAGGAAAGGCGAACTCAGTGAGTCAAGGGGGAGACAGGAAGGACAGGTGGACCGAGTCAAACTGGACTCGCCGAGTTGTTCTTGAAACTCGGCGAGTTGAGTCGTGGTGGCCCCACCACTCGTGCCAGGTGGAGCTCGTCGAGTTGGGGGAAATGCTCGACGTATCGAGGGAGGGTTCCAGGGAAATTGGTGCATGCGCTCAGACTCGTCGAGTCGCCATAGTGCACTCGCCGAGTCCGGTCAAAGTTGACCGTTGACCGTTGACCAGCGTTGACCAAGAGTGACTTGTTATAGTGTGGTCAACCCTAGTTGGGAAAGTGTTAATTAGAGATGTATTGTGCTATAGGGGGACTACAGCTCGGCGGATCGAGTGTTAGCGATTTCAGGGTTACGATTTACCGAAACACACGAGGTGAGTCTTCTCACTATACCTTACCTTGAGTAGGTAACCAGAGCTATGTGATAGAGTATTTGTATGCTATGTATGTTATGTGTTGTACTGCATGATTTCTATGTGATTTATGTGGTGCATGTTTATCAGAGTTAGAACCTGAGGGTTCACAGAGTTTGGGTGCACGGACCCACAGAGTTATAGCCTAGAGTGGCAAATATGTGTTATATGTGGTATTTTGGGGAACTCACTAAGCCTTGTGCTTACAGTGTTGATGTTATTTGTTTCAGGTACTAGTGACGACCACGGGAAGGTGCCGGCTTGATCCGTACACACACGTTTGGAGTTTGACATGTCGATCTTGGGATTTTGTACTGTTTTGTTGAACAATTAAATGGTTGTTTTTATGAATATTAATGGAATTATGTTTTATAAAAAAATGAAAAATTGGTTTTAAATTTTCGGCGTTACAAATTGGTATCAGAGCCTTGGTTTGAGGGATTCGGGTACACCTTCGGGGGTATTTGAACTCAAACTGAGGAATTAAAGAGATATTTTCAAAATAAAAACCAAAATTTTCTAAGAGTAAAGGGTTTTCCAGGAAGAAACGTGTGTACGATCAGTCAGCGCCCGAACGGTGAATTCCCAAAATATCTTTTGTTATGTAATAATTATTACTGTGATGTGTTTGCATGCTAGAGTAGGCTAGGTATTGCTGATAGGACTAGAGTGGCCTGTTTTGTGATGCCTTAGCTTAGGGAATGGTGAGCTGCTATGAGACGCTGAGAATAATTAGGAAGCAGCTAGGGCTTTGTGTGAGATCTGTTTCAGAGTGATTTAAGTATAATAAGAGTACTTAGGGACTGGGATCCGAAGAGGACGATTTGGGGTGTGTACTGAGACGGTGCGGACAGTAGTATTGGGCCCGTACTACTAAAAGCACCGGTGCGGTACACAGTCCAAATAAGAATCGGGGGATGTCAAGAATCAAGGAGGGGTGGTTTGTTGAATGTAAGAGTGTTCGAGTGAATTCTAATCATCGCATGTTGGATTTCAGAGGTTGATCATGGTGAGGACACGTCATATGTCGGAGGATGCCGGAACTAGTGATGAGGAGATTCGACAGATCATTCATGAGGAGGTGGCTGCGGTCATCAGAGCTGAGATACCAGAGATGTTCGGGTCTATTAAGACCGCTTTGATTGAGACGTTTGATGAGCGCTATGCCGCTCTTTCTGAGGCTGCGGTTGCAGCGGCTACCGCAGCGATTGCTGCGGCGAGACCCCAGGGGGGTAATGCGATATTATTTAGGGAGTTCAGCAACACCAAGCCACCAGAGTTTGATGGTACGCAGGATCCGGTGGCAGCTATGAGGTGGATATCTGATATGGAGGGATGCTTCTTCACTTGCTCGTCCCCTGAGCATTTGAAGGTTCGGTTCGCGCTGAACCAGCTTCGCTTGGGAGCGAAGGACTGGTGGAAGTTTGTGACTGCGCATTTCACACCGACTGAGCTCTCGGCAGTGACCTGGGAGAGGTTCACTACCATGTTCCGAGATGAGTACGTTCCTCAGGTGGAGAGGGAACGTCTGGCGCAGGAATTTCTGACCCTCAAGCAGGGTACCGAGTCAGTTACAGCGATTACGAGGATGTTTCATGAGAGGGCAATGTTCTGCCCTGAGCACGTGTCCACCGAGCAGGCACGTATGAGCCGTTACCTGAGCATTCTGAGGCGGGATATTCGGGAGTTCGCTGCGAACTCCTCGTACCGGACATTTTCCGAGCTTCAGGCAAATGCTCGGAAGAGGGAGATTGAGCTTGAGACTCAGGCCAGGGAGGAAGCGGAGTCTCTGGGGAGGGATCGGCGGCCGACACAGTCCCAGCCGGCAGCCAAGCGGGCCAAGCCCGCTGATCCCAGACCCGGGAGCCAGAAGGGCCGCACTTGTGGGAAGTGCGGCAAGGGTCACGATGGCGTCTGTCGGGCAGGTTCTTGCTACAAATGTGGCAAGGAGGGGCATATGGCTAAGGACTGCCCCAAGGGATTTGCAGTGTGCTTCCACTGCAACCAGACTGGACACCGGAAGGCGGAGTGTCCGCTGCTGCGCGGGGCATCTCAGGGGTCTGCTCCCGCCGCCATCAGAGCTGCTGCTACAGAGAGTCGGCCCGTGAAGGCCAAGGCACCGAGGGCTCGGGGAAGAGCCTTCCAGCTGACTGCGGAAGAGGTCCGCGCTGCACCCGACGTTGTGGCTGGTATGTTTCCTTTTCATTATTTATTTATGGTGTTGAGATATTATGCTTATATTATGCTATGCATAGGTACCTTCCTTGTGAATTCTGTACCTGCTTTAGTGTTATTTGACTCGGGTGCGAGTCGATCTTTTGTGTCTTTGGCATTTAGTCAGCGTATCAGTGTTAGTCGTGGGGCATTGAGTCGGCCCCTGTGGGTTTCCATAGCCGCCGATAGAGTGATTTGTGCTACAGAGGTCTTCCGGGGATGTGTATTGGAGATCTTCGGGGTTGAGTTTCCGATCGACCTGATTCCTATTGCGATGGGTGATGTCTGTGTTATAGTGGGCATGGACTGGTTGAGCCGATTCGGTGCGGTTATCGATTGCGAGCGTCAGCTGGTGACTATACGAGATCCTAGTAGGGGAGTTCTTTCAGTATACGGAGAGGGTACACGTTCTGGATCAGCCTTTTGTTCGGCTGCTAGGGCGAGGCAGTGTTTACAGCAGGGCTGTAAGGGTTATGTAGCGTATGTGATGAATACGCGAGTGATCTCTGAGAGACCGGGCCCTGTGGATGAAGTTCCGGTAGTGCTGGAGTTTCCAGATGTATTTCCCGAAGAGTTACCAGGTGTGCCTCCCGTGAGGCAAGTGGAGTTTGGCATCGATTTGGTTCCTGGAGCCGCGCCTATTGCTAAGGTGCCGTATCGCCTTGCGCCTCCAGAGATGCAGGAGTTATCCTCGCAACTTCAGGAGTTGCTGGGGAAGGGGTTTATTCGGCCGAGTAGCTCGCCGTGGGGAGCACCCATCCTGTTTGTGAAGAAGAAGGATGGCTCGCATCGCATGTGTATTGATTATCAGGAATTGAATAAGCTGACGGTCAAGAACCGTTACCCGCTGCCGAGGATCGACGATTTATTCGATCAGCTACAGGGAGCGTCTTGGTTCTCCAAGATTGATTTGAGGTCGGGCTATCATCAGGTGAGAGTGCGGGACGAGGACGTCCAGAAGATAGCATTCAGGACTCGTTATGGGCATTATGAGTTTGTGGTGATGCCTTTTGGGCTCACCAATGCCCCGGCTGTGTTCATGGACCTCATGAACAGGGTATGTCGGCCGATGTTGGATCGGTCGGTGATTGTTTTTATTGATGACATTCTGGTATATTCGAGATCCAGAGAGCAGCACGAGGAGCATTTGAGGGAGGTGCTTGGGGTTTTGAGAGCGGAGAAACTTTACGCAAAGTTTTCCAAGTGTGATTTCTGGTTGCGGGAGGTCCAGTTCCTGGGACATCTCGTTAACCAGAAAGGGATATTGGTCGATCCGGCCAAGGTTGACGCAGTAATGAGGTGGGAGGTGCCGAGATCACCTTTTGAGATCCGAAGTTTCCTTGGGTTGGCAGGGTATTATCGGAGGTTTATTAAGGATTTCTCCAAGATTGCAGTTCCACTCACCAGATTGACCCGGAAGGGTGTGACATTTGCATGGGGTCCCGAGCAGCAGACCTCCTTTGAGACGCTTCGCCAGAGGTTGTGTGAAGCTCCAGTATTAGCCCTTCCGGAAGGTATGGAAGGTTTTGTGGTATTCTGTGATGCATCGATCCTAGGATTGGGAGCGGTATTGATGCAGAAGGGTCATGTGATAGCTTATGCATCGAGGCAGTTGAAGCCTCACGAGACGAGGTACCCCATACATGATTTGGAGTTGGGGGCAGTAGTGTTCGCCCTCAAGATTTGGCAGCACTACTTGTATGGGGTTCGTTGTACGATTTACACGGACCACAAGAGTTTGAAGTACTTGATGGATCAACCTAACCTAAATATGCGGCAGAGGAGATGGTTAGACGTGGTCAAGGATTATGATTGCGAGATCTTGTACCACCCGGGCAAGGCTAATGTGGTAGCCGACGCATTGAGTCGCAGGGCGGAGAGTACTCCCCTGCGAGATGTATGTTTGAGATTGATCGTGATAGCTCCAGTTCTGGACGCCATTCGTGGGGCTCAAGCTGAGGCCGTGCGTCCGGAGATGCAGAAGAGAGAGCGGGTTGTTGGGATGGTTTCTGAGTTTATATCGGATAGTCGAGACCTTATGACTTATCAGGGCAGGATCTGGGTACCGTTTGTGGGCGGTACCCGTGCTACATTGATGGAGGAGGCTCATAGATCAAAATTTTCGATCCACCCCGGGGCCACGAAGATGTATTTGGACCTAAGGAAGGAGTATTGGTGGCCCTGTATGAAGAGGGATGTAGCATGGTTTGTTGAGAGGTGTTTGACTTGTCGAAGGGTAAAGGCCGAACACCAGAGACCGCATGGCAAGTTGCAGCCATTGGAGGTTCCCGAGTGGAAGTGGGAACAGATCACTATGGACTTTATCACCAAATTGCCGAGGACTGCCAGAGGAGTTGATGCAATTTGGGTGATCGTGGATAGGTTGACAAAGAGCGCTCACTTTCTTGCCATCAGTGAGAGTTCTTCAGCGGAGAAGTCGGCGGAGATTTACGTGAGGGAGGTTGTATCTCGGCATGGGGTGCCGATCTCGATTGTTTCAGACCGCGATGTGCGTTTCACTTCCCGTTTTTGGAAGAAATTTCATGAGGAGTTGGGTACTAAGCTGCATTTTAGTACCGCATACCACCCCCAGACCGACGGTCAGAGTGAGCGGACGATACAGACACTCGAGGACATGCTTCGAGCTTGTGTACTGGACTTTGGGGGTAGTTGGGAAACGTATTTGCCTTTGGCGGAGTTTTCCTACAATAACAGCTATCATTCGAGCATTGGTATGCCGCCCTTTGAGCTGTTGTATGGTAGGAGGTGTCGGACTCCCATATGTTGGGGAGAGGTTGGGCAAAGGGTAATGGGCAGTACAGAGATCGTGAATCAGACGACAGAGCAGATACAGCTGGTCAGGCAGAGGTTACTGACCGCTCAGAGCCGACAGAAGAGTTACGCGGATAGACGCCGGTCCGAACTGGAATTTCAGGTCGGCGACTTTGTTCTCCTGAAGGTCTCTCCTTGGAAAGGAGTGATCCGGTTCAGGAGGAGGGGCAAATTGGGGCCCCGGTTTATAGGTCCGTTTCGTGTGATTGCCAGGGTAGGCCGGGTAGCCTATCGGCTGGAGTTACCAGCCGAGTTGGGGCAGATTCACAACACTTTTCATGTATCGCAGTTGAGGAAATGTATAGCCGATGAGTCGGTAGTGGTTCCACTAGAGGATATTCAGGTAGATGCGAGCCTGAACTATGCGGAGAGACCAGTGGCTATTAGGGATCGGAGGGTCAAGATTTTGAGAAACAAGGAGGTACCTCTGGTATTGGTTCAGTGGCAACATCGGAAGGGATCAGAGATGACCTGGGAACCGGAGGGTATGATGCGGGAGCAGCATCCGGAGCTGTTTTAGAGCGAGACTTCGAGGGCGAAGTCCAGTTCTAGTGGGGGAGAGTTGTAACATCTGGATTTTACCAGGTATCTTGTAAGTTTAAATTTTGTTATATTGTGAGAAGGACTCGGCGAGTTGGGGCTCAGACTCGCCGAGTAGGGACGCAGAATTGATCACTGGTGCGCGCTTGGACTCGGCGAGTCCAGGGTATGGACTCGGCGAGTCTGCGCTGTGTAATGAAACCCTAAATCTCCGGGTTTGAGGCCTATTTAAAGGGCCTTATGGCCGTCATTTGTGCTCATCCAACCCCCAGAGAGTGTCCCTAGAGTTCTTGAGCGTTTTGTGAAGGGAAGAGAGCCAATCTTGATCTTGGGTGTGTTGTTTAGCAAGAAGAAGGAGGCCCTAGGCAAAAGCAAGCAAAGGAGGTTGCTATTTCGTGGATTTGGAGCTTGGATCATCACTCTAGAGGTATTATTTTCGGACCATTCTCTGTTTGGTGAAGCTTGATGCAATTTAGGGCTTAATGTGGTCATTTATGGGGTGATTTGGTGCCCCTTTGGTTCCCTCTTTGAGTTGAGACCATGGATCTGGATCCATAGAGGTCCAGAGGGCCTCACTCATCAAGCTTTATGGGTGGAAATGGAGCCCTTGACCTTGTGTTGAAGTATTTGAGTCAAAAACATCATTTGTGATCATGTAGAGGTTATTTATGCATCAAGATTGTGACTTTACGTGCTAAATAAGCATGGAGGGACTGGATCTATGGATTAATGGACTGGATCTGACCTTTAGAGCAAGATTGAGTCAGTGCATGGCACGGACTCGCCGAGTCCGAAGAACAGACTCGGCGAGTAGCATGAATGTTGCCCGACCACTCAGCGAGTGGCCTCGCCGAGTTGGGAAAGGTGAACTCAGTGAGTCAAGGGGGAGACAGGAAGGACAGGTGGACCGAGTCAAACTGGACTCGCCGAGTTGTTCTTGAAACTCGGCGAGTTGAGTCGTGGTGGCCCCACCACTCGTGCCAGGTGGAGCTCGTCGAGTTAGGGGAAATGCTCGACGTATCGAGGGAGGGTTCCAGGGAAATTGGTGCATGCGCTCAGACTCGCCGAGTCGCCATAGTGCACTCGCCGAGTCCGGTCAAAGTTGACCGTTGACCGTTGACCAGCGTTGACCAAGAGTGACTTGTTATAGTGTGGTCAACCCTAGTTGGGAAAGTGTTAATTAGAGATGTATTGTGCTATAGGGGGACTACAGCTCGGCGGATCGAGTGTTAGCGATTTCAGGGTTACGATTTACCGAAACACACGAGGTGAGTCTTCTCACTATACCTTACCTTGAGTAGGTAACCAGAACTATGTGATAGAGTATTTGTATGCTATGTATGTTATGTGTTGTACTGCATGATTTCTATGTGATTTATGTGGTGCATGTTTATCAGAGTTAGAACCTGAGGGTTCACAGAGTTTGGGTGCACGGACCCACAGAGTTATAGCCTAGAGTGGCAAATATGTGCTATATGTGGTATTTTGGGGAACTCACTAAGCCTTGTGCTTACAGTGTTGATGTTATTTGTTTCAGGTACTAGTGACGACCACAGGAAGGCGCCGGCTTGATCCGTACACACACGTTTGGAGTTTGACATGTCGATCTTGGGATTTTGTACTGTTTTGTTGAACAATTAAATGGTTGTTTTTATGAATATTAATGGAATTATGTTTTATAAAAAAATGAAAAATTGGTTTTAAATTTTCGGCATTACATATAAAATTCCAATCACAATTGTTTTCAAAATTTGTAACATCAAACAAATTATTCATAAAATCATAGTGTCCCTATAGAAAACGCCAGAGAGTGCACGCCCCGCTATCACTCCGAACCCTTTCCCTTAGATCCGAAAGTACCTGAAACAACCAACAAACTGTAAGCTAATGCTTAGTGAGTTCCCAGAGCATACCCCACAAAATCCACATAATCATATAATCTATATTAAACTCATAAGTCATGCACATAAACATATAAGGATGTCGTGGGCTCCTCCCAAGGTCTTACTCCAGGATGTCGTGGGCTCCCACCAAGGTCTTACACCTATATGCGATGAGCTCCCCCATGGTCTTTACCTGAAATGCCATGGGCTCCCCCACATGGTCTGACATCCAAGTGTCATGTGCTCCTCCCATGGTCTATACCTGGAAAACCATGGGCTCCCCCACATGATCTGATATCCAAGTACCATGGGCTCCCCCATGGTCTTTCATACAAATACAACATAAACAACTAGCATATTATATAACATATAACCAAGTAGTATCCTAGACAACCCTCTAAGTTCTCACATAAACTCATCAAGTTAGAATAGTGTCTAGAAGATCGGGGAAACCCCAAGCCAAGTCGTTGAGTTCTTTACTCTGCCAACCCACTTAATGCCTCAAGTCCTTTTTTATCGAATCCAAAGGTTCCAAACTTCATATCCCTAACCATAGAGACGTCTAGGAGGGTAAAGTTTCGAACTTTACCCCCATGAGATCATCTAATAAGCTTTAGACCCAAACCCGAGCTCCTTTAAAGAGGGTCTTGACACATTTCGCCTTTAACTCTTTGCTTCAACATTTTATATTGTAGATTCGAGGTCCTAAGGTGGTTTAATCACGTAAAGTTTCTAAATTTACGTCCATACATGGCTTTAAGGTGCTAAAATTATCTAACAATGATTATTAATGGATTTAGGACATGAGGGAGGACCATGACTTAATAAAAATGGCAACTTTACGTCAAACGAGGCCATGAGATGTCCATATCTAAAGTCATAGCTTCAAGTCTAGCTCAAATCCAAGAATGACCCAAGAATAAGCTAAATGACACAAAACCCTCTAATGGAGAGATCTAGAAAATGAGTGATCAAGGTATCAACTTTATACCTCAGTATAACTACCTCAATAGTGAAGACACTGGATCTACAACCTATTCCTTCGACTATGGACCTCCTCCTTGAAGCCTCTTTAAACAAACACCAAGAATGTACTCTTTAAGCTCAGTATGACACTCACAATGAAAAGAAAAGCACGAACTAGAGTTTCTATGGACAAAGGGGATGGTAAGGGAGGCTAATAAAGGGGTTTAAGGCCTTTAAATAGGGTACAACCCCTAAAACTTAGGGTTTTCCTTTCCGCTGTCTACATGTTGAGTTATGACTCCTTAACTCGTCAAGTAGAGTCCTTAACCTGCGTCTAAATAAATCTCTACATGAGAAGCTGGAGCTCCCCAACTCGTCGAGTTCTACTCCAAAACCATAAAATATTGAGAAATAAATAATATCTGGACTAAGCGTTATAAATATCCCCCACTTGAACTAGACTTTGTCCTCGAAGTCTTTGGACACAAACAAATCCAGGTAATGCTCTTCCATCTTCTCCTCCGACTCCCATAACCACTCCGAGCCCTTTCGGTGCTACTATTGCGACTTCACTAGCTTCACTTCTTTGATACGGAGAACCTTATTTTTCCTATCCAAGACCGCAAAAGGCCTATCAATGTAGTTCAGAAACTCATCCACCTAAATATCATCCAAAGAAATAACCACAACCTCGTTTGTGACATACTTCCGCAACTATGACACATGGAAGGTGTTATGAATCTGGATAAGTTCGTCTGGCAGATCTAAACGGTAAGCTAACTTGCCCACCCAGGCTAAAATCCTGAACGGTCCAATATACCGGGCCCCTAACTTGCCCCTCTTCCGAAACCGAATGCCACTCATCCATGGTCACACTTTCAGCAATATGAAGTCTCCCACCTGGAACTCAAGATCCGAGTGATGCCAGTTAGCATAGCTCTTTTGATGGCTCTTCGCGACCCTGATCTTGTCACGCACTTGCTGGATCAACTCGACACTCTTAAGCACCACTTCGGTGCTTCCCATGACTCAGTAACCAACTTCAACTCAACAAACTGGTGTCCTACCCCTTCGACCATACAACATCTCAAATGGGGGTTAGTCGATACTATCATGATAACTATTGTTATATGAAGACTCTGCTAGTAGGAGGTATGTATCCCACCTCCCTCCAAAATCCAATATGCATGCTCGTAGCATATCCTTGAGAGTTTGGATCGTCTGCTCACTTTGGTTGTCTGTGTTAGTGTGGTAAGCAGTGCTGAAGTGTAACTATGTGCCCAGTTGCTTGTGGAACTTTCTCGAAAATTCGGATGTAAAATGGACATCCCTGTCAGAGACCACCAACACTGGAACCCTGTGCCTGACCACCACCTCTCGCACATAAATATCTGCTATATTTCTCAACAGAGATGCTCTCAGAGATCGAAATAAAATGGACACTCTTCATCACCTGTACAGAATGACCTAAAGATAATCCACACCCCTTGTCGTCCTTGGTAACTTTGTGATGAAGTCCATGGTTATCTCTTCCCATTTCCACATGGGAATAGGTAGCGGCTGAACCTTTCCATGATGTCTTTGATTCATAGCCTTGACCTTCCTGCAGGTCAAGCGCCACTCCACAAACTAGGCGATCTCCTGCTTCATGCAGGGCCACCAATAATTCAATCTCAGGTCTCTGTACATCTTCGTAGCCCCCGGATGTATAGAGAACTTGCACTTGTGTGCCTCCTCCAATATCTTCTGTCTCACTCCCCCATGTTGGGATTGGAGCATTCTAACACTCCTATGGTGTACATGCAAACCTAGAAACCTTGGATCTATGTTTGACTAAGATACATGAAAAATGATTTTCCATGGTTCATAATCCTATCTAGTATACATGGGGATCTTTTATTCTAATAGTTAGTAAGAATTACATACCTCTTTGTAGCTTGGATTCCTTTGAAAACTTGTGAGCCTAGCACCTCACGTGTGATGCCTCAAATGCTTCACACAACACCAAGTACACTTGGAATAAACTCTAAGAGAATAAGAACACTTGGATTTTCAGCTAGCCCTCTTTGATTCACTCTAGTGGCCGAAAATAGTGAAGAATATCTTCTTTATATGGTATGTTACAATTAGGGTTACACCATGTAAACCCTAATTGTCATGAACTTTCATTTCCATTACCCATGGGTTATGTAACCCCCGTGGAGCATCCATGGGGCATCTTGTGGGTTTAGCCCAACTTGATACTCCATGGATCCTTGGCCCACTATATAATTTTTGGATGATTGACACAATCAACCCATATATTTAACTAATCTTCTTTTGATCACATAATTACTTCTAAATTAATTATTGATCAATACTAACTAAATATATTCTTCTTATTATTAATATATTAGAACTTATAACATATTAACAAACCATATGTGTCTTATTTCTCTCATTTAGTCTATCCAAGTGCATGATGCCATGCAACCCAAATGGATCATGCCGGGTTGGGTCAAGTACATACCAAATATAGTTATGGACTAAGACACTATATCCAACAATCTCCCACTTGGATAAGTCTAATAACTATAGTTGCAAGTATAAATTCAGGAACCGATTAGCAATCGTAGCTCTTTCAAGGTCTCTCAGAACTGAGAAGATGATGGTGTACCATTGTAGATAAGTGATCATATAATCCTCTGTTCTAGATAGCAGCCGGACAAACACATGGAACAATGTATATCTATTGTCTAGTAGTTGTTTCCCGATTTACGATTTTTTTGCCATAGAACTTAATTGAACACATCAATTTAGTTCTGACCAGGCCCGGTACACGGGTCAAAACAAAATCATCGAGGGGCCTAGATATCTCTTCTAATCCAAGAAGGAACATATAAACTTTGACTCATATGTTTGCTCTACTACTTGTTGAATTACACACAAAGGTACGTTTTATAACATCGAGTTACCAATGCATTTTCATACAATCAATGCATAACCAACTCATAGGTAACAAATCATATGTCTTGGTTTGAAGACTTATATGATATTACCGTGGTGCGATCACTCGAGATAAATTCCATGAAGTGATACTAGTGAGCATGGGTTGAATCCAATAATCAGAACTTATGAGCACTCACGAGTGTTTTATCCCCCTTTGTCCAACATCTTGGACCTCTACAAACCAACCCATGATAGTCTTGATTCATATGTACTTCCAACATATGATTGACTGTGGACAATTTGAATAATATGATATATACCATAACATAATTATTCTGGAAGCCAAAACATGCAAAAAAGAAATACTAGTAAATGATTGACAATAGATAGCAACACTCTACTCATAAATAACAACTTTTATTTATCATCAAATGTCAATTACATTTTACATATTTCAAAATTATCGAACTTCTAAAAACTAATATCATCTCTCAGCTCTATGCTCCTAGCATGCTGAAGATGCTTAACCCTAGACAGTCCCTTCGTGAGGGGATCTGGCGGGTTCTCATCTGATGATACCCTCTTTGCCACGAGGATTTCTTCTTCTATTTGACGTCTGATGGAATGATATTTTCTATCGATGTACCTGGATCTCCCGTGATCCCTTGGTTCCTTTGATAAGGCAACTGCATTTTTACTATCATAGAAAATTTCCATGGGCTCCTTAATAGCTAGTACAACTCCAAGGTCTCCGATGAAGTTCCTTAGCCATATAGCCTCCTTGGCTGCTTCACTTGCTGCTATATACTCTGATTCACATGTGGAATCAACCACTGTATCTTGCTTGGAACTTTTCCATGTAATTGCCCCTCCATTTAGGGTAAAGACGCAGCCCGATTGAGACCATAAATTATCCCTATCAGTTTGAAAGCTAGCATCACTATACCATGCTACTTTCAAGTCATCACTCCTACCAAGGGTAAGGACCCAGTCCTTAGTCCTTCGCAGGTACTTGAGAATATTCTTTACTGCAGTCCAGTGAACCTTGCCAGGATTACTCTGATATCTGCTAACCATGCTTAAAGCAAAAGCAACATCAGGACGAGTACAAGTCATAGCATTCATGATCGAGCCTACAGCGGAAGCATATGGAACTTGACTCATCTCAATTATCTATTCATCTATACTCGGGCTCTGAGTTTTACTTAGTCTGGCATTACACTGAATAGGTAAATCTCCTTTCTTGGAATTTTCCATACTAAACCTCTTCAACACTTTATCCAAGTAGGTACTCTGACTAAGTCCAATTAGTCTTTTACTCTTGTTTCTCAAAATCTTTATTCCGAGGATATAGGTAGCTTCTCCTAGGTCTTTCATAGCGAAACACTTCCCAATCCAGGATTTCACTTCCTGCAAAGTTGGGATGTCATTTCCTATGAGCAGTATGTCATCCACATACAGTACCAAAAAGCTAACTATACTCCCACTAGCCTTGACATATATACAAGATTCATCTTCACATCTCGAAAAGCCAAACTCTTTGACTTTCTCATCGAAGCAAAGATTCCATCTGCGAGGTGCTTGTTTCAATCCATATATGGATTTTTCAAGCTTACACACCCTATTAGGGTATTCTGTACCTACAAAACGCTTTGGCTGAACCATGAAAACATCCTCAACCAACTTTCCATTAAGGAAAGAGGTTTTGACATCCATTTGCCATATTTCATAGTCATGAAATGAAGCAATGGCTAACAGAATCCTAATAGACTTAATCTTGGCCACTGGTGCAAAGGTCTCATCATAATCAACTCCCGGAGTTTGTGAATAACCCTTTGCAACCAGTCGTGCCTTATAAGTGTGTACATTACCATCCATGTTGGTCTTCTTCTTGAAGATCCATTTGCACCCTACAATCTTACGACCTGGTACATCTTCAACCAAATTCCAAACTTTATTGTCATACATGGATTGTGTCTCGCTATCCATAGTATCTTTCCATTTAGCAGACTCAGGGCCTGCCATGGCTTCCGTGTTGCTATTAGGCTCTTCCAGATTTATCATTGTATTATCACTAATAAGGGTATCACCTTCTGCAGTAATATGGAAACAATAATAATGCTTAGGTGCATGCCTAACTCTGTTGGAATGCCTCAGAGGTACGGACTCTTCAGTCGGCTCAACAAGAGTTTCCTCCTCAGGTTGAGGGCTAGGGTTTGAGGTTCGTTCACCGCTTAAGTCTTGAATTTCTTCAAGTTCAACTTGCCTCGTACTGTCTCCTTGGCTTATGAGTTCTCTCTCTCTCTCTCTCAAGACTCCTCTTCTTGCTACGAAGACCACATTGTCACTGGGTTTGTAGAAGATATAACCAAATGATTTATGTGGGTAGCTGATGAAAATACACCTCTTACTTTGAGGTTCGAGCTTGTCGTGAGTCTCGCGTCTCATGAAAGCCTTGCAACCCCAAATCTTTATGTGGTCTAGATTTGAAACTTTTCCAGTCCACATCTCATGAGGTGTTTTGATAACCTTCTTTGTAGGGACTAGGTTAACGATATGGGCGGCAGTCTCTAAGGCATACCCCCAAAATGAGATTGGTAGCGAAACTTGACTCATCATGGAACGGACCATGTCCAAGAAGGTTTGATTGCGCCTCTCAGTTACACCATTCCACTGTGGTGTTCTGGGAGGTGTCAATTAGGAGACTATCCCACATTCCTTAAGATAGTCAAGGAACTCGATACTAAGTTACTCACCACCTCGATCGGATCGAAGCATCTTAATTTTCCTACCCAACTAATTCTCCACTTCTCTCTTAAACTCTTCGAATTTATCAAAGGTTTCTGACTTATGTTTGATTAAGTAGACATATCCATATCTACTAAAATCATCAATAAAAGTCACATAAAAGCGATTAGCATCTCTAGTGGCGTTTCTAAAGGGTCCACACAAATCTATGTGTATGAGATCCACCAAACCTTCACCCTTAGCACAAGTGCCAGTAAAAGGTGACTTTGTCATTTTTCCAAGTAGACAAGATTCACAACTATCATCTGACTTTAGATCGAATGATTCCAAGACTCCATCATTTTGGAGTTGGCCTATGCGTTTCTTACTTACATGTCCAAGACGATAATGCCATAAAGATGATTTATTTAAGCTAGTGGAAGAATCGATCCACAATACATTATTTCTTAAGTTATCAACAACATATACAGTTTCATTAACTCCATCACAAGGTAATGCTTTATAATAAAGAACACTATTATAGAAAGCATCAATACCACCATTTTTATTATCAAAATAAAAGGTGAAAGCTTGTTTATACAATGCATGAAAGGAAATAACATTTGTTGCCATTTCTGGCGAATAACAACATTTATTCAAGTCTAATGTAAACCCACTATCTTGTAGCAAAGAATAAACTCCAATCTTGGTGACAGGTGAAACTTTACTATTCGCCGTGATTAGGTTTATCTTTCCATGCTCCAAATCCTCACTTCTTAGTCCCTGCAGATCATATCATATGTGAATTCCACAACCTGTATCAAGGACCTAAAACTTATAGTGAGGTGAGTTATTAGACAATATAGTGTATATACCTGCATGGTTGGGTTTTATTTTCCCATCCTTAAGATCTTGCTGGTATTTAGGGCAGTTTCGCTTCCAGTGCGACTTTTCATGGCAATAGAAACATTCAGCCTCATTAGGGTTAGCAGAAGGAGTGACAAAACCTTTCTTGGTTTAGCTTGAATAGTAGCCTTCAAGGGTCTTATCCTTGGTACCCTTAGAAGGGTTCTTTCTCTTCTTACCTTTGCCATGCCCGATTGCCAAGACATTGGCCGTAGTAGGAGTAGGAGGAGTAGTAACACCCAACTTACCCTTAAGACTACTTTCTGCAGTCTTTTAGAGTCCTTGAAGTTTACTAAGTGTAGCTTCTTCCTTATTCATGTGGTATGTCATATTAAATTGATCATAACATGAAGGTAAGGAGTGCAAAATGATATTTATTGCTAACAGATGAGAATTGTTATCGAGAATTTAGAAAAGAAAAGATAGATTTGAACGATTAAAGATGAAGAACACAAAGAGTAAATATTAATCAGATCTCATATTGATTAAGACTGATTACACAATAAGCAGAAGAGAGTTCTAGCATTCGTGTTCTCTACTTCTAGCCTAAGTCCCTATTTATAGGGAACAAACAAAAAAATATACTAAGTCTATACATTTTCACTTCGCACAGAAATGACTTAGTAAAATAACATAAAATGCGAAACTACACAAAACACTCTATTCGACTTTTTACAATATACATCAACATTCTCCCCCTTTGTAAACAGTCGATGCAATTCAACTCAAAACCTTTTGAATTGCGGAGTGAATTATCCTTCGCACTTCTCCATACCAGGAGATCACCTTCTTCAGATCTTTCTTGTCTCCTTCGTTATTCTTCTTGCAATTATTCATACGTACAATGAAGTGCGTATATTGCGAAGAATTATATCTTTCAATCTCTGAGACTTTGAACAAAAACTTCTTTGGATTTCCTTTTGTATCCCTTCCAGAAAACACCACGCCAAATGGTTTCAGGCATATTTCACCAACAACATACTTTGACAAAGCATATTGAGTCAAAGTCTCCTCGCATGGAACTTTCACTTCCCTTCCCAGCACATTTTCTAATTCTTCATCTGTGAGAGTTAAACAATCGAAATAGTTATCAATGAATGTCTTCACATGTGCGAAGACAACCTTGAATACATCTGTATCAGAGCCTTTCAGATTGTTTTCTTCCATATGCTTAAGGATCAGGGCTACTTGAATTAAATCATTGCAGTTCATCAATGGAAAGTCAGCAACTGTGAAGTCATATTGTTTGTTGTATGCTCTGATAACAAAATATCGAAAGTTTTGAAGCATTTCTTCAAACAAAATATCCTTCTTTATTGTCACCACCTTTTTGATTTTCATCAAAGATCAAACTTCATCTGGATTCTTCCCCAAGACTGCATGAAATCTGATTTCCATTTGAGTATAATCATTCGGATTATCAAATTTCTCACTGATCTTGTATTGAGCATTGATGAACAACATTTCATTTATCGGGAAATCCAATTGACAATGATCTGAGTTCGCAATATCATAACTTCTTTTTGCCTTCTTCTCGAACTCATACATCTCCCTACACACAACTTTCGACTTTATTGTTTCATAAGAGTAAAGTTTTGCAGGATCTCCTTTGTTCATGGAGGGAGGATCACTTGCCCTTTGTCTCATTATACTTTCAACTTGTCTCATCCTCTCCATTTCAGCCTCTGCCTTAGCTCTCAACTCCTCCTTTGATTTTTCATATAATATTCCTTTTCCTCTTCCTACAACATCTTTCTGAGGTTTTGAGCTTGAACCTCCTTCGTTTCCTCCAATAACAATACCTTTGGTAATTGTTTTTGTGGTAATTGTAGTTGCAGAAATTGGTTTCATAGGAATTGGAAGAGTAGCTATAAGTTGAGTTGATATCACTTTTCCAACTATTTTCGCATCCTCTTCTTTACATCGACTTTCCTCTCCCCCTTGTACCCCTGTGGAAACAGGCGGAGCACTCTTCGGTAGTAAAGAAGTGAAATTTGTAAGTGGGGCAAGAGCTTTGTGAATAGCTTGTTCTAAAGTATTAATCTTTAGAGACAAGAATTCAGGAGTAAGGATTTGAGTGGATGAAGAATGCGAAACTGTTGTTTTAAGCTCAGTGACTAACTGTATTAGCTGATCAATCTTCTTCATTGTTTCGGCTTTATGATCTTCAAGAACAAGAATATCATTGAGTTTTTGAAGATGAGAAGAAATGTCCACAATTTGCTTTTGAACTTCTGCTTGTTTCATATGGACATCCTGAAGATCCTTCGCAATGCCAGACTTCAACTCCTGAATTTTGAAGTTGACATCCTTACGAACTTTCTAGACATCTTGTACAAAAAGAATATGACGTTCTTTTGTAGCAGCTCTAAGATCTTGAACAACAGAAGTAAAATTATTCCCTTGTGATGTAATTCTGAGCTCATTATTTTTATCTGATTGAGAAATCTTTTCCATGATCATTTTCTCAGCTCCATTGATCATAATATCAACCTCCATGGCAGATATTGAAGACATTCTACCAGAATCAGCTTGTGTTTGAATAATGGTCTTTAACTTCTGATTCAGAATTTTAAACTGTTTTCCTGTCATCAGCATATGATCAGGAATATCTTCTTCATCTGAATCAAAAGGAATATCATCAAGTATCCCACCAAAGGCACCTCCTTCGACTTCAGTACCAGACAATTGTTGCGAAGGTTGAGGATTTTCGGGTGATTGAGATGGAAAAAGTGTTGTGAATGGGTTTTGAAGGGCATGATCAAATATGGATGAAGTGGTGGATAAAGTTGTAACTGGTAATGAAATGGGTAAAAATGTTTGGATTGATGGTGCAACACTCAGGATAGGTGCCCCCGTATCAGATACGTTGACAACCATATCAGAAATAGGTACCTCCTCAGAAACTGATTTGGTGAGAACTATTTCGAGTGGTTTGGTTTGTGGAATAGTGGTAGAAATTTGCGAAGTGTGAATTGTGGGTAAAGAAACAGTTACCATAGATGTGATGGGTGGAGTTTCCGGAACTATTTTTTCATCAGATGATTCATTGCAAATCACCATCTTCCTTCTTTTGACCATTGTACGTTGCATATTCTTCGCAACATCTTCAGCTCGCTGTCTTTTCTTACCTGGAGATACTGGCGCAGGAATATTGCGAATAGTAACACCTCTACTACTCACTTCAGCTTTGCGAATTTGCTTCAGTACCCCAGACTTAGAAGGTAAGAGTTCCTTCTTTGATTTTGATGAAGTCTCTCCGGTTGGAATTGCTACATCTGGTACTGTTGGTGAGGATGAACCCTTCGCACTTTTCTTGCTAACCTTCTTTGTCTTAGATGGAGTAGCGACATCTGGGGAGACTCCAGTCTAATCAGCTGTATTAATAGTTCGCAAATATCTCACCAAAACTTTGTGAGTTGGAGAAACTTTGCGAAGCATCGCATCTGGAATACGAGCCACATGAGAAAATATTGCTTCATCATCTTCTACAGTTTTTGGGAATTGATAGAAGGAAAATTTAGCAACTTCAACATTTGTCATCATTGGAATTTCTTCTTTCTCATACACTTTTTCAAGAATTAAGCTCCAGTATCTTGCACAAGAAATCCCCTTCTCTGAATTTGTACTTTCCAGGCTTTTAACAAATTCCTTCCATAACTGGGTTACATAATCAACATTAATATCATAGTATATGCCCATTACCATAGCATATACTTCCACTCTTCCTCTGTCCAATCCGACTGATCTTCCTGTAAGACACCTTAGAAAAATACCAAATAGGAAATTCCATATACATGGCAACCTAGACTTTCGGAAATCACTTATTTTTGTCAACTTCGGTTGATGCCCCATCTCATTGAACATATGAATGATCTGCGAGTTGACAAGTTTGACAAACGGAGGGTTGTTTGGAATCTGCAAAATTTCCACAAACAAGTTTTTGGACAGTTTAACTCGTTTGTTGTTGGTTAAGTTGAAAGTAATCACATCCGCCGTGTGATTGTATGAAGCCGTTGAAGCTGCACGAGATTACCACACCATTGGGACTGGGAATGAACTGAACATGGCAGTTGATAAAGGTGATCGTTTCAAAGCAATAATAAGCATCTTCAATTCTTCTGGATAAGCAGAAACTTTCGGATCAACTTGGTAATTGGTGCTTTGGATCTTCATCAGGGATTGAGAAAGAACCTCATCAGTGTTGGAAGTAGTGACTGCCATTGTTAGGGTTTGAAAAAGAAAGTTGAAGTTTGGATCAAGGTTTAATCTTGGAAGTTTTATGAGAGTTCTTGTTTGCGTAACCGTACATAGTGTTCTTGAACCCCCTTTTACGGGTTGCTCAAAATTGGTTTGAATTTAAAGCGGGATACATTTAATGTTATCCGACGTGGCACCTTGAAACTCGGATCATGACTGCGAAAGTTAACAACATTCCAAAAAGAAACTATCATATCTCCTCGAAAACCGGACAGAATACCAACGATTTTGAGTATACAGCCTGTCAAGTATCCGTTATAGAATTCGAACCGGTAAAACCCTTCGCATGGAAGCAAGGCTCATTCACTTTTGGGATTTAAAGTGAAGTCATATGCCAGACTTGCGAAATCATCAGTCTGAGTTGGTTTTACTTAGAACCTCAAGGATTTCGTGTGTGCATTGTGCCAACGAAATAAGATAAGAAACAAAGATATTTGTAATGTTGTGATGTCAAAAATTCAATTTGACATGAATGCAGTAAAACCCCAGGCAAAGGTTGCTTCGTTAATCATCAAGAGAGATAATCAACTGCTTGTGTAGTTTCCCGTGAATTACAATCGAATACTTGTTGAGAAGTATCAAAGGGCTTCTTTTAAAAGGCAATTTGGATTGGTTTGAAATTTCATTACATATCAGCCTTAACATAAGGTGAGAAATTGTAAATGAAATTAATTGTTTGACCAGTGTAGTCAGTGACAAGTTGGCTTGTGAAAATATTTATCATGACAAGGATTTGCGAATAAAACTTACACTGAAATCATATTCAAAAGAAAATCTATTCTGGATCTTGTTGGGTAACAAACATTTTGGGTTCTGAATATTTGATCAAGATCACACATGCGAATTGAATATGATTTGAAGTTTCGAAATTTTTGATACTGAAACAAAGGTTTCGTAAAAATATAGAATAAAGTTCCCCGTCAATTCTTTAAGGTTTATGATTTTTGGGTTTCACTTTCATCACGGACTCATGATGTTAGATCATAAACACAGAGTTGTGATTTGTCTAGGTTTTGATTGGTTTGATCAAAAACCTCAAGGACAAATGTCTTCAAAAAAAAATTTTGAATGTAAGAATTGTTTGGGTTAAAAAGATTGGATAAGAATCGAAGTGTACCTCTGTTATAATGGACAAAACAGAAAACTCTTAACTAATTTGAGAAGTGTAAGGTAGCTCGTGCTGAATTATGCGAATATAAGCCTTTTTGGGAAGCAATTTTCATGTGATAATTTCATTAAGGCTTTCTTTTCACACATAGAGTCGTGTTGAGGCTTTTGGTCTACACACAGCAGCATGCTTCTAGGGACATCCTAACTAGTTTTTTAAAAAAAAATTAATACCTTCCCATAGAAACAAAAATGTATGACCTCTTCGCATATTAGCCTTGCATTAAATTCTCAGCACACAGTTGAAAGAAAAATATAATATTTTTGTGATTTTTGAATTTTTCAAAATTAAAGAAAAGAAAAAAAATAAAATCTTTTTGAATTTTTGATTTTTCAAAAGAAAATAAAAAAATAGAATCTTTTTGGATTTTTGATTTTTCAAAAAAATACAAAAAATAAAATCTTTTTGGATTTTTGATTTTTCAAACAAATACAAAAAAAAAAAAAAAATCTTTTTGGATTTTTGATTTTTCAAAAGAAAAGAAAATAATATTCCTAAAACTTACCTTAGTTGTTATGAACTGAGATGCGAAAAGATGTGGATGCGAAGCCATGCGAAGCCTCTGAATGAACAGTAACCTCTGAATAATATTGACTCATATCTGCTGAACAAAACGTTTATTCTTGTGTTGAGGAAATTGAATTCGCATTAATCATCCCCAAACCTGCTAAAATTCTAACAAATGATTTTTCATCAAGAGTTTTTTGTAAAAATATCAGCAAGTTATTCAGTTGTTTTGACAAAATGAATTTCAATATTCCCATCTTCCACATGATCTTTGATAAAATGATATCGAAGAGCAATGTGTTTTGTCTTTGAATGTTGCACTGGATTGTGACAAATGCGAATCGCACTTTGTGAATCACAATACAAAGGAATCTTTTTCTTGTTTATTGCATAATCACGAAGTTGACTCTGTATCCAAATAATTTGCGAAGTGCAAGTAGCCGTAGATATGTATTCTGCATCAGCAGTTGATATAGCCACACAAGTCTGTTTCTTTGATTGCCAGCTCACCAACTTTCCATCCAATAGTTGACATCCACCAGTCGTACTTTTTCTATCCAAGGTACATCCTCCTAGATCAGAATCTGAAAAACCTTGAATGAAAAATCCTATTTTCGCAAGATACCAAAGTCCTAAAGAAACGGTTCTCTTTAGATATCGGAAAATATTTTTCACTGCCGTCAAATGAGGTTCTCTTGGATTAGCTTGATATCTAGCACAACAACAAACCGAAAACATAATATCAGGTCTACTTGCAGTTAGGTACAATAAAGACCCTATCATGCTATGATATAATGTTAAATCAACAACAGGAGCATCCAACGAAGGAGTTAGTCGTGTTCCTACAGCCATAGGGACTTTGAGCTTCGTGCTATTAAGCATTCCAAACTTTTCAAGCAAGTTCTTCGTATATTTTTCTTGATTGATTAAGATTCCTTGCCTGTTCTGTCTTATGTTTAAACCAAGAAAATTATTAATTTTTCCCATCATGCTCATTTCAAACTAACTTTTCATTAAATTTTCAAATTCAAGTGACAATGCTGGATCAGTTGAACCAAAGATAATATCATCAACATAAATTTGAACTAGCATTAGATGACACCCAACTTTCTTGCGAAATAATGTGGGGTCGACTGATCCTTGTTTAAATTTAGATTGTTTCAAGAAATTTGTAAGTGTTGCGTACCAGGCCCTTGTTGCTTGTTTTAACCCATATACAACTTTATCTAAAATATAAACATGATTAGGATGCTCATTGTTTACAAATCCTGGTGGTTGTTCAACATACACTGTTTCTTCGAGTTTTCCATTTAAGAATGCACATTTAACATCCATTTGATAAACATCAAAGTCTTTGTGAGCTGCATATGCTAAAAATATGCGAACTGCTTCAAGTCTTGCAATAGGTGCAAATGTTTCTTCATAATCAATGCCTTCTTGTTGCGAATAACCTTTAACCACTAGTCTTGCTTTATTTCGAATAATATTGCCATCTTTGTCAGTTTTGTTTTTAAAAATCCATTTTAATCCAACAATTGAAACATCAGAAGGTTTAGAAACTAATCTCCAAACCTTGTTTCGTTCAAATTCAGCCAATTCAGATTGCATAGCAACAACCTAATCTGAGTGTTCCATAGCATTCTTTACTATTTTTGGCTCTATTTTCGAAATAAAGACATTAAACATACAAAGTTCTTGGTTAGCATTCAGTACCTCATTTTTTGCACGAATTTGAGCTCTAGTCAACACAGCTTCTTGTAAATTACCAATTACCTGTTCTTTTGGATGATTTCTTGTCCATTTCGCAAGTGGTGGATAATTTGGATCATATTCTAATGGTGCATCTTCATACATATCTTCATTTTTAGATCCTGCAATAGAAAAGTTATCATTAAATTCATGAAAGTCTGTATTTTTATCAAGATTAGTTGTCTCTGTTTCATCATGAGCTCCCTCACATGATCTGCATTTGGATACTCCCCCTCAAAATGATGTTCATGTTGATTTCGCGAATGCTCCCCCTCAACTTGATGTTTTTGTTGATTTTGTTAATGCTCCCCCTCAACTTGATGTTCCGTAATTTCTTTCTCCCCCTCAAAAGTTGGCATACAATCTTCATGGATACTTGTGTGTTCCTCCTCCATATGAACATCTGGTGTGCTTTCACATGTTATCGATGTTGTAGTTATTGTTGAATCATCATTATGTTTTGAAGATTCTGATGTGTGATTATCAGGAGCGTTATTTTCTGCATCACTTGCCCTGTCAGGAATTTCGAAAATTAAGTCATAATCAAAATCATTAATTTCAGAATTATCAATTTGAGTATTTGAATCCACAAGTATTGGTTTATTATCGAATTTACTATCAATTTGTTTAAGATAGTAATCATCAAATGTTAAATTGAAAGTTTCTTCAATTTTTCTTGTTCGTTTATTAAGCACTCTGTATGCAACTAAATTCTTTGAATATCCTAAGAAGATGCTTTCATCAGCTTTTGCTTGAAACTTGGACAAATTATCTTTGAGATTCATAATAAAGCACCTGCAACCAAAAACATGAAAGAATTTTACATTAGGTTTCCGATTATTGATTATTTCATATGGTGTAACATTGAATCTTCGATTAATGTATGATCGATTTTGAGTAAAACATGCTGTGGACACAGCTTCTGCCCAAAGATATTGAGGTAGATTCGCATATGTTAACATGGTTCTGGCAGCTTCGCATAGAGATCGATTTCTTCTTTCAACTACACCATTTTGCTGTGGAGTATATGGTGATGAGAAATTATGCGAAATACCTTTGTTTGTGAGAAAAATGTCAAGAGTTTGATTTTTAAACTCCGAACCATTATCACTTTTAATTTTTCGTACATTTTTCTTCAGACTAATTTCAATCTTTTTGATAAAATCAATCATCGTCTGAGCAACTTCAGATTTTAACCTGAGAAAAAACACCCACGTAAATCTAGAGAAATCATCTACAACAACTAAAATATTCCGCTTTTTATTTATTGTTGCAACAGTTGATGGTCCACATAGATCAATGTGAAGAAGTTCCAATGAATCTACTATTTTTGAATCTATCACAATCGGATGACCTTTTCGATGTTGTTTTCCTTGTTCGCAAGCTGCACACAAAGAATCATTGTCAAATTTTAGTACTGGTAACCCATGAACTAAATCTTCAGTTACAAGTTTATTTATATTTCGAAAATTCAAATGTGACAATCTTCTATGCCAAAGCCAGCTGAGATCATTAGATGCTTTTGATAGTAAACACACAGCTGGTTTTCCCACAACTGGTTTGATGTCCAGTGTAAACATATCACCAAATCTTTTGGATTTGAGAAGTATTTCATTTGTCTTTGCATTTGAGATGATACTTCCTTCTTCATTAAATACAACTTGATTTCCAGTACCCACAACAAGTTGTGATACGCTTATCAAATTATGTTGAAGTCCTTCAACATAGGCAACTCTGTTTACTGTGAAGTTTTCATTTGTGACTTTCCCATACCCTTTCACTTGACACTTGTGATTATTTCCAAATTTGACAACTCCAGCATTTTCCAAGCTTCGGTAATCTCGCAAATTTTCCTTTCGTCCAATCATATGACGAGAGCAACCACTATCAATATACCATTTTGTATCATATTGCTCGTCACATATCACCTGCATTTATTGAAAAAATTTAGAAACCCATGACTTTTTGGGTCCATCATTAGTAGAATTAAACAACTTTTTGGAATTTAAAAACCATGTTTTCACTTTGTTTGTAACAGAATCCATTATATCAACATCATCAGTTCTAGATATTGAAATATAGTCATTCAATAATTTTGGATTCTCATTGATTGTAATCTTATCCTGCACAACATTCGCATTTTTGATAACTGGTTTCCATTTTTGAACTGGAACTTGCGAATTATGAGATGATGTACTAGCAGTTGAAGAATTATTTGTGAACTTATCAAATGCACTTTTAATTTGATCTTCTGAAAACTTTCCACTTTGATATTTCTTTCCTTTCCCTTCAAACCAATAATTGATCATACTTACATCAGATTTTCCTTTGATGTATGAAACTTTGGTTGGTTTTGATATTGAAGGATTTGGAAAATTTGGTTGTTTTGGTGAAAATTTCACTTTGACTGAAGTTGAGTTCTTCAAACTTGATGAAGTATTCGTGAATTTGCCAACATGTTGAAACTTTTGATTATTTGCAAATTTTTGCGAATTCTCAAATTTTCGATTGTTGTCATATTTGCAAATATATGGAACTTTGTCAACAGAGTTTATTTGTGTATGAAAACTTGAATATGTTTGTTTGTTTTTTTTTTTTGAAATTTTGATGATGTTCTTGAAATTTTTTCTTTTTCATCTCTTGATTTTTCATTAGTCACAACTTGCCAGAATATTGCTTTTCTTGCTTGTCTTTTTGAAACATTATTTTCTGTTGAATAATTTCCAACCATCAATTTGAATTCTTGAGAATTTTGTTTCACTTCAACCTTTGAGTTTTCAGCTTTTTCAAAAATTTTGTTTGATTTTTCACCTTTAACCACCCATTTTTGTAATGATTTTTGTTTTTGAAACACATAAGGATTTTGGGTTAAATTGTTTTCTTCTGTGTTTTGATTTGCGAAAAAACCTTCAGTCGTGGACTTTTGATTATCTTTTTCAATCATTTTATTGAACTCAGGATGAACTTTCTCAGCATTACCAGTAGTGACAAAAACTTGATTAGGAAAAATAGTTTTATCAGTACACACAAAATTTGGATATACCACTGTGTTGGTTTCCAAATAATGTGCACCTTTGTCATTTAAAAATTTGTCAAATTCTTTTGTATTTTCAAACACTTGATCAACCACAACCCTTTGATGTGTTTCATTTGAAACTTTCTTTTCTTCTTTATTTTCATCAGTATCATCAGATTTCCAGCTTTCAACTTCCACATTATCAAACTTACAATGTTGCGAAGTTGAAGATTTATCAATTTCATCCTCTACTATTGAATCAACTATTATTTCTTTACCTTTGTTCTTGGATGTGATATTAATGATTGACAATTGAGAACAATCAATCTCTTCTTCTTCTTCTATTTCACTGATTTCACTCTCATTATCATAATTTTTATCAATATCAACATAATTGAATTGTGAAGTAAGAGTTGAATTTTCGGTTTTCTTTATGATTTTCACTTGTTCACTTTTTGTCAAACTTTCATTTACAATGTTAACCAGCTCATCAGCATTCATAAATTCATCAATTTTGACAATACCATGTGAATATCTATCATCAGGTATTTTGTCAAACTAAGCAATTGTACTTTCGCAATCATATGAAACAACATCAACTTTTTCACGTTCATACTCAAGAAAAGGTAAAAGTTTCCTATGTTGTTCTTTGCTAATATCAGAAGAATGATGTAAAGCTGTTAATTTTGCATACAATCGTTTTGCAGGATTACAATATATGTTTCTTTGTGCTAGCAATAACCTAACATCATTAGTAAGATTATTCCTATCACAATCTATATTTTTGACTTCCATTTCCAATTTTTCAACTCTGCTCTTCTTTATTTCTAAATCTCTTCATGTCTCACTAAGTTGCACATTTAATTTCTTAGCTTTATTACTAGTAGAGACAATAACAGAATCAAAATAAGCCACAGTATCATCAAATGAAACAATTTCAGCATCATAAGCAGATAATGGAATATTAAAAGATTCAAGAATTGCACGTACCTTGGTTGTCATGGGTGACTTGTCAGTGGATTTAGACATAAACATTGCCCTGAAATGTTCTCTTCGCAATCCTCAAAACTTGCGAACATTGCTCCATGTGTGGGATGCCTCATTTCTTTGTCATCAGATCCTGAAGACCAGATCTAATAAGTTCCACTTTCTTCTACATCAGATTCTCCCTTAGCAACTAAAGACACTCCTTTGGTCTTAGCACGTAATTCTTCAATCTTTTCGGAGTAGTATGATTCATCTTTAACTTTTTCTTTCTTTTCTTCTTTCTTTCACAACATGCAATCAGCTGCGAAATGATTCGTACCATTACAATAGTGAAAATAAATTCCTGAATCACCCTTCAACTTTTTCTCTTCATTCGCATTTTTCTGTTTTTCATCTATTTTCTCCATTTTCTTCCTCTCCTCCCCTCCAGTTTTTGTGACATCATTTTTCCCATCACTATTCTTTCCTTTTGGATTAAAAGGCTTTTTGAAAAACTTTTTAACTCTGTTGTTTGAATAGAATGCTACAGCTTCATCATCGGAGTTCATCAAAAATCCTTCTTCATTTGAACCATCTTTTTCATCAGTTTCTGATACCTTTGAAACAAGAGCCAAAGGACCACCAATAGCTTCTTTTGATTCTTCATACATTTCTATAACCTCACATTCATCTGTGTTTTAGTTGATTGTAAAGATCATTCAATGTAGTTGTATCAAAACTTTGTTGATTCTTAATCATCATGCTCACACTTCGCCATTCCTTGCGAAGACCCATAATGAAAGTTAAATTGAACTCCATGAGAGATCTAGTGATACCACACCTATTACAGCGAAACATAAGCTCATTCAGACGATCATAGCAATTTTCGAGAGTTTCTGCATCCTTTTGTCTGAATTCCTTCAGTTCAACTAGACATTGCTTCACAGAGTTGATCTTCGTCTTTTCGATACCTTGATACTTTTCTTTTAGAGTATTCCAGATCTCTTTGGCTGTTTTACAACTACGAATGTAATTGTAAACTACAGGAGGTAGAGCACCTCTTAGTTCTCTCATGCATCTCTTTTCATTATTCTTCAGTCGATTTCGTTGTTCTTCAACATCAGTAGATGCAGTGGATGATCCAATTGGTTGAACATTAGCAGGAGCATGTACTGTTCCATCGATACACTTCCAAATTTCTTCATCAATTCCATTTAAGTAATCTTCCATTCTATCAGCCCACTGATCATAGTATTCTGGAATTAACATCGAAATTTTGGTTGAGGAACCAAGCAAGTGAGAGAAAGAAGTCATTGTATTCATGTTGAAGTTCGTCATTGATGAACACAGAAAATATCTGAAAACTTGAAAACTTGATGAATCTCAGAATTTTATCAAATGAATTGATCACAAATCACTAATTGATTACTCGACTTAACAATTCAAATACAGAATCAATTCAAAACTGAAGATCAATAGTGATTTTCAAAACCAAAAATGCGCGGAAAATTTTGAGTAAATTTGTAACTCAAAAAGCAAATGATTCTTATACGAAAATCAGATCTAAGCAATTTGAATCCTGCTCTGATACCAATTGATGAGAATTGTTATCGAGAATTTAGAAAAGAAAAGATAGATTTGAACGATTAAAGATGAAGAACACAAAGAGTAAATATTAATGAGATCTCATATTGATTAAGACTGATTACACAATAAGCAGAAGAGAGTTCTAGCATTCGTGTTCTCCACTTCTAGCCTAAGTCCCTATTTATAGGGAACAAACAAAAAATATACTAAGTCTATACATTTTCACTTCGCACAGAAATGACTTAGTAAAATAACATAAAATGCGAAACTATACAAAACACTCTATTCGACTTTTTACAATATACATCAACACTAACTCCTAAAGAAAGTCAACATTCAGTTTCTTCAAGCGATCCACACACCTTTGCATTTTCTGTTAGTGGGTCGTGAGGGACTCATTGTCCTTCATTTGGGTGGTTATCATGGAGGAGGTTATTTCATACCTCACTTGACGAGCACTTTGATGGTATCACTCCATCAATTCCATGTGCATCTCAAAAGGGTAATAGTCCTCATAGGACTTTTGGAGCTCAGTTGTCATTGTGGTAGTCATGATACATGCTACTTTGGTAGCGTCCCTTTCATGTGCTTGAAATGCATCTATATCCTCTAGGGTAGCAGTTGACTCATCAATCTCCTTCAGCTCCCTATCAAGGACATATTCTTTGTCCTCATAGTGAGTGACCATCCTGATGTTTTTCATCCAATCCATCAAATTGGATTCATTAAAGATGCCTCTCCCATAAAGGTTCAAGAGAGAGTAGGAGCCAATTGGGTTTGATCCAGAAGCATTGTTATTGTAAGACATCTAAAATGAAAGAATAAGTTTAGATTAGATTTCAGGATAGTCCTTAATAAAGCACCCAAATGTTATATTAAGGCTACAACCCAACACAACATTTTATAACTTAGAAGAAGGATGCCGTAATCCAAGCTATAAAATATTTGAAGGTAGCTGAATGACGATTCATCAATTTCCATCATAAAATGGAATAAATTTTATTAGGTTTTAATTGGTTTAGAAATTCCTAGGTTCTTTGAGATTCATTGAACTTTTCAATGGCATGGTTCAATCTCGAGTGTTCCCTTCAAGTTTTGTAGTTTTGTGACTGGGATGCCGATGATTACAAAACAAGGTGTGAAGTAACCATGCAAATTACTTGGTACACTTAATGGATTACTCCTTAATCGAAGTGCCAGTTAACCATACACGCTCCAGGTTAGTGTGCCGGTTAACCACACACGCTCCACTAACGACTTAATCAAAGTGCAAAGTGTAACTTCATGGATTAGCACCTTATTCACATTTTCCTAAAGTAACTAAGATTGGGAATTAATAAAAGTTTCGTTATTTTAGTATATTGATAATATTTATTATGAGAATTATAGTCATTGCTCTACCTTTTTGGCTAATGACCCTCCACCGATCAAGAAAGCGGTAGGTGAGAATAGACACCCATTAAGTTTCCATTTTATAGGCAACAACCTTATACCCCCCTTATGGACCGACTTCATGAATGAACCATACTAATGGTAAAACGACTTTTATCTTATACATATATAATTATTATTCAATTATAATATTATAAAGTATAAGGGTTGAATTTTAATATTTAAAATTCAAAGGGTTGGAACTAAAGTTTTAATTATGACTTCACTTGTTCCAAAACTTGAGGGCAAATTTTGTAAACTTTCAAAACTTTTCATTTCTCATAACTTATGAGTTTATTAGAGTATTAAAATGAAGACTCTTCATTTTCATAACTCTTGTGTTCTTTTAATGGTTTTAATACAAGTGTGACTCTTAGTTTTCCATAACTTGAGGACAAGTTATGGACTCCATTAAAACACATAACGATGAAGAATTAACTAACATGGAGGTTACAAATAATTCCTATGATCGTCTATATTCATAAGTTCAAGAACATCATTATTAAGAATTTCAAGAATCATAACAAACTTATATAAAACTTGTAATTTTTGATAATAGAAATTGTAAATGGATTAGCATAAACATTAGACCAACTAAAACATGTTTTAAAACACGAAAACAGTTTAGGGTAATGTTTCTAGTCCGTTTTCAGCAGCATAACTCGAAAATCTGAAAACTGCAGCCTCTACTCGTTGAGTGCATGAACAGACTCGAGGAGTAGCATGCATTTCTACAAGGACTTGTCGAGTACCCCTAATGAATCGGCGAGTTCATACGTGCAGTGAACAAAAAAATTCGCTTTTCAGCTATTTTGCGTCAAGTATCAAACAAACAAGCCCAGGCTCAAATACCACCATAGGGATTTGAGCATTCTAACACTCCTATTGTCTACATGTAATCCTATAAACCTTGCATCTATGTTTGACTAAGATAGATGCAAAATGATTTTCCAAGGTTCATAATCCTATCTAGCATACATGGGGATCTTTTATTCTAATAGTTAGTAAGAATTACATACCTCTTTGTAGCTTGGATTCCTTTGAAGCCTTGTGAGCCTAGCACCTCAAGTGTGATGCCTCAAATGCATCACACAACACCAAGTACACTTGTAATAAACTCTAAGAGAATAAGAACGCTTGGATTTTTGGCTAGCCCTCTTTGATTCACTCTAGTGGCCGAAAATAGTGAAGAATATCTTCTTTATATAGCATGTTACAATTAGGGTTACACCATGTAAACCCTAATTGTCATGACCTTTTATTTCCATGACCCATGGGTTATGTAACCCCCATGGAGCATCTATGGAGCATCTTATGGGTTTAACCCAACTTGATAATCCATGGAGCCTTGGCCCACTATATAAGTTATGGTTGATTGACACAATCAACCCATATATTAATTAGTATTTTTTTGATCACATAATTAATTCTAAATTAATTATTGATCAATACTAACTAAATATTCTTCTTCTTATTATTAATATATTAGAACTTATAATATATTAATAAACCATAAGTGTCTTATTTCTCTCATTTAGTCTACCTAAGTGCATGATGCCATTCAACCTAAATGGACCATGTCGGGTCGGTTCAAGTACATACCAAATATAGTTATGGACTTAGACACTATATCCAACACCCCAGACACAGGTAGCCACACCAGGCCACGTCGCGTCAAAAGTCCCCGTCCATCCCGTGCAAATAAGGGAATCTGACCCCGAATCTGTTCTATCTTCGAGTTCTCTTTCTTCAAACCCTCCACCCGAGCCTTCTTGATCATATCCAATAAGGGGGAAATCACTGTGATCCTCTGACAAATATCTCTAATCGGAGTGCTTGCCACTTTGCGGATCAAGGCATCGTCCACCACGTTGGCCTTATCTCGATGGTAAAAAATCTCGCAGTCATAATCTTTCTTCACATCCAACCACCTCCTATGTTGCATGTTAAGGTTCCGTTGATCCATAAAATATTTCAAACTTTTGTGCTCAGTATAGATGGTGCACCGAATTCCGTACAAGTAATGCCTTTAGATTTTAATGGAAAATACCACCGCCCCCAACTCCAAGTCATGAGTGGGGTAGTTCGCCTCATCAGGCTTCAGATGCCTCGAGGCACACATGATCACATGCCCCGCCTGCATAAAACAAGCCCAAACCTGTAATAGATGCATCACAATACACAACCAAATCATCCAGCCCCTCGAGTAATGCGAAAATTGGGGGCTCACATAACCTTTGTCTAAAGGTCTCGAAAGCCAACTGCTGATTCGAGCCCCACCAAAATGTCACATTCATCTTAGTCAAGCGAGTCAAGAGTACGGCGATCTTGGAGAAATCGTGAATAAATCTCTGGCAATACCCTGCTAGGACCAATGAGCTACGAATCTCAGATGCATTCTTTGGTACTTACCATCACATTATTGCGTCAATCTTGGCTGGATAAAGCATAAAAACCTCTTGGTTGATGATGTGCCCCAAATACTACATCTCACGCAACCAAAAATCGCACTTCGAGAACTTGGCATAAAGCTTTTCCATCCTCAGTGTCTACAATACCTCCCTCAAATGCTGCTTGTGGTGCTCCTTGGTCTTAGAATAGAACAAGATATCATCGATAAAAACGATCACAGATCAATCCAACATCGGCCTACATACCCTATTCATGAGGTCTATGAATGCTGTTGGGTCATTGGTGGTCCCGAATGGCATCACCACAAACTCACAGTGTTCATACGAAGTCCTGAAGTCTATCTTCTATATATCCTCATCCATAATCCGCATCTGATGGTACCCCGAACGAAGATTAATCTTGGAAAACCAAGATTCACCCTAAAGCTGATCGAAGAAGTCATTGTCCCTATAATCAATGCACATCCTATGTGACTCATCCTTCTTCTTCAAGAACAGGATCGGTTCTCCCCACAGGGAACTGCTCATACGAATAAATCCTCGGTGCAGCAACTCCTGAAGCTGCGTAGACAACTCCAGCATTTCGAGCTAGCCGGTACAGTGCCTTAGCTATCAAAGCGGAACTTGACACTAAATCAATGTGAAACTTAACTTTCCTCTTTGGAGGCACTCCAGGCAACTCTTCGGGGGAAGACATCCTGAAAATCTGTACAACTGGTACACTGTCTAAATTTTTTGTGGTCTCAGTACTCGTGTCCGAGATATATGCCATAACTCAAGAAACAACCCTGATGAAGAAGTCTCATCGCTCTCGCAACAGAATAGAGGATTGACCCCTGCGAGGTCGTCTCCCCATGAATAACCAGTTCACCCCCACTTGGGATTTGAACTCTCACTAGTTGGCGCTTGCAGTCTATCATGGCCTCATTGGCCCCCAACCAGTCCATCCCGACAATCACCTTCAACCCTCATAACTGTATCAGAACCAACTCAACACAGAACCTCTCCCCAAACACATTCAGGACATAGTTCTGATATACCCTCGTAACACTCACAGTGGGATCATCCGCAATCTCGACCTCCATCGGGGAATCCAATTCACCGGAGAATCTCGGAACTTCATGCTAATCTCAAGGGATACGAATGATCGGGTGGCTCCCGAATCGAAAAGAACGTGGGTTGACATGCCATTCACCAGAAAGGTCCGTATACAAGTGCACATATATATACATATAAGCATAACAAATAATATCAAAAAGTAAAAATAGATTACATACCAGCCACGACGTCTGGTGCAGCTCGAGCCTCCTCTGTGGTCAAGTGAAATGTGCGGCTCTTCACGGTAGGAGCATCCGCATTGGTAGGGCGGCCATCAGTGATCCTAATGGTGGCGGGCGCAGGCACCACCACTGCTCCTCCTCCTCCCTGCAACCTCGGACAATCGGCCCTTTTATGGCCGGTCAGGTGGCAAACAAATCAATCCCCTCTTGTGGAATTCCCTGCTCAGGTGTCCCGGATGGCCACACACATAAACTTTCGAACCTGCTATTCGAAAAGCCCCATTGTGAAACTTACTATACTTGCCACACTGGCCACAACTCTGTTAGCCCCTACTAGAAGAATCAGAGGTCTTAGGTATTTTAACCTGACCTACCGTTGTCTGAGCCTGCTCTTGCTTCTGCTTGGAGTGGAACTCCAACTCCACCTCCCGCTCCTGGGCCATCTCCACCATCTCATTCAGGGTTTTACACCCTGAAAAGATCACAAACTCGTTGATATCATCCCTCAGTGTGGAATGATACCTCGTCCTCCTCATATCCTTATCCGCAGCATACTGCGGGATCAATAGTGCTCGTTCACGAAACTTGACAGTGATATTCGCCACAGTCTTGGTGATCTACTGTAGCCCCTGAAACTCCATCACTGTAATACCATAAATTTTCAAACAAATTTTTCATTTTCAAAACTAAATAATTCTCAACATCACATTTCTAAAACTGCACTTGTCAAATTGCCAAAAACACATACTCAGAAATTGTTTGATAAAATCCAGGATCCTCAAAAACATAACTCCATCTCGTGTGTACAATCAAGCTAGCGCATTCCCGTGATCCTGAGAAGCACCTGAAACAAATAACATATAACACGATAAGCACAAAGCTTAGCGAGTTCCCTAAAATACCTCACACATCTCATTAGCCTCTCATGGCTATATCACAATGAAGACCTCTGGTCCCATAGCTTAGGTTGGACCTTCTGGTCCTAACTTAATAAGGCTCAGAATAATACACATCATAAATCACAAAGACATAATGTATGATATCACAATACTCAATAATAACATATAAGACCTTTCGGTCACACAAAGTTACCACTCATTGTATCTATAGTGAGAAAACTCACCTCGTAAGCAAGCAAGTAAACCTCCTACCCCACGAACGGTCTAATCCCCGCCTACATGTCATAATCATCTCTAATTAAAACTTATAACCACAAATTTAAACAATTCATTCAACCTCTCTCTCTAAATCTTGGAATGGGTAAAACACCATTTTACCCTTCCATGGTCTCGATAATCCAAGTCTTGACCAAACCCTAAAAGTCAACAGAATTCAACACTCGAGTCAACAGTCCATGTTGACCCAACTCGTCGAGTGCATCTATGTGACTCGTAGAGTTCCTCATTTAATCAGAAATGTCGTGAAAATCCAACGTAACTCATCGAGTTTTCTCATCAGCTCACCAAGTTATACATGTCCAGCCTCGTCGCGGAAAACCCTAACCGACTTGTCGAGTCAGCTCATCGACTCGTCGAGTCCCTTCAGACCATTTCCTCATTTAGATGTTTTTAGGTAGAAATGATGTCCCATACTCTGGATCTATCCTTCTAAGGCTCACTTATCACATAAAGCTACAAGCTTTACGTTCATGCATGGCGTCTAGGACTCAAAATGCCAAAACAAGCTCCATAAAGGGTTTCATTTCATGCATGGAGACTTCCCCAAAGCTTGATAAAGCTTGGATCTTTCGGTTATGGGACCTCCTTTTGTCCAGATTTGGAGTCTCAACTCCATGACAAGCTCCTGAAACTCAGGAACCAGAAGATAAGGGGTAAAAATCTCTAAAACTCTCTAGAAATAGATATATCAAATGAAATTCTCAAGGTGGTAGATTTTTACCTCCAAATTGAAGCTAGCACAGAGAAACACTTTATCCACAAGCCTCTTCTCATTCCAAAGCTTGATGCTCTTCACTCTTCTTCTCAATGTGCACTAAAACACCCAAAGTTATCTCCTCTCTCTCTCTCTCACACACACAAATGGATACACACAATTAGGGTTTCTCATAGAGGATTAGAATGATAAGGGAGGCGGATATTAGGGCTTAAGGTTCTTTAAATGGACACAAACCTTGAAAATTAAGGTTTACAAACCCAGCTCCGACTCGTCGAGTCGGGGTCCTCTGAATCATCAAGTTGAATCTAAAATCCGGTGGCCAGAATATTCTCTACTCAGCGAGTTGGTGCTTCCAACTCGTCGAGTTTCCCTGTTAAAAGGAAATAAAATATTTAAATATCATACCTGGGAGTCGGGATGTTATAATTCTCCCCCACTAGAATCATACATCGCCCTCGAAGTGATCCTCCGAAAACAACTCGGTGTATTGCTATCACATCTCAGACTCCGGCTCCCAAGTACACTCGGATGCCTTCCGATGTTGCCATCGAACCTGAACCAAGGGCACCTCTTTATTCCTAAAGAACTTCACCTTCCTATCAAAGATTGTTGTCGTTCTCTTAATGTAGTTCGGGCTCACATACAGCTGAATTTCTCTAAAGGGACCACTGCCATCTCATGGGCTACACAATTCCTCAGCTGGGACACATGATAGGTGTTATTAATCTGGCTTATCACTGCAGACATCTCTAACATATACGCTACCTTCCCCACTCGAGCGGTCACTTTGAAACGACCTATGAATCTAGGGCCCAGCTTGCCCTAAAATCACCCCTTCCATGTGGATACCTTCAGGAGGACAAAATCTCCGAACTGGAACTCTAACTCTGAACGGCACCGGTCGGCGTAACTCTTTTGATGACTTTGGGTCATCAGTAACCTCTGTATGACTTGTTGGATTTGATATGTCATATTGAGCACTATCTCAGTTCCCCCCATCACTCTCTGTCCTACCTTTCCCCAACAGATAGGAATCTGAGACCTCCTCCTATATAAGAGCTTAAAAGGAGGCATACCTATACTGGAATGGTGGCTGTTGTCGTATGAAAACTTAGCCAAGGGTAAGTAAGTGTCCCAACTTCCACTGAGGACCATAACACATGCACACAACATGTCCTCAAGTATTTGAATCGTCTGCTCGCTCTGCCCCATCTATATGTGGGTGATATGCGATACTAAAGTGCAACTAGGTACCCAACTTGTCATGAAATTTCTTCCAGAACTTGGAAGTAAAATGCACATCTCGATTTGACACTATCGATTCGTCAACCAGTCTATAATCACCCATATCACATCAGTACCTCGCGTAGTCCTCGGTAAATTAGTGATAAAATCCATGGAAATCTTCTCCCACTTCCACTGGGGAATCTCTAGAGGTAGCAACAGGCCATGTGGATGCTGGTGCTCTACCTTGACCTGATGATAGGTCAAGCATCTACCGACTACCCACGCCATGTCTCTCTTCATGCAGGGCCACCAATAATCCCTTTTCAAATCCAAATACATCTTGGTGGCCCCCGGATGGATCGAGAATCTCGACCTATAGGCCTCTTCCATCAAAATACTTCGACCTCCACTCGTATATGGCACCCGGATCCGATGATGGAAATTCATAATCCCCCAACTATGCGTCCCAAACTTGGAAATCTGCCTTTTTATCCGCTCTCTCTTATGGGTCTCTGGTCTTACGACCACCACCTGAGCCTCTTGGATGATGTCTAAGATTGGAGTCAACACTGTCATCCTCATGCATGTTGGGTTTTGAGCATTCTAACACTCCTATGGTGTACATGCAACCCTAAAAACCTTGGATCTATGTTTGACTAAGATACATGCAAAATGATTTTCCAAGGTTCATAATCCTATCTAGCATACATGTGACAACCCGACACCTTTACGTTGTGAAATTGACCCATATATCCATAATCCACGTGAAACTAACATCTTTTAATAATAAATTGGATCCGTGCTAGTGTTTTAGGCTTAATATATCATAGATAAGGACTTTAAGAAGGATTATGACGGGTGTTGCATTACAAAATCCAGCCAAAAACACCAAGAGAGGTGTGTGCGGCCAAGCCAGCCGCACACCCAGCCGCAAACCCCTCCAGCCTCACACTCCACACTATATAAAGTGGATGACCCTCTTCCATTCACTTTTGGCTGCATCATTTCTCTCTCTATACTTTCTTTCTCTAGAAAACCACCCAAGAACACCTAGAAGGCCTCCAAAACGTGAAGAACACCATCAATTAGCCTATCATAGAGGTAAAACACTTGACTCCAAGCCTTAAACTCATAATGTTCTTCATGTTCTTCATCCTATGAAGGAGTGCAGCCGCACACCTTCATCAGGTGGCCGCACACACTCATAATACCCTCCAAAGTGAGAGTAAGGACACACACTCAACATCTGAGACTCAAGCAAGGAGTGTACGGACGCACACCCCTGTGTACGTCCGCACACACACTGTACGGCCGCACACTCTAGTGTGCAGCCTCACTCACAAGTCTGACCGCATTCCCAACCGCACACTCACCCGTATGGCCAGACACACACCCTAATACCCATATTTGGCCTTAAACTTACATAGATCATTGAGTATATAATACGGGACACTTAGCCCTAGTGATTCCAAGCCTTTAGGAGAGATTTCCCATTTCGTTTAGTCAAGAAACACCTTAACTCTAACTTATATATGTGTCACCATATAATTAATAGGGTCTACTCGTTTTCAGAGCATCCGTTGACACTCGACACTCATACGGATCGCATACTCAAACCCTACCTTCAACAGTGAGTTCATACCCCTTAATTAACCTTTCAAATGCTTTTAACTACTTTTATGGGGGGGGGGGGAATACAAGTTGAATTCGATACATTCTAGTATCAATCATACGTGATTAAAAGTTGCTATCAAAAAGGATTTTTCTACAGAATCTTGTTAGTGAAGTTATTTCAAAGGTTTATTAATCTCATTTTCAAAAATCAATTGTCTCGAAAGTGATTTTCATTGTTTTCAAACCTTAAATTATTTCCCAATCATGTTTAATCGAATATATTTATATAAGTAAGTATTGAAGGACTTGGGACTGATAATTGGCCTTATTTCTTGTTCTTGTTTGATTGTGGACTTAGGGTGTTAGGTTATTTGTCCGACTGTCGTTTAATACTTAGTTATATATCTTGTATATTTGGGTTAGACATAAAAATTTTCACTTTAGTTCGATGCTTCTACCTAACGAAGACACTCAGTCAAGTACTCAATTTAACTATAATAGGTATAGTTAAGAACTACACTCATTTATGATATTACTATGATACACACTGTGATCAATACAATTACAAGACTATATGTACAATATGAAGAAAACACCACACACTACACTAACGAAACACTAATTATTACAAGGAGAAATACTATAAACTACAACAAGAGAACAGTATAAATTATACTAATAGAATATTATATACTATACGAAAGAAAACACTACAATAGAATGTGATGCACTATTTCTTCATACGACCTATCGCCATGCGATCGTCGGATAACTATCGTCTCCTAGAGGGAGAGCGACCACTACGTGTATAGATCTACACGGGATGGATATTTTCCCTATCCCGACTGCTAGCTACAGTCCGAACCTCTTAGGCCCAAGGATAACAAACACTACTACACTATTGGTGACCTGGAGGGTCAGCCACTACACTACTATCACTCGGTATGGTTGCATACGAGCTCACATTCAATTAAACACACATCCCGAGGTGTGTACACAATTAACACTATCTGGAGCTTACATTCACTAATACAATATTCCAGCAGGGATGCTGCTGGGGGTGAAACTATGTTAGTATAAAACTGTATTTTTCATTTCTGACACGTTCATAAGAAAACAAATTACATTTTTAACGACATGAAATTACAAATACCTAAGTCTTGGTAGAAGACTACTTTCACTGGAAAAATATGGGATTTTCTAGGGATCAAATCATCTTCAAATCTTGTTAATAAATGTCATACTATGCGATTTGCATATATTTTTATACAAACAATAACACTAAATACTTATGAACTCACCAGCTTTATGCTGATATTCGTTTTCAAAATAACTTGTATTCTCAAGTCAGAAATAAAAAGGTACGGGTGCGGTTTTTGAGATGATGGAGCACATATAAGACTCATGTTTATTTTGTTCATACTTTTGGTGTCTACGAAAATGTACATAACACATATGTATTGAAATTTACATATTAATGTGATGAATGTTGTTGCTTGTTTTTACCATTATGCATTGTTATGATACTGAACATGAAGTCCTCCACCTCAAAACGTGTTCCACCATTCTCGGTTTTGGGGTGTGACAATACATGGGGATCTTTTATTCTAATATATAGTAAGAAATACATACCTCTTTGTAGCTTGGATTCCTTTGAAACATTGTGAGCCTAGCACCTCAAGTGTGATGCCTCAAATGCTTCACACAACACCAAGTACACTTGGAATAAACTCTAAGAGAATAAGAACACTTGGATTTTCAGCTAGCCCTCTTTTGTTCACTCTAGTGGCCGAAAATAGTGAATAATATCTTCTTAATATAGTCTGTTTAAATTAGGGTTACACCATGTCAACCCTAATTGTCATGACCTTTCATTTCCATGACCCATGGGTTATGTAACCCCCATGGAGCATCCATGGAGCCTCTTATGGGTTTAACCCAACTTGATAATCCATGGAGCCTTGGCCCACTATATAAGTTATGGATGATTGACACAATCAACCCATATATTTAATTAGTCTTCTTTTGATCACATAATTAATTCTAAATTAATTATTGATCAATACTAACTAAATATTATTCTTCTTATTATTAATATATTAGAACTTATAATATATTAATAAACCATAAGTATCTTATTTCTCTCATTTAGTCTATCCAAGTGCATGATGTAATGCAACCCAAATGGACCATGCCTGATCGGGTTAAGTACATACCAAATATAGTTATGGACTTAGACACTATATCCAACAATGCATATATTTCAGATCGGGGAACTCACTGCTCTGCGACTTAGGGCGTCGGCTACCATATTAGCCTTGCTAGTGTGATACAAGATCTCACAGCCGTAATCTTTCATTCCATCCAACCATATCCTATGTCTCATTTTCAGGTTAGGCTGATCTACAAGGTACTTCAGGCTCTTATGGTCTACATATCTGGTACACCGGACACCATAGAGATAGTGGCGCCAGATCTTGAGGGCGAACACCACTGCCCCCAACTCCAAATCGTGGGTAGGATACCTCGTTGCGTGAGGCTTCAACTGCCTCGATGCATATGCTATCACGTGCCCCTTCTGCATGAACACCACACCCATCGATGATATAGATGCATCACAGTAAACTACGAAGTCTTCCACTACCTCGGGAAGGGTGAACATTGGAGCTTCGCACAATCTCTGATGAAGAGTCTCGAATGAGACCTGCTGCTCGAGCCCCTAAACACAAGTAATACCCTTCCCATTCAATCGCGTAAGGCGAACGAAAATCTTGGAGTAATCCATGATAAATCTCCAGTAGTGGCTTGCCAGGTCAAGAAAACTCCTAAATCGGACGAGGACCTTGACACCACCCATCGCATAACTGCCTTAATCTTGGTCGGGTCGACCAAAATCCCATTCTAGTTAACGAGGTGTCCTAGAAACTGCACCCCTCATAACCAGAAATCAGACTTGGATAATTTGACATAAAACCTCTCCGTCCTCAATACCCAAAGAATCTCCCGAATATGCTCCTCGTGCTACTCTCTGGACCTCGAGTACATCAAAATGTCGTCGATGAACACGATCACCGACCTGTGCAACATGGGCTTGCACACCCGATTCATGAGATCCATGAACGTTGTCGATGCATTGGTGAGTCCAAAAGGCATCTCCAAAAACTCGTAGTGCCCTTAATGATTCCTAAAGGTCATCTTCTGGATATCCTCCTCACAAACTCTCATCTGATGATACCCAGACCGCAAATCAATCTTGGAAAAACAAGACGCCCCCTGCAACTGATGGAATAAATCATCGATCCTCGGTAGTGGATAACGTTTCTTGACCATCATCTTGTTCAACTCCCGATAATCGATGCATATCCCGTGTGAACCATCCTTTTTCTTGACAAAAAGGATCGGTGCTCCCTACGGTGAGCTACTCGGTCTGATAAAACCATTTACCAGCAGCTCCTGGAGCTACGAGGGTAACTCCTGCATCTCGGGCATCCCAAGGTGATAAGGTGCCTTGGAAATAAGCTCCGCAACCAAAATCAAATCAATCTGGAACTCCACTTGCCTCTCAGGAGGCACACCCGACACTCCTCCGGGAGAACATCAGGGAACTTACACACAACTAGAACATCGGACATAGAATTTGGCCTCTCAGTGGTAACTCTCATGTCCATCACATATGCTAGATAGCCCATACATCCATGCTGTAAACTTTGTCTAGCCCTGGCGGCAGAACAGAAAGCTGATGCTGACCTGGTCCCCTTGCCATATACAATAAGCACTCCCCCACTAGGGTCTCGTATGGTCATCGTTTTACGCTCACAGTCAATCACAGCTCCAAACCGGCTCAACCAGTCCATACCCACTATGATACATACATCACACATCGCTATTGACACTATATCTATAGGGAACTATACACCAAAAATCTCCAACACACATCGCCGGAATACATCGGTGGCAAAAACCGAGTGCTCGTCGGCTATAGAAACCCTCAGTGGTTGACTCAACGCCTCGCATATGACACTAATGTGATGACTAAAGGATAGAGATACAAAAGATCGACTCACACCTGAGTCAAATAACACTAAAGAAGGCACACAACTCACAAGAAAAGTACCTATATACAACAAGGTATAAGCATAAAACAAATATCAAAATAACAGGAATAAGGAGATACATACCAGCCACGACATCAAGTGCGACACGGACCTCCTCCACTGTTAGCTGAAAAGCTCTCCCATGAGCTCTCGGGGTCTCGGCCTTTACTGGCCAACTATCAGTAGCATGTAAAGCTATAGGAGCAGAACCCTGGGTTGATCCCTGAGTGAGCTGAGGGCACTCGACCTTCCGATGGCCAGTCTGGTTGTAGTGAAAGAAAACTGGAAATCCCTTATGACAGTCCTTTGCCATATATCCTTCGTTACCACACCTGTAGAAAATCCCTACTCGACATGATCCCTTATGACACTTGTTTCACTTGCCACAAGTGCGGCCCTTCTGGCCCCCAACTCTCGTATCAGCGGGCTTATCTTGCTTCATCGCTGACTGTGACTGTACTGGTCTCCTCTGTAGCTTGTAGCTCTAGCTCAATCTCCCTCCTCATGACATTGGTCTGAAGCTCAGCCAATGTACAGTATGACGAGTTCTCCACAAAATCTTGTATATTCGTCCTTAGCATGCTCATATATCGGATCATACGTGCCTTCTCTAAAGATACGTGCTTAGGACAAAACATCGCCCTCTCATTGAATATTCTCGTGATCTCGATCACAGTTTCTGTCTTTTCCTTGAGTGATGGAAACTCTTGGTCTAACCGTTCCCTTTCCACCTGGGGACCATACTCATCTCGGAACAATTATGTAAACCACTCCCATGTCACTGCAACATGATCTACAGGAGTAAAGTTGGTTCAGCCCAAATCAAACCCTCGGATGATATGGGCACGAACACATATAGAAACATCCTTAAATGTTATAGATCCATCTCATGGCAGTAATTGGATCTGTGTCCTGTCAAACTCTGGCGGCTTCGTGTTGCTGAACTCCCAGAACAGCAAGGAGTCACCTCCCTATGGCCTAGCAGCAGCTACGATTATGGTGGCTGTAGCATCATCAACCTCTGTAACAGCAACGTATCGCTCATCAAATGTCTCAATCAGCATGGTCTTAATAGACCCAGACATCTTCGATATGGCCTCTTTGATATCCGCAGCCTCCTCCTCATGAATAATCCTACAGATCTCCTCGTTACTGCACTACTGCTCTCGGGGTTATGGCGTGTGCCCATCATAATATCTCTGAGACATAACACAAAAAATTCATCAGATACTCATTCTAGCATACTCACACTCGATTCCCCTCCTTACATTCTCCTTACTATCCTAAGGATTCTTACTTAGGTCATATAAAGATCCAGTGCTTTTAGTAGTACGGGCTCAATACTACCTTCCACACCAACCCGTAGTCACCCCAAGTCCTCTTCCCAGGATCCTAATTCACAAGTACTCTATCTCTCAATAATATTAGGCTACTCTCTTAGTAGGATCATTCTATTCCCATCTAGATATCTTTCATAGATTACTCAAACTCTCTCTAAAGATTCCTGCTAGGTTTCTTTCTACTCAGTACACATAGAGATAAAATAACAGATAGCAACATCTCCTAGGCTAAGGCATCACAAATTCGGCAACTGTAGCCCTAAAATATGAAATACCTAACTTATCCTCTAGCATGCACCCCTAATATCTCATAAATATCTCATAATATAAACAAATAAGGGTATTTTGGGAAATCACCGTTCGGGCTTTGACTGATTGTACACACTGCTCCATCCCCCTTTTCTCTTAAAAACTGTCACTCATTTCAGAAAAAAATCATTTTTCTTTTAACTTTTTTCTCAAATCCTCAGTTTGAGTTCATACATACCGAAGGTACATCCGAATCCCTCAAACCAAGGCTCTAATACCAACTTCTAACACCGTAAATTTTTAAGCAAAATTTTCACTTTCAAAACCACATAATTCTCAATATCACATTTCCAAAACCACAATTGTCAAATTGTCAAAAACACAAACTCATAACTTGTTTAATAAAATCCAGGATCCTCAAAAACATAACTCCATCTCGTGTGTACAATCAAGCCGGCGCATTCCCGTAATCCTGAGAAGTACCTGAAACATATAACACATAACATGGTAAGCGCAAAGATTAGTGAGCTTCCCAAAATACCACAGACATCTCATTAGCCTCTCATCGCTATGTCACAATGAAGACCATCCGGTCCCACAGCTTGGGTTGGACCCTTTGCTCCAAACTCAATTAAGCTCAAATAATGCACAACATAAATCACAAAGATATAATGCAGGATATCACAATACTCAATAATAACACACAAGACCCTCCGATCACACAAAGTTACCACTCATGGTAAGTATAGTGAGAAGAATTACCTCGTACGTAAGCAAGTAAACCTCGTACCCCTTGAACGGTCTAATCCCTGCCTACATTTCATAATCATCTCTAATTAACACTTATAACCGCAACCTTAAACAATCCAGTCAACCTCTCTCTCTAACTCTAGGAATGGGTAAAAGACCAATTTACCCTTCCATGGTATCCATAATCCAAGTCTTGACAAAACCTTAAAAGTTAATAGAAGTCAACACTCGAGTCAAGAGTCCCAGTTGACCCAACTCGTCGAGTACATCTATGTGACTCGTCTACTTCCCTCGTTTCCTCATAAATGTCGTGAAAATCCAACTTAACTTGTCGAGTTGTCTCATCAACTCACCGAGTTATACATGTCCAGACTCGTTGGGGAAAACCCTAATCGACTCATTGAGTCAGCTCACCGCCTCGTCGAGTTCCTTTAGACCATTTCCTCATTCATACATTTTTAGGTAGAAATGATGCCCTATACTCTCGATCTAGCTTTCTAAGGCTCACTTATTACGTAAAGCTGAAAAATTTACGTTCATGCATGGCGTTTAGGGTTCAAAATGCCAAAACAAGCTCCATAAAGGGTTTCATGCATGGAGACTTGCCCAAAGCTTGATAAAGCTTGGATCTTTGGGTTCACGGGACCTCTTTTTCTCCAGATCTGGAGTCTCAACTCCATGACAAGCTCCAACATCTCAGGAATCACAAGATTAGGGGGGAAAAGCCCTTAAACTCTCGAGAAGGAGATCTATCAAAATAAATGCTCAAGGTGGTAGCTTTTTACCTCCAAACTGAAGCTAGCACAGAGAAACACTTGATCCACAATCCTTTTCTCATTCCAATGCTTGATGCTCTTGACTCTTCTTCCAAATGTGCACTAAAACACCCAAAGTTGGCTCTTCTCTCTCTCTCTCTCTCTCTCACACATATAAATGGATACAAACGATTAGGGTTTCTCATAAAGGGTTAGAATGATAGGACACAAACCCTGCAAATTAGGATTTTCTCACCCAGCTCCTACTCGTCGAGTCGCGGTCTTCCGAATCGTCGAGTAGACTCTAAACTCTCGCGTCCATAATATTCTCTACTCAGCGAGTTGGTGCTTCCAACTCGTCGAGTTGCCCTGTCAAAAGAAATCAAATAATTAAATATCATACCCGGCAGTCGGGATGTTACACTCACAATCCGTTGAACCTCAATGGATGGTGCAAACTCCAACTCAAAGCGCATAACAAACTCCTCCCATGACATCTCAGCAAATCTACCCTCTCCTACCTGGTGGGTCGCTTCCTCCCACCAGTCCCTGGCTCGGTCCCTCAACATACATGACGTAAACCCTACCTTTGCCGCCTCAAGGCAAGAGCTCGTGCGTTGGGCGTTCTCCATGTTAGCCACCTAGTGTTGAATAACTATGGGATCCTGGACCCCAAATAACTCAGGCGCTACGAACGACTTGAACTCCCGGAACGAGGGATTTCGGGCTCCGACCTGGCCCACAACAATCTTGGCTCGGAAAGACCTGAGCTACTCTTCCATGATCTCCATCATCACCTTTTTAATAGTCCTGAATATCACTGGGGTAGCATCAAGAATACTCCTCGTATCTTCGGTTGTGATAAGCTCCTGTAGCCTCTCGTCAATGGGCTTAGTATCATAGCCTGACCCAGATCCTAATCCTGATCCTGATCCCCCTGCTCCATGACGTTTCATCACCATACTGCACTCAAATACCATAAGACATAATGATCAGGATATTCAAAAAGGGAATCCTACCACACCGGTTCTCCTTAGAGCTTCACGATCTAACATTAGTTCAGGTACAGGTCGTGTCCTTTCAGTAGTATGGACTCAATACTACCTTCCACACCTACCTATACCTTCCCTATAGCTCTACCTGATAATCCTAATTCATCCTAGAAAAAAACATATCTCATAAACTACTGCACAACTCAAATCCTAGGCTATCCTAATATTTGCTCAATCCCATCAAACCAGAACTCAAATAAATCATAATAGGTTGCCTTATGCATGAAAATTATACACGGAATAGGATCAAATAGACTTTTAAAAAAAATCTACTCTAGGACCATAACCAAACGAGGAACAGGAAATAAGGCCAAATCAAGTATTCTAAGACTATAAGATCCTAACTTTATACAATTTTGAAAGCATACACATAGCAAGATCCATATGATTATCACATTGCAAATATCATCACAGCATGGCTAACATATTGGGGAATATACTTACTTGAGCTTAGCCGATTACGCACATTCCACTCTCCCTTTTTCATACAAGAAATCGGTTTTAAGAATTGTTTAACTTTGATTTTTTTGAAAACAATTTTTACCATTTTGTTAGTTTGAGTCCTGACACACCCGATAGTAGGCCCGAATCCCTTAAACCAAGTCTCTGATACCAACTTGTAACAGCCTAGATTTCCACTAATTTTTTTTTTGTCATTTTCAATTAAGAAATTCATATCCATAAAGTATAAAATTCCAATCACAATTGTTTTCAAAATCTATAACATTAGATAAATTATACATACATTCAAAGTGCCCCTAAACAAAACACCAGAGAGTGCATGTCGTGCCATCACGCCGGACCCTTGCCCTTAGATCTGGAAGTACCTTAAACAACCAACAAGCCGTAAGCTAATGCTTAGTAAGTCCCCTAGAGCATACATCACATAATCCACATAATCATATAATCCATATCAAACACATAATCCAAGCATATAAACATATAAGGATGTTGTAGGCTCCTCCCAAGGTCTTACTCCAACATGTTGTGGCCTCCCCCAAGGTCTTACACCTATGTGTGATGGGCTCCCCCTCGTGGTCTTTACCTGGAAAGCCATGGTCTCCCCTACATGGTTTGACATCCAAGTGCCATATGCTCCTCCCATGGTCTATACCTGGAAAGCCATGGGCTCCCCCACATGGTCTGACATCTTAGTGTCATGGCCCCCCTCAATGGTCTTTCACAAGAACATCACATAAACAACTAGCATATCACATAGGAAATAACGAACTAGTATCCCACATATGTCTACGTCAAGTAGTGTACCACATATCACAAAATGGGCTAGCCTTGGTGCCTTCAACCCATTGGTATGGTAAGGCGACTCACCTCTCAAGCAATGCTAACTGATACAATCAAATCCTGACTCACAGCTCCGAACTTAACTGCCTACAATCATCATGTGAATAACTTGATCAAAATCTCAAAATACCAAAGATACCATTTAAGTCAAACTTGGTCAACCATGGTTAGAGTCAAAGTCGAAGTCAAAGTCAAGGTCAACAGTCCATGTTGACCCAACTCGTCTAGTGCACTTGATGACTCATCAAGTTCCTTCAGTTCTCAGAAAATCGGGAAAAATCCCAATCAACTCGCCGAGGTATCACATCAACTCGTCGAGTTAGAACAGTGTCCGGAAGATCGGGGAAACCCCAAGCCAACTCGTCGAGTTCTATTGTGAACTCGTCGAGTTCTTTAGTCTACCAACCCACATAATGCATTAAGTCCCTTTTCTCGAATCCAAAGGTTCCAAACTTTAGATCCCTAACCACAGAGATGTCTAGGACGATAAAGTTTCCAACTTTACCCCTATGAGATAATCTATTAAGATTTAGACCCAAACCCTAGCTCCTTTGAAGAGGGTCTTGATCCATTAAGGCTCTAAATCTTTGCTTCAACATTTCATATTGCAGATCTGAGGTCCTACGGTGGTTTAATCACGTAAAGTTTCTAACTTTACGTCTATACATGGCATTAAGGAGCTAAAACACTAAAACATGGCTTATTAAGGGATTTAGGGCATGAGGGAGGTCCATGACTTTATAAAAATGGCAACTTTACGTCAAAAGAGGCCATGAGATGTCCAGATCTCAAGTCATAGCTTCAAGTCATGCTCAAATTCAAGAATGACCCAAGAATAAGCTAAAATGACACAAAACCCTATAATGGAGAGATCTAGTAAATGAATGATCAAGGTATCAGCTTTATAGCTCAATATGACTGCCTCAACAGTGAAGACACTAGATCTACAACCTTTTCCTTTAGCTACACACCTCCTCCTTCAAGCCTCTTCAAACAAACACCAAGAATGCATTCTTTAAGCTCTCACACACTCAAAATGAAAGGAAAAACACGAAATAGGGTTTCTCTTGACAAAAGGGGTGGTAAGGGAGGCTAACAAAGGGATTTAACGACTTTAAATAGGGTACAAACCCTAAAAATTAGGGTTTTCCTTTCTAGCATGTACTCATCAAGTTGGGACTCCTCAACTCGTCGAGTACAGTCCTTAACCCGCATCCAAATAAATCTCTACACATCGAGTTAGAGCTCCCCAACACGTCGAGTTCCAGTCGAAAACCCTAAAATTTTGAGAAATAAATAATAGCTAGACTAAACGTTACACATTGAAAACGCGAAGATGGGAGTATGTGGGATGTTTGTTGAAACGTTTGTGAAAATCTGTCATTTTTTAGAGTGGTGGAAGTTAATATGTTTAATAGATGTGTGGCCATGTGAAGCGCCCACTAAGTGGGTGAGAGATGAGCTTGAAACAAGAGAGGGTGCATCATGTTGTTTATTGTGCAGAGCATACATTTGTATTTTCCATTTTATTGAGAGGTGCATGGACACGAAAAATGTATGTGAATGCCATGAGTGTCACACAATTGGTGGAATTGAGAGTTATCATATTCTTTGCCATTTTCGCATTGAAAAGTTTGAATGTCCATTTGGAATTGATTTTTAATATATACATGAAAGTGAAGGAATTTAGAGAAGACATCATATTTTTTCTAAGAGGATACACCCAAAAAAATGTGGAAATTGATCTAGAAAAATGACATAGTAATTAATTCCACTGTGACTTTAAATTAGAGATGTACATACATCAGAATGAATGACATGAAAAGGAAATAAAGCATCAGTTTTAGATAATGCAAAATATAAGCGATCATGTTTTCCAAGTTCACTCGTATGACATAATAAACTAGGATCGTATTTGTTACAAAAAATAAATTATCTAGAAGCTAGTAACTTCATAGTTGGTTGACTGGGATTACCAAGACATTGATGCCACAAGGATGAGCCTATAGTAAGAAAATCTTGAGTGGTTCGTTTGGTAATACTAAATAGATCATCTGTGCTATCACATCGAATGAGGATTTGTTTGGTGAGGAAGTCCTTCATAGAAAAACCAAATTCTTCCAATTAAAGAGAACATTTATTATCACAAGTAAAACTATGCATAGAAATGAGATTTTTTTATAATTTAAGGAGTAATTCCAAAACTAACATGCGAAATGGTTAAGGCCTAGAGTGGAATGGCCAAATTTTGACATCGGAATATGAGATCTATCGCCAACTAAAACCGATAATTACAATTTGCATACTTATTGCTAAAACACTTATGAGTACCTAAGTTAGTATGAAGTTGTGCAATTTCCCTAGTATTCATGTACCAATCTGCATTGCCCAGGTCTTGAAGACTCATATGTTAAACGCTTGAGGAAGACTGGTGGGCTCTGATTGATGTGGAATTTAGAAATATTGCAAATTACTAGGCTATTATGAATAAGAAAAAAAAATGCTTGCTGCTAGACCATATTGGAATTAGGATATCTTTGTGATGGGTTTTGAGCAAAACATCAATCCTATGGAGTACATGAAAACCCTAAAGCTTTAGATCTAGGTTTTTCTAATTGTACATGCAATAATCATCCAAAGCTTACAAACCCTAGTCTATCATATAGAAATCAAAACTAACATAAAATAAACAAGTAAGAATATTACCTTTCACATGTAGCTTGAAGATCCTTGCCTTTGAGAGAATAGTATCACAAATGTAATACCTCTAATTGATCAGAAACACCAAAACCAATTGGAGAATATTAGAGAGAGAGGAGGAGGCTCAAAATCGGTTGATGATCCTTCTAGGGTTTGAAGTGGCTAGTTTTGGGATGCCAAGGGGTCCCTTATATAGCTGAAGAATTAAGGTTTCAATCAAATACCTAATCTGGTTCCTTTAGCCCTAAGCAGCACATAAGAATCTTCCAGAACACCTAGCCTTGTACGAATTCCTTATAGGCTTGCATATGATTTTGTCTACCCCTTTCCTAAGGGTTCCTCAGCCCATATTGCAATTATCATATAATTATAATATCAGTCCCCTTAATTCAGTTAACCTCTGTTGACCATAAAATTAATTCTAAATTCATTCTTATCCAATATTAATTAAACAATATGATTTCTCTTTTAATATATTATCCATATAATATATTAACAAATCACATTTATCCACTCTCTCCATTATTCATCCATTCAAGTTGCTTTGGTGAAGGCAACCGAAAAGGACCATGCTACAATCGGGCCAAGTACATACCAATTATAGTTATGGGCTTAGACACCTAATCCAACAGTCTCCCACTTGGATAAGTCTAATAACTATAAATGCAAGTACGACTTCAAAATCAGATTAGCGGTAGTAGCTCTCACAAGCTGTTGTCGAACTCTGTCACGACCTTTAGACAAGGGATTGTATAGTCCTCCGTTCTCAAGATATTGTGTGGACAAATACATGGAACATAGTCATACTTATTGTCCAGTAGTTTGTTTCCCGATTTCCGATTTGTCTGACATAGAACTTAATTGAACACATCAACTTAGTCGTGACCGGGCCTGACATATAAGTCAAATCAAATCATCGAGGGGCCCAAGATATCTCTTTTAACCTCGTAAGATAAAAGGATATAAAATTCGACTTATATGCTTGTACTATTTACTCACTAGATCATACACAACAATACATTTTATAACATCAAGGTACTGATGTGTTTACGCATTATCAATGCACAACCAACTCGTAAACAACAACTCATATATCTAGGATTAAAGACTATATGATATTATCGTCTCACAATCACTTGTGATTAAATTCCATGAAGTGGTTCATGTGAGCGCGAGTTTAATCCAATAATCAAATCATATTTCAGAAGCACTCATGAACGTTGCAACAAAGTTTTCTATGTCTAAAACACTTTAGACAATCTACAAGCCAATTCATGACTGTCTTCTTTCATACTTACTTCCAACGTATGATCGACTGTGGATAGTTTAAATAATATTATTATTTAGGAAGTCAAAAATGCAAAGTGAAAAAAAAAGTGAATAATCAACACAAGACAGTAACATTACTTATAAATAATAATCCTTTAATTATTCATGAAATGTTAATTACAAATTATCTATTACCAGTTTCTAAAAGATATCTAATCACTAAAACTAACATCATCCTTCAGCTCAATGATCCTAGCATGCTATAAGTGGTTATCCCTACTCAGTCCCTTCGTAAGGGGATCAGCTGGGTTCTCCTCTGACGATACCCTCTTTACTACGAGGAGTCCTTCTTCTACCTAATGTTTAATGAAATGATGTTTTCTGTCGATATGCCTAGATCTTCCATGATCCCTCGATTCCATGGTAAAGGCAACCGTACATTCCTTATCGCAGAAAATCTCCATAGGCTCCTTTATGGTAGGTACAACTCTAAGGTATTTGATGAAGTTCTTTAGCCATATCGCCTCCTTTAATGCTTCGCTTGTTGCTATGTACTATGATTCGCACGTTAAATCAGCTACCGTCTCCTGCTTTGAAATTTTCCAAGTCACTGCTCCTCCATTCAGGGTAAAAAACCAGCCCAACTGCGACCGGAAATTATCCTGATCAGTTTGAAAACCAGAGTCACTATACCCTCGCACTCTCATGTCATCACTCCCACCGAGGATAAGGAACCATTCCTTATTCCTTCGTAGGTACTTGAGAATATTCTTTACTACGATCCAATGTGCCATACCAGGGTTCCCTTGATATCTTCTGACCATGCTCAAAGAGAAGGCCACATCAAGGCAAGTACACATTATAGGATACATGATTTAGCCAACTGCAAAAGCATAAGGTAGTCGGCTCATCTCTGCTATCTCAGCTTCGGTACTCGGGCTTTAAGTCTTACACAACTTGGTATTTCTTTGTATTGGTAACTCCTATTTCTTGAAATTCTCCATGCTAAAACATTTTAACACTTTATCCGAGTAAGTACTTTGACTAAGTCCTATTAGTATGTTACTCATATTTCTTAATATCCTTATCCCTCGAATACAAGCAGCTTCTCTGAAGTCCTTCATAGTGAAGCACTTCCCAAGCTAGGACTTAACCTCCTGCAAGGTTGGGACGTTGTTTCCTATAAGAAGTATGTCATCCACATACAATATGTCGAACCTAACTATACTCCCACTAGCTTTGACATATACGCAGGACTCATCCTCGCTTCTCGAAAAACCAAACTCTTAGACTTTCTCATCGAAATAAAGATTTCATGTTTATGATACTTGTTTCAATCCATAAATGGATTTCCAAAGCTTACATACTCTATTAGGGTGCTCTGCATTGACAAAATCCTCCAGCTAACTCATGTAAACATCTTCAACTAACTTCCTATTTAGGAAAGAGGTTTCGACATCCATCTGTGATACTTCATAATCATGAAATGACGCTATGACTAGCATAACCCTTATAGATTTAATCTTCGCCATTGGTGAGAAGGTCTCGTCATAATCAACTCTGGGAGTTTGAGTAAAGCCCTTCATAGCCAATCGCGCCTTATATGTGTGTAGTTTCTCATCCATGTCGGTCTTCTTCTTGAAGATCCAATTGCACCCGACCGTCTTACGACCTGTTACATTGTCAACCAAGTTCCAAACTTGATTGTCATACATGGACTGAATCTTGTTGTCCATAGCCTCTTTCCACTTCGCAGACTATGGTCCTGCCATGGCTTCCTTGTAGTTGTTAGGTTCATCCAGATTTATTAGCGTACTATTAGTAATAAATGAATCACCCTCAATAGTTACATGGAAACCATATAATACGGGTGGAACACTAACTCTACTGGAACGTCTAAGAGGTAGGGACTCGTCAACTGGTTCAACAGGAGTTTCCTCCTCGGGTTGAGGGCCAATGTTAGAGATTCCTTCATCGTCTGATTCTTGAAGCTCTTCAAAATCAATTTGCCCCCCACTGTCCTCTTGGCATATGAGTTCTCTTTCTCAAAAACCCCTCTCCTCACAACAAAGACAACATTATCACTTGGTCTATAGAAGGGATATCCAAATGACTTTTGTGGGTAGCTGATGAAAATACATCGCTCACTACAAGGTTTGAGTTTATCGTGAGTCTCTCATCTTACAAAAGCCTCGCAACCCCAAACCTTGATATGTGCTAACAAGGGAACCTTCCCTGTCCACATCTCGTGAGGTGTTTCGGCAACCTTTTTAGTTGGTACAAGATTAAGGATGTGAGTGGCAGTTTCTAAGGCATACCCCTAGAATGAGATAGATAATGAAGCTCGAATCATCATGAAACGAACCATGTCTAACAAGGTTCGATTGCGCCTCTCTGCCACACCATTCAACTGCGGTATCCAAGATGGCGTCAATTGTGAAACAATTCCGCATTCCTTGAGGTAGTCATGGAATTCAATGCTAAGGTACTCACCTCCTCGATCGGATCGGAGAATCTTAATTTTCCTATCCAGCTGATTCTCCACTTCTTTCTTAAACTCTTTGAACTTTTCAAAAGTTTTTGACTTGTGCTTGATTAAGTAGATATACCCATATCTGCTATAATCATTAGTGAAAGTCACTTAGAAGCGGTTCACATTGCTTGCGGTGGATCTAAAGGGTCCACATATATCGGTATGTATGAGATCCAATAAACCCTCACCCCTTTCATAAGTACTAGTGAATGGTGACTTGGTCATCTTTCCAAGTAAACAAGACTCGCAAGTGTCATCGTCCCTAAGGTCGAATGACTCCAACACTCCATCCTTTTGGAGTTGGGATATGTGCTTATTGTTGACATGTCCAAGATGAAAATTCAACAAACATGCTTTATCCAAACCATTGGAAGAATCGATATGCAACACATCTTTTCCTAAGTTGTCTAGAACCATCATAGTTTCATGTATTCCATTACAAGGTAATGCTTCAAAATAGGAGGTACCATTAAAGAAAGAATTAATAGACCCAATTTCATTATTAAACGAAAATTTAAAACCTTGTTTATACAAACCATGAAAAGAAATAATGTTTCGTGTCGTTTATGATGAGTAGCAACAATTATTCAAATCTAAACCTAACCCACTACTAAGCACTAAAGAGTAACTTCTAATTTTGGTGACAAGCGACACTTTCCTATTCCCTATGATCAAGTTTATCTTCCTATGCTCTACATCCCTACTTCTTCATAGACCCCACAAATCAGAACAAATGTGAAAACCACATCCTGTATCGAGGACCCAAGACATAACATGTGATGAGTTATTAGATCGAATAGTATAAATACCTATGAAGGTGGGCTTTATCTTCCCATCCTTTATATCTTGTAGATACTTCAGGAAACTTCATTTCTAATGCCCTTTCTCGTGGCAGTAGAAGCACTCTGCATCTTTCGGGTTGGAAGTGGGAGCAGCAGGACCAATGTTGGTTCCACTAGAAGAGGTAACATCATGGGACTTTTCCTTGTGGCTCTTAGAAGGATCCTTCCACTTCTTTCCTTTTCCTTGCCCAATAGCCAAGATAGGGGCAACAGTTGTAGGAGTTGATGTAATAGATTTGCCTTTTAGACTACTCTCAGCAGTCCTTAGCAGGCCTTGAAGCTTTCTTAGAGTGACATCCTCCTTGTTCATATGATAAGTCATTCGAAACTGATCATAACAACAAGGTAAGGAGTGTAGAATGATTTCTACGGTTATCTCATCATCAAAGTTGATATTCAACTTTAGCAAGCGGTCCACATATGTTTGTATTTTCTGCAAGTGGCCGTTATGGACTCTCCATCCTTCATTGTAGTAGTGATTAACTCAACAATGATCTCGTACCTTTCCTACCTAGCACTTTGATGGTACATTTCCATCAAATATTGGTGCATCTCATATGATTAGTAGTCCTCGTAGGACTTTTGGAGTTTAGCAGTCATTGTTGCAAGCATGATACAATGAACCTTCATAGCATCTCTCTCATGAGTCTCGTACGTAACAATTTCCTCGGGAGTAGCAGTGTTGTGGTCAATCTCCTTCAGCTCCTTGTCGAGAACATACTCTTTGTCCTTGTAGCGGGTGACCATACGGATGTTACGGATCCAATCGTTAAAGTTGGACCCATCAAACATCACCCACCCACACAAGTTCATGAGTGATAATGAGCAAGAAGGGGTTGAGCCAGAAGTGTTCTTGTTTGGAGTAGACATCTGAAAAAGAAACGAGACAATTTAGATTAGATAAGAATCCCCAATTTAACACCTAAATGAGAAATTAAGCTAGGACCCAACACAATTATTTACAATTCAGAATAGGGATGTCGTAATCTAATTGCAAATAATTTGAAGGTAGGTAAATGACGATTTACCAATTTCCACCATGAAAAATAAAAAAAGACAATTAAGTTTTAAATGAATTAAAATTCGTAGATTCTTTTGATATTCATTGAAATTTTACATGGCATGTTTAAATCTCGATTATGCCTTTCAAGTTTGTGACTGGGATACCGTGGAACACAAAAAAAGGTATGAATAACCATGCAAATGTGCATGGTACTCTTGATGTCATTTATCACCTAATCAATGTGCCGGTTAACCACACACACTCCGTTTATATCTGATAAACATCGAGCTACCCTTTTCCACCCTTGCTAGTCCCAAATTAGTGTGTTGGTTAACCACACACGCTCCACTAATGACTTGGTAAGGTGCAAAGCTCAATTTCATACAATAGCATCATTTTCACATTTTTCCAAAAGTAACTAAGATTAGGAATTTTATGAAATCATTTAGTTACTTTATAGATCATTATACTTATTAATGAGAAAGTAGTTGCCCTATCCTACTCGTTCGGCTAACGACCCTCCACTAGTCAAGAGTGCGGTGGGTAAGAGTAGATACCTAATGGCGCTTATTTTATCGGCTGCTTCCTTAAACACCCCTTACAGACTAGCTTCGTGAATGAGGCCTACTAACAGTAAGACTAGCTTATATTATACATATATATAATTATTAATCTTATATGTAACATCCCATTTAAGTAGAATAATTAAAATAATAAACCCGAAACCCTGAGAAGTAATTTTACTATTAATTTATATTATTATTGTCCAACATTAAATAATAACAAGTGGGGTGTTGATTTCGAGGTGCCAAATGATATACTTGTGATTTCCAAGGGTTAAAGACTAAATACCAGAATTAATATGAGAAGGATTTTTGAAGTTAGGGTAGAAATGGTAATTTATGGATCTTAATTGATAATAATTTGTAAATAAGGGGTTGTTTTGTAACTATTGGACTTATATTGAGAAGGATTATGGGAGCAAGGGTTCAAATGGTAAATTAAGGATTTGTTTTGAAAGAAATAGGAAAGGAGGGACCGGTTGTGTCAATATGGGATAATGTTTCAATGAAGCGAGTATATAGCCTAAATTGTTCCATTGTCTCAAACCCTAACCCTACTATTATGCATCGACTGCCACCCCACCTCCGCTTCATCCTTCGAGCACCTTCACCGGTTTTCCCTCTTGTGCTCCGACCAGATGGAGTTTCGACGACCGCTGCCTACTGCCTCACCATCGAGTAGTCGTCACACTTTGCTGCCGGACACCATGCGAACAAAGAAACCACCGGAAGCGACTTCTGTGTAGTGTGTTAACGTTATTAGATGCTCCTTTTCCTCTTCTTCTTTTGCTCCACCTTCAGCCAGTGCTGCCGATGTCGCTAAGATCCTCAAACGTCGCCGTTTCTGCTGCCGTAAGAGCCGCTGCTATCGCTGATGGTGTTGCTGCCGCTGCCGGCCTCAACCATCAATTCGTTGAAGACTAAGTGGGTATCGGTATCCCATGGATAGCTTACTCAGAAGTGCTATTGTGTTCGCGTGTTGCTTGGCTGAGATTCAAGAAGACTCGCCACCACTGTGGGGTGGTTGCTGTCAACGCAAGACAGCCGCCAACCGCCACTAGGTAGCTATGTGTGGGCGGTATCCATGCTTCAGTTATGTTTTGCTAGCTTGTTAGTGTCTCGTGTTGCTGCTTCTGGAAAAATACCTAAGAAGAACCACCATGGCTATCGGCCATGGTGGCTGTCGCCTCAAGGACAACCATGGCAGGTGTGTATGATGTTGTGTGTGTGTGTTATTTTTTTTATGTGAGTGTGTGTGTTGAGTATTGTTGTACGTTGGAATAGCATAGGAATAATGAAAGAAAAGTCTAAACCACCACCGTAGGGTGGTGGCTGCCGCCACCGGCTGCCGTACCGGGTGGCGGTGTGCTTACCTTGTTGTGTTTGACTCATTTGGGGAGATGCTTGGTCAAAGTGGGCCCAATGAAGCCCTAATGAGCCCAAGGAAACCCTAATTAACCCAAAGAGACCATAATGGGCCCAATAAGGCTCAAACTGACCTAAAAGCCCAACCAATGGATTAATGGGTTAGTATTGGGTTGGAAAAACCTAATTCGGGTTTGGAAAACCCTAATGGCATAAAACCCTAATTTGTGGGAAATCGATCGGCACAGACAGACACGGGAATTAGTTAACAAACTTGAAATGTTAAATAATAATCATTGGAAAACTAACTTAAGGCAATAATGGGCTTAATGTATTAAGTCCTTAATGGGTTAAGTAAGAAACACTTAACCCTAATCGTCATTTCATGTGAAAACCCTAATTTTGGGATTATGGGCTTGGACTTATTGGGACCCACATTTGGGCCGTTGGAATGGAATTGTGTATTAATCCCAATGACACCAGATGACTTATTTAGTAAAGTAAGGGACTTAGTGGATTAAGTCCTTAATGGGTTAAGTGAGAAACACTTAACCCTAATTGTCATTTTATGTGAAACCCTAATTTCACTTGGGCTTTGTGTTGGGCCTTTCCATATGGATTTGGTAATTGGATTTTATGGGACCATCCAAGAATGATCATATAGACTAGAATATGTTGATGGACTTTAGGGTAAGGCCCATATGAGGGGTTAGGCCCAATTTGGAAAATTGGGTCATAGATGGGCCATACTTTGGGATTTTATGATTATGTGATATTGGGCCATAGGAATACCAAGAGTTTGCACTAGAATAATTGGATGGGCCTTAAGGAAAGACCATGTAGAGGTCTAGGCCCAATTTGGAAAATTGGGCCATATGTTAGGCTTTGGCCCATTATTTGATTATTGGGCCTTTGGAGAATGAGTTGGACCTGGGCTTGGAGCCTAATGATTAATAGGGTGTTGTTTAATGTTGACAACTCAGGAATCTATCAACCAGCAGCTGGAGTTTTATCTATGGGACTTTAGCAGTGCCAGGTGAGTTATCCTCAATATACTCAAGGATCTAAGGCACCAAGGTCGGCCATTGAATTTGATATCGTAGTAGTTATTGATATGTTGAGTATAAGCTAGAAATCAAAATTAACATAAATTAAACAACTAATAATGTTACCATTCAATAGTAGCTTGAAGATCCTTGCCTTTGAGATCTTAGTATCACAAATGTAATACCTCTAATTGATCACAAACACCAAAAGCAATTGGATAATGTTAGAGAGAGAGGAGGAGCCTCAAAATCAACTGATGATCCTTTTAGGGTTTCCAGTGGCCAGTTTTGGGATGCTAAGGGGTCCCGTATATAGCTGAAGAATTAGGGTTTCAGTTAAATACCTAATTTGGTTGCTTAAGCCCTAAGAGCCCATAGTAATCTTCTAGAACACCTACCCTTGGACGAAATCCTTATGGGCTTCCATAAGATTTTGTCCACCCCTTTCCTTAGGATTCCTCAGTGCATATTGCAATTATCTTATAATTACAATATCAGTCCCTTTTATTCAATTACCCCTTTTGACCACAAAATTAATTCTAAATTAATTCTTGACCAATATTAATTAAACAATATGATTTCTCTTTTAATATATTATTCACATAATATATTAACAAATCACATTTATCCTCTTTTTCCATTATTTATCAATTCAAGTTGCTTTGTTGAAGGCAACCCAGAAGAACCACGCTATAATCGGGTCAAGTACATACCAATTATAGTTATGGGATTAGACACCTAATATAACCCTTTGTTGCTGAGAAGAATTGATACTATGAGGAGTTAAAATGGGCTAGGGGGCGATTGGGCTAGCTGATAGCACAACAACCCACACTGCTATTGTTGTTGCTGTAAATTGAAAGGTGTTGGTTGCCATGGAGCTCCCTAGTTTTGCTGATAAGTGCATCGGTGCCCCTTCTCCACCTCGACCATTCCGCTACAGATTCCGACCACTACCATAACGTCAACCGCATGAGGTCTGACCATCCCACAACTGCTAAAGCGATTACCAAATAAGTTTCCATGAGAATTCTGATTTCGATTTTGGTGTTCAGCATTAAGAACGGATGGAGTAGATGCATTATTAGAATGAGAAGCATGAACGAGATGAGATTGTTCCTTTTGCATGGAGCGTTCTTCAAGTGTGAGCATAGATCTCATCTCAAGAAAATTTGGGACTAGTTTTTTATGTTGGATTATGGTTGCAATGTGAGCATACTTTTGAGACAAGTTGTAGATGGCATATATGACCATATTTCTTTCAGGAACTAGAACTCCAATATTGGCAAGGATATCCGTGATAGTTTTGATTCTTGTGCAGTATTCCATAATAGTTGAGTCACCAATGACAATATTTTGCAATTCGTCATCAAGTTCAATTGTTTTTGAATCTTTATTTTCATGAAACAAAGGTTGAATAGAAGCCCATACCTCCGTTGCATTAGCGTCGATTTTGATGATAGATTGAAGAACTTGTTGAGATAAGGTTCCGTAAAGCCACTGTTTGACTATATTGTCAATTGTTTCCCACTTTGGATCCATACTGACTGAGGTAACTACTTCAATGTAATTGAAAACTCTATAGCCAAAAAAGTTATTTTATAATAACTCTTTCCAAGCATCATAATTCAGGCGGTCTAAGTCGAGAATGAGAGGAACATATGATTTGATGTTGGTAAAGCCATAGATCTTGTCGTTGGGTTTCATATTGGATGAACCTTCTTGAGAACCTGTGATGGTGAGTTGTTGGCAACGAGGAGAAGAAGACAGCAGTAAAGGGAGAAGATGGTGAACAAAGATGGCGAGAAACCACCTTGCAGGAGAACATGGTTAGGGTTAGAGGCTGTTCTCTGATACCATATTACAAACCAATATTTTCCTTCAAACGTGGCACCGGCCTTTTCATTCAATATATAACAATTGTACAATATAATGGGCTATAAGTGTAATGGTCCAAATTAATAATACATATACAACACAATATAGCCTACTAATAATTAATACATGGTTAAAACCATAATCGACCAGTGATTGAAAACCACATAGTAAACATTGCAAATACCTTATAGCCGAATCCACATGGAGCAAAAGTTACATACCATTTCATGCATATCTCCACTTGGATGACAAATAAACCAAAACTCTTATCCAACTTGGATTTCTTCCGTGGAATAAAGACGTCAACAATGTTAGCAAACATGGCACATTCAGCTCATACTCCCGAGTACCATAGTTGGTGAAAAGTTTGTAATATAAAGAGTCTTGGAAAGTTTGTTAACATAACTAACATTTAAATACATTACTTGGATTGTGGATCGGATCCCAACATGTCAAAAAGCCCTGCCTACATCGCTCTATTGATTTGCAATCCACAAAAGTCCACTCATTTAACCATGATCCGATGCCATTTGAACAAACATAATAAAAGAACCGGGCGAAAGAAAAAAAAATAGTCAAATCTCTTAATTATTGTCTATGATTTGACATTGAAAAGATGAGAAGTTTGGTGAACAAAGAAAATTTTGAAATAATGATTCATATTTCAAGATTTTGGGTTTGTGGGTCCTTTGAAATATGCCCATTTCTTATTTACACTAATGTTTTGTGAAATGTTAGATGTGAGTTGATTTTTGATTTTTGATCAAAGATCAAAGTATTGTTATCTTTTGCCTTGCACGATACCAACATCCCATTAGTAGTAAAACAATTAAAACCAACTATTTGAACAACCTAAGCATGACTACCATCTAACTAACGTTAAATTAAATTTACTTTCTAACATGATATAAAAAAGGTTATACTTTATGTTTTTTATGTAATATATCCAAATTATGATCCATTAATATAAACAAAACATCAAACTAACTATATGCATGTCCACTCATAAAAGGACAGATATTTGGGCTAAGCCTACGAATTGACCCCAACCACTTTGTTCCTGTAAATCTAACCAGAGTATGGCTGTAAACGAACCAAACGAACACGAACAAGGTCTTGTTCGTGTTCGTTCGTTTAAGTTCGCCGAACAACAAACGAACACAAACGGATAAACGAACGAGATTTTCTTGTTCATGTTCGTTCGTTTAACAAATTACTTTGTTCATGTTCATTCATTTATGTCCGTGAATATGCTAAACGAACATAAACGAACAAACATAAACGAACAAAAAAAAAAAAAAAAAAAAACACAATTAAACATATACGAACATATAATATAGCAATATAATAAAAAATAATTGAATATAGATGAATATAAATAAACTTAAACGAATGAACATAAACGAACGTAAACAAACATCATAAACGAACGTTCACGAACATAAATGAACGAATGAGACCATTGTTCATGTTCGTTCATTTAACTAAACGAACGATAATTTTTATTCATGTTCGTTCATTTATTAAATAAACGAACTTTCCGCCGAACAGTTTACGATCGGTTCGCCGAACGTTCAGTTTGTTTACAACCCTAAACCAGAGGCATCATCACCGATAACTGCCATCAAGGAACACTTCGAAGAAGAGCTGGAGTGTTGCCGCGCTCAGACTGAGGTGAATTTTTTTGTTTCTTTATTTTCGGGATTTTCGATTCGATCACTTATCAATTAATTTCAAATATGTACACACTGTTAAGCAGGAAATACGAATTCATTCTTGAACAACTTAACCATTTCAGAAATTGTAACTATTATTACATCAGAAATTCAGAAAAATAAGTAAAGAAATAATACTTTTGTTAACGGCTTATCATCTAATGATGATTGTGTTTCGAATTTTAATATATTAAAGGTGGATTGAAAATATATACAAACCGGTGATTCTGAATGATATGATCAAATTTAGACTTTGTAATTTCTAGTTTCATAATCATTTTTTGTATGACGTTTATTTAATATTTTCTAATTACAGATTACAGAGGCCAAGGAGCCTAAGTTCAAATTACAAAATGAGGCCTTTGTAAGTTCTTTCATTTGACACATTAATTGGTATCATTTTTTTTAAAAGTATAGTGTCATAATATGCATGCAGCATGTTTGAGTTAGAGTAACCATGTACAATAAAGCTTATTTTGAGCTGTTTTATAATACCTAACACCAACTCATAAACTTAACAAGCTCAAAAATATATCGAGAATAAGTAAGTTTTTTCCTCAACTTAATTATTTATGAGTCCCAATAATCAAGTTCTTAAATATCATTTTAGTTGTTTGTATAAGTTGTCATTATTATTATTATTATTATTATTATTATTATTATTATTATTATTATTATTATTATTATTATTATTATTATTATTATGTAGAAGTTGTTTATATATACCAAGGTTCTAAATAACGTTAGGTGTGACTTTGTGACAATGTCAAGCCTCAATTTTTTTCAAACTGTGGCACACGAGTCACTCCGTTTGTAAGACATTAACTTAAGGCGATAATTTTGTATATAATTCATAATTTTATACATATTTTCTAATATATATATATATATATATATATATATATATATATATATATATATATATATATATAATTTATCAAAGCTCCGCGCTAACTCTAAACCTTAGAGTCAAATTTTTAGAACCTTGATATACACAGTTGTATATCACTACTAGAAAATGGGTGCAATAGCTACGGCACAATCCGTAGCTATTCCGTAGCTATAAGCGGATAGCTACGGAATTGCTACGGAAAATCGACTGTAGCATAATAGCCCGTGGCTAAATTATAGCTACGGATTAGCTACAAAATCGCTACGGAATAGCTACATCACATTCAACAAAACTTATAAGCATTATCAATGAATAAAGCATCTAAATTGTATACATCAAGTAATTTCAAAAAAAAAAAAAAAAAAAAAAAAAAACACTAGGGTTTTACCTTTTAGGGAAGAATCGAGCTTTAGGCCGAGAGAGAGAAGAAAGCCGGCGACGGAGAAGAAACCCGACGACGGCAGCACAGCTCGGCGACGGCGACGGCAACGGTGAGATCGGAGGAGTAGCCGGCGATTGTTGGAACGAGAGGGGGGGGGGGGGGGGGGGGGAGAAGTTTGGTTCTTTCTTTTCTCTTTTCTGGATCTGTTCAGCGAACAGAAGGGGTGAAAGGGTGGGGGAAATTTCGTGGGATATAAGGAAATAGACTGGATTTTAATTAAAAACAATAGCTACCAATTTGCTACGGACCAGCTTCGGAAGTTGCTACGGATTAGCTACGGACCGTTTTAGCGACGGTTTAGCTACCGATTAGCTACGACCTGCAAAAAAAAAAAAACGTGGGTGGGATTCGAACTCGGGTTTCCTTCGTACAATACCACAAACTTACCAACCGGCCGGGCATGCCACATCCATACTAATATGCTTGCCTATCTTATTTAAACATCTTATTATTATTATTATTATTATTATTATTATTATTATTATTTCTATTATTATTATTATTATTATTATTTCTATTATTATTATTATTATTATTATTATTATTATTATTATTATTATTTCTATTATTATTATTATTATTATTATTATTATTTCTATTATTATTATTATTATTATTATTATTATTATTATTTCTATTATTATTATTATTATTATTATTTCTATTATTATTATTATTATTATTATTATTATTATTATTATTTCTATTATTATTATTATTATTATTATTATTATTATTATTATTATTTCTATTATTATTATTATTATTATTATTATTATTATTATTATTATTATTATTATTATTATTATTATTTCCGTTAGAATTCCGTAGCTAGTTCGTAGCTAATTAGCTACGGATTAGCTACGGATAATTCTTATTTTCGACATTTCGGGCACCAAAAGTCGTTTTTTCCGCTTCGTTTTTTTCACACCTCTATTATACATGATTATCTATATTTTCTAAGACTTTTAGTTATTAATGTCATTCATAAAGTCGTGTGCCCATACGGGATCCATTACACGTTTAATGGTTTTAAACTCTAATGCTTATCATCTACGTTCACATATAAATACTCACAAAAACGTATACATACACATATACACATACATATATATCACAACTCATTCATGTCTCCAAACATAAATCCATCACAAGTTGGTGAAAAATATAGTCATTATATTGTTAAAGCATTAAACGAGTATTTGATCCCGAAGGTGCGCAAGACTTTATAAATGATATTAATAGCTAAAAGTTGGTGAAACTAGAGATAATTATGTATAATAGAGGTGTGAAAAAAACGAAGCGGAAAAAACGACGTTTGGTGCCCGAAAAACTGAAAATAAGAATTATCTGTAGCTAGTCCGTAGCTAATTCGCTACGGATTAGCTACGGATAATTCTTATTTTCAGTTTTTCGGGCACCAAACGTCGTTTTTTCCGCTTCGTTTTTTTCACACCTCTATTATACATGATTATCTCTAGTTTCACCAACTTTTAGCTATTAATATCATTCATAAAGTTGTGTGCACATATGAGATCCATTACTCGTTTAATGGTTTAACACGCTTATGATCTACGTTCACATATAAATACGCACAAACACGTATACACATACACGTACACATATACCACAACTCTTTCATGTATGTAAATATACATATACAAAAATAAATTCATCACAATTTGGTGAAAAGTATAATTACATTGTTAAAACTATGAAACGAATACTTGATCACGAAGGTCCACACGACTTTATGAATGCTATTAATATCTATAAGTTGGTGAAAGTATAGATAATGATGTATAGTAGAAGTGTAAAAAAAACGAAGTGAAAAAAACGACGTTTGGTGCCCAAAAAATAGAAAATAAAAAAAATCCGTAGCTAATCCGTAGCTAATTAGCTACGGAGTTGCTACGGATTTTATTATTTTTGATTTTCCGGGCATTAAACATCGTTTTTTTCTTTTCGTTTTTTTTCCCACCTCTATTATACACGATTATCTTTATTTTCAACAACTTATAGTCATTAATAGTGTTGATACAGTCGTTTGCACCTTCGAGATCCTTTATTCATTTAATGGTTTAATATTATATGCGTAGCTATTCCGTAGCCATTTTGTAGCTAAGTAGCTACGGAATAGCTACAGGTTAACATCCGTAACTATTCCGTAGCTATTCCGAAGCTAATTAGCTACAGAATGGCTACGGAGTGGAATCCGTAGTGATGTCGTAGCTATCCCGTAGCTAATTAGCTACGGAATACCTACGGAATTGAATCCGTAGTTATGCCGTAGCTATTCCGTAGCTATTCCGTTACTAAATTAGGGCGTCCATTTCTGTAGCTAATCCGTAGCCATTCCGTAGCTAATTAGCTACGGAATTTTTCCGTAGCTATTATCCGTAGGAAAACACCTTTTTTTCTAGTAGTGTATGCAATTGTTTGAAAATCTATTAGAGCTACCACAGTTATTGAAAAACTCATGCCAAAGTGTTTGTAATATTTACAAGATAAATGGAAAATCTTTGGATTAAATAAGTTCCAAGAATAACTTTATTTATTATTATTATTGTTTTTTTTTCTCTTTATTCTTTAGAGCTAATTACCAAATAACCTATTGAAAAAACTCATATTGTGGATCCTCTTATTGTTTCATTGCACTACTAGAAACATGGGTTTTACCGACGGAAAAATCCGTCGCTATTCCGTCGCTAAATGCTGTTTGCAATGGATCAGCGACAGATTCACTCCATAGGTAATAAAAAGGTGGCTAATTTCTCAGCTACGGTTTTAGCGACGGATTGGGTTTTTCCTTGCCACAAAGGTAGCGACAGAATATCTGTCGCTAAATGTCACTAAATGTCACTCAATGCATTCCGTCGCTGTTCTGTCGCAAATTTCCATGAACAGTTTTTTTTTTTTCCGTAGCTAATCCCTTGCAAAATTCATATACTATTTTTTTTTTCCGTTGCTGATCTATCGCAAACTTTAGACATGAATTTTTTTCATCACTAATCCCTTGCAAAATTCATACATTAAATTTTTTTCCTTCCCGTCGCTGATCCGTCGCACTTTAGACATGATTTTTTTTTCCGTAGCTAATCCCTCGCAAAATTATGCATTAAAATACTTTTTATTTTCTCACCACGAACTTGTAATATCATTTTTTTTATTATGATTCTAAAAGAAAAAAAATACTACAATCATCAAATTATTATACTAAAGAACATCAAATAATGATACAATCAAGCATTACAATACCAAAATTATCAAAGTTTACCAAAGTGTCATTCAAGAAACATCCAAAAACGAAACTATCCACATAACATCAAACTCCCAACGATTTAACTTCAAAATAACATTTTAGAACCAAGAAATCCAAAGTATGCAAAAGAGGTACAAACAAAAAAAAGTTTAACCTTCAAAATAACATTTTAGCTGCTATCTTCGTTTCATGTCCATCCAATCATCTTCGGTTCTCATTCCTATAAAACATTATTCAAAACAATCAAAAACATCAAATACAAAAGGTTAACAAGTCATTCAAAAACATCAAATACTAATGGTTAACATCATATTACCTTTACTTTTCAATTTCCCATCATATTTTGCAAGGCTGCATACATCTTTTCCATTGCTTCATATTTTGCATCAATTTGTTGTTGTTTGGCATCTATTGCTGCAGCTTTGGCATCCATTTCCTCACGCATTTGTTGATGTTTAGCTTCCATTTCTGCAGCTTTAGCATCCATTTCGCCACGCATCTCGTTTCGTACACGTTCATAGACAACCAAAAGTACAATACCATGATTGAAAACTTTGTAAGTACAATGCCATGATAGAAAACTTTGTAAGTACAATGCCATGATAGGAAACTTTGTAAGTATAATACCATGATAGAAAACTTTGTAAGTACAATGCCATGACAGGAAACTTTGCAAGTACAATGCCATGATAGGAAACTTTGTAAGTACAATGCTATGATAGGAAATTTTTATAAAGTACAAAATTAAACGAACCTCTTGGGATGTTATTGTACTAGATGTTCCTTCCAAAAAGCTCGCTGGATCAGACACAGATCCGAATCCATATATTCTTCCTTTCTTGACTCCTCCGGAAACATCACACCATGTTTCATTATCCAAGAGGGGGTGGCAACTAGTATCATCACCAAACTTAGCCACCATAGCACTTTCATAAGCCTCCTATTATAGAAAAAAAAAATATGAAAAAATAATAACATGAAATAAGGAATAGAATGGTTCATTCCATCCCATTAAATTCATAATACTCAAACCTTGCATAAAGTTGATTACTACTTACAAAACACTTAATTACAACTAGGCAGAGGATCAAACATTTAGTTGATTACTACTTACGAAAGATTTGTTTTCTGTCAATTAGTTGCTTTAACAAAGTCATTAACCCGAGTAGTAGGAAGTTTTGTTTCCTACAAAAGAATTGAAAATACCTTAACTTTAGCTGCCTTTGGTGTAATGTACTCTTGAGTAGACCGTTTAGTGTGCAACCTTGCATAAAGTTCAACTCCTGTAGGAGGGCGTTTAAGAATTGCTTGCTACAAAATCCATTAGTAATACATTAAAAAACAAAACAAAAACTCGACAATCTAAGTGGAAACTAACGTGAGATGCAAACATCTTACCATTCTTTTCTTATGTTGACGAATAGATATAGAACCCCCGGTATGTTTGGAAACAGAGCCATCTTCTAATTTATTTATGTTATTTTTCCCTGATTGTGATAAACGTTTCCATTTGGATGTGGTCCACACTTCATTGATCATTTTTTCCCAATACTCCTTTTTTATCCAATTTGGGCGATAGTCCTTTAGCAAATTTAAATCACCTTCTAGTGAGGCATTCACATTTGCAGCTTTGGCAAGTTTTAAAGATGCTTCACGTGCTCTTCGCATTACGTCAGGAAATCGTTTCTTCATGCAGTCTTCCCATACCTTGCGAGCAAGAACATCAGTCTCTTCGGGCCAAACATACAAACCCTACATGTAGATCACGCATACAATTATCTTTTTCACTTTATACCAATTTTTACTTTGATAAATCATAAAAATAATAAGTACAAACCTTGAAGTGTTCCCACATTGCATCACGATGTTCTTTGTCAACCTTCTTCCATGAGGTCCATGGGCCGTCAAACATCGTCTTCAGTATACATGTGATGGCTCTGATCACTGAAATCTGATCCGTAAATCTTGCAAAAAATTAAAAATTAAAAAATTAGCATTAGTATTATCATTAACAAGTAAATTCATTTTCATAAACAATTGTAAAATTAACTTTAGTACTCCTTTTCAGAATCGACTTCAATGAACTTCCTTTTTGATGGGTTACTTGGAACTTGTTCTAAGATGTTTGATCCTCTAACTGAAGAAGAAGGTTGACTTTCTGCATCATTGTATGATTGGGATGCATTTCTATCTCCAGCATCACGACCACTAATGTGACTACCACTGCGACCACCACCACGGGCTCCTCGTTGCGCCATTAGTCAAAAAATAACCCTTAAAATCAAGAATTAATAAACTATTGGTTAGAATAAGTATGTATTATAATAGAAAATTATAGAAGTAAGAGAAGGTAACATGCTATAATACACAAATAAATGAAAGTGCAATGTATATAGAAAAAGAAAACGATCATTTTAGCTAAAAAGTTATTTATAAGGTCCATTAGGTAAAATATATAGTTCCAAATACATTGTTTCGTTCTACATTTTTAGTAATTACTCATCATCAGAATTATCATCACATATGTTTTCATCTTCAATATCATCTTCGGATGAATCATCCAAGTTATCATCAACTTCTTCATCCTCTTCTCTCTCAATGTCATTGTCATTAACTTCTTCTATTTCTCCTTCAATTACATGAGAAAGGGGTCCTGCCACCTCATTTGCACCGCTACTTGTAGAAGGTAAAGTCGCTTCACTTTCTTGAAAGAATTGGTCCTCTTCATCCTCATCATCATCTTCTTCAGTAAACACATTGTCGTAGATCATATACACCCCTTGGCTTTGTCTTGACGACAGCCCACCAATCTTTCAAATCCTTCATTGCAGGATATGGTGCATAATACACTTGTTCTGCTTGTGACGCTAGGATAAACGGATCTTCATTTCTTAGCCTTGATTTGTATTTAATATCAACCAAATTATGCTTTCGATCCACACGTACCCCTTCAGTAGGGTTAAACCATGTACACTTGAACAATACTACGACACAACGCCCTATGCCTTGATATTCTACTTCCAAGACCTCATCCAACAACCCATAATAGTCACACTCAGTCTCATTGTAACAAGTACCTCTTACACATACACCACTATTGTGTGTGACCCGTCCATCACCATATTTTTCAGTATGAAACTTGTATCCATTGACAAAGTATCCTTTATATGACCTAACATGTTGTAATGGTCCTCGTGCGAGGCATTTCAAATGTTGATTGATATAATTTGATTGTTGAAAAACCTACATTGATAAATTCATTTGTTAACTAATTCACAGGGGAATACACTTTGGTAATACAAAATTTTCTCGTATCATACTCACATGATCTTTAAACCACTTAGCAAAATGTTGATCCCTAAACCTTTCAAATGCTCCATCATCCATATCAGGTTGGTTTTGGATCACATAATTTTCAAACAACCTTAAAAAATAACAAAAATTTTAGAGTTTCACGAAATCAAGGAAAAATAGATAACTTGACATACCTTAAAAAAGGTAGAACCTCAACACAATTGATCAAGATGTAATTATGAGCAATACGCAACTCATCATCTGTCAAAGGCCTCCGTTGACCACTTTTTTCGAATAATCTTCGAGATGGAACTTTGAAAATGCTTAATCGAGAGTCGACCATGGTATAACTAGGAATGTCTGGGGCAAAATTACGCGACTCACGATTCAACCGGGTTTCAATTGTAGGCAAAAAGTATTGTGAGCAAAAAGTCGATATTTCTCCAATCATGTAAGCCTCAACAATGGACCCCTCAACCTTTGCATGGTTTTTTATCTTTCTTTTCATTGATCCCAATTTCCTAAGAAGATGTTGGAAAAGACTTATTAGAAATTCCATAGGTTTTACGGTAGAATATTTTGTATGGTAAAAAATATACCTTTCATAAAGATACATCCACCTATATTGAACCGGACCACCAAGCATAGCTTCTCGAGCTAAGTGGATAACAAGATGCTCCATTGAATCAAAGAATCCAGGTGGAAATATTTTTTCCAACTTGCAAATGGTTTCAACAATAGTAGTTTGCAAGCGTTGTAAGTCATCTACGCGTAACACCCTTGAACATATTACACGAAAGAATGTACACAACTCTGTAATTGCATCCCATGTTGAGTTTGGCACCATACCTCTTAGAGAAATAGGCAACAATCTTTGAAGAAATACATGGCACTCATGACTCTTGAATTTGTAAAAGCTATTATCATCTACATTAACGCACCCCCCCAAGTTTGAGGTGTATCCGTCCGGGAATTTAAGTTTAATCAACCATTGGCATATTTTAGCTACTTGTTCTTTGCTCAAAGAAAACGATGCTCTCTTTTTCATATCCTTATTTCCCTTCTTCCATGTATGCCATTGCACTCGATTGCAATACATTTCTATATCTTTTCTTGCATTCATGTTGTCTTTGCTTTTTGGAGTGTCCATCACGGTGTTGAAAAGATTTTCAAACACATTTGTCTCAATGTGCATGGGATCAAGGTTGTGTCGTATTAACAACTTCCGCCAATATGGTAGCTCCCAAAAGATGCTCCTCTTAACCCAATTATGAGTAATCCCGAAACCAGGCAATTTTGCATTCTTCGCTCTAAAAGGTTTGCCTTCATAAACAGTTGGAAAGTGTCGTACTTGCTCCCAAATTTGATCACCGGTTAATATTGGTGGGGGGCTAGATCGCTCAACCTTATTAGCCAGAAATCCTATTTTATCACCCCTATATGTGTGTTGTTCAGGTAAAAATTTTCGATGGCAGTCAAACCAACATGGTTTACTACCATGGTGTAACCGAAATGACCCCGACTCACCCATACAATACGGACATGCTAACTTGCCATGTGTGCTCCATCCCGATAACATTGCATAAGCAGGAAAGTCACTAACTGTCCAAAGAAGTATAGCTTTCATTGTGAAATTGCATTTAGTCGAAGCATCATAAGTCACAATACCATCTGTATATAGCATCTTTAACTCGTCAATTAGCGGCCTGAGAAACACATCTATATTTTGACCTGGGCTCTTTTTTCCAGGAATAATTATGCTTAATTGAACATATGGTTCTTTTAAGCACATCCAAGGAGGCAAGTTATAAATTGAAAGGAAAACAGGCCAACATGAATATGGGGTTGTATTTGAGTTATTTGGACTGAACCCATCGGTGCATAGCCCAAGGCGAACATTCCGTGGTTCACTTGAAAATTCTGGATGCAATGAGTCGAAATGCTTCCAAGCCTCACCATCACTTGGATGGACCATCAAACCCGGTTCGGTCTGATGTTCATAGTGCCATTTCATTTGCTTTGCCGTCTTTTTTGTTAAATACAACCTTTGGAGTCTAGGAGCAATCGGCAAGTACCTCATAACCAGATAAGGCAGTCTGCCACTCTTGTACCGATCATGATCACACACCCGACACTTAGTCAAATCCGAATCTGCCCCATAGAATATCATGCAATGGTTTTTGCAAGCATGAATCTTTTTTTCTGGGAGTCTAATTATTTTCAAAAGCTTCTTTGTCTCATAGAAGTTCTCAACTAGTTTCTCACCTTTGGGTAGCATTCGCTTAATTATAGGAAGTATGTGATCATAGGCAGCCTCAGATATATTGTATTTTGACTTCCAATGCAACAACTCTGTTGCAGCTTGTAATTTTGAATAATTTTCACATCCATCCCACAAAGGTTCATCATTTGTGTACACCCATTAAGATCATCATCATCATCATCTTCCATCGGATCCTGCATCGGATTAGAAGATTCTTCCTCATGCTGAGATATCGTATTTCTTTCACCATGTGCCCACCAAGTTGTGTAATTTGGAGTGAAACCGTTTTGTAACAAGTGAAGCTCTACATCACCTCTTGTTTTATAATACATGTTCTTGCATTTAAAACAAGGACATCTAATATAATCTCCATCAACAGTTGCTTCATTAGAAAAAGCAACATCTAGAAATCCTTTGACGGATGCATGATATGCTATGCTAAGATACCCATGATCTAACCTTTTGTACATCCAATCTCTATCACTACGTGTTGACATAATGACTAGCTACAACAAAATATATAACTACTATTCAGAACCTAGATAGAGATTAGATAAAAACTAGCTACAACAAAATAAGAAGAAGTGGATGACAATAAATCCTTGGGAATAAACAAGAACCGGAAAGGAGAGAAAGTAATCAAATAAATTCTAAGTGATAGACATATAGCAAAGAATAAGATAGAGCTTTAATATGTTTACACAAGTGACTATGTTATATAATCTATTAATAAAAAAATGAAGTCATTAACATTTCAAAGTATATTCATTGTGCTTATTGTATTGTGGAGGTAAATGTTGGAGATGGATAATATTTATTCTTGTAATTTTAGTTATTTGTCATATGACTATCTTAATCATGCATATAGATTGGGTATAGATACTAAATGTTGTAATCAATCTTCATAATTACAACCAATCCATGTTTTTTTATTTTTGTTTTCCTAAATGTTGAACATGTCAATAGGCTGAATCAAAATAGATATGATGAGACAAGAGACTTGAATCAAGAAAAAGACATAAGAGAGACAAAAGAAGGTCAAAAGATGGTTGACTTTCTAAAAGTGTGATTTGTGATTGGTAATCTACTCGCATTCAGACAGTTCGTTCAGTCGATAAGTAAATACACAAAACAAGAAGGGTAAAATGGTGATTTACTCACATTAAGTCCATATGAATTAGACAAACAGAAGGGTATAGTGGTCATTTAGCACAAATGCTCTAAAAAACATTATTAAGTTATGTTGAGTTTGTAATGGTGTACCTGTCTCAGAGGAGTGACATTGATATCAGCTGCAGAAATAGATGTGGAGGAGGAAGTTGAAGTTAAAGTTGAAGCTGCAGAAATAGATGTTTCAGGTTTGTTAATAAAAACATGCATTCAAGGGTTGAAAAAACTCAGCTATGATATAAAATTTGATTTGGATTGTTGGATAAATAAAACCTCCAAATCTGGTTTGTTAATAAAAACGTTGTAGATGATGACTCATAATATGAAATACCTAAAGTACCCTTGGTACAGGAAACGGGAAAAAAAAAATTGGACAGCAGTTTGTGTCATCAATAATTTGTAAAGATTAATAGCAGGTAAAAACAAGGATACTTTGGGTGGAATCCATCTAAAAATAAAGAAAAGATTGCATTCAAAAATCTAAACAAATTATAAGTATTTATATTAATTTCATCTATCTCAGATCATATCGATCTTTATCCATGAGCCAATCAAGCCAACTAGTATTTGCCATTTGGCATATTTTCTTCTTGGGCTTTTTCTTTTGTCATAGTTATAACTTCTCCCTTCGTAAAATTCTTTTCATATGTGATTCATCATTGGGTTGGGTCGATGAAGTTTTGTTTACTGATCATATAAAATTAAATATTATTAATTTCATATTTGGGTTTAGAACTATAAGTTAAATATAATATATTGTTCATTTACTAATTTAACAAATAAAATAAGGAAATTAAGTAAAAAAACCGTATTAACAAAATAATTAAACAAGTCAACAATATGTTTAGTTTGTGACACCCATGTACCTACCTGGATAGATTTTCCCAAAATATGTAAGTTGTCAAATTAGTTTGATAAACTTAAATTCCAAATTCTATGACTATACATTTAAACTTGTCAATATTTAATCGGCGGAAATCGTGGTAAAAATGGTTAAACTTAAAAATAGCCCTTTATACAACTGTCTAAGTGAATTTTGTCTGAGGTCATCATGCTTCATATTTACAATATTTTTTGAGATATCTTGATATTTTTATTTCTATCAAGACAAGTATCAATTTTAAAAGATGTAATTAAAAGTAAATTAGTGGTAAATTAAATATCTTCATATTTTTATTTATATCAAGACAAGTATCAATTTTAAAAGATGTAATTAAAAGTAAATTAGTGGTGTATTGTCCATATGTTATTATTATATATAAGTAGAAAGATATGTAAAAACAAAATGTAGAAGAGTATTTAATTTTTTATATTTTTTTTGGGTAAATTACAAAGTTGGTCCCTGATGCAAGTTTCAAATTGTACGTTAAATTCATATTTTTTTAAAATAAACTCAGGCTATCCATTATAAGTTTGAATTCATATTTTTTAAAAATCAACTCAGACTATCCATTATAAGTTTAAATGTTGCACGTTTAGTCTCTTGAAGAAAAGAAGTTTGTAACCATCACCAGAAATCTGGATCATTATGACCGTCTCTCTCTCTCTCTCTCTCTCTCTCTCTCTAGATCTGAGACGATCCAATTGTTAACGAAGTTCATATCTATGTCGATAAGTAAATACACAAAACAAGAAGGGTAAAATGGTGATTTACTCACATTAAGTCCATATGAATTAGACAAACAGAAGGGTATAGTGGTCATTTAGCACAAATGTTCTAAAAAACATTATTAAGTTAAGTTGAGTTTGTAATGGTGTACCTGTCTCAGAGGAGTAACATTGATATCAGCTGCAGAAATAGATGTGGAGGAGGAAGTTGAAGTTGAAGTTGAAGCTGCAGAAATAGATGTTTCAGGTTTGTTAATAAAAACATGCATTCAAGGGTTGAAAAAACTCAGCTACGATATAAAATTTGATTTGGATTGTTGGATAAATAAAACCTCCAAATCTGGTTTGTTAATAAAAACGTTGTAGATGATGACTCATAATATGAAATACCTAAAGTACCCTTGGTACAGGAAACGGGAAAAAAAATTGGACAGCAGTTTGTGTCATCAATAATTTGTAAAGATTAATAGCAGGTAAAAACAAAGATACTTTGGGTGGAATCCATCTAAAAATAAAGAAAAGATTGCATTCAAAAATCTAAACAAATTATAAGTATTTATATTAATTTCATCTATCTCAGATCATATCGATCTTTATTATCAGGTATTTTTTTTTTCCTATATTAGCAATGTGCTTATTTTCTTCTATTTTTTTTTTAATAATTTGTAAATGATTATATTTTCAGGGAATGGGGAACAACATTTGTTGAGACCTGGGCAGTTTGACCGATAGGTGACAGTTGACCACCAGGTCCACCACCACCACCACCACCACCTCCCAGAAGCAATCATTCCGATGAAATAGAGAAAGTTGAAGTGGAGCCCCCTGTTGCTCGTGTTGAGGAGGATGACATCTTTGTATGAGAAGGAATTGACTATTCTGTCCCTAGTAAAGATATAAGCCAAAGCCCATTGTCAGAAGACATGGAAGAATCTCCTAAAAGAAAAGAGAGACCTTCCAATTTCAATGAGCCAGCTTATGGCCCTGTTCCACCCTCGGACCCATCTCAAGACTGGCAACAAACAGTGAGAAAAATAGCAAAATACTTTTATTTACTATTTTACCCTCACCTTGCTTAACAATTTACCAAATTTTTAGAATGGGTATGATGCTATGCAAGTACAAGGCTATCAGGGAGAGTGGCAGTAGGAGTATCAATATGTGGAGCCGATGGGGTACCCCGAACAATATGTCCACCAAGATGGTCAAATGTATGATATGCAAGGAGGTTTGACCATAGAAGGGGACCCACATTTAATGACACAAGAAGAGAAAGATAGAGGTTTAGGGTCGGTGTTTAAGCGGGATGATACAAGGCTTCAACAATTAAGGTAAAAATATGCTCGTAAGAAAGATCCGAATTTTATATCCGAGAGCTATTCAGAATGTTATCCGGGTTATCAAGAATATAATCGTGAGGTTGTTGATAGTGATGATGAAGCTGATTTATCCAAAATGGATATGGGTGGTCGAGTAAGTGTTTTTTTTTTCATTTACAATTGTATGTTAATGGGAGATGAAATATGTTAATTATGTAATATGTATAAAACAGGAAAAGGGTTGGCTTCATAGGTGGGACTTTGAGACAGAAGAGGAATGGGCGACATTAGGAAGCCATGCCAAAAGCTGCATTTCAGTTTGGTGTGAAGATGCAAGTTTGACCCCGAAAAACACATAGAGGCTTATTTACCTGTTAGAGTCAATGAACAGCGAGTCACAAATTTACTTCAATCTACACTTGTGGGATTTGCAGTTTTTGCTATTCCTGCTATCAGAATGATTCCCACTTCAGTTCTTTGGGGTTAATTCGCCTACATGTCAATCGATAGTCTTCCTGGAAATCAATTTTGGGAACGATTGTTTCTCTTTTTTTTCATCCCTACTGGTCGACGTTTCAAGTAAGCCCCGTTTTGATTTGACATGAAGTAAATTCCCAATTTACCCTTCTGACGTTATTGTGGGTTTTATTTGAACAGAGTGTTGGAGTCGCTTCATGCGTCATATGTGGAATCGGTTCCATTCAAATACATAACAATGTTTACATTCAAATGTAAGGGTTCATGAATCCTTAAATTCTCATGAACTGGAAGACAAACTATGATGAATCAAGCCCTAACTCAAGTTCTAATTCTAAGTGTCTATTATTATATAGATGCAATTGATGGTAGACCTGAACCTAACTTGCAATTGATGGCATTTCATATGGCTACGAAACACAGTAACCAGAAACTTTCAAGGTAAATTAAACCCTAACAAAGTATATTGTGAAATTGAACTAAAACTAACCTAAGAGGGATGAGATTTACCTGAATCGGAGGTTAACGAAGAATACTTTCAAGTTTAAAGATATCGAGGTTGCCGAAATCGGGTGAGTAGCATCGTCATCTGCTCGAACAGAGATAGTGAGATAAAGCAGAAGCTAATTTCACTTAGTCAAGAGTGATAAATCTGGAGGGAAGTAAAGTTACACTGCCTTCGTGAAGATGGAATTGGGTGTGTCAATTTCAGCGAGAGAAAAAAAGAAAATGCGCGCACCCAAATAAAGTTTCCGTCGTCGTTCTCTCGCTAAACGCATACCATATGGCACAATTTTTTATCCCTCGCTGAACCCTAGCTAAGTGTCTTCATTTTTCGAGTGATTAGCGAGGAATAGTCGTCCGTCGTTAAATACTTGTAAGATCCGTAGCTGATCCCTCAGTAAATCCTCACTAATATTCCATATATTTAATAAATAAAATAATTACCAAAACCATGGTAGATCTGTCGTTTTTTCCTAGCTATAAGTCTAAATTTTGCTAGAGAATAAATCCGTAGCAAAATCCGTAGCTGAAACTCAAGTTTCTAGTAGTGTTGGTACATTTATATTGCCTCATTGTTCATGCATGATAGTCACCATCTCTAAAAAAATAAAAAGTACCTCCCAGTTTCAATGGAAATTTGATATTGAAGCTCTGATTTGTATGGTCCAAATAGAAATATGCCAAATGATCGAAGTTTTCGTGAGAATAATTTATAAAAGAAACGTACAAAATGATATGTTTTGATTTTTGTGCATATTCTACTACAGTGTTTAATTTTGATTTTTGAGAGGTCTCTTTATGAATATTTTTATCTTGAGATTGATTTATTAAAACATCTATAAGCGTGACTAGGCGTAGCAAAGCAACTTGAGGTCTTCATGCTAATGAAGCACACAATTCCTACACTTGCCACGAATGTGATTTAACTTGTTGCCATCATAAATCAAGTACTTCTTACTTCTTAGCTTCAACATGTTGATTCCCTTAGCTATATATATGCATAATTTAATGTCAACAACTTCCTAAAATTATGTCATTTTTTTATGTATGTACGTTAGTTATTTAAATAACAGTTGAGTGATTTTACACGATAAAATAAACCACGAAGACTTTTCATTTGTTTTGAGTTATTTGTTCACACTAACGGTGTACTTGGAATATAATAGATCTCCCACACCATACACGCTATATTTCTTTTACTTTGCTTAGCATCCAGTTACACCATCCACTTCAATAGTTCTAGAATGTCTATTGCTTACTCTAGACATCACACAAGTTGCTTATCAATTACCAGTTTTCTAAACCGCTCTATATTTTTTTAGCTTTTATTTCTAAGCCTATACACTTTTAATTGCCTCACTTCTTGTAATCTAGGATTCCCAAAATTGTGCCATGTCTTGTAAATAATGTATTATTAGGGTTACCTGTTTACGCGCATATATCGTTGATTGGCAAACAACTATATTAAGCAGCCATGTTTTATTGCTAAATGGTGAACTTTACTTCGTTAGGCAACATATTCTTAGTCTTGGACTGAATTACACTTGGAATTGGTTAAGCAAGAAACTAAGGGTATGAGTTAAACATATGGGAGGGAGACCAACAAACCGCTAAATCTTATTTTGTAATATTCATGAAAATATCACTTATTAAATATAAAGGAAGTTGAAAATCTCTTGGTCAAGGTTGAAGCAAACCTTACACGTATATATTTCTGTATTATAGTCTAGTTGAAGTCTCCCTTACAATTTTATAGCTAGTGCATTGTAAAACTAATTAATTAATTCATTCATTGGAGTATATATCCCCTATGACTTAGCTAGTATTGAATACCGTTTAATTCTCGTCAATGTAGCATTACTATTGCTTAGTTTAAACTTCTTACACAACTGGTTCACTTGTAGATCTTTGACTACACTTTCCTTGTATTTTCTTTCTAACATTTTGTCACCTTTCTAAGCTTTTTTATATTCTTGACACGGTTGAGTACAATGGTTCATTCTTGGTAGGACACCTTTTGACTGGGTATATAAAGCACACAACCCCTTTCATCAATTCCACCCCATTTCCTCCTTCCTCATCTGTGGTAATCTAGCTACAAAACCCACAAACCTTTGCCTTCTAGAAAGCTACCAAAACCTCTCTCTTATTCTTAGGCATGGATAAAGTTGTCTTTTACTTGCTAATTCTCCTTAACACCATCCAATACGTCTATGGTGCTGGTATAAATATCACCCCCCTTGACTTTGTCAAAACCTCATGCAAAACCACCCGCAACCAGGCTCTCTGTGTCAACTCTCTCTCAAGTTACGCTGGTTCTATCCAAGGAAGCGATCAGCAGCTTGCTAAAGCAGCCATTGCGGTTAGTTTGAACAATGCCAAGTCAGCAGCTGCACTCGTTTCCAAACTCTCTGGAACATCGAAACTAAAACCACAAGAGTACCAAGCACTGAAAGACTGTGTCAATAGCATGTCCAGCTGTATTGCAAGTCTAACTCAGTCAGTTCAGGAGCTTGGTAAGATGGGTCAGTTTAAGGGAAAGAATTTTGATTGGCACATGAACAGTCTTCAAACATGGGTCAGTTCTGCGCTTACAGATCAAAACACTTGTGCTGGAGGGTTTTCTGATAGATCAATGAATGGAAAAGTGAAGGATGCTCTTAATAAGAAGATGAATTCGGTTGCACAAGTCACCAGCAATGCACTTGCTTTAGTAAACGGGTTTGCTTTGAGGCATAAAGCAGGTACCCATAAACCTTAAGGGTTATACATTTCCGTGGAAAGAGGTTGGCTTTCTAGTAATATTATAATGTGCCACAAGGTTTTTTTTATCCTTAATAAGGATTGTGTTTTTGACTGGTCTATGTTGCTGGTTTCCTTTAAAACATGTTACTTTTTGTGGCTAAGGTTATACCTTGCTCAGGTTTTTGTTGCCTTACGGGTAATTTTATAACAAATTGTAGCTAATTAATGTAATAAAGATGGCACCTTATAAGATAACTTTTGTTGTTTTTGGACAAGTGAAGGATCCCTTTTCCACCTTAACATGCATATATTGCATGGAGGTCCGGATTTGTGCAATTTGGAAACCTTTTGGAAATGTTGTTCTGAAATTAGCAATGACTCTCATGTTCGCTTTTGGACGCTAGCACGATTACACCGATTGTGTCAACCACATTAATTCTCGTTATTATCATATTATGAGTTTATCATTATAAACCCTAACTAAAAGGTCGTTTAACAGAGTGGTTGAATACTATGTTTACAATAATATATTGGACGGAATTACCCACAAGCATGGTGAATTACACAACCATGTCCATGAAGCATTCACTTCATTTTATGTTTTGGGAACCAAAGAGCTGCAAAGAAAACTTCAATTTGAATCGGATTTCTAGTAAAAGTTAGACCTGAACACAACAAGAATTCAGCCCTTTAGCGACGTCATCAATAGCGACGGCGTCATCCTTTAGCGACAACAATTGATCATACCACCAATAAAGAGTATTGTCATCTCTATATACGTCGTCGCTAAAGGTCTGTAACCGCCAATCCTCGTTTGCCACATGTCATCGTGACCGTACGATGCTAAACGGATCTATCGTGTAGGGTTTCATCTCGTGGAAAGCAATAGCGACAACATCAATTGTGATGACTTATCGCTGCTATTGATGGATATCCGCGTCAATGTCATCCTGACCGTTCGATTGATTTCGGATCAGACGGTTAATAGTGGCCACAGAATGACGCGTGTTTTTCTCTCGAACATGTAGCCGCTATTGCCTATTCGTCGCCGCAAAAGGTGCCGCCCTTTTGACTCCCACTTCGTCCCAGACGAGTCATTTTCTACAACTTTTCTTTCTCGCAAAACCTCCGGCAAAGCTCTTTTTTCCGGCGTAAGACACCAATTCATACCACCACTAACCGTTGATTGCTTCTAGGGCTTCAATTTCCGTTGATTTCCACTGATTTCCGACGATTTCCAGCGTTTTCCGGCGAGTTTCAAGTTTTCCGGCGACCCTAAACCTCCTGTAACTTACGTTTTCTTTTCCCTTTTCCATTTCTCTTGTTTTCTTACCATATTTAGCTCTAATTTCATGTTTTTTTAGTGTTTTTAACTAGTCTTCGGTGGTGGTCACCACCACAGCAACACTAGTGTCACTATTTTTGGCAACTGGTTACTTTTCCGGCGACTCAGCAAGTGCCTCTTTCTTTTTCCTTTTTGTTTTTTTTTTTGTTCTTAATGTATAAGTATATGTGAATTGTATATAATTTGGTATGTAAAATTTATAATTTGGTTTGTGAAATGTATGTATTTTGGTATGTGAAATGTGTGTATTTTGGTATATATATATGTGAAATCTACATGTATGAATATGTATGTAAACACGTATATGCAAATGTGTATATGTGAATTTGTATGAAAAAATGTATGTATGTGTATATGTATAAATAAATGTATGTGAAAATATGTATAAGTGTATTTCTATGTGAAATGTATGTATATGGGCATATGTGAAAAAATTTATGTATATGAAATGTAGGCATTTTTATATGAAAATATAGGTGTTTGTATTGAAATGTATATATATGTATTTCTATATGAAATGTATTTTGTATGTATGAAAAAAAATATGTATAAATGTATTTGTATGTATGTATATTGGATGTATATGTATGTCATGATAGGATGTTAAAATAAAAAAAAAAAAAAAAAAAAAAAAAGATGATGTAATTTACAATTTTTTTTTAAAGTATTATAATATAATAAAAAAACAAAAATAACTAAGATAATATAAATAAAATAAATACGAAAAGGTATAATATCATAATAGACAAAAAAAAAAAACAAATATAAGTTGATATTAAAAATTACAATGGAAAAAAGTGTGAAATAAATAACAAATATATAATATCGTTTAAAATACAATGTTATAATAAAATTTAAAAATTAAAAATTAAAACACTAAATCTATTAAGTTATATTTTACTCAAAATAACAAAAATAAAAACAAAAATAAGTTGATATTAAAAATCAAAATATAAAAAAAAAAAAAAAGATGATATAAATAACAAATATATACTATCGTTTAAAGTATAATGTTTTAATAAAAAATATAAATAAAAAATAAATACGATAAATCTACTAAGTTATAATTTAATAACTAGATTATTTAAATTACAATGCTATAATAAAAAAGTAATTTTTTTTAGTTTAAGTCTCTTCTTTTTAAATCATCAAAAAAACTTAGAAATCCCCGCTTGAATTTGATTTAGAAATTAAATCATCAAAAAGTGGGTTTAAAAGCCTATCATTGTTAATACTCTCCTTTTGTCCGGTTTTATTATTCCATCTGATTGAGCGGTTACTTTATCCTTATAAATATTCAATTCTAATTCTAGTTCTTGTAGAGTAAACACTAAACCTAACTTATGTTTCAGTTGCAACATGTTTATTGATAAAACGTGGATTACTATTGAAAATCTTAACTCTACCTTGTTCCAATAAGGACTTGAATCTTTTCTCAAAAGTTTCAAACCATACGTCGATAACAAAGGTCAAATTAGATGTCCGTGTAACAAATGTAATGTCAATAAATTTATACTACTAGCCATAATGAAATTCCATATACTTCAAAATGGTTTTAGTCCACATTATATTATATGGAAGTATCACGGTGAAATACGACTCACCCGATTGTCGAAGACATACCGTGTAATAACGAGAGGACTGATGTGATTGATGATGTTATGGGGGGGTGTGATTGAAAATTATACCAACTGCGGTGAAGGGAACCAAGATACATATGTTAGTGGTGTCAATGATAGATTTCAAAAGTCGTTATAAGAAGTCCAATTAAAATTATATCAAATATGTTCGTTTTTTCCCTTGACTTTTTAGCAAAGCTGATGCATATCAAGGGGATCAACAAATGGATTAATAGTTCATTCGATCAGCTTCTTGAGTTGTTGCAAGCTGCCTTTCGTCAAGGAAACAGGGACCCCCCGGGTCATATTATGAAGAAAAATGACACGTAAAAAGTTCGGATTGGGTTATGAATCGATACATGTATGTAAAAACGACTGCTTTCTTTTCTAAAAAGAACACAAGTTGTTGCAAAAGTGTCCGGTTTGTAATGAGAATTAGTGGGTTGATGAAAATATAAAGGGTAAGAAGATGGCTCATAAGGTTTTACGATACTTTCTCGTAGCCCATTGATTACAACGTGTGTACTGTTCTAGACACACAGCTAAAGATATGATTTGGCACAGTACCGGACGATCCAAAGATTATACAATGCTTTATCCCGTTGATGGTATTTCATGGAAAAAATTCGATATGAAGTATCCTAACTTCTCAAGGGAACCCCAAAACGTACGATTAGGGATTGTTGTTGATGGTTATAATCCGGTTGGTAACATGTGTAATCCTCATAACACGTGGCATACCATACTCACCACTTACAATCTTCCACCATGGCTATGCAAGAAAGAGTCATCTTTCATGTTGACCTTGTTGATTCCCGGCCCCAAAGCACCCAGGAAGGACATGGATATGTTCCTTAGGTCGTTGGTGGAAGATTTGAAGCAATTATGGAGTTTTGGAGTACATACTAAAGACGAAGCGGCAGATACACTTTTCAATATGAAAGTGATGTTGTTATGGACAATAAACGACTTTCCCTCTCGTAGTAGTTTATCCGGTTGTAGCGGACAATGGTACACAGCTTGTCCGACTTGCAACGAAAACACTTTGTCATACCGAGTATGAAATAAAGTCATATATGTTGGTCATCGTCGGTTCTTAGATGCTGACCATCCATGGAGAAAAAGTTTGTACTACAATGGCGAACATGAGACGAGGCACTCCAAGACAGTTTAGTGAGGAAGAAATACAAGCACAACATGCTCATCTCTTGTTTCGTCTATCAGGTAAAGTAGTTGCTCAATGAGCTGGTATTAAGAGAGATCGTGAGGATTTCAAGTTGAATTGGTCTAAAAAGAGCATATTCTTTGAACTTGAGTATTGGTCTTCAATGGAGCCGAAGCACAACTTTGATCTTATGCATATTGAAAAAAATGTAGGTGAGAGTCTTGTGGGTACTTCTCTGATGAATAATAAGTCTAAAGACATATCAAATGCTCGGGAGGACTTGACAAAATTGAACATTCGAAAAAGTTAATGGTTGAAAAAGAGTGGCAACAAGTTCCTTAAACCCCATCCACCATACTCATTCACGAAACCTGACTGCATTTGTTCTCATAAGTTTATAAGAAATGTGAAACTGCCAGATGGGTTTGGATTTAACTGAACGATTTTTAGCACTCTAACAACCTTATGGTGCACATGCAAACCTAGATGCTTTGGGTCTATGTTTTCTCTAATTATACATGAAATTTGATTTTCCAAAGCATACACCCTAACTAACATACATGTAACATTCACGTTCAGTTATCGTGTTTTGTGTTTTAAGAGTAAATAATATTATGAAATATTATATGACTTTGAGTATTTGAGCTCTAATAGATAGTTTTTACTATAATTGAAGTAAAACTATGTTTAGAATCATTCAGAATGTTTTGGAAGTCTTATGAGATTCAATCAAATATCAGTTATTCAAATTAACAAAAAAAATATGAAGTTGAAAATAAGTGAAAATAATGTTAATGAAAGTTGTAAAGAATCTCGTTAGAAACATTTAGACAAAAACTTAATCGAAATCCAAGTTATAACGAAGAAGTTATGGCTTAATGAAGTCTCGTGACAGAACGAGCACAACACTATTTAGCGTAAAAAGTGAGTCTTCGATAAACTATTTTTTTAGCTTTAGTTATCTAAATGAAAGTCGTAGTATTCATTAAACTGAAAACTTTCATAAAAATAACATCCAAATCTGACTTCGTATGAAGAAGTTATGACTTTTTTAAGTTTCGATATAGCAGTAGACAGCTAAAAACTCGAAATAAAGATCGAGTATTTTTAGCCGACGCAACCTAAACGAGAATCGAAGGACTCGTCAGTAGTAGTACAACGGTAAAAAGACAGACTAAAACGGACATCGGATGAAGAATTTTTGAAATTTTAATGGACTTTTCCTATCCCGATCTGTTAAAAATATAACATTAAAAATAAAGTCAAAAATTAACAAACGGAATCTAAAAAAAAGTTGTAGAGCATAAATTCACCTACGTGTGAATATAAAGAACGTAAAAATGGAGTTCGTATGCGAAAGATACGTAATTTTGAAGTTTATGACACAAATTTCAAGGTTGGTCCGAAGGGTACACCCAACGTACAATTGTAAGTTCAAAATTTGCCCGTGTATCAGTCCGATCCGTTTGATGGTGCGGAATCCCAATCAAACGGATGATGTCAGATCAAATAGAAGAGAAGAAGAAGAGGAATAAGATGAATCTAAATGTATTAATGAATAGAATGATGATCCGGATACAAGAGATTCACACAACACTAACACACAATAGTTCTTCTGTCTCTCTGCCCGTAAATTCTCTAGGGTTTATCCATCTCTACTCCTCACCCTAACACCTCTATTTATACTTGGAATATGGGTCGGATAACACATGGGCCGTAAATGAGTTTATGGTCGTAAGGTGTTTACGGCCGTAAACTCAGCTGTAAACTAGACCATAAATTCATAAATATTATAGAAAAATACAATTGCCCAGAAAAGTAAAGTATAAACCATATTTTGACCCAACAATCTCCCCCTTGGTTTATAGCTTTCCCTTCTTAATGACCCAACAAGTTCCCCGTAAAAGGTAGCTGGCTCTTCTTATCAATCTTCAATGAGAGCTTAGCTTCAGCTTTAACCTTCGATTTCTTCACAGCATCAGGATGAACATATGAATCTTCAATGAATGACTTCATCTTGAGCACTTGAGGTTTTCTTCAGAATTTGGCATTGAACGCACATTGGGTAAGGAGGCTTGACGTACTGGTTCTTGAAAAATGGCGCTTTCAGCTTGAGAATCTTCAGAGAGAACAAATCTTCTGGATCACTTCAGCAGGTACAATAACAACAGCAGACTGATTGAGGAGGCTTCAATGCAATCCGTTACATAATCTTCAATTGCAGCTTCACCTTGCTTCTGGGGTTGAAGGATGGAATGTCGAAAGAATAATCTTCATTTCTTGGTCCTTTGAATGTGGATTCTTAGATGCTCATGGACAAAGCATTGGCTCAAAAATCTTCAACACAAACTCCATGAGTTTTATCTTCACCTGAAATCACTTTTCAAGACAAAACAAAACTAAAAGAAAATATTAGCACACAATATTTTTGGATTTTTCGTATTTTTTGAAAAAGAAATAAAACAGAAATAACACTATTTTTGGATTTTTAATTTAATTTTTTTTTTTTTTTTGATTTTTTGTTTTTTTTTTTTTTTATTTTTTAAAAATTTTTAATTCTCCCCTAATATTTAAATTAGAAGAAACTATGAACAAATTTAACAAAAACAAAAATATTAGCTAACATTAAGAGTGATTTGGGATCAAAGTTTTTAGACAGACTTTATCCATTTGTCGGTACCTTTCATATTCACATCTTTGTCTGGTCGATCGTTGGTATTGTTGTCCATTTAAACACGAAATATTGTGACAAATTTAGGACATAATATTTGTTACAAAACAAGGTGAACTTATGTTCCTAGTAATTATATCTGATCCTAATTCCTTAAATACTATATCTTAAGGACCATTCATCTGACGACGACCAGGGATATTGTTGTCCACCTAAATTAAGCAGCGAGATCTATAGGCAATCTGTATGTGTTCAATTTTAAGTGTACTGGAATGTGTTTCCCGCTTCCTGATATGCCCCAGCCATCAAGAACGTCCAGAGTACTCCTTACACCGGGTGAGCAGACAACCATTCGGAGAGAAGATAGATTCAGAATTCTATAACTAATTACTTTAGAGGGATTGAGAAGAAGAAAATTGCATATGTTGTGTACCAGGTCGGATTAGAAGTCACGCAAAGGAGACAACATATGGCTAACAGATAAGAATTATTTCACATATATAACTTGCAGAGAAATAGAGTTGCATATGTTGTGTAGCAGGTCGGATTGGAAGTCACGCAAAGGAGACAACATATGACTAACAGATGGAAAGAAAGAAAATGATATTCTACAGACCTAATTTGTCAGAATTTACCAGTCGCCCCATCCAACTGGAATTAAGGACAGAATCCTCACATCGAGGAAAATTTAAACCACGGTTCCAAGTATGCGTTCAATTAATGTGACGAGTAGATTCCCATATATATCTCCCTGCTCAATCTATCCGAGCATCGTATTGTCAGGTTGAACGGATCTAACTAGGTCAAAATTTGTCAACTCTATAAATTTCCTAAGTTCAACTCTGCCTAGTCAAGTCCATTTAGAATTCTTCGTGCCTACCGACGCATCAAGTCAGAGCATAGACCCTTCAACTTTGGGTATGTTACGCAGACTCAGGTTGCCTGTTATTACTTGATAATATCACTTCCCAAAACATCTCCCTTAAGCACATTTCATAACCAACATATTTTTTTAATTTTCTGATTTTCTAATGTTTTTGGATTTTTGAAAATTTTCTAATTTTTGTTTTGTTTTTATTTCTCCCCCTAAATTTGTGCATAGGAGAGAAACGAAAGTAAATGCGCAAATTTAAACTATGCTAAAACAAAAATTTTTCTTTAAAGCGAATCAGCTTAAGAAAAACTTAGGAGTATAGAGAAGAAAAACTCAAACCGTAAGTCACCGATTGAATTTGCATCCAGAAGGTCTGAGAATAGCACGCGTAATCTCAGAACAGATCCAAAAATTCTTGACATCGTTAAGTACTATCCCCATGAGTGATCGCTTCCTTTCTTCCCTTCCCGCAAAGGACACATACTCTCAAATAATGTTCTGAGTGTTGTACAGTTGAGAGATGTCCCCAATCATATGCCAGGAGCAGCCACTACCAACAAACTGAAGTCTGATGATATGCCTCCATAGCTGCTCCGACACAAAGCGGGATCAGTTGGTCTTTGGAACCCAATCCATTTTGAAACTGGTTCGACCTTTATCATCAGTGAAAGGTACTCTCTCCCATGACATATCCTGTTTATCACAAACAGAAGACGATGAAATATTAGAGTCATTAGAAGATTTGGGAGTTTTCACCTTTGGTACCCATCTATATTCAGGTTTACCCCATTTCTTTTTCGATCCGATGGGTACCTCGGCACTTGATTTGGAACTTGAAGTTGGCTGCCGAGATGACTTTGACCTAACCGGTCTTGGCTTCACTGGAGCATCTCTTGAACTAGACTTCTGGGCCGACATTCCCTTCTTATTCTTGGGAGTTGGATGCTTGACCTTGGGAGTTGGATGCTTGGCCTTGTGGGTTTGATTCTTGGCCTTCTGCGTGTTCGAGTCACCATTGTCTGAATGTGACATGGAAGGGTTTCTTTTGAAGTATCTCCCACTTGGCGTGTTTTTCCATCCTTGTGCGTAGTAGGGAACGTATGCACGATTAGGATAATTTCTGGCAATGTGTTCAGGTGTTCCACAGTGAAAACAAGTCTTTTTCTTCATTGTGAAGTTATTTACTCCTGCCCCTGCTGGCGTATCCTTGCCTTGACTCTTATTGTTCCCACATGCACACTTGCAACAGGCACTCTGTTTCACTGGAATTGGTGGCCTGTATTTTTCAACAGCAGGTTGATCAGAAGCAGTTGAGTTGGAAGCAACAGATTTAGAGTTCAAAGGGTCGTTTGTTTGTTCAGAAGAACTCTCTTTGTTCTCATCCTCTACTACTTTACCTGCACATGAAGTAGAAACATTAGTATTTTCAACATTAATAACTCTTCCTGACACAAATCTAGCTCGTTTTCCATATCGAAGATGTGGCTCCCTGTCAGTTTCGTCATGTGTCATAGGGATGGATGTGTAGTTATGATTATAAGGAGGAGGTACACTATCATACCCTAGACCCTTGTTTTGATTTTCTTTGAATTTTAATTGGGTTTCATATAAGGACTCGACTGTCTGACTTGATGCAGTATAATTTTTGAAACTGACATCAGTTTTTCCACACTTAATTTTTAAAGCATCAAGTTCTTCAGTTACAACAACAAGTTGTCTCTTAACATAATCATAATTTTCACACTTGTTGCAATACTCTTCCTGAAGTTTCCTAAAGTCCTTGGTTTTTGCTTCTAATTCAGCCTTCAGGGGTTTTTGTCGTTTCCTGAGCTGATATCCTTCATATCTCAGGTCCTCAGCTTCTCTTTTTAATAAATCAATTTGTTCCCGAAGAAATTTAATCGTATCTTCACTAGATAGTGTACATGAAACTTCACATGATTGAGAACATGAAACTTCATTGACCGGAAGGTTTACAGAACTCATTGTATTTCCACACTTCAGAGCATCAAGTTCTTCAATTACATCAACAAGACTAAGATGATTGAGATCTTTTGTCTTCTTGATGATAGCCACGTTCATATCTCGTGATTTCGGAACTGAATTTAGCAACTTTTTGTTTATCTCGGACTTAGTCAAGAAGATCCCAGCTATATTCATCTCAGTAGTAAGTGTAGTAAATCGCTGCAACTGAGTTTCGAGGGTTTCTCTAGGGATATAATCGAACATGTTGAAGTTTTGTCTTAACATATCCTGACGACTCTTTTTCATGTTTTCAACTCCCTCGTAGACCTTAAAATCAATTAAAAAGCACAACTAAAAACCAAAATCAAACTTAAAAGTCAAACCCTTTGATTATAAACCTCAAAAGTCAACCTTAAAAGTCAAATTTAAAAGTTAAACTCAAAAGTCAAACTTAAAAGTCAAATTTAAAAAGTTAAACTCAAAAGTCAAATTTAAAAAGTTAAACTCAAAAGTCAAACTTAAAAGTCAAACCGAAAAGCTAAATTTGAAAATTTAAAAGTTAAACGAAAAAGTCAAAGTTTAAAGTCAAAGATCAAACTTGGAAGTCAAAGTCAAAATTTATGGTCAAAAGTAAAAAAAACAAAAAAAAAAAAAAGAAATTAAAATATAATTTTATTTATTAATTTTAATTTAATTAATATTTATTTATTATTTTTATTATTTTGGATGAAAAAGGAATTAAAAATTAAAAGAAATTGAGTTTTTGGGTTAAAGGTGTCAAAATTCGAAAGTTGGAAGAGGGAAGGAGTCTATTTGAATAAAAATCAGAAGAGTTGAATCATCAAGTCGCCTAGTTGAGTTGGTAAGGCGTAGTGGTAATGAACCGGAGGTCCCGAGTTCAAACCCCAGTTCCTCCGAATCCGTCCCTCTTTTTCTTCTTTTTTGATAGAGTCTGCGAAGACTGCTTCTTCGAGGCCGAGGTGCGAGCCCGTAAATCGCCGAGGCCGAGTCAGACGCCGTAAACTCCGTGCCGCAACCTCGGACCGTGAACCTTGGGCCGTGAACTCTTCGGAACCCTACCCGCCGGCTGCAAACTCCTCGCAAGACTGCTTCTTCGAGGCCGAGGTGCGAGCCCGTAAACCGCCGAGGCCGAGTCCGACGCCGTAAACTCCGAGCCGCAAACTCGGACCGTGAACCTCGGGCCACAAGCTCGGACCGTGAACCTTGGGCCGCAAACTCCAGGCCGTGAACTCTTCAGAACCCTAGCCGCCGGCTGCAAACTCCTCGCAAAAAACACCGATTTTTCGACTTTTCTGCTCCAAAACTCGATCAAAAACCTTTTTTTATGAAAAACACGAAGAACAAACCCCCCTTATTTTTGCGAGATCTATCCAAAAACGCAAAAATATTTCAAAAATAAGATCAAATAATGCCCCAAATCTAACAAAATTGACAGATACAACTTGGCTTTGATACCAATTGTAAGTTCAAAATCTACCCGTGTATCAGTTCGATCCGTTTGATGGTGCGGAATCCCAATCAAACGGATGATGTCAGATCAAATAGAAGAGAACAAGAAGAGGAATGAGATGAATCATAATGTATTAATGAATAGAATGATGATCCGGATATAAGAGATTCACACAACACTAACACACAATAGTTCTTCTGTCTCTCTGGCCGTAATTCTCTAGGGTTTATCCATCTCTACTCCTCACCCTAACACCTCTATTTATACTTGGAATATGGGCCGGATAACACATGGGCCGTAAATGAGTTTACGGCCGTAAGGTGTTCACGGCCGTGAACTCAGCCGTAAACTAGACCATAAATTCATAAATATTACAGAAAAATATAATTGCCTAGAAAAGTAAAGTATAAACCATATTTTGACCCAACAATAATACTTACGTCCAGCGTACTTGATCCGATGAACACGTATCATGCATTCTTGACACGTCTGAGGCTTGGGTTCGGATCAATTGACACCTCGCAGGTACCCCCCGCGTACGAGGGGTACTCCTTGCGTAGAGGACCGCTAAGCAGTACACCCAGCGTACCGACGAACTACGCCCTACGTAGTGAGCTGCTTCGGACCCTATATAAAGGATGCGAAGGCTGCTATATTTTAATTACAAAATCAATCATTTTACACCCTCTACTCTTTCTAAATTTACCCTAACACCCCCGAAGTATCGGTATCATCCCCGACGCTCGAAACAAGTCCCGACGCTCCAAAGTTCACGAAAAAAAAATCATATTTTCAAGTTGAAACTCTGCCCAAGTAAGTCCGGTTTTCAACTAAAATCCCCACTTTCATCACAGAAAGTCATATTTAGAGTTGAAGTGTTGCCCAAATTAATCCCCAGTTATTTCATGGTAAGTTCAATATATAGCAGCAATTGTATGTTATGTGTTATATGTGCTATGTGCTTTTCCCATTTATTATTTTGTGCTATTATGGTAGCAAAGTTGTACCTTTAACCATATGATCATTGGAAGGACTTGGACTCACAGTGCTATTGGTATGTAGCCTCTGGCCGTGTAAAACATGTCTCGTAAGAGAATGACTTCTACCCTTATGGCATTGGCAGAAGGTTAGATAAGGCTAAAAGCTTGAAATCTACCGAAATGTTTAATCAGAAAGTGTATGTCTTTTGTGCCATTTCGACCGAAGCTTTATTGATATATATCGAGTATATATTGAAATTGTTATGTCTCATTGATTGTATATCTTTGAATCAATTGATTGATTGATATGTAAAGCTTGTCACATGATTCACATATGCCTTTGTTGTTCCTTGTTCCTCTTTGGTTTTGCGGTATTGAAGTGTGTATACATATATATATATATATATATATATATATATATATATATATATATATATGTCATAACATTATTATGTATCTATTATTGAACTCACTAAGCATCACCGCTTACCCCTCTCAATGTTTAACAATTGCAGGTAATAATCATCCAATATAGTTATCTACTGATATAAGATTTTGAATAGTTTAAAACTATTACTTTTGTATTTAGTACAAATGTATCTATAAAAACTATAGTATCCTGGTTAGTTATGTAATATATAACACTTTATAATAGTCGGTTTGTATACAATCGTTTGTAATCAAACTATCAATGTAAAATATTATTTATAAATATGCATGTAGCATGTTTTGGAGGATTATAATGTAGTTTTAAGTTTTATTAAAAGTGGTTGTCTCGATCATATGAAAGAGAATGGGTTCTTTCAATCATGGTATCAGAGCAGTAGTTTATGTGAACTGAATTCCACGGATTGGTATTTAGACTTAAACCGTTAGAAGTTCAATATATGAACGGATTCATTGTAAGTATATGGATACACACCTTAGGAAAGACTTATGTAAAGTATTAGGTAATGATGAACCCTAATATTCTAAAATACAATGTTACTCCATATTGCAGAGCAATGGCCGAACAAGTGAGTAGCCATACACCAGAGATAAGTGGAGATCCTCGTCCTGATGAAGGAGATACTCCAATATCCCCTCGTGGGGAGCAAATCCTGGGTAAACTTACTGATGTTATTCGGAAGAATCTCGAAAAACACAAAAAGAATGATCATAAAGGAAAATAGAATGTCATCGGAGAATCTTCAAAAGGAGAGACCAGACATCCTTCATTCAAAACTTTCAAGAGTAGTGGTGCTACAGAGTTTTCTGGTGTCCTTAATCCCATAGTTTTTCTAACTTGGATTCAGAACACAAAGAAAGTATTTTGTATCTATCATGTGGATAATAAAGACAAGGATAATTAGTCTTCTGCAATGCTTATCGGAGAAGCCTTAGTCTGGTGGGAATCAACATATAAAGTTCTCATGAAGTATGAACAGGAGAATATATCATGGGAGATGTTCAGAACTCGATTGTTAGGAAAGTATTGTCTTCAAGACATGAGGAGAAGATTGGTGAAAGAAATCCTAGAGCTTAGATAGGGAGGAATGACTATAATTGATTATGAAACATAATTCAATCAAAAGACATAGTTTGCTACAAATTACATTCTAGCTGAAAAAAATAAATTTCGGTTATTCGTGGATGGACTATGGTATGAAATCTGCGATTTTGTGGCTAATCGGGATGTTTTGTCATTTGAAAAGGTTGTTGAGTATGCTCAAAAGCACGAGCATGACTTAGAAATACGTGGTGCCACTCTTTATGTTCTAATGCATCCACATATTGATCAAACTACTCCTGTTTCCTCAATTCCACCAACTCAATCTATTCGAACTGATCCTGGTAAACACGTGCAAACTCATAATAACCCTCGTGGCCGTGGTAGGTCACAATCTTTTACTCTTAAATCGTCATCGTGTCGAAATTGTGGAATGAATGATCCGGGCGAATGCAGATTAGAAAAGCGATCAGTGGTATGTTATAGATGTGGAGAAGTACCCCGCATGAAGTATGTTTGTCCGATGAAGAATGCTACATGCTTTGCTTGTGGTGTTGCTGGCCACATGAAGCGTTTTTGCCCTACTCTTACTAGTCAAATGACAGTAAGTCAAGCTTCTATTCAACAACCGGCGAGAAGTCAAGCTCCTGCTAACAACCAAAGGGTACTCCAACTAAAAAGGAGTAGATGACAAAAGCTAACGGCCATGCATTCCAGATTACCACAGAGGAGGCACACGAGGAACCAAATGTTGTGACAGGTACATTTCTTGTCAACTCTAGACCTACTCACATCTTATTTGATTCTGGTGCCTTGGATTCTTTTGTGTCTCATGAATATGCACATTCCTTTGCAATTTCTTGCTATGCACTTGTGCAACCATTTCATTTAGATACTGCGGGAAGTATATCATTACTTACTAATAAAATTTGTAGGAACCCTGTCATAGAAATTCAAGGCTATAATTTTCTTGCTAATCTGATTCCTATATCCTTGCCCAACTTTGATATTATTCACGGCATGGATTGGTTGTCAAAGAACCACACAGAACTCTTGTGCTATGAAAAGATACTATGCATTCCTATTGAAGGGGAGAATCCTATTTATGTCTACGTTGAACAAAGAATCTTAAAAATAATCTCTTTCCTCAATGCCCGTAAATTTATATCGAAAGGATGTTCTATTTATTTGGCTTACATAGGTGATATCTTAAAAGAGGAGAAGAAAATTGTAAATGATGTTCCCGTTGTTATTGAATACCCTGATGTTTTCCCCAATGATTTTCCTGGACTTCCTCCAAACAGACAAGTTGAATTCCGAATTGACCTTGTGCCTGGTGCTGCTTCGATTGCAAAGATTCCTTATCGTCTTGTGCCAGCTAAAATGAAAGAAATGATGATCCAACTGCATGAATTACTTGACAAAGGCTTTGTTCGACCGAGTACCTCTCCTTGGGGTGCTCCAGTATTGTTTGTTAAGAAGAAAGACGGATCAATGCGAATATGTATTGATTACCGTGAACTAAATAAGTTGACTATCAAGAACAAGTACCCACTATCTCGCATTGACGATTTGTTCGATCAACTTCAGGGTGTTAGTTATTTCTCGAAGATTGATTTGAGATCTGGCTATCATCAGTTGAAAGTATATGAGCAGTATGTGCCGAACACTGCTTTCCATACTCGTTATGGGCATTTCGAATTACTTGTCATGCCATTCGGTTTGACAAATGCTCTTGCTGTATTCATGGATATGATGAATCGGGTATGTCGGCCAATGCTCGATAAATCTGTAATCGTATTCATTCATGATATTCTAATTTATTCTAAGTCTTAATCTGATCATGCCATTCATATTCGTGAGGTATTAGAACTTCTTCGAAAGGAAAAACTATATGCTAAATTCTCCAAATGTGAATTTTGGCTTCGCCAAGTTCAATTTCTCGGCCGTGTTATTTATGGTGACGGTATATCCGTAGATCCTACCAAAATCGAAGCAATTCAAAACTGGGAAGCGCCCCATAATGCTTTTGAAATTCATAATTTCTTTGGTCTTGCAGGATACCACTGGAGATTCATTAAAGATTATTCTCGTATAGCTGTACCTCTCACGAGTCTTACACGAAAAGAAACAATGTTCGAATGGAGTGAAGCCCAAGAAAAAACTTTCTCGACTTTAAAAGATCTTTTGACTCATGCTATGATCTTATCACTCCCAGAAGGTCATAATGATTTTTCTGTGTATAGCGATGCTATAAGATTGGGACTCAGTTGTGTATTAATGCAGCGTGGTAGAATAATAGCTTATGCCTCAAGACAACTGAAAGAGTATGTAAAGAATTATCTCACCCATGATCTCGAACTCGCTACAATGGTATTTGACCTAAAACTTTGGAGGCATTATCTTTTTAGTATAAAATGACAATTGTTTACCGACCACTAAAGTCTCAAATATATATTCATTCAGCAAGCTTTGAATATGAGACAACAGCGAGCCATGGACCCAATCAAAGACTATGATTGTGAAATCCTTTATCCTCCTTGAAAGGCTAATGTAGTTTCTGATGCTCTTAGTAGAAAATTTTATCATAATATTATGTGTTATACTATTACTCACACTATAGTAATATTCAATATTCTTGATGAACTAGAGAAATGGAAAGAAGAGGCTTTAAAGCTAGAAAATGTGAAGAGAGAAAGAATGATACATTATAGTGATGTTTTACTTGATGATCCACGAGGATTGAAGGTATTTATGAATCGGTTGTGGATTCCAATGATTGGTGGATTAAGACATAAGATTTTAGATAAAGCTCATAATTCTAAGTTGACTATACATCCTGGTACAAGTAAAATGTACTATGATGTTCGGGCTGATTATTGATGGCCTGGATTAATGAGAGACATTGGAAGATATGAGCAGGATTGCTTAGTGTAACGCCTGTGTTTCTGGGCTTGCCATTTGGCAATGAAATAGTCTAGGTTAACCTTTGTAACCCGTTTCGAAATAATAGAAGTGTATTATTTGAGTATTATGTGTTTTGTGCTTAATTGCTTAATTATGTGGTTTGATTAATTAAGAATAAAAATAAGCGTCAAAATTTAAGTGTAAAATAAACTTGATATCTTTATATAATAGTTGAAACAAGGTTTCCGAAGATATAAACAATGTCGAAATCCGAGTTATAACGAGGAAGTTATGACCTGTCGAAGTTTCGCGACAGAACCGGCAACGCTGAATGACGTAAAAAGTGAAATTTACGTTAGAGCGATAGTTAGCCTTAGTAATCTAAACGAGAATCGAAGATCTCGTTGTTAATATCAAAGCGATAAAAAGTTAGGTGAGAACGGACGTCAAACGAAGAAGTTATGAATTTATAACGAAATTTTCTGTCCCGGCCTATTAAAAATAAATAATAAAAATAAAGTCAAAATTAGCCGACGGAGTCTAAACGAAAGTTGTAGAGCGTAGTCTCACCTTCGTGTGGATATAAATAACGTCAAAAACGAAGTTCTTATGAAGAAGATATGAATTTCCGAAGTTTATTAAATAATTTGTATTTAAATTTAATTGAAAAATCCGGTATTATCCGAGGACGAGTCATCAGACTCATCCGAAGTACGCCCCGCGAACTCGTGTATGCCCCGCGTACACTCGCATCAAGTAGCTTCCAATGACGAACGCAATGACGATTTCGGACTTGTACGCCCCGCGTACCGCGAGGCATCAACCTCCTATAAATAGGATGCGAGGGCAGCCGGCTTCTTTGCTATTTTTCTCCATTCTCTCTCCCGTTTTGCCTCGATTTGTGTGCTAGAAATACCCCGAAGCCCCGATAATATTCCCGAGTCCCGAAGCAAGTCCCGAGATCCTGAAGATCCCGAGATGTGCGGTTTCCGAGCCGAAGCTCTGCCCGCGAGAAGTTCGATTTTTGTAGAGATCTTCCAGCTCTGCTGAGGATTGTTACTTTTGCAAGTCGTAGTGCTGTCCGATCATCTTCTGATCAAGTGAGTGTATACTACCTTTCATAAACGCAATAATAATACAAGTATGGTTTGAGTGTATTAAGTATATTGTTGTTTATATGTGTAAGTGTGTTGTTACTTTCTCCTAACGTATAATTATGGAGTATTTTATACGAGATACGTGTTATGTGTATATTTTGTTGTTATGTGTGTGAATGTATATTCACTTTCTTCTATCTTACAGATTTGATTATTTCTATATGAAATACGTGTTATGTGTGTGTGCCTCATCTGTTATATGGAAAATGTATTGATCAAGCATGCTATACATGTTTTGAAAATATGTATAAAAATGTATGTTTTTATCTACTAATATGTTAGGTAGAACATGGGTAGATAGTTGGTGTGTAATAAACAGATGAGAGGCCTCGTTGTTGTTTTGATTCAGTCATCTAGCGGAATTTAGATGACGACCACGGACTTTTCTAGACAGTCTAGTGGAACGTTAGCAGGCTCATAACCTGTAGGTGTTAATGAACTTGGGTGTTCATTCGTTGTATTCCATCCCCCTCATGGTTGCCTTATTTGACTTATATTGCTGAGGAGCCCCCGCAGCATGTGTTGTCACCCCGATGAAAATATTCTTAGATTAGGTCCCTTGTGTTAGTTATTTTAAAGACATAAAGTGATAATAACGGGAATGGGTAACTGGGTTATTGTTGGTTGATAATAATTAATTTAATTATTTATTGTGGGTTGAAAACCCTATATGCTCACCAGGATCCCAAGCCTGACCCACTCAGTTTTATTTGTATTACAGGAAGCGGCGCAAGGGCGTAAGATGGATGAACCATCAAGTTGTTTTGTTTACAAGTCTGTATATGTATATATTTGTTGAATGACTTGTAATGTTATCGTTTATGCTTATTGGTCTATATCGGAACATGACACCCCGAGTTTTGATTATATAGTGAAAAATACATTTCTTTTATGAAATGCTTTGGTAAACATTGTTTTGTCATGTTTTGTTTTTGGGAACAAATTCCGCAACTCTTTCAAATCAAAAGGATTTACTCTGAAATTATTTTAAAAGCATAAATGAAAATCGGTCTTTTCTGGCCGAGATTTTGGGGATGTCACACTTAGTATGCTTACAAGTCAAAATATATCACCAAAAGCCTTACGGAAATCCAGAAAGTCTCAGCGTTCTTGCGTGGAAATGAGAAGAGGTATCCATGGATTTTATTACCAAATTACGAAAGACTGCTTAACAACACGATAGTATTTGGGTAATTATCGACTCTCTGACTAAGAGTACACATTTTCTTGCCATGCGTGAAACGGCTCCAAAAGAGAAATATGCACAAGTATACTTGGATGAAATTGTTGTGAGACATGGTGTGCTACTAAAGATCATTTCCGATCGTGATACTCGCTTCACTTCTCACTTTTGGGTGAGTATGCAACGTGAATTGGGATATCTAGTTTCTCTCAGCACAACTTATCATCCCCAGACTGATGGTCAGGTGGAGAGAACAATACAAACAGTAGAAGATCTGCTTTGTGCATGTATCTTGGAGTTTGTGGTAACTGGGACAAGTACTTACTTCTTGTCGAATTTTCGTATAATAACAATTACCACACCTCAATCAAAATACCACCATATGAAGCATTATATGGTCGTAAATGTCGTACGCCATTATGTTGGCATGATGTAGGATAGAAGATCCTTGGAGGCCCTGAAATGATTCAAGTGTGACAACACTATATTTTCCAAAAGCATTGTAACGCTCACAAGTCAAACAATTAAATAAACCTTGAAAATAAAGTATTCAAATATCTAAGTTGGGATGTATCAAATATTAGATAACGTGTCAAGGTTTCCGAAAACATACAGAACGCTCAAAACCGGGTTATATTGAAGAAATTACAACCACTAGTATATTTACGACACGCCGTTAATACATTATTTGACATAAAAAGAAAATTTTCAATAATATGCATTTTAGCCTTAAGTATCTAAACAAAAATCGTAGATCTTGTCGAAAGGTGAGCGTGCATAAAAAGATCGCCCAAATTGGACCTCGTATGAAGAAGTTACGAATTTTCAAAGTTTCGTAACAGTAGTAGAGGGCTAAAAACTCAAATTAAAGATTGAGTGTAAATTAGCTAACGCAATCTAAATGAGAGTTGAAGACCTCCGCAATAGGAGTAAATTGATAAAAAAGACAAACGGAAACCGACGCCGAATAAAGAACCTATAAATCTTTAACGAACTTTAGGAGGCCCGGCCTATTTAAACTTATGTCATTAAAAATAAAGTGAAAACTAGCCGACGGAGTCTAAAGGAAAGTTGTAGAGCATAATCTCACCTACGCGTGGATATAAAGAACACGAAAAACGGAGCTCGTACGCGAAAGTTATGGAATTTAGAAGAGGACAGGCCAGATTACGCCCCGCGTACTCTGGGAGTACGCCCCGCGTACTAGACCCATAGTCGAGTCCCATCGGCCCGCCCACTCTACGCTTAGCTAGCCAGGAGTCGTAAGCCATGACGCATTGTTACACCCCGCGTAACCTAGGTACGCCCCGCGTACTGACTACGCCCCACGTACTTCGAAGGTACGCGCCGCGTACGAGGGTTTCCAGCCCTATAAATAGAGGGCATAAGCTCGAGTTTTTGCACACAAATCACAAGCCCTCAGTCATTCTCTCGTACTTCTAAGCTCCAGAGACCCTCCCCTCACCTCGGTTTTCACACTCGAGCCCCCGACGAAAGATTTACGCTACAGAGATCCCCGAAGAGCCCGACGACGTAACTATCCGCGATCGAAGTTCTACTTAACTCTAGCCTCTCTCTTCAAACTTAATGAGTGAGTTCATACCCCTACTTTTCAATTCTTTTTCATGTTTTAGGGGGGAAATACAAGTACATTACACGTTAAAGTATCGTTTTATAAACATAAATGAAATTTCTATCCTCGAATATCGATACAAACAACTTATGTATACAAGAGCTATTATGTCACTATGTTATTTCTACTAAATGGAACATACTATCTGAAAAACTATAATGGGTATAGTTAACAAGTCAGTCCTACATTTTACATATACATCTTGAAAAACGAAACAGTTTCAAAAGAAGTAAGGTCATTTCATTGTAAATCTACTTATACTAGGCAATGTGAGATATTCAAACTTCAACGTACATTTTTGTATGCATTTCAAGTCCTGTATTATATACCATAATCTCTTGGAGGGAGGGTGTGATACTTGTGTATAGATCTATACGGGATTGACAATCCTGCACCTAAACTACTAGCTATAGTTAGACCGGCAGGTCTGGGGTGACAAATGTCATAACACTGCAACACCTGAAGAAGGTTGTTACAGGCCGTCAGTGTCAATAGTATGGTTATAAAACTCACATAAAAAGTATAAAACAAGAGTGATTTACGAGATTCATATGTGCATTGCACTTTTCTACATTATTTTTCATACAAAGTTATTTTTCAAGTGAGCGTGGGTTTAATCTAATACTCAGACCTTATGAGCAATCATGAATGTTGTAGCAGTCTCTTGCTATTTCTAAACACTTCAGACAATCTACAAGACAAATTCATGATAGTCTTGCCTCAATACCTACTTCCAAAGTATGATTGATTGTGTATAGTTTGAATAATTTTATTATTCTGGAAGTCAAAACACGCAAAATGAAACAATAGTAAACAATTGACATAAGATAGTAACCATAATTATAAATAAAATACCTTTTATTTAATCATCAAATGTCAATTACATTTTATGTATTACAAGTTTCAAAATAGCTATCTAATCATTAAAACTAATATCATCCTTCAGCCCAATGCTCCTCGCATACTACAAATGTTTAACCCTACTCAATCCCTTTGTAAGGGGATCTGTTGGGTTCTCATCTGATGATACCCTCTTTACCACGAGGAATCCTTCTACCCGATGTCTTATGAAGTGATATTTTTTGTCGATGTGTCTGGATCTGCCATGATCCCTTGGTTCCTTAGTTAATGCAACTTCCCTCATTGTCACATAAAATCTCCATATGCTCTTTTATACCTGGTACAACTCCAAGGTCTCCGACGAAGTTCTTCATTCATATCGCTTCCTTTGACGCTTCGCTTGCTGCTATGTACTCTAACTCGTATGCTGAATCAACTACAGTCTCCTATTTGGAACTTTGCTAAGTTATTGTTCCTCCATTTAGGGTAACAACCTAGCCTGCCTAAGAGCGGAAATTATCTTTGTCGGTCTGAAAACTAGCATCACGATACCGTGTCACTCTAAAGTCATCACTCCCACCGAGTGTAAGGACCCAATCCTTAGTCCTCCGCAGATACATTAGAATGTTCTTTACCACAGTCTGGTGAGTGTTACCAGGATTCCCTTGATATCTGCTAACCATGCTCAAAGCAAAGGCCCCATCAGGGTGAGTACAATTCATAGCATATATGATCGAGCCAACCACAAAAGCATATGGTACTTGACTCATCTCAGCCTCTTTACTCGGACTCTGAGTCTTACTCAGTTTGGTATTGCCTTGGATGGGTAAGTCACCTTTCTTGGAATTCTCCATGCTGAACCATTTCAACACCTTGTCCAAGTAGGTATTTTGACTAAGTCCAATTAGTCTTTTATTCCTGTCTCTCAATATCCTTATCACCAGAATATGTAGTTTATCTGAGGTCCTTCACAACGAAGCACTTCCCAATCCAGGACTTAACCTCCTGTATGGTTGGAATATCATTTCCTATGAGTAGTATGTCATCCACATACAACACGAAAAAGCTAAATGTACTCCCACTAGCCTTAACATACATACATGGCTCATCCTCACTTCTTGTAAATCCAAACATTTAGCTTTCTCATCAAAGCAAAGATTCCATCTGCGAGACATGTGTCTTAATCCATAAATGCATTTCTCAAGCTTACACACTCTATTAGGGTACTTTGCATTGAAAAAACCCTCTAGCTGACACATGTAAACATCTTCAGCCAACTTCCCATTGAGGAAAGAGGTTTTGACATCCATTTACCATATTTCATAATCATGAAATGCAACTATGGCTAACATAGCCCTAATAGATTAATCTTCGCTACTAGTAAGAAGGTCTCATCATAGTCAACTCCATGAGTTTGAGTAATGCCCTTCGCAACCAGTCACGCCTTATATGTGTGCACTTTCCCATCCATGCCAGTCTTTTTCTGGAAGATCCATTTGCACCCGACTATCTTAAGACACGATACATTGTCAACCAAGTTCCAAACTAGTTTTTCATACATGGAGTGAATCTTGTTGTCCATAGCCTATTTCCACTTTGCAGACTCGGGGCCTTCCATGGCTTCCTTGTAGTTGTTAGGTTCATCCAAATTTATCAGTATGCTATCACTGATAAATGTATCACCTTCTGCAGTAATATGGAAACCATATAACTCAGGTGGAACTGTAACTATACTGGAACGCCTCAGAGGTATGGACTCGTCAATCAGCTCAACATGAGTTTCCTCCTCAGGTTGATCGCTAGTGTTTGAGGTTCCTTCTCCACTTGACTCTTGAAGTTATTCATCATCAATTTTCCTCCCATTATCCCCTTGGTATATGAGTTCTCTCTTACAAAAGACCCATTTCCTTGCAACGAAGACAACATTGTCACTCGGTTTATAGAAGAGATATCCAGAGGACTTCTATGGGTAGTCGATGAAAATACAACGCTCACTGTGAGGTTCGAGCTTGTCATGATTCTCACATCTCACGAAAGCCTTGCAAACCCAAAACTTGATGTGTGCTAATGAGGGAACTTTCCCTGTCCACATCTCGTGAGGTGTTTTGAAAACCTTCTTAGTTGGGACTAGACTAAGGATATGGGTAGTGGTCTATAATGCATACCCCCAAAATGAGATAGGTAACGAAACTTGATTGATCATGGAACGAACCATGTCCAACAAGGTTTGATTATTCCTCTCAGCCGCACCATTAAGTTGTGGTGTCCCACGTGGCGTCAATTGTGAAACAATTCCACATTCCTTAAGATAGTCAAGGAACTTGATACTAAGATATTCACCACCCCTATCGAATCTGAGTATCTTTATCTTCCAGCCTAGTTGATTCTCCACTTGTTGTTTAAACTCTTTGAACTTTTCAAAGGTTTCTGACTTATGCTTGATTAAGTAGATATAGCCATATCTGCTATAATCATCAGTAAAGGTCACATAGAAGCGGTTAGTATCCCTTGTAGCGGTTATGAAGGGTCCACACACAATGGTGTGTATGAGATCCAACAAACCTTTACCCCTTTCACAAGTTCCATTGAAGGGTTACTTGGTGATCTTTATAAGCAAACAAGATTCGCAAGTGTCATCCGACCTTAAGTCGAATGACTCCAAAACTCTATCCTTTTGGAGTTGGCCTATTCGCTTCTTACTGATATGTCCAAGATAACAATGCCACAAGCATGCCTTATGTAAACTATTGGAAGAATCAATGTGCAACATATTATTTTCTAAGTTGTCTACAACCATCATAGTTTCATATACACCTTTACATGGTAATGCTTTAAAATAAAAAACACCATTATAAAAAGAATTAATAACACCAATTTCATTATCAAATGAAAAACTAAAACCTTGTTTGTACAAACGATGAAAGGAAATAATATTTCTCACCATGCCAGACGAGTAGCAACAATTATTAAAATCTAATTCTAACCCACTACTAAGAAATAAAGAATAAACTCCAATCTTGGTGACAAGTGAAACCTTCCTATTCCACATGATCAAGTTCATCTTCCCGTGCTCCACATGTCTACTTCTTTTTATTCCCTGCAAATCAGAACAAATGTGAAATCCACAACATGTATCAAGGACCCAAGAACGAGAATGTGATAAGTTATTATATAGAATAGTGTGAATACATGCATGGGTAGGTTTAACCTTCCTATCCTTGACAACCTGCAAATATTTGGGGCAGCTTCGCTTCTAGTGCCCATTTTCATGAAAATAGCAGCACTTTGCTTCCTTATGAATGGTAAAGGGAGAAAAAGAACCACATTTGGTTCCACTTGAATAGGATCCATCAAGGGACTTTCTCTTGCGGGTCTTCGGAGGAGCCTTCCTCTTCTTCCATTTCCCTTGTCCAATTGGCATAATAGGGGTAGTAGCAGTAGGAGTAGGAATGTAACACCGTAAATTTCAAAACAATTTTTCATTTAAAATAATCGTTTAATTCTTAGAAACACTTGTTTAAAATCTCATTCATAATCGAATTACAAAACATAACTCCATTTTCACTTGCATATTAAACCAGGATCCTCAACACATCACGTACATATAGCATACAAATACTCTGATCACATAACTCTGGTTACCTACTCAAGGTAAAGTATAGTGAGAAGACTCACATGGAAAACAGAAAGCAGATATCCCCACACTTGAATCTCGAACCCACCACCGCCTAACACGTAAGGCAAATACTCTCATGAATATAACTCTCGAGACTAGAATTAGCCCTATCATGGCACCCTCTTAAGGGTAAAAGACTATTTTACCCCTCTCTTGGCCCAAAGGCCACATCGCTAACCAAGCCCTAAAAGTCAACGGTCAACTCTTGGTCCAAGTCAAAGTCCTCCGTCAAAGTCAACCCTCCGGATTGACCCTGCTCGCCGAGTCAACCCGTCGACTCGTCGAGTCCCCGTGCTCAGAACTTCCCCAATCTGCGACTCAACTCGCCGAGTCACCCCGAGACTCGCCGAGTCCCACAACTCTGAGTCCACTCGCACACAACTCACCGAGTCATCCCTTGACTCGCCGATTCTCGACTCAACCAGAAAATATTTTGGACTCTTCGACAAGACTCGTCGAGTCCAAGAACAGACTCGCCGAGTCTACGGCTATCTTCAACCTACTCGCCGGGTTGTTCATACAACTCACCGAGTTCCAGGCCATCTTAATCCAACTCGTCGAGTCCACCCATGTGACTCGCCGAATACCACCGGTCTGAATACATTCAGAAGCATTCCAGGCCATGCAACTGCTCCAAAGCATAGATATAGTCTCCTACCACTCATCCATCACGTAAAGTGGCAAACTTTACGTGAATCCAAAGAGATCTAAGCCGTTTGCACATTGGGCTAGGGTTTGGGACATGTAAGCTTCACTAAACACTCCAATACAGGGACTTTCATGCTCTCTGATTCTTCTCCCTTCCAGATATGAGGTAGCAACCTCAGATCTAACCTCTAGACTTCCCATTTCATCCATAGAAAAATTCTCACAAACCCTAAAATGAAGAAACAACATAACAACAGCTCAACAACGATATATTACCTCTAAGTAATGCCCCAACTGCAATGTAATTCGAATCCAAGCAAAGCCCCTTGCTCCAATCCTTCAATCTCCCAAAATTCCTTCGATAATTACTTCTCCAAGCTCCAATCCACTCAACAATGGTGCTTCTCCGTGATTTAGGGTTTTCTGGGGCTCAAGGGGTGATAAAGAGGTTGGGTGGAAAACATAATGATCTTTATATAAGGCTCAACCCCGAGAATTAGGGTTTTCTCCACTCAGCGCCTACTCGCCGAGTCCATTACACTGACTCGCCGACTCAGCCACTTAACACGCGACCAAGTCGTGACTCTACTCGCCGAGTCCGCACATGGACTCGCCGAGTCACTCTTTCCCAATTTACTCTTTTAGCCCTTCAACTCTACTCTTGATATTTCAGGATGTTACAATTCTCCCCCACTTAAATTAGGCTTCATCCTCGAAGCCTACAGTAACTCAACTCCAGAAATACTCCCACAACCTGCCACCTGGCCTTAATCGGACCAGGTCTCACAAGGCATACCCATCGAAACTCGATCACACTTTCACTTTCCTTACGGTGTCCTGGCCACTGTCTCGAACCGGGCACCGGATGTACCCTCTGATAACCACACTCAACGATCCGAGAATTACCCATGAAGCATCACTGCCCGAAATCTCAACAATCACTCGACCCATAAGGGTTAGAAGCCATGAACCATCGGATCCCTGATCCGAATCCCACTCTATCCAATCCGTGACGATGGAAGACCCACTCTTCAATCCCAGAGCAACTCCCATGAGTCCTCTTCCTACAATCACAAACCCATGCCGCACCAACCTTCGCACTCTCGGGTTAGGAAAACCCGTCACACTGATGACATCTCTAACATCCCCAGGAGAAAACACCACTACGCACACAGCCCTGGATCAGAATCAAGCTGGGAGTCCCAGACTCCATCCCTGCATCCATCCTGAGACTCTTGGCTCTACACCCACGGAATCCCTTCCGCGTCCTCAGCAGACATCCCATCGTGATGTCATTCTATACCACTATCACAGACACAGTGTTCGACCACCATACTCCAAATCATCCATTCTCACTACAACTTCCACTTCCGCGAATCAACACTTTCCCCAGCAAATGAGGGTCCGACACTTCCTCCCATAGAACAGCACAAAGGGTGGCATACCAATGCACTAATGATGGCTTTTGAAATAGGATAACTCAACCAAGGATAAATACGTGCCGCAACTCCCTCTGAAATCTAATACACATGCCCGAAGCATGTCTTTGAGCATCTGAATTGTTCGCTCCCTCTGAGGTATCCTCAGACATCATCATGATAAGCTCTAGCTCATCTCATATCCCTCTTCGAGACTGTGCACCAGCTCAGCTTTTGACTCCACAGCTGAGCCTCCAAAGGTCACCCATATCATGATCCAATTATCCCACTAACTTCCTCCACGTGTCCACTATCCCGGCCCCGTGACACGCAAGTCACGAAATTCTCTTTTCCTTATGCGAGAAAATACAATCCAACCGAGGATCGTCTCGACTCTGATCTCTGGTTTCTGCTGCGCATATCCCTTGCGCATCTCACCACATTTCCTGACAGAGACGGGGACCCCAGTCTCGCCCCCGGTCCAACATCCAGGCTCCAAAAACTCAATACTAGGGCTACTTAAGCCCAAAACTCTTCCACATCATACACTGATCGGAGAACATTCCATCATCACACTCCCTTGCCGACTAGTGAGTACTATGGCTCCCCGCAGTATCACAACATCCTCTGACTAGTGAGTACTACGGCTCCCCGCAGTATCTTAACACCCTCTGACTAGTGAGTACTACGGCTCCCCGCAGTATCTTAACACCCTCTGACTAGTGAGTACTACGGCTCCCCGCAGTATCACAACACCATCTGACTAGTGAGTACTACGGCTCCCCGCAGTATCACAACACCTTCTGACTAGTGAGTACTACGTCTCCCCGCAGTATCACAACACCCTCTGACTAGTGAGTACTACGGCTCCCCGCAGTATCACAACACCCTCTAACCCCACTAGCTCGTGCTCCGCAGACTATCATAGGCGGCTACCCATACTTGTCTCGAATATTCATCACAAACTCTGGGGGTAATCAACATAACAGATGCCCACCCTTGCGAAGATCCACTCTCTCAAATAATCTCCCTAGATGCCCATACTCGAAGGGCTCTCACTAGATCCATAGATACCTGATATACCACAAGTTGTCTCAACTCAAGATTCACGAATAACTTCGAAATAAAGATATCAATACCCGGATACCTCGGAACACCCCCACCGAACATCACTAGATCCTGCCACAACCACTGATCTCCTGCTCCAAGCACCATATAGTTGCAATAATGCATTCCCTCTGAACCCCATAACTAGATCTCCATTTTTTTTACAAGTTGCAACTTCGGTGTATCCAATTTCTCAATTGCAATACGAAGAAACGCAAACGTTATGAAATACGCTGATAATTCTCCAAAACCCTTTTTCCCGCCGCTCAAAATCCAAACAAAGGTACGCATATCGACCCGGGAGTTGGTTGCCCAATCATTCTCTATCTATTTGCCCCAACACTGACCAATACCAGATTCCTGACCAATAAACACCTGTCATGGAGACATTCATCCTTCTCAAACAAGTATTTCCCGCATTAACTCACTCTGACTCCTTTCCTCGATCACCGACATCTCTGGTCTCAGGATTTCTTACTGCATATCTCTATACTCCACTTATAACTGCTCTTGACAAATCTCTGCTTTCTTACATACGGCACCCGATTCTCCCCCACTTAGGGTTTGAACCATCACCAAATAGCACACAACCAACCCATAACTATTTTCCCCAACAAAAACGCACCTGCCCCCGGAAAGTGCTACACAACGCCCAATAATCCCCCTTAAGGAAATGAATCGACCTCATATACTCTGAACCTCTGATGAACTTCTCAAGAACTTCTCGTCACGTCTGCTTCTAGTCGTTCCAAATCTCGTACCAAACAACTCAACTGCTCAATAACCTCCCTGGCTCATAGACTGAACCATAAAATCATCGTACCCCTCACCTCAACTCATCAACCAACGCTCCAACACCGGGATCATCCCAAGAACAAGGACCCACTCCCATATTCAACACCCCATGGATAGAAAACTCTCTGCACCGCTAAACTCGACTGAACTCCCCACTGATACCACTACCAAACACCCGACTATACTTAAATAGGTGTAGCATGGCCCTCGACTATCTCAGTCCAAACTGACCATCTACTCATGATAAATCACTGCCTCGCGGCACACATGCTACCTGATACTCTGGTGGCAAATCATCATCAATGACGACCTGCATGGTTTACCCCTAAACCCAAAACCTAAACATCATGCTTCTCATAGTTTCACACGTACATGATCAGTACCTCCCAGATCATAGGAGGTGACATCTCCTTTATCGACTGATCGCTCAACTCAGATCGAAATTCTCCCTTCTCACTGACTCTTACTAAAATACTCTGAGGGACTCTCGATGTCCCTCTCAAGGGACGCCTCTTCGAACTTACTCATGACCGAATAATCGGAGAACCACAAACATCTTTCACTACGAACCATGGTACTCATTCCATGACATCTCTTCTCAATATGCCCCGGTGTATGGTACCCTAACCATAACATCACTCCCTAATCCGCTCCGATGTATGGTACCCGGACCATAACATCATTCCTCAATCTGCTCCGATGTATGGTACTCGAACCATAACATCACTCCTCCATCTGCTCCGATGTATGGTACCCGGACCGTAAGATCACTCCTCAATCTGCTCTGATGTATGGTACCCGAACCATAACATCACTCCTCAATCTGCTCTGATGTATGGTACCCGAACCATAACATCACTCCTCAATCTGCTCTGATGTATGGTACTCGAACCATAACATCACTCCTTAATCTGCTCTGATGTATGGTACCCGAACCACAACATCACTCCTCAATCTGCTCTGATGTATGGTACCCGAACCATAACATCACTCCTCAATCTGCTCTGATGTATGGTACTCGAACCATAACATCACTCCTCAATCTGCTCTGATGTATGGTACCCGAACCATAACATCACTCCTCAATCTGCTCCTTAGAACCTTCAGAATACTCCCTGTATCAAGTATGGGTCCTCTGCTTCCAGTAGTACGGGCCCATACTACCTGCCACATCTACCCATACTTTCCACACGGACCATCCCAGAGCTTCTAAGTAGCTGCTCGACCTGCCCTTTCACTAATCCTATCGCACGTGCTCGCTCCCCAACGAAATTCTCTACTCTGCAAGCGCACTCATCTGGCTAGGGTTACTCCCTAGGCTCTTCCGTTGTCCTCCCCCTTCTTTGCTATCAGCTGCTGAAGAGCCCCTAATGATGCCAACCATCTACCTCCTGAATATTGTCATATTCACTTGGTAACTGACTCCCATAATCGAGAGTTCCACAAAGCACAAAGCAAGCACCATTCGAGCATCGAAGAATACATAGGACTCCCTCTCTGTGATAACTCCACCTTCTCGGCTCATCCTTGAAAGTACCTCCAAACCCTGTAACTCTACCCCTCATGGGTTCTAACTGGATACTCTCACTCATCACATACTCAAAAGCATAACACATATAACAATGAGTCCTAGGCTAAGGCATCACAAATTAGGCCACTCTAGTCCTAACATATGAAATACCTAGCCTGTCTCTAGCATGCAATAATATCTCATAAAGTGCATCATAAATATCTCATAACACAAAAATAAGGGTATTTTGGGAAATCACCGTTCGGGCTCTGGCTGATTGTACACACTGCTCTTTCTTGCTTTCTCTTTGAACTCTTATTCATTTTTAGAAAATTATTTCCTTAAAACTTTTCTTACTTCCTCAGTTTGAGTCCAGATTTACCCGAAGGCGCATCCGAATCCCTCAAACCAAGACTCTGATACCAACTTGTAACACCGTAAATTTCAAAACAATTTTTCATTTAAAATAATCGTTTAATTCTTAGAAACACTTGTTTAAAATCTCATTCATAATCGAATTACAAAACATAACTCCATTTTCACTTGCATATTAAACCAGGATCCTCAAAACATGATTCTTTCTCCGGTGTGTACAATCAAGCCGGTGCCGTCCCGTGATCCTGAAAGAAACCTGAAACATAACACAAAACACTGTAAGCACGAAGCTTAGTGAGTTCCCCAAAATACCACACATAGCACATATTAGCCACTCGAGGCTATAACTCTATGGGTCCGTGCACCCAAACTCTGTGAACCCTCAGGTTCTAACTCTGGGAACCTTCCGGTTCCAACTCTATAAACATGCACAACATAAATCACATAGAAATAATGCATTACAACACATCACGTACATATAGCATACAAATACTCTGATCACATAACTCTGGTTACCTACTCAAGGTAAAGTATAGTGAGAAGACTCACCTGGAAAACAGAAAGCAGATATCCCCACACTTGAATCTCGAACCCACCACCGCCTAACACGTAAGGCAAATACTCTAATGAATATACCTCTCGAGACTAGAATCAACCCTATCATGGCACCCTCTTAAGGGTAAAAGACTATTTTACCCCTCTCTTGGCCCAAAGGCCACATCGCTAACCAAGCCCTAAAAGTCAACGGTCAACTCTTGGTCCAAGTCAAAGTCCTCCGTCAAAGTCAACCCTCCGGATTGACCCTGCTCGCCGAGTCAACCCGTCGACTCGTTGAGTCCCCGTGCTCAGAACTTCCCCAATCTGCGACTCAACTCGCCGAGTCTCACAACTTTGAGTCCACTCGCACACAACTCACCGAGTCATCCCTTGACTCGCCGATTCTCGACTCAACCAGAAAATATTTGGGACTCTTCGACAAGACTCGTCGAGTCCAAGAACAGACTCGCCGAGTCTACAATTATCTTCAACCTACTCGCCGAGTTGTTCATACAACTCGCCGAGTTCCAGGCCATCTTCATCCAACTCGTCGAGTCCACCCATGTGACTCGCCGAGTACCACCGGTCTGAATACATTCAGAAGCATTCCAGGCCATGCAACTGCTCCAAAGCATAGATCTAGTCTCCTACCACTCATGCATCACGTAAAGTGGCAAACTTTACGTGAATCCAAAGAGATCTAGGCCGTTTGCACATTGGGCTAGGGTTTGGGACATGTAAGCTTCACTAAACACTCCAATACAGGGACTTTCATGCTCTCTGATTCTTCTCCCTTCCAGATCTGAGGTAGCAACCTCAGATCTAACCTCTAGACTTCCCATTTCATCCATAGAAAAATTCTCACAAACCCCAAAATGAAGAAACAACATAACAACAGCTCAACAACGATATATTACCTCTAAGTAATGCCCCAACTGCAATATAATTCGAATCCAAGCAAAGCCCCTTGCTCCAATCCTTCAATCTCCCAAAATTTCTTCAATAATTACTTCTCCAAGCTCCAATCCACTCAACAATGGTGCTTCTCCGTGATTTAGGGTTTTCTGGGGCTCAAGGAGTGATAAAGAGGCTGGGAGGAAAACATAATGATCTTTATATAAGGCTCAACCCCGAGAATTAGGGTTTTCTCCACTCAGCGCCTACTCGCCGAGTCCATTACACTGACTCGCCGAGTCGGCCACTTAACACGCGACCAAGTCGCGACTCTACTCGCCGAGTCCGCACATGGACTCGCCGAGTCACTCTTTCCCAATTTACTCTTTTAGCCCTTCAACTCTACTCTTGATATTTCGGGATGTTACAAGGAACAATATTTTTACCTTTAAGACTACTTTCAGCAACCCTCAAAGGCCTTGAAGTTTGCTAAGACTGACCTCCTCCTTGTTCATATGATAGGTCATATGAAATTGATCATAATAGGGAAGTAAAGAGTGTAGAATGCTATAAAGGGCCAACTCTTCATCGAAGTTGACATTCAACTTTAGTAAGTGTTCCCCAAACCTTTTCATTTGCTGCAAGTGGGTCGTGATGGACTCTCCCTCTTTCATTTTTTTTGTTATCATGGAGGCAATGATTTCATACCTCTCCCGACGAGCACTCTGATGGTATCTTTCCATTAGGTCTTGGTGCATCTAAAAAGGGTAATAGTCCTCATAGGAGTTTTTGAGTTCAACTATCATAGTAGCAAACATGATACAAGACACCTTGGTGACATCCTTCTCATGAGTCCTATCCTCAGCAATCTCCTCAGGAGTAGCATACTACTCATCAATTTCCTTTAGCTCTTTGTCGAGGACATATTCCCTGTCCTCGTAACGAGTAACCATCCTGATGTTCCTGATCCAATCATTGAAGTTGGAACCATAAAAGATAACTCCCACACATAAGTTCATTATGAGAAAGAGCCAATAGGGTTTGATCCAGAAGCAATGTTGGAACACATCTGAAAAAGAAAGACAAAGTTTAGATTAGATAATAATCCCTAATATAACACCCAAATGAAATATTTAGCCTAGGACCCAACACAATATTTTACAATTTGGAAGAGGGATGCTCTAATCCAATTTGCAAAATATTTGAAGGTAGGTAAATGATGATTCACCAATTTCCACCATGAAAAACGAAATCGATTATTAATTTTTAATTGGATTGAAATTCCTAGATTCTTATAAGATTCATTGTACTTTTCAATGACATTTTTAAATCTCGATTATGCCCTTCAAGTTTGTGACTGTGATGCCGAGGATCACAAACAAGGTGTGAATAACATTGAAAATGTGCTTGGTACTATTGATGTCATATATCACCTAATCAATGTGTTGGTTAACCACACATGCCTCGTTGATCTATGATAAACATCAAGCCACCCTTTTCCACCCTTACTAGTCTAAGTTAGTTTACCAGTTAACCACACACACTCCACTAACGACTTGGCAAGGTGCAAAGTGCAATTTCATGGATTAGCATCAATTTCACATTTTTCCTAAAGTAACTAATATTGGGAATTTAATAAAAGTTTAGTTACTTTGTAATTATTATTATACATATACCGAGAATTATTGTCCTATCCTACACATTCGGTTAACAACCCTCCACCAGTCAAGGAAGTGGGGGAGGGGTGAGAGTAGACACCCATTAAACCTCCATTTTATAGGTAGTAATCTTATACCCCCTTATAGACTGGCTTCGTGAATGAGACCTACTAACGGTAAGATCGACTTTTCTTATACATATATAATTATTAAACTTTTAATATTATAATAGTATAAGGTTGAATTTTAAACATTTAAAATTCTAGGGTTTAAGATTAAAGTATTCATAAGTGTCACTTTACAAATTCCAAAGCTTGAGAGAAAGTTTTGAAACTCTTCAAAACTATTCATTTCCATAACTTATAAGTTTAATGACCTTTTCAAAAGAGACTTTTCATTTTCTATAACTTGTGGACAATTTATGGACTTCATTAAAGGTGATTAGATCAACACCTTAATTAAAAAAAAAATCAAATAATTCATCCATGATCTAGTTAAACTTATAACTCAAGATAATTCATATCAACAATTTGCAAGAAATTAGCGTAATCATATAAACTAATACAAATCTTGAAATTTTGACAATAATCTTTTAATTGGATGAGCATGATCAATACCATATCAAGTAAACATATTTATGTTTCAAAAAACAATTTGTGGTAATGATCCTAATCCAATTCTGGCCAAAAACTCGAAATTCTGCAACCAGAGCCATGAACTCGACGAGTGCATGAACCTAACTCGTCGAGTTGGCCCTTTACTGAGTGAACTCGTCGAGTCAGCCAGTGGACTCGGCGAGTTCATCAATCAGAGGCCATAAATTTGATTTTTCAACATGGAAAATTAATAAGCATCAAGTATAACAGAAAACAATCCTAGGCTCTGATACCACTGAAGGCTTTTGAGTACTCTAACAACCTTATGGTGCACATGAAACTCTAGATGCTTTAGATTTGTGTTTTCTCTAATTATACATGCAATTTGATTTTCCAAAGCATACATCCTAACTAGCATACAATTTGACAATTGAACAACATAACTAGTCAGATAACTTACCTCTTAGTAGGACTTGTAGTTCTTGGCCTTTAAAAGCTTTAGCACCTCAAATGTGATGCCTCTAAAGTGTCACAAACACCAAGTGTAAAAGGAGGCTTGAGAGAATAAGTTATATAGCACAAAATCGGTTTACACTCTCCAAGAATGTATTTGTCAACCGATTCTAGCTCTATGTAGTTCCTTTTACTGTGTGATAAGTGCTAGGGTTATATCCATGCAAACCCTAATGCACCATGACTCTTCATATTACTTAGGCTGCATGAGTTAAACCTCCATGGACTATCCATGTTAGTTTAGCCCATCCAAATTAACCATGGATCATTGGCCCACACTATAAGAATCATTGATTTACCAAATCAGTCCCTGTATATTTAATTAGTCTCTTTTGATCACTAAATTAATTCCAAATTAATTCTTGGTCAATACTAATTAAATAATATTATTTCATATTAATATATTATACTTGTAATATATTAATAAATCACATATAACCTTATTCACAAAAATCCATCCTATCAATTTGCATTGATGAAGGCAACCCGAAAGGACCATGCTACTCTCAGGTCAAGTACATACCAATTATAGTTATGGGCTTAGACACCTAATCCAACACTAACATCAGTAATAAAGTGAATGAAACCAATACTAACATTATTGGGTTGAAACCTCATGATTATCACATTCTTATGCAACGCTTGTTACCCATTGGAGTTAAAGGTCTTTTGGGGAAAGGTGTTTATACACAAATAATAGCTTTGTATGTTTTTAAGAAACTTTTCTCAAGAACACTATCGGTGAAGGATATGAAAGAAGCGAAATCAACCATTATTAAATTTTGTGCAAATTACAAGTGATCTATCCTCCAACAATTTTTGACATTATGGTTCACTTAGCTTTGCATTTACCTGATGAAGCTATTTCCGGATGCCCAATATGTATGAGATAGATGTATCCGTTTGAAAGGTATATGAAAAAACTAAAAAAATACGTTAGAAACATGGTGAGGTTGGAAGGTTCTATAGCTGAGGGTTATATCCTGAAGAGGCATTATCATTTTGTTCGATGTACCTTTAAGACGTTGAGACTCGATTCAATCGCCTCAAAAGAAATGAGGATGTTGTCATAGAAGAAACAAAGTTATTGGTGTTTTAGTCTATGTGTCGACCGACTAGCGCAAAGAAAATGAAAAATCTCAGTCTAAAGGAGAGAAAACGTTTACATTAGTTTGTGCTTAATAGTTGTGAGGAAGTCAGAAAGTATATATTGCATAAGTGTTCTTATCATTAAGTTCATTTTCTATTTTTAATTTCTCATTTTTTACTATATATATATATATATATATATTCCATCAATGTAGTGAATTCTAATCATTACATCCTGAAAGTGATGAAAAAACTGAATTCCCTAAATGTTTCCTTCATAAAGTCTATGATATGTAAAAACAAAAATCTCTAGAGTTTAACAAGGAGTTATCGGCTCTTTCAGTCGGTGCGCATGCGATTGCCTTTACTTACACCGCTTGCATAGTGAATAGTGTTAGGTTTATGGTACTTATGCATGATGCCCAACGATCAACACAAAACTCGGGGGGTTCTAACTGAGGGAGAGAATAAGCAGAAATATTATGGTAATCTAGAAGAGATTATGGAGTTCCATTATACTCATAAATATTCGACCATAGTTTTTCGTTGCAAGTGGTTCGATATTGCAGGAGTTAAGTCTAATAATAATTTCACCTGTATCGATCCACAATGTGAATTGAGCAGCGAAGATCAACTCATATTTGCTAGGCAGGCCAAGCAAGTATTTTACATTCAAGAACCTTATCAAAGTGATGAGAATGACAACCAATGGTGGGTTGTCGAAAATTTTAATAATATAAGAATTTGGGATCTACCGATGAATGATGTCGACCATGATCCCATTGAAAATGCCAACAATGATTCAACCGATGTCGTTCTTAGTAATGCTTCTTCTAATTTCACTATCTCATTCGACTTTAGCCAATACTTTTAATATTCTCATTCGGTTGAAGACGATATTGAAGTTGACCCACCAACGGGTATCATCAATAATGTGTCTGATTGCGAGACTGATTATGATGAGGAAGATTATGATTAAGATAGTGACATGTCAATAGACACTCAAGTGTCTAAGGGCGAGAATGATTAAAAAAATCATTACATTTGACTAGTTAAATAAGGTTTGTATTTTTTGTAATCATATCATATTATATGTATATATATTGATATTGTTTTATACTTTTGTAGGATGTCATTTTTTTATTGCATTCCTCCATCTCATGGCTGCTATGATGGGTCATGGAGGAGACAGTGGTGACGAGCCACCACATCCATTCAGATGAGGTTTTGGTGATCAACAGACTAATATTTTTTCATGCAGTGGTGCCTCCAAGACGAAAAGGCATGGTGGTAAATAAAAAAATGCACAAAAAATATTTTAAAGCTAACGGTGAACGGCCTCTGAAGATAATATTCGATATAAATACTAATATGCCGAATGGGGAGGTGTCTGAATGTTTCATTCGGTATGTTGGGAGAAATATGTGGTGGGATATTGGTTTTGATAAGGACACATGGACTGATGTTTCTTAAACCAAAAGGGTTGGCATGTTCCAATATCTTTCGGTAAACTGTTTATAAAGTTATATATTTAATTTTGTTTAATTTGATTTATTTTTTAATTTCTCTATTTTTTTGTAGACATTGTTTGATTTTGGAGTGATTACAAATGATCACATGGCTAAAACTTATTGGGCGTCACTGAACAATCGGATATGTGCGGGGTATAGATGCCGCAAAAATATTGCAAAAATCGTTTAACTGATTTTGCAGGGAATGTGGAGGCAACAAGGGTGCAAGCCCCTACGGGTATGGATCTGCAACGTTGGAATGCTGCTATTGACCACTTCTTTACAAAAAAAACATCAAAAGGATCCGCTGGAAACAAAGAATGTTAGAAGAAGCAAATAGTTAAGAATCATGGAGGGACATCCAACTACGGTAGTGCTTGTTTTAAGAAAGTAAGTTACGATAATGCTAATTCAGTTATAACATATTTTCTAATATTTATTCTAGTATAACATATTTTGTAATGTTAAACATAATTTGAATAGACTTGAAGCATTTTATCGTGCGCATGCTAATAAAAAAGGGAATTTGTTGATCCTTTGGTTGAAGATCAATATGTAAGTTATTATTACCTAAAAATGAAGTAAATTGTTGGATTTTTTGTGTTAGCTTTAACATATATTAACAATCTTTGTGAAATACAGAATGTCTTGGTTGCTGAGGTTGCTCTACAGACTCATCACATAGCCGACTCTCGTGGTGATCCAGACACCATTGATTGGATCGCAATATTTGAGAAGGTGTTGGGTACACGAAGGGGGCATGTGAGAGGCATTGGGCCTAAACCTTCTTCAGTTGCGGGTACAAGTGCTCCATCCCAATAGCAGTGACAGTCACAAGCATCGCAACCAACACATGTACTTGTTAAATTCTTAAAGAATTTTGTAGCTTTGTTATATTGTTCAGAACTTACTGTATTTGTAGTAATTTTTGGTAGCTCGGTAGTTTGTTAAATTGTTAAAGACTTAATTGATTTGGTACATTGATGGTTTGATAGTTTGTTGAATTGTTAATGACTTAATGTGCTTACGACTTAATTGTATGATGTTGATGTGAATGTTTTTCTTCAAAACCCGACATTTGTGACAGCCATTGCAGACATTATGCGCTCGCTTAAAAACCAAGTCAACAACGAGGAAAACAATGACGGAGAAGATAAAGACATGTATTTCATGTTTTATGTTATATAGGATGTTATTTTGGATTTATTAGATACTTTATAGATGATATATTAGATGTTTGTTTGATTTTATTAGATATTTTATGGAATATGGTATGTTTGATGTTTTTATATAATGTGGTATGTATTTATTTATGTATTTTTACCAAAACTGCATTTTATAATAAATATATAAACTAATATTATAAAAAAAATATGTTTTTTTTTCAAAAAACAATAATAAATTAAAATAAAAAACATTAGCAACGATACCTTTAGGGACGACAAGCACCAAGTGCGACGACCTACACCTCCGGGAAGGTTTAATGGAAGAGCTTCGGCCAGTTTTCAGAATATTAATAGAGACGACGCTATTTGCTACGACATTCGAGTATTAGCGACGACAAGTATCAGAGATGACGGTATTTGCGACGACAACCGACTTTTAGCTACTAGGCAATAGTCGCGACTCTTTAGCGATGAGATGTCATCGTTAAAGGTATTAACAACGACAAGCGGCATCGATTGCGACGATTTTTCTCGCCGCAAAAGGTTAGTTTCTTGTTATGGAAGGACATGTTCCGACTGCAACCTCCAATACGTTTAATCCCTTTGTTATGCATTCTTTTTTAAGATCTTGCTCGAGAATCGAATATAAAATCATGGGAGTATACAAAGCCTTGAAAGACCATCTCAACAACAATAAGCTAGTCAAGCAAACAAAACAATTTTTTCCTTAATTTGACTGATTTGTTCACTTAGCCGTAATTTTAATTCCGAACAAGGAGTCTTCATTGTTAATTGTGGTAAAAGCCTCATCTAATGGAGGTGTATATTGTAGAATATCTTTATACAATACAAAGTTACAATTGAGTCCCCACACTACACACACCCACACTACACACAATATATAAAAACTAATATATACAAACACCCCCCCCCCCCCCCCCCCCCGTCAGTTTGAGCTTGGGTCACAAATGTTAAAACTATCCCGAAAATCCAGAAGTAACTAAGTAGGTAGACCATTTGTAAATATATCTGCAAACTGGTGAGTCAACAACACGTGCAAGACACGCACATGACCAATGACAACACGTTCCCTAAAAAAATGTAAATCTATCACACTTGCTTGGTACGTTGGTGTTATATTGGGTTAGAAGATAGATACATGACACTCACATTATCTCAAAACACAACCGTTGCTTTAGATAACGTACAAGATAACCCAAGAAGGAGATTGTGAAGCCAAGCGGGTTCAGCAACCACATCATCCACCCCACAATACTTAGCCTCAACTGAGGAGCGAGAAACAACATGCTGGCATTTAGAGGACCAAGAGACAAGATTATCGCCAAGATAAACACAAATCCTAGAAGTTGACCGACGAGTGTGAGGACACCCAATCCAGTCAGTATCAGTCAACATCATAATAGGAGAACAAGTGATCAATGAAAGAAGGTCGAATAAACCGACCATGAGAAAGAGTATCCTAAACTTATTGAATGATACATTTAAGAGCAAGAAGATGAGTTTCACACAGATCATGCATGAAGACAAATATTTGTTGCACAAGATATGCAATGTCAGGATGAGTGAAAGTAAGATACTATAAGGCACCAACAAGACTTCTGTAGAGAGTGGGATCAAAGACAGGAGAGTTGTGAGAAGAAAGTTTAGATTTAGTGTTAGATGGGCTACTGCACGAATTGCAAGAAGACATGTCAGCACTAGCTAAGATATCCTTTGGAAAGGAAGTCTGATATAAAAATAGACCTTCCTTAGATCGAGAAGTGGGGATACCAAGTTAGAAGGAAAGAGGACCCAAGTAAGACATGGGAAACCCGGACGAGAGATGTGAGATAATACGACTGATGAGAATGGAGGAGGTAGCGGTAAGGATGATATCATCACATATAAAAGAAGGAAGATATGGTTGGAACCATAGTGATAAGTAAACAAATAACATTCAGACCGATTGCTAGTAAATCTAAGAAAGGTGATGAAAACAACAAACGTTGGAACCCGGTTCAGGGACCATAAAGAGCTTTGCGAAGCTGATAGACGTTATTCAGAAAGGTGGGATAGACATACCCAGGAGGGAAAAATGCCAAAGAAAGGCTCAAATGGAGTTCTAAAAGCAAGAGAGTGGACAATAATAAATCTCTTCTTTCTTAATCCAGGAGCTCATATAAAAAAACATAGAAAACTAGGAAATTAGGAAACAATAAAATTTGTAAAAAGTTTTCAAAACGAGTTTATTATACTTTTACATCAAAATCTATAGACTCGCCAACATCAAGTTGACGTTTTCAAAAACTGCATGTGTTCCTAGGATGGATTAGAGATCAAGATAAAGAAGGGATCGTCAGACATGTAGATGCTCATTTAGATAGGTAATAATGATTGGCGCTCTGTGATTTGGGAAATCTATGTATCGTTACCACTCGACATTTTCGCCATAGGCCTGGGAGGGTGTGAAATCTTTGTAACATCTTTCTCCCAATTCCGTTGATGTGTCTTTTGGTGTAACGTCCCGATTCCAGGTATAAATTTAATTAAAGAATAATTGGTCTTATGTCCTACTCGGAAAGTTGGTTGCCCTACTCGTCGAGTAGCAGTGGGAATGGAACACGTGTTTAGTGCGGCGAGTCCACTGAGGGACTCGGCGAGTAGGAGCTGGCAGATGAACCCTAAGTTCTGGGGTTTTTACACCATATTTAAAGGACCATTGGCCTCCACCAGCCTCCCCTTATGTTTCATGTCCCTCTCAAACCCTAAAACATGCGTGTGTGTGTTCTTTGGTGTCCAAGCTTGAAGGAGTAACCTTGGAAGGAAGCATTTGAAGAAGCAAGGAAAAGCAAGGCCAGGAACACGGGAAAGCTAAGGGATTGCATCAGACATCACTCTTTAGAAGGTAATAGGCTATTCCTTAAGCTCGTTTCACTTTGAACCTCCCTTGGATGGGTGTTATGAAGGACTCTCCATGTTTAAGCTAAGATCTGAAGTTATAACTTCAGATCTGGACTTCCCTTGACCTCTAAATCCATAAAGTTCCCAGATTGTGCAAGGTTGAAGCTCTCCCAAGGTGTAAAACTCCATTAAAGAGCTTAGATTGATCATTTCGGGCCTTTAGAGCCTTGCATGTACGAAAAGATTGCAACTTTACGTGATAAACGTGCCTTAGGAGCTTGGATCTGTAATTTGGGGCCTTGCCATGTTTTAAGATCTGCATGGACTCGGCGAGTTGATTAACCGACTCGGCGAGTCCGTTGAAGATGGCCATGAACTCGGCAAGTTGGATGAACAACTCGACGAGTTTGTTGAAGATTGCCTTGAACTCAGCGAGTGTTAGAAAATTCGGCGAGTTGGCTAGGGTTTCTCCCAAAATCTTGGCCGCATATGAACTTGACGAGTTAAAAGGAGACCTTGGCGAGCAAATCGAGGATTTCATGACTTCTTGAACTCAAGAAGAACTCGGCGAGTCGGCGACCTGCACTCGGCGAGTCGAGTCAACATAGACTGTTGACTCTGACTGTGGACTTTGACTTTGACCAAGGGGTTGACCAATTGAATTCTGTGGGTATCTGGCATTGGGAGATTTATGAAAAAGGTCGTGTGGTACTTTTAGGTGGTGGAGTTCGTGTTGGACCCGGGAGTTAAGCTTTCTTATTTTTGACGGCAATTGCGAGGTGAGTTATCCTCACTATACTAAGGGGTCTAAGGCACCAAGGTCAGACCATTGGATTTCATATCCTATTAGTTATTGTTATGTTGAGTTTGAGTTAGTAATGCATGCCAGTTGATGTGCTAGTCGGGTAGATCTATAGGACTGCCTGTGATACTGATTGATTACCTGTATGTGCATTTATCTGTTACATGTCGACATGTTATGTGGGGTGGGTTGAGGTTGTACTACTCTGTGCGGTAGCCAACAAACCCAAGAGCATTCCAGATACGAGCTGAGGGCCCAGTAGGCATTCCAGACTCGTACTGAGGGCTCGATGGCATTCCAGATACGAGCTGAGGGCCCGGTAGGCATTCCAAACTCGTACTGAGGGCCCAGGGGTAGTCCAGCTTGTAAAGTTGTGGACCCAGTGCATGGTGTTCTGTTTTTGATTGATATGATATGCTAATGTTGATACTGCTATGTGGACTGTATGTGTATCGGTATTTTGGGGGTAACTCACTAAGCTCTCGGACTTACAGTTTCAGTTTATTGTTTCAGGTACCTCAGGGGAACGCGGCAAGGCAAAGGCATGATCGTACAACTCCTCCTATTGTGTTATGTTTCTAGGAAAACTCTGATATAAATGTATTTTGAAAACAAAGCTGTAATGTTTTGATGAATTCGACGTGTTTTTGAAAATTTAAATTTGGCTTAAATTTTGAGTGTTACAAGTTTGTATCAGAGCCTTGGTTTGAGTGAATTGGAGGATTATTCGTGTGAATCCAGTCTCAAATCGAGGAAAGATTTTCAAAATGGTTTTAAATGGTTTTCAAAATAAGTAAAGGAGGATGCAGGGTGTACGATCAGCCGGAGCCAGTAAGTAGACCCCAAAATACCATACAGTTATTTGATATTGTGATATGTTAGAATAGCATGCTAGTACTAGGCTAGGGATCTTCAGGAATTGCATGATCGAATTGCCTGATTATATGATGCCTAATAGCCTAGGGATCCCTTATGTGAGATTGACATCATTATTGTAGTTGTCTAATGTATGCATCACAGTTGTACCTAATTAAGATCTTATAGCTTGAGAATGTTTGATTTGGCCTTATGTTCTGTTCTTGTTTGATTAGGAGCTTGGGGTAGGATTGGAAATTCAAAAGTCTATAGGGTCCAGCGTTATGTATGGCTAGCCTACATTAGTGCTGCAGGGTTAGTGGAAGTTTCACGGATAAGAGGGATTGAGTGAGACCGAGAGGTCAGTTGTGAGATATTTAGCATTCCTCTAGGAGTGAGGGTTGAGCGCTCGCCTTGTTGTGCATATTGTTAGGGTGTTGTGGGGATACTTGGGACGAATATGGGTAAGTGTGGAAGGTAGTAGGGGCCGATGCTACTGAAAGCATAGAACCTATACGCGTGCCAAGTAAGTCGCAATCCCTAGGGTTAGTAGGGAGTTGGCTCCCAAAGATTTATATGAATTATCTAATATCTTGTGCTATGTTTCAGAATGGTGATGACGAGACGCTTCGTGGTTGGATCTGGTTCGGGATCAGGATCAGGGGATGGAGGTCAGGAGGGGCCGACAGCACTTGAGCCAGTGGTGCAGATGGGTACAGAGGAGTTGGATGTCGGGATTCGGGAAATCCTGCATGATGAGGTTGCTGCTGCATTCCGGGCTCAGTTACCGGAGATGTTCGAGTCGATTAAGACCGCCATGGTGGAGTATTTTGATGAGCGCTATGCAGCCCTTGCAGAGACAGCCACCACAGCAGCTGCATCACCTGTATCAGCGATGGGGGAGGAGTTGGTAGGGGTTTTCAGTACAGGGACTTTGATAACACGAAGCCCCCTACTTATGATGGGACGCAGGATCCCATCAAGGCTATAAGGTGTATTTCAGATGTGGAGGGGTGTTTCTTCACCTGCTCGTGTCCTGCTGACCAGAAGGTCAGGTGTGCTCTCAACCTGCTGAGGTCGGGGGCCAAGGACTGGTGGAGGCTTGCGACTGGGTCATACTCTGATCATCAGAGAGCTGCTGTTACATGGAAGCAATTCAGGGATATGTTCCGTGCCCGTTACATTCCACGGGTTGAACGGGAGCGATTGTCACAGGAGTTTTTGAGTTTGATACAGGATGGGGAGTCGGTGACGTAGATCACCTGGATGTTCACTGAGAGGGCGATGTTTTTCCTGGAGTTTGCTTCAGAGCAGGCTCAGATGACCCGTTATCTGAGCATGCCCAAGACGGATATCCGTCAGTTTGTGTCTACCCAGCGATGTGATACTCTTCTAGAGTTGCAGGAGGCCGCCAGACGGCGTGAGTTGGAGATTGGGCAATAGTTGAGAGAACAGCGGCAGGCCCCGACACATTCTCAGCCGGTGCCGAAGCGGTCTAAGACCGCTGATACTAGGACTGGGGGTCAGCAGAGCCGCACATGTGGGAAGTGTGGCAAGGGTCATTTTGGTGTGTTTCGAGCTGGTAGTGGATGCCACAAGTGTGGAAGGGAGGGGCATTACGCGAGGGACTGTCGCCAGGCCACTCCAGTTCAGAGTCTGAGGTTATGTTACCATTGTGATCAGGTTGGCCATTTGAAGGCCAACTGCTCGTTACTCGCCGCCAAGCAGGCGCAGGCTCCAGCATCGGCTATTTTGAGCATCACGGATGGGAGACCAGTCAGGACCGAGGCTCCAAAGGTTCAGGATCGTGCCTTCCAACTTACAGCGGAGGAGGCCAGAGCAGCACCGAATGTGGTTGCTGGTATGTTTCTATCCTTATCTCGTTATTTTTATATTTGTTGCATTCTTATCTGTGGCACCTATGGTTAGGTACTTTTTAGTGAACTCCTTGCCTGCTTTGGTCTTATTTGACTCGGGGGCGAGTCGGTCTTTCGTATCTCAGACATTTAGTAAGGGGTTCAGTGCACCAGTGGGCGAGTTAGAGTGTCCGTTGCGAGTGTCTATCTCCAACGAACACGGGGTTTCTGCTTCTTCAGTTTATCGAGGGTGTGACTTGGAGATTTTCGGGGTGTCATTTCCGATAGATTTGATTCCGATTCCCATGGGGGAGGTATGCGTGATTGTAGGCATGGATTGGCTTAGTCGATTCGGTGCCATGATCGACTCTGAGGGACAGCGTGTGGTAGTTCGAACCCCAAGTGGAAGAGAACTGATTGTTTTTGGAGAGGGCACCAGAGTGGGATCATGGTTTTGTTCAGCTGCCAGGGCACGACAGTACCTTCAACATAGGTGTATAGGTTATCTAGCATACATGATAGATACGCGAGCCAGGGACCAGATTTCGGTTTCCGATGTGCCGGTGGTCAGGAAATTCGCAGATGTATTCCCGGAGGAATTACCAGGGATACCTCCGGAAAGGCAGGTCGAGTTAAGGATGGACCTGGTCCCAGGTGCAACCCCTATTGCTAAGGCATCGTACCGGTTGGCACCGCCAGAGATGCAGGAGCTGTCATCGAAGTTGCAGGAACTGCTAGGCAAGCAGTTCATTCGGCCTAGTAGTTCTCCATGGGGAGCACCGATACTTTTCGTCCGAAAAAAGGATGGTTCACATCGGATGTGTATCGACTACTGGGAGTTGAATAAGTTGACGGTGAAGAACCATTACCCGCTCCTAAGGATAGATGATCTCTTCGACCAGTTACACGGTGCATCTTGGTTTTCTAAGATAGACTTGAGGTCTGGGTGTTATTAGGTCAGGGTCAGAGAGGAGGATGTGGAGAAGACCGCGTTTCGAACTCGTTATGGACATTACGAGTTCGTGGTGATGCCGTTCGGGCTCACCAACGCGCCAGCGGTGTTCATGGATTTGGTGAATCGATTCTGTAGACCGATGCTTGATCTCTCGGTCATAGTATTTATAGATGATATTTTGGTGTATTCCAAGACCTGAGAGCAGCATGCAGAGCATCTGCGGGAGCTGTTGGGAGCTCTGAGACGGGAACGGTTGTACGCCAAGTTATCGAAGTGTGAGTTTTGGCTACGGGAGGTCCAGTTCCTCGGACATCTCGTTAACCAGGAGGGGATTTTGGTCGATCCGACCAAGATCGAGGCGGTTATGCAGTGGGAGGTTCCGAAATCTCCCTCGGATATTAGGAGCTTTCTGGGTTTGGTAGGGTACTACCGGAGGTTTATACGGCACTTCTCCAAGATCGCAGTGCCACTCACTCGTCTGAATAGGAAGGGAGTGGATTTCTGGTATGGTCCCGAGCATCAAAGGGCATTTGAGACCCTCCGTCAGAAATTGTGCGAGGCTCCAGTGTTGACACTCCCGGAGGGAATTGAGGATTTTGTGGTGTTCTGTGATGCATCCATCACAAGTTTAGGGGCGGTCCTCATGCAAAGAGGACAAGTGATAGCCTACGCATCGCGACAGCTAAAGCCGCATGAGACGAGATACCCTACGCATGACTTGGAGTTGGGGGCGGTGGTTTTTGCTCTCAAGATATAGGGACACTACCTATACAGGGTCCATTGTACCATTTACACGGATCACAAGAGCTTGAGACATATCATGGATCAGCCAAACCTGAACATGAGGCAGTGCAGGTGGGTGGACTTAGTCAAGGACTACGATTGTGAGATTCTTTGCCATCCCGATAAAGCGAATGTAGTGGCGGACGCTTTGAGCCGCAAGTCAGCAGGGTCTTCCTATAAATCCTCTTGGCCATGTCTTCAGCTCTTCGTTTCTTAGATGAAGGAGAAAAAGGAGCTAGAACTTCTCGTATAAGTACTCCTTGATGAGTAAGATGAGGCTTTCAAACAAGACTTGAAGATGGGAATTTTTGTGAGCCACTATACTTCTTCTTCAGTCTTCAAAAAACTCCAGACTTTGATGGAATAGTGACTACAGCTGGTTCTTCGACAACAGGTTCAACTGGCTTGACCACAATAGCCGAAACTTGATCATCTTGCTTCGTTGGTTTTTAGGAGACTTTGTTTTCTTTGGACCTTGAACTGTTTGTTCAGGAGTGATTGTAACAATCTTCATTGATTTTCTGGATTTCTTTGAAGGATTTGCATCTTCTTCGGTCAATAACTTCTCGGTTTCAATTCTGGGATCAATAGTCGTCATATACTCCAATAATACATAATTTTTTGGATCAACACGTTTTAACATTTCATCAGGAATTTGTGCAATGTATGTAAATACCTCAGCATCATCAGAAACCTCCTTAGGAAAGTGACACTTCATAAAATCAGCATTTTCCTCATCTGCAGACACCTGAATCCCTTCTTTATCATGGAATTACCTAAGAATAAGACTCTAATATCTTGCACACGAAATACCATGCACCACGTTCATGTTTTCTACACTCTTCTGAAATTCCTTCCACAACTGTGTTGATTAGTCCACTGGAATATCATAGTACACACCTGCAACCATTACATATACTTCCATCCTCCCTTTATCAAGACCAACACTGCGACCAGTCAAGCAGCGTAAGAAAATTACGAATTGAAATTTCCAGACAGTCGGAAGGCTAGACTTCTTAAAATCACTTATCTTGGTGAGTGGGTGTTGATGACCCATCTCATTAGACATATGATTAACTTGAGCAAAAGAAATAGTAGTAAATGGTGGTGTATTGGGAATTTCATGAATCAAACAAAACAACTTCTTTGTTAAACGAACCTTCTTGTCACTAACCGGATTAAGCATAATGACCTTGATGTGTGTGAAACCAACAAGTTTTAATCCTACTAACTTAAACTCAAAGACAAACACACGAAAGGCACTCTACCAATCGATTAGCAGTTTAGTTCAGGTAAGTAGAGTATCGAACACAGGGAACGGTAAATAATTAAAATAAATGCTAATATTATCTAAATAAAACAAATAATAAAAATGGGGTTTTCTCTAGTTTTCCAAGACTAGAAACTTAAACAATTAACTAAAACTTAAACTAAAAAACTAAGAGCTAAGCAAATAAAAATCAACTAAATTCAATAATAAAGAGGACTTCTGTTTAGGTTCGACTCATTTGTTCCCATGCATGATTTCAATGTATCGGATTAATTCTTCATTGGCTACCGACTAAGATGATTAGTTTCACGTTCTCTATTACTAATCCTTAGGAAACAAATTAACTCAAGCAGTGGCCAGTTGTCTAAATTAACGGATTTACTAGTATTTGATTCGGGTTAAATAAGACTTGTAATGGTTAATTAAATTGGCCCTTCAATTAACCTCTTGTTGATGTTCATCATACAAGCTCACACATTAACTTACCTATCTTCTAGTTAATTCTAGCTTCACATTCGCTATTCCTAGACATACAACTATATGGTCACAATAAATCATATGAAATTAATAACTAAGAGATGTTCATACAACTTAATTACTGATTTATTAACAGAATAATAGTTATTGTTAACACATAAGTTTCTTTAACAAGCTTAAAAAAACATAATCACCAATTAAAATTAATCCTAATCAAATTATCAATCCATGTTCACAAATTCATCTACCAAAATAGAAGTTATGAATTTTAGCTCATGATTACAATAGAAACAAGATCAAAAACGAAATAAATTGCTAAAAACATAGTTCAAACAAGATATTAGGTAAGAGTAAACTTGATTTTGACTTGATTCTCCTTAAAATTGAATGTAGGGTTGATTCCTAAGCTTCCCACGCTCCTGCAGCACCTTTAGTCGACAATTGGCCTCCAAGGGTTCATCTATATCCTAGGGTATCGATCTGAAAGTCCCTTTATATAGATTTTCACAAAACAGGGGCTACTCGGCGAGTCCATCACTTAAAACCAGCGTACAGCAAGTCAGCGCGTCCAGAATCGCGAAAGTTTGAAGTGACTCGTCGAGTTTATGGCCTACTCATCGAGTCGTTTGGAATCAGCATTTTCTCAAAACACGAAAGTCGTCCGAAATTTTGTTTAGTTTTCAGAACAATTTGAATCTCGTCAATCAGAGTTACGGTTCATGAGATATGGCCAAAACACTGACGAGGGGTCAAGCTGTCCAGCAACATCCTTCTTTCTTCAAAATCCAAGATCCAAGTTTCCAATCGCTAGTTCCGCTTCCTTTTCCATCCGAGCATGTCATTGTTGCTGAAAAATGAAATTATAAACTATTTAAGCACCTTTTGTTCATTAAATAAGACAAAAACAACATAAAGTATTAAGATAATGCATGAATTTTATAACTAAATATGCCCATATCAAAATACCCCACACTTGACTTTTGCTTGCCCCCAAGCAAAAGTGAATTTTAGTACACTAATATTACTTAAGACAATCCCAATCGAACCCAACCATTATGCCAAAACCGCAACGCATGCATTTGTGTCTAAGGTTTTTCCTAAGGATCCCCCTCAATTCTAAATACTCACAATCCTCATAAACAATCGCCCACTTCTTTTGAACAACGCTCATTTTATGCATCCCTCCGAATCCATCCCCAGAAAACTTTCGTAACCTCAAGGTATTTTTGGTCATGCAACCCAAGCATACATAATTTAGAAAATTACAATTTTTAATACCACAATAGAGCTCTTTGGAATTCTTCACTTTCTTCGATAATTTGATCTTTGATTTCTTTGAATTCACCACCTTGTTTAATTTGATTTTTGGTATCTTCAATTTTTTTGAATTTCTTCAGAATTTTCGATCTTTTAATATCACATTTAACTTTGATGCTCCAAAAATTCTTCAAACTTTTCTTGCAATTCTCTCTCTTTTTTTTAACATGTAACTCACTTTTTTCACTCAGGGGCGCTCAACTTCAACCTTTATTGGTTAAAGATAAAATTTTCCTGGATACATTTCTGGTACACGATGGTAAACATATTGCATCCTTCAAACTAAGCAAGGTCATGTTTTTGTTCCATGATTTCACTCGAATAGGGAAGCCACAAATGCACTAGACCGTATATAGGCTCAACTAAACATTTGGGTTTTCATGCAATCATCAAATATAATACTAGCATGATCCCTAATTGCTTTACCAAAAATTTTTAAATTAGTCCTAGTAGTTTTAATGCAAAAATTTCAAAATTAACAAAAATTTCAAGATTTTCGAAATTTAACTAAAATTTTAACTAATTTAACCAACCCCCTACCCCAGACTTAATTTATGAAATCTCCCCATTGTATATTATGCATGATAAAGAACAATAAAATAAAGAGAGAATTGGAACAAACTCCCCTGGGATAGTAGTGCGAAGTTGATATTTCATCTTTAAGCTCCATCTTCAGTTGACTTTAGACATGGGAACAGCTCATCCATGTCTTGGGTGTCAAAATCTCATGTGGTAGAGCTCCAATTATAAGGGAAAAATTCTTGGAAATGCTCGGAAAATGATCTCCAAAGAAAAGAACCAATGTCCGTATCAAATGTGGTCAAATCTTGAAAATATAATTAAAGAGTGACTCGTCGAGTAGATATGCTAACTCGCCGAGTTGTACCTTGACTGGCAGAAAAGTCGTGAAATTCAACATGGACTCGTCGAGTCCATAAGATGCACTCGACGAGTAGACCGTTGTGTGGAAAAGTTTGTATTCTGCCCAGGTCCGTTTCTGATGTATGGGGGTTATATAAACTAATACTTCCCCTCATTTTTCTTCAGTGAATAAATACTCTATAATCCTTCTATCAATTGGACTCATAGCTTGACTCAAAACTTCGTTTCCTCTCTCACCTAGACTCGATTTCTCGCTTCATTTAGCCTTAACCCTAGACCCTCACATGCAATCCTAAGCTTCAAACTGAAAAGATCAAAACAACACACAAGTAATAGAAAAACGAAAAAAAAAAACATCAAAATTAAAATCCTAAATTACCCTAATAAACTAGAAGTTTAAAAAGAAAAAGAAAAGCAAACTCTAATGACGGGTTGTCTCCCGCAAGCGCTTCTTTTTGTGCGAGTCTTTAACTGGACTCCCAACTTAATAAACTTCCAATAAACTCAATGCGAATCCATTCATTGCATTAAATATTTTCTTTGGACCAATTTGTAAAATTTGACTCTTTGCTTCAAAAATTGGCCAAACGAGCTTGAATTCATAAAACCCAAGAATAGTGACAATGGTTGGAATCGGTTGTATACTAATCATAAATGGATCGTGATTTAGTAATTTCTCCAAAGTTGGAATCGTCACCCCATGCTTCGAAACACAAACCAGAAGAATAGGGGACCATGTCGTGGTAATGGTCAAAGCACGGGTTGGTTCCTACAATTCAGCTTGTTTCTGTTCTTCATCCAAACTCTCTGCTAGCTACCTTTCCAGCTCCTCCAAATCTCTTTCTGGATTAAATTCTTCATCTTGTAACTTTATCTCTTGTGACTCAAATTGTTCTTGATCATTAGACAAGATGTTATCTAACCATCTATCAAATTTCTTCAAATCATCATCTGAGTCATAGTCCTCAACTTTTTGCTCATTTACCTTCACTACTTCCTCAAGAAAAGCATCAAAAGCATCGAGATTTGGAAAATACATAATAAATAAAAATTAAACTATATAAAAAAAATTAATCAACAAATAAAAAAATGATAAGAATTAGCAAATAAAATTAACTATTTAGAACCGTTCCCCGGCAACGGCGCCAAAAACTTGATGTGTGTGAAACCAACTAGTTTTAATCCTACGAACTTAAACACAAAGACAAACACACGAAAGGCAGTGTACCTATCGATTAGCAGTTTAGTTCAGGTAAGTAGGGTATCGAACACAGGGATCGGTAAATAATTAAAATAAATGCTAATATTATCTAAATAAAACAAGTAATAAAAGTAGGGTTTTCTCTAGTTTTGCAAGACTAGAAACTTAAACAATTAACTAAAACATAAACTAAGAAACTAAGATCTAAGCAAATAAAAATCAAATAAATTCAATAATAAAGAGGACTTCTGTTTAGGTTCGACTCATTTGTTCCCATGGATGATTTCAATGTATCAGATTAATTCTTCATTGGCTACCGACTAAGATGATTAGTTTCACGTTCGCTATTACTAATCCTTAGGAAACAAATTAACTCAAGCAGTGGCCAGTTGTCTAAATTAACGGATTTCCTATTATTTGATTCGGGTTAAATAAGACTTGTAATGGTTAATTAAATTGGCCCTTCAATTAACCTCCTGTTGATGTTCATCAAACAAGCTCACACATTAACTTACATATCTTCTACTTAATTCTAAATTTACATTTGCTATTCCTAGACATACAACTACGTGGTCACAATAAATCATATGCAATTAATAACTAAGAGATGTTCATACAACTTAATTACTGATTTATTAACAGAATAATAGTTATTTTTAACACATAAGGTTCTTTAACAAGCTTAAAAAAACATAATCACCAATTAAAATTAATCCTAATCAAATAATCAATCCATGTTCACAAATTCATCTACCTAAACAGAAGTTATGAGTTTTAGCTCATGATTACAACAGAAACAAGCTCAAAAATAAAATCAATTTGTAAAAACATAGTTCAAACAAGAGATTAGGTAAGAGTAAACTTGATTTTGACTTGATTCTCCTTAAAATTGAATGTAGGGTAAATTCCTTAGCTTCCCACGCTTCAGTAGCACCTTTAGTCGACAATTGGCCTCCAAGGGTTCATCTATATCCTAGGGTATCGATTTGAAAGTCCCTTTATATAGGTTTTCACAAAACAGGGGCTACTCGGCGAGTCCAGTGACCTACTCGGCGAGTCCGTCACTTAAAACCAATGTACGACAAGTCAGTGCGTCCAAAATCGTGAAAGTTCTAAGTGACTCGTTGATTTTATGACCTACTCATCGAGTGCGTTTGGAATCAACATTTTCGCAAAATACGAAAGTCGTCTGAAATTGTGTCTAGCTTTCAGAACATTTTGAATCTTGTTAATCAGAGTTACGGTTCATGAGGTGTGGCCAAAATACTGACGAGGGGTCAAGCTGTCTAGCAACATCCTTCTTTCTTCAAAATCCAAGATCCAAGCTTTCAAGCGCTAGTTCCGCTTCCTTTTTCATCCGATCATGTCATTGTTGCAAAAAAATGAAATTATAAATTAATTAAGCACCTATTGTTCATTAAATGAGACAAAAACAACATAAAGTATTAAGATAATGCATGAATTTTATAACTAAATATGCCCATTTCAGACATCTAGGGCTTTGTTGTATGTTGCAGTGGATCTTGCTATCGAAATCCAGGATAGTGGAACAACAATAGAGTTCAACATGGCGGTTTAAAGAGCAGATTTGAAAGCAACAACCAACTACGTCAAATCATCAGGATAAAGTGATACGTCGTCTTTAACCTGATAGTTGGTTCCTTGGATCTTCATGATCGGTTGAGAAGTAATGTCTTCTGTGGTTTGGGATGGTGCATCTGTAACAGCTCAAATTTTCAAATAAATTTTTCATTTAAAATAAAACATCATTATTCAACAAAAGAATTTATTCCAAGTTTATTGCAAAAATACAAATAACGAATCCCCAAGATCTTCAACAATGGCAGTGTGTACGTGTCACGCCGGCGCCTTCCCACGGCCATCACTAGTACCTGAAAAACATAAACACAACTGGTAAGCATAAATGCTTAGTGAGTTCCCCAATATACAACTTACACACATACGCCTTTCCAGGCCCTGACCTTCCGGTCCACATAACATTGCCTTCCGGCCCGTAAAGTAATTGCCTTCCAGCCCATAACATATCGCCTTCCGGCCCGTATTATATTGCCTTCCGACCCATAGTATATTGCCTTCCGGCCCATAACATTTACAAAGCATAACACATATAACATAACACACATAGCACATATATCATACATCATACCTGTTCCTGCTATCACATAACATAATGCCTTCCGGCCCGGATAAACATACATAACATGTAGCATCTACCTTTCCAGTTATAGCATAAATCACATATATCACATACGACCATCCGGTCACACAGTCAAACCCTTCCGGGTGAAGTATAGTGAGAAGACTCACCTCGTAGTATGCAAGCTATGAACCCTTGGAGCTACTCGCACTCGATCCGCTAATCTGCAGACTCCCTATAATACCACATACCTTTATTAATGATCTTATCAAACAAGACAACTGTCCCTACTAATTACATACAGGTCAACGGTCAACTTGACCGGACTCGTCGAGTGCAAAGGCGACTCGGCGAGTCTAGACACCCCGACTCCACTCGCTGAGTCTAAAGAACGACTCGACGAGTCCCAGTAAGTCTTCAAGCAACTCGCCGAGTCTGAAGAACAACTCGGCGAGTCCTAGTGAATCTTCAAGCTACTCGCCGAGTCTGATCTTTGGACTCGGCGAGTCCTCGCCATGCAGTCAATCAACTGCCTCCTGTAATTCGCATGATTCCGTAATATATAGATATGGGACTTCCTGGACCTTTACACATACTATTACTGGGATTTAAACACTTGTAACAACACTATAATCTATCAAATCCTTAAATGGGTTTCCTAAACCCTAGATTCTTGTACAACACCAAAACTACAGAAATGATCCGAGGATTACCTGGAAAACGTGTTCCCTGTGTCCCCAACCTTCAGAGCTCAACCCCTTGATCCTCCTTTGATCACCACCTTGCCTCTCCTTTCCTAACAACCTCTTCAAGCTTCCACTAGCCTTCTCCCTTGCCCCAGATGCCCACAGTCGTTTAGGTTATCTTCAATCGGCCAAAAGACGAGACATGACGGCCCTAAAGACATTATATACGATCCAGAATCAAAACGGCTAGGGTTTCAGCTGCACAGCGTCGACTCGCCGAGTCCCTAATGGACTCGTCGAGTCCAGTCGCGAATCTGTGACCAAGACCGTGGTCCTACTCGGCGAGTCAGGCATCAACTCGCCGAGTCCCCCCCTAAATATTCCCCAAAATAGTTTAAAGTAATACCTGAAATTCCAGGCTGTTACAACTCTCCCCCACTAGAACTAGACTTCGCCCTCGAAGTCTCACTCTGCGAATAACTCCGGATGTTGCTCCCGCATTTCACTCTTCGGCTCCCAAGTCATCTCCGATCCCTTCCGATGTTGCCACTGAACCAACACCAGAGGTATCTCCTTGTTCCGCAGAACCTTGATCTTCCGATCCCTGATAGCTACTGGTCTCTCGGCGTAATTCAGGCTCGCAACCACCTGAATATCTTCTAACGGAACCACTGCCGATTCATCGGCTATACACTTCCTCAACTGTGATACGTGAAAGGTATTGTGAATCTGACTCAGCTCTGCTGGCAACTCCAACCGATAAGCTACCCGACCTACCCTTGCAATTACACGAAATGGACCTATGAACCGGGGCCCCAATTTGCCCCTCTTTCTGAACCGAATCACTCCTTTCCAAGGAGAAACCTTTAGGAGAACGAAGTCGCCAACCTGGAATTCGAGCTCGGACCGGCGTCTGTCCGCGTAACTCTTCTGTCGGCTCTGGGCGGTCAATAACCTCTGCCTCACCTGTTGAATCTGTTCGGTCGTCTGAAGTACGATCTCCGTACTGCCCATCACTCTCTGTCCCACTTCTCCCCAGCAAATGGGAGTCCGACACCTCCTACCATACAACAACTCAAAAGGTGGCATACCAATGCTCGAATGATGGCTGTTGTTGTAGGAAAACTCAGCCAACGGCAAATGCGCATCCCAGCTACCCCCGAAGTCTAACACACACGCTCTAAGCATGTCTTCCAATGTCTGAATCGTCCGCTCGCTCTGACCGTCGGTCTGGGGGTGGTATGCGGTACTAAAATGCAGTTTAGTACCCAACTCCTCATGGAATTTCTTCCAGAACCTGGATGTGAAACGTACATCGCGGTCCGAAAAAATCAAGATCGGCACTCCATGTCGAGATACTATCTCTCTCACGTATAACTCTGCCAACTTCTCTGCTGATGAACTTTCGCTAATGGCAAGGAAGTGTGCACTCTTTGTCAACCTATCCACAATCACCCAAATCGCATCGACTCCTCTGGCAGTTCTCGGCAATTTGGTGATGAAATCCATCGTGATCTATTCCCACTTCCACTCAGGAATCTCCAAGGGCTGCAACTTACCATGCGGTCTCTGGTGCTCGGCCTTAACCCTACGGCAGGTCAAACACCTCTCAACGAACCAAGCGACGTCTCTCTTCATGCAAGGCCACCAATACTCCTTTCTCAAATCCAAATACATCTTCATAGCACCGGGATGGATCGAGAATTTCGATCTGTGAGCCTCCTCCATCAAAGTAGCACGCGTACCGCCCACGAATGGTACCCAAATCCGACCCTGAAACGTCAGAAGTCCCCGTCCATCCATAACGAACTCTGAAATTAACCCAACGACCCGCTCCTTCTTCTGCATCCCGGATTTCACAACCTCGGCCTGTGCCCCACGAATAGCATCTAATACCGGAGTCATCACCGTCAATCTCAAACATACGTCCCGCAATGTAGTGCTCTCCGCCCTACGACTCAATGCATCGGCTACCACATTAGCCTTGCCTGGGTGGTATAGGATCTCACAGTCATAATCCTTAACCACGTCTAACCATCTTCTCTGACGCATATTTAGGTTGGGTTGATCCATCAAATACTTCAAACTCTTATGGTCCGTGTATATCGTACAACGAACCCCGTACAGGTAGTGACGCCAAATTTTGAGGGCGAACACTACTGCCCCCAACTCTAAGTCATGCGTGGGATACCTCGCCTCGTGAGGCTTCAGCTGCCTCGATGCATAGGCTATCACATGGCCCCTCTGCATCAACACTGCACCCAGTCCCGAAATCGATGCGTCGCAATATACGACAAAGTCCTCCATCCCTTCCGGGAGAGCTAATACTGGGGCTTCGCACAGTCTTTGACGAAGTGTCTCGAAGGAAGTCTGCTGCTCGGGTCCCCATGATAATGTAACACCCTTCCGGGTCAATCTGGTGAACGGCACCGCGATCTTGGAGAAGTCCCTAATAAACCTCCGATAGTACCCCGCCAACCCAAGGAAACTCCTGATCTCAGAAGGTGACTTCGGTGCCTCCCAACTCATCACTGCTTCCACCTTGGCCGGATCAACCAATATCCCTGTCTGATTAACAACGTGTCCCAGAAATTGGACCTCCCGTAACCAGAAGTCACATTTGGAGAATTTTGCATATAGCTTCTCCGACCTCAGTACCTCAAGGACCTCCCTCAAATGCCCCTCATGCTGCTCTCTAGACCGCGAATACACCAGAATGTCGTCGATAAATACAATCACAGACCGATCCAGCATCGGCCTGCATACCCTGTTCATGAGGTCCATGAACACTGCTGGGGCATTGGTGAACCCAAAAGGCATCACCACGAACTCGTAATGCCCATACCGCGTCCTAAATGCTGTCTTCTGGACGTCCTCATCCCGCACTCTTACCTGATGGTACTCTGATCTCAAATCGATCTTGGAAAACCAAGATGCCCCTTGCAACTGATCGAATAGATCATCGATCCTCGGTAACGGATAGCGGTTCTTGACCGTCACCTTGTTCAGCTCCCGGTAATCGATACACATCCGGTGTGAACCATCCTTCTTCTTGACGAACAGGATCGGTGCTCCCCACGGCGAGCTACTCGGCCGAATAAATCCCTTTCCCAACAATTCCTGGAGTTGCGAGGACAACTCTTGCATCTCTGGAGGTGCAAGACGATAGGGTACCTTCGCGATAGGCGCAGCCCCTGGAACTAGATCGATACCAAACTCTACTTGCCTCGCAGGAGGTACTCCCGGCAAATCCTCGGGAAAAACATCTGGAAACTCGCGCACCACTGGGACCTCCTCCACTGTCTTCGGTCTCTCTGAAGTCTCCCGCGTATCCATCACATACGCCACAAAACCGTTACATCCCCGCTGTAGGCATTGCCTCGCCCTAGCGGCCGAGCAAAAAGCTGATCCCGAACGGGTACCCTCGCCGTATACCGTAAGAACTCCCCCACTAGGGTCTCGTATAGTCACCAGCTGACGCTCGCAGTCAATGACGGCGCTGAATCGGCTCAACCAGTCCATGCCTACGATGACACAGACATCCCCCATCGCAATAGGAATTAGGTCAATCGGAAACGCGACCCCGAAGATCTCTAACACACATCCCCGAAGAACTTCTGTAGCACAAACCACCCTCTCGGCCGCAATAGAAACGCTCAAAGGCCGACTTAACGGCTCACGACTAATGCCGATATGCTGACTAAAGGCTAACGATACAAACGATCTACTCGCACCCGAATCAAATAACACTAAAGCAGGCATAGAGTTCACACGAAAAGTACCTACACATACATTAACATAAGCATGACATTTCAACCTTTAAGTAAATACGTGAATGATAACATACCTGCCACAACATCGGGCGCAGCGCGGACCTCCTCCGCAGTCAGCTGAAAGGCTCTCCCGCGAGCCCTCGGGGCCTCAACCTTCGCCGGTCGGGTCTCAGTAGTCCTGGTAGTAGGTGTAGCTCCCTGACGAAGCTGCGGACACTCGGCCTTCCGATGGCCTGTCTGGTTGCAGTGAAAGCAAACCATAAACCCCTTAGGGCAATCCCTGGCAATGTGTCCCTCCTTGCCACACTTGTAGCAACCACCAGCTCGACATAAACCCTCGTGACTCTTGCCGCACTTCGCGCAAGTGCGACCCTTCGGACCTCCCATCCTCGAATCAGCGGACTTAGTCCACTTGGCTACCGGCTGAGGCTGAGCCGGCCGCCGATCCACCTGCCGAGACTCGGCCTCCTCCCTCGCCTGAGTCTCCAACTCGATCTCGCGCTTCCTGGCATTCGCCTGAAGCTCAGTGAAAGTACGATAGGTGGAGTTTGACACAAACTCCCGGATTTCCCTCTTCAAAACGCCCAAATACCGGCTCATCCGCGACTGCTCCGTAGATACCAGTTCAGGGCAGAACATTGCCCTCTCATGAAACTTCCGCGTGATCACTGCCACGGAATCAGTACCCTGCTTAAGGGTCAAGAACTCCTGAATCAATCGCTCCCTCTCCACCGGGGGAACGTACTCGTCCCTAAACATCTCCGTGAACCTCTCCCACGTCACCGCTGTAATCTCCGCCCCAGTGAAGTTCGCCGTCACGAACTTCCACCAATCCTTCGCTCCCAGTCGGAGCTGGTTCAAAGCGAACCGTACCCTCAGGTGCTCCGGGCATGAGCAAGTATAAAAGCACCCCTCAATGTCGGCGATCCACCTCATCGCTGCAATCGGATCCTGTGTCCCATCGAACTCAGGGGGTTTCGTGTTGCTGAATTCTCGGAAGAGCAACGAATCGCCCCCTTGCGGCCTGGCAGCGGCCACCGCTGCGGTAGCGGCAGCGACTGCAGCTTTGGTCAGTGCGGCGTACCGCTCCTCAAACTCCTCCATCAGGGTGGTCTTAATGGACCCAAACATCTCCGGGATCTCAGCCCGAACCGCCGCAGCTACCTCTTCCTGAATCATCTGACGAATCTCCCCGTCATTCATACCGCTCGAACTCGCTCCGTGGCGTGTCGTAACCATGATGTCTCTGAAATACAACATAAAACTATCAGAGACTCAATCAAGTACATTTGTACTCGATAACGCAACCCTACTCAGTCTCCGGTATCCAGGGATTCTTACTTGGGTCTTCCACCGACCCGGTGTCTTCGGTAGTACGGGCCCAATACTACTGACCACACCGTATCAGTATTCGTCCCAAATCTTCCTCCCCAAACCCCGAATAATGAGTACTCTACCTCTAGTATACACTATCTACTTGCACGCTACCAAATATCTCATATAAGCAATCTCCCTAGACTAAGGCATCACAAAACAGGCCTTTCTAGTCCTATCATGTATACCTAGTCTTCTAGCATGCATAACAATTCATAATTCAGTGCATAACATAACATTGTAAGGTATTTTGGGGATCTTTACCGTTCGGGCGCTGGCTGATCGTACACACTGCTCCGTTCTTGTTTTACCGCTTTACCATTTATGAAATGTTATGTCCTTATTATTTTAAAAGATTTTTCCTCAAATCCTCGGTCTGAGTTCAGTTGCACCCGAAAGTACACCCGAATCCCTCAAACCAAGGCTCTGATACCAATTGTAACAGCTCAAATTTTCAAATAAATTTTTCATTTAAAATAAAACATCATTATTCAACAAAAGAATTTATTCCAAGTTTATTGCAAAAATACAAATAACGAATCCCCAAGATCTTCAACAATGGCAGTGTGTACGTGTCACGCCGGCGCCTTCCCACGGTCATCACTAGTACCTGAAAAACATAAACACAACTGGTAAGCATAAATGCTTAGTGAATTCCCCAATATACAACTTACACACATACGCCTTTCCAGGCCCTGACCTTCCGGTCCACATAACATTGCCTTCCGGCCCGTAAAGTAATTACCTTCCGGCCCATAACATATCGCCTTCCGGCCCGTATTATATTGCCTTCCGGCCCATAGTATATTGCCTTCCGGCCCATAACATTTACAAAGCATAACACATATAACATAACACACATAGCACATATATCGTACATCATACCTGTTCCTGCTATCACATAACATAATGCCTTCCGGCCCGGATAAACATACATAACATGTATAGCATCTACCTTTCCAGTTATAGCATAAATCACATATATCACATACGACCATCCGGTCACACAGTCAAACCCTTCCGGGTGAAGTATAGTGAGAAGACTCACCTCGTAGTATGCAAGCTATAAACCCTTGGAGCTACTCGCACTCGATCCGCTAATCTGCAGACTCCCTATAATACCACATACCTTTATTGATGATCTTATCAAACAAGACAACTGTCCCTACTAATTACATACAGGTCAACGGTCAACTTGACCGGACTCGTCGAGTGCAAAGGCGACTCGGCGAGTCTAGACACCCCGACTCCACTCGCCGAGTCTAAAGAACGACTCGACGAGTCCCAGTAAGTCTTCAAGCAACTCGCCGAGTCTGAAGAACAACTCGGCGAGTCCTAGTGAATCTTCAAGCTACTCGCCGAGTCTGATCTTTGGACTCGGCGAGTCCTCGCCATGCAGTCAATCAACTGCCTCCTGTAATTCGCATGATTCCGTAATATATAGATATGGGACTTCCTGGACCTTTACACATACTATTACTGGGATTTAAACACTTATAACAACACTATAATCTATCAAATCCTTAAATGGGTTTCCTAAACCCTAGATTCGTGTACAACACCAAAACTACAGAAATGATCCGAGGATTACCTGGAAAACGTGTTCCCTGTGTCCCAAACCTTCAGAGCTCAACCCCTTGATCCTCCTTTGATCACCACCTTGCCTCTCCTTGCCTAACAACCTCTTCAAGCTTCCACTAGCCTTCTCCCTTGCCCCAGATGCCCACAGTCGTTTAGGTTATCTTCAATCGGCCAAAAGACGAGACATGACGGCCCTAAAGACATTATATACGATCCAGAATCAAAACGGCTAGGGTTTCAGCTGCACAGCGTCGACTCGCCGAGTCCCTAATGGACTCGTCGAGTCCAATCGCGAATCTGTGACCATGACCGTGGTCCTACTCGGCGAGTCAGGCATCAACTCGCCGAGTCCCCCCCCCTAAATATTCCCCAAAATAGTTTAAAGTAATACCTGAAATTCCGGGCTGTTACAGCATCAAGATTAGCATGAGTAGCCATGAGTAGGGTTTTGAAAGCTTCTAAAGAACAAATCGATTTTGCAGAGAGAATTTGGGAATTTTTCTTTTGAAAGCGTAAACTGATCAAGAACCCTTGTATTCCCTTTTATATGTATCCCTGAACACACATAGAATCAATCGAGGCTTTGGTCAACATGTTGCAACATGCTTCTAGGGACACCTTAACTTGTACAAAAGTTTCGAAATATTTACCTCGCCCTAGAACTGCAAGCATCATCCATTTAGATTCATCTTTGTTATCTGAAACGAAACATTAAGACAAATCAATACAAAACAAAATATTTTTGTGATTTTTGTTTTTTCGAAAATAAAAGAGAAAACAAATAAAAATCTCTTCGTTGTTTTTTTTTTCGAAAAAAAAATGACAAAACAAATGAAAAATCTTTTTTTTGTTTTTGTGTTTTTCGAAAAGAAATGACAAAACAAATGAAAAATATTTTTGTTGTTTTTCAAAAATAAAATCAACTTAATGAAAATATTTAGAATGTACCAGACACACAGAATGTTCAGCTCCTATTTACGAAAACAAAGGGTGTCGAAGCGTTGACTATGAACAGTAACCTTTGACTTTGACAACTATCCAATGTTCTCTATTCTTTCGAAACAGATTCCCCTTCAACCATTCCAAGTCCTCTTAAAATTCTCACAAATAATTTTTCATCTAATGGTTTTGTGAAAATATCAGCCAATTGATCAGTGGTTTTCACGAAATGTACTTCAATATTACCATCCTCTACATGATCTTTTACGAAATGGTAACGAAGAGCAATATGCTTAGTCTTCAATGTTGCACAGGATTATGACAAATACGAATTGCACTTTGAGAATCACAATGTAATGGAATTCTCTTCATATTTATTGCATAATCACGCAATTGACTTTGAATCCAAATTATTTGTGATGTACAAGTTGTAGCAACAACATATTCTGCTTCAGCAGTCGAATTTGAAACACATGTTTGCTTCTTCGATTGCCAGCTCACCAATTTCCCATCATTTAATTGACATCCTCCACTCGTGCTTTTTCGATCAAGATTGCGACTTCCCAAATCAGCATCTGAGAAAGCTTGAATAAAGAAACCTATTTTCAAAGGATACCATAATCCTAACGAAATCGAGTCTTTGAGATAACCAAAAATATTCATGACTGCAGTGAGATGTGGTTCTCATGGATTTGACTGGTACCTAGCACAATTACAAACATAAAACATGATATCAGGTCTACTTGCTGTGAGATAAAGTAACGAACCTATCATGCTTCTGTAAAGAGTTAAGTCAACAGTAGGTTTATCTAACGAAGGTGTAAGCCTTGTTCCAGTTGCCATTGGTACTCGTAATTTTGTGCTATTCGTTAATCCAAACTTCTCAAGCAAATTCTTCGTATTTTTCTTGATTGAAAAAAATTCCTTCTCTGCTTTGACGAATATTTAGACCAAGAAAATTATTAATTTTTCCCATCATACTCATCTCAAAATTGCTTTTCATTAGATTTTCAATTTCATTAGACAAAGCAGGGTCAGTAGAGCCAAAAATAATATCATCAACATAAATTTGAACAAGCATAAGATGATTCCCAACTTTCTTTCTAAATAATGTAGGATCAATTGACCCTTGTTTAAATTTCGATTGTTTTAAGAAAGAGGTAAGAGTTGTGTACCAGGATCTTGGTGCTTGTTTTAACCCATATACAACCTTATCTAATATATAACAATAATCAGGATGATCTTTATTAACAAAACCTGGGGGTTGTTCCACATACACAGTTTCTTCGAGTTCTTCATTCAAAAATGCACACTTCACGTCCATTTGATATACATCGAAATCTTTGTGAGCTGCATAAGCCAGAAATATACGAACAGCCTCGAGTCTTACGGCAGGGGTGAAAGTTTCTTCATAGTCTATTCCTTTTTGTTGTGAATAACCTTTTACAACAAGCCTGGCTTTGTTTCAAATAATGTTTCCATATTTATCAGTTTTATTTTTGAAAATCCATTTTAACCCGACAATCAAAATATTTTCAAGTTTAGAAATTAATCTCCAAACCTTGTTTCTTTCAAACTCATCCAATTCATATTCCATTGCAACAACCCAATCAAAGTGTTCCATTGCATCCTTAACTGTCTTTGGTTTGATTTTCGAAATGAAAACCTTGAACATGCAAAATTCTTGATGAGTATTCAGTACCTCATTCTTTGCACAAAGTTCAGCTATTCTTAAAACTCCATCTAGTGGATTACCAATTACTTGTTCTTTTGGAGGATCTTTTGTCCATTTTTTGAGTGACGGATATGCTGGATCAAAATCCAAATGTGCATCTTCGTATAAATCTTCATTTTCTGAACTTGCAACAGAAAGATTATCATTAATTTCATGAAATTCATCATTTTGATCAAGACTTATAGTATCATTATTATTATAATCTTGTTGCTCCCCCTCAACATCTTCACTCATCCTCCCATTCCCCCCTCGAAATAATGCTCACCCTCAATCTGAGTGGTCAAATCCAAGTGCTCCTCCTCCACTAGATTATTTAGCATACTTTCGCCAATTCTTGATGTTGAATTATTGTCATTAAGAATTTGAGTAAGATCCCATTCGTCAATATGCTTCGAAGACTCAGATTGATGATTATCATTCGCATGATCTTCAGCATTCACAGCCCTGTCAGCAACACCAAAAATGAAATCGTAATCAAAATCAGATGAACTTACAATTTCAGATTCATCATTTGATTCATTAATAATCGGCTTTTGTTCGAAAAGTTTGTCAACTTGTTTGACATAATAGTCATCAAAAGTAAGATTAAAAGTTTCTTCGATTTTTCGTGTACGCTTATTTAACACTTTGTATGTAACCGAATTATGCAAATATCCCAAAAATATTCCTTCGTCAGCCTTAACTTGAAACCTCGAAAGATTATCCTTGAGATTTACGATAAAGCACCTACAACCAAACACATGAAAAAAAGTAACATTTGGTTTTCAGTTATTGATAATTTCATATGGAGTGATATTAAAACGTCAATGAATAAAAGAACGATTCTGAGTAAAACATGTTGTTGACACCGCTTTGGCCCAAAAATATTGAGGAAGATTCGCATATGTCAACATTGTTCTGGCTGCTTCGCAAAGTGACCTATTTCTTCGTTCAAGTACACCATTTTGTTGTGGTGTATATTGTGACGAAAAATTATGTGAAAACCCTTTTTCAATTAACAACGAATCAAGCATCTTGTTCTTAAACTCTGACCCATTATCACTCTTGATCTTTCGAACACTCTTCTTCAAACTTTTCTCAATTTTATTGATAAATTCGATCATCGTTTGAGCGACTTTAGATTTTAACCTGAGAAATACATGGATGTAAATCGTGAAAAATCATGAACAATAACCAAAATGTACCCTTTCTTTTTGAGAGTTTCAACAGTTGATGGTCCACAAATGTCAATATGAACAAGTTTCAACGGTTCCACAATTTTCGAATCTATCACAATTGGATGTCCTTTTCGATGTTGTTTCCATTGTTCGCAAGCTGCACATAAGATATCATTATCAAATTTTAACACTGGTAAACCTCGAACAAGTTCTTCAATGAACAACTTATTTAAACTTCGAAAATTTTAATGAGATAAACGACGATGCCAGAACCAACTAACATCATATGTAGCTTTCAAAAGTAAACAAATTGAAGGTTTCCCAACAATCAGTTTGATATCAAGAGTAAACATATCGCCATATCGTTTTGATTTTCAGCAACACTTTGTTCGGGTAAATCTTTGAGATAATACTTCCTGCTTTGTTAAACAAAACTTGGTTTCCAATGCCTACAACTAGTTGCGAAACACTTATCAAATTATGTTTAAGGCCTTCGACATAAGCAACACGATTTATAGTGAATTGACCATTCGTTACTTTGCCTTATCCTATGACTTGGTATTTGTGATTGTTTCCAAACTTCACAACTACAACATTTTCCAAACTTCTAAAATCTCTCAAATTTTCCTTTCATCCAGTCATGTGACATGAGCAACCACTATCGATACACCATTTCTCATCATATTGTTCGTCATTGAGTAGCTACGATCATTGAAAGAATTTAGGTACCCAAGGCTGTTTGGGTCATTGGAAATTAGTTTTAAGAACATAATGAAATGCATAACTCTTAACCCAATCACAAACTTTAGTTTTGAAATTATCAATTAAGTCCACATCACTAGGTAAAGGAACTGAAACATAAGTTTTCGTAAGTTTGGGATCGTCACTGACAAAGGCCTTCGTCCTCTTAGGTTGTTTTTCAACATTCTTGTCCTTCACAACTGGGCTCCATTTCTTTACTGAAACATTCGAATCTTTTGAAGATGAGCTTTCAGTTGACGAAGTATTCACATACTTCTCATAAGCTTCTTCAATTTGTTGTTGAAAGTAATTCCTTGATTGATACATTCATCCCTTTCCTTCAAGCCAGTGATCAATGTTTTTCTCTCGAGACAACCCTTTTGTGTACGAAACTTCTAAAGGTTGTTTCACCGAAGGATTTGGAAAATTCGGTTTTTGTGGAATAAAATCAACATTGAATTTTGGAGAAAATGCCTGAGCATATCTACCATGAGCTTTATTTTCATTATTTGTTTTTGGAATATATCGATTTTGAAAATGTTTTGTTTGATTTGAAAATGATTTTGGTTTTAAGGTTTGATTATAAGAAAATCTTTATTGTGGATGATACGAAAAAACGATTTCCAACCTTTTGATTTTGAAACTTGTTTGAAGAATTTTTAGCACTTGAGGAAAATGATGTTTTCTGATCTTTTGAAAACTTGTTTTGTGGATTGAATTCAGACATTGATTTATTTTTTGTGCGGGTTTCCTTTTTGTCTGAATATGAAGATTTATTCTTAACAAATCTAGTCTTTGTGTTTTCATCTGTTTTCAATGTCAAACCATTTTGTTTCTTTCGAGACTTAATGGTTTGCCAGAAAATCTTCTTTCGTGCTTTCCTTTTTGAGATTTCATTTTCTTTCGAAAATTTGTCAATTTATTCTTTGAATTCTTTTGAATTTATTTTGACAACATTTTCTTTTTCCACAACAACTTGTTTTAAAACCTCTTTCACAACTTTAGATTTCTCAACCCGTTTTCGTTGAGGTTTTTATCTTTGAAAAACATACGAATTCTTTGTTAGATTATTTTCAACAGTGCTTTGGTTTGAAAAAAATCCTTCGTCAGTTTTTTTCTTGTTGTCTTCTTCAACTAATTTCTTGAACTCTGGTTTGATATTCTTAACATTCCCAGTGATAACAAATACTTGATTTTGGAAAATAACATCATCAATGCACTTAAAATTCGGATAAACCACGGTGTTGGTTTCTAAATAATGAGCACCTTTCTCAGACAATACTTTGTCAAATTTTTCAGTGTCTCCAAACACTTGATCAACTACAATTCATGGAATTTCAGTTTCTTTCTTATCGTTGTTTAAAGTAAGTTCCTGTTGAACTTCGTCATCATTCTCATCATCACTGTCATCCATTTGACTATCTCAGATATCCACCAAATCATGATCACAAACTTTCGAAGTTGAAGGTCTGTCAGTGTCAATCTTAACATTTGAATCCTTACATATTTCTCTTCCTTTAGATTTTGATGCAACATTAATGATAGATAAATGAGAACAATCAACATACTTATCCTCACTAATTTTACAAATATTATCAAAATTATCTTCAATATCAGCAAAAATAGAATGAGAATCAGATGTCGAATTCTCAATCTTTTTCAAAATTTTGATTTTTTCAGATTCAGTCAAAGTTTCATTCACAATGTTAACTAATTCATTCGAATCAAGACATTCATCAATTTTCACTATACCATAAGCATATCTATCATCTGGAATTTTATCAAACTCAGCAATATTTTTCTCACAATCATACAAAATATTATCAACCTTCTCTCTTCCGTATGCTAGAAAAGGCAATAATTTTCTATGTTGTTCTATGCTAATGTCACTCGAATGATGCAATGCAGTAAGTTTCCCATAAAGACGTTTCATAGAGTTATAGTAAATATTTCGTTGAGCTAATAAAAGTTTTACATTACTAGAAAGAGAATCTCTATCATACATGATGTTTGTAACCTGCATTTCTAAACACTCTATTTTTGTTATTTTCGAATTTAGCTTCTTCTGAGTCTTTAACAATTGTGTGCTTAATTTCTTAGCTTCGTTACTAGCAGACACCACAATTGAATCAAAGTAAGAAACAGTATCATCAAAAGCAACAACTTCAGAATTATATGCACTCAAAGGAATATTAAAAGATTTAAGAATAGAACGTACCTTAGTTGTCATTGGAGACTTGTCAGCAGATTTGGATATGAAGCATCACCCGTCCATTGATCCGCCCATTGATCATAATACTCCGGAATTAACATAAGAATTTTCGTGGAAGATCCTAATATATGCGAGAAAGAAGTCATTGTGTTCATGTTGAAATTCTCCATTATCGTATGGATAAGAATTTTCAGAAAACTTGAAGAAATTTTAATTTGATTGAATGAATTGAACAGAAACTCAAAAACAAACACTCGATTAAGCAAATCAAATGCAGAATCAAATCAAAACTGATGATCAGAGATGATTTTCTGAATCTAACAGTGCGGAAACTTTTAAACCAAATTTTATGATACAAAAACAAAAGATTCAACTGAAAATCAGATCGCAGTAATGATTCCTGCTCTGATACCAATTGATGAAGTGATAAACGAGTAAAGAGAATCAAATCAGAGTAATATCAATATGAAATGAACACAATGAGTAAATAGAATCTGGTTTCAGCTCAATTACACTTCCAACAGTTTTATAGAGAGTAAAGAAGACAAGTTCTGTAAAGACTCTTATCTAACTCTAAGTAATGTCCCTATTTATAGGAGACGTGAAAGTATACAAAAAATACTAAGGCATAGACATTTAAGCTTCAAACATAAGACACCTTAGTAAATATATTACAAAATATACGAAGGGTACAAACATCGACTCATTACAATATAATTTCAACCCTTACATATAGGCGAGACTTCATCCGAAGGGGAGAAGGGATAAGCACATGGCTCGCATGCGAGGAGGCCAAGCGTCGGAGGCTTGCAGGCTACACGTGTCAGCAGCGAATGGAAGCACGTGTTGAATGCGAGGCGAGGTGGCTTCAGATGCGTCACCGGCATCGGACACGGAGCGACATGCAAATAGGGGTGACGTGGCCGAACCCTAGCCATGCAAAATTCCTCGGTTCTTGTGATTTCTCGATTTTTGTGTCATGAACTTCAAAAATCCATAACGTTTGCATACAAGCTCCGTTTTTGATGTTCTTTATATGCACACGTGGGCAAGATTAAACTCTACAACTTTCGTTTACACTCCGTCGATTAATTTTGAATTTATATTTTAATAATATTATTTATAACATACCGGGATAGGAAAATCAGTAAAAATTCATAACTTCGTCATTCGATGTCCGTTTTCGTCTATCTTATTATCGTTGTACTATTATTAACGAGACCTTTGATTCTCGTTTAGGTTTTTTCGGCTAAAAATGAAACGACCCAAAAACACGACCCAAAAATTTTCGTTTTTCCATATAATCAAAACCATAATATAAGTATCATACTACATCAATCCAAATCATCAAGAGGCATCCCCAGGATAAAAGCTATGCTGCGGTGTGTGCGATGCTGTCACCCCGAGCTCTTCCCTTTGCTTGCGGAAGTACCTGAAACCAAAACTGAAACTGTAAGCACGAACCTTAGTGAGCTCCCCCCAAACTACCACATACCATACAATAACACATAAACACATATTGGGCCTTGCCCACTACATCGGGCCGAAGCCCGGAACTGCATCGGACCGAAGTCCGGAACTGTCTGGGACCTTGTCCCCTGCATCGGACCGAAGTCCGGAACCGGAACTGACTGGGACCTTGTCCCCTGCATCGGACCGAAGTCCGGAACTAACTGCATCGGACTGAAGTCCGGAACTGACTGGGACCTTGTCCCCTGCATCGGACCGAAGTCCGGAACTAACTGCATCGGACCGAAGTCCGGAACTGACTGACTGATCATGGCATAGCATAACACATCAACTAGCGTAACACATATACGACATGCTACATCGAGCCGTGGCCCGGAACACATAATACTTAACACATAAAACATAGCACACAAATCCTGTTCGAACCACGAAGGCATCGAACATACTAACTACTGCATCAGACCTAAATCCGGAAACTACTGCTAACTGAACGGGCCGGCATTGTGGCCTTAGACCCGTTCCTACTGGAAGGAAACTCACCTCGTAAGCTGGCTGCTGAGTGTGTGGCTCGGAAAGCTAACGGCGGCTTCTCCTGAATCTCCTCGGCTACAAGTCCATAAACACACTCAATCAAATACTAAACACTGCGCTTGGGGTAAAATGACTCTTTTACCCTCGGTCAAAGTCAACTCTCCTTTGGGCTGACTCGCCGAGTTGGGCCACCCAACTCGCCGAGTCCTACTCTCACTTTTCCCTTTTACTCACTGCTACTCGTCGAGTCTGGGATTGACTCGATGAGTACCCTCTTGATCCAAGAACTCAGACAATCTTCATCCGACTCGCCGAGTCGTATGAACAGACTCGACGAGTTGTTCTTGATCCCAAGAAGATTGCCTTGGACTCGCCGAGTTGATGAACAACTCGCCGAGTCCCTCCATCATTGAGTTCACCCTCAACTCGCTGAGTCCACTCTCTAACTCACCTGTCCACTCGACACTGATAAAACTGAAGAACTCGGGACTCGCGACCAAACTCGTCGAGTCGTTCTTCCGACTCGCCGAGTTGCCGCCATGCAACTAATTTTTACTCGATTTTGTTTGAATCCAATGCATACAATTGATAGATCTGAGTCCAACAAGCTGATTTACCACGTAAAGTTTCCAACTTTACGTGCACAACCTCATGAATAAGGGAAATAAGGCTAAAAGATGCATAAAATGGGTAGATCTATGGTTATCATGCAATATAACTCCAAAAAGACAGTAGATCTGGGCTCTACAACACCCCAACATTCAGATCCATAGATATATCGACTTAATAAGACGTTCATGCAAGTGTAAGGCTTGGAACAAGCATCAACTAGCTCTTAGGAGAGCTCTAATGGAAGTTTAAAGCATATAACAAGATGGAACTCCGAAAATACCTCAATTAACTCTGATTTGGCCTTGGATCTTTGCACTACAACACTTCTCCTTGCTTCTTCCTTCTTCTCCTTCTTCACACCTTCACAAAATGGCACCAAAACACATATAAGCTCTTCAAGGGAGGTTTAAGGCTCTATCACTGCGTTCTTAGGGTGAGGGAGGCGAGAATGGGGGCTATAAGGTGGTATAAATAGTGGGCAACCCGGGGAATTTAGGGTTTCACCCAGACAGACGGACTCGCCGAGTCAGGGATATGGACTCGTCGAGTCCCCGGCTCACGCGTGCCCTCAGGCGCGACCCTACTCGGCGAGTCAGGCTAGAACTCGCCGAGTCCCTCTTGAAAAACTCACTATAATTACCAATAAATCAACATACCGGGAACGGGTCGTTACAATTCTCCCCCACTTGTCTCAGACTTCGTCCTCGAAGTCTGCTATGGCTGGATCTACAAATAACTCCGGGTAGTGCTCTCTCATCTCCTCCTCAGCCTCCCACGTCCATTCAGACCCCTTCCGGTGCTGCCACTGCACCTTTACAAGCTGAATTACCTTGTTCCTCAAGGTCTTGGTCTTCCGTTCCATAATCGCGACCGGCTTCTCGATATAATTTAGGTTGCTATCAACCTGAATGTCCTCTAAGGGAACGACTGCTGTCTCAACCACTAAACACTTCCTCAACTGCGACACGTGGAAGGTGTTGTGTATCTGACTAAGCTCCTCAGGGAGGTCTAACCGATAAGCAACCCGACCCACCCGGGCCAAAACCCTGAAAGGACCAATGAATCTGGGGCCCAATTTGCCCCTCTTCTGGAACCTGATGACACCTTTCCAAGGTGAGACTTTCAAAAGAACCATGTCGCCCCCCTGGAACTCCAAGTCCGAACGCCTCCTGTCGGCGTCGCTCTTCTGCCGACTCTGCGCAGTCTGCAGCCTACTACGGACCTGCTGGATCAACTCAGTCGTCTTGAGCACCACTTCGGTGCTCCCGATGACTCGCTGACCGACCTCGCCCCAACAAATCGGGGTCCTGCACTTCCTTCCATATAACATCTCAAAAGGAGGTCGATCAATGCTCGCATGATAACTGTTGTTATACGAGAATTCTGCTAACGGAAGATACGTATCCCAACTGCCCCCAAAATCTAAAACACATGCCCTAAGCATGTCCTCGAGAGTCTGAATCGTCCTCTCGCTCTGCCCGTTAGTCTGAGGATGAAAAGCGGTGCTGAAATGGAGATGAGTACCCATCTCGTCGTGGAATCGCTTCCAGAATCTGGATGTGAAACGAACATCTCGGTCCGACACCACCGATACCGGCACTCCATGACGTGCCACAATCTCTCGCACATAGATATCGGCTAACTTTTCCGCCGATATACTCTCCTGAATCGGAATAAAATGGGCACTCTTCGTCAACCGATCCACTACTACCCATATCGAGTCCACCCCGCGTGCGGTCCTGGGGAGTTTGGTGACAAAATCTATGGTGATATCCTCCCATTTCCACACGGGAATGTCTAACGGCTGCATCTTGCCGTGAGGTCTCTGGTGCTCCGCCTTGACCTTCCGGCAGGTCAAACATCTCTCCACATACCAAGCGACATCTCGCTTCATGCAGGGCCACCAATAATCAGGTCGAAGATCTCGATACATCTTCGTCGCTCCTGGGTGGATAGAAAATCGAGACTTATGAGCCTCGTCCATCAATACTTGCCGTACCCCACCCCAGTACGGTACCCATATCCTACCATGAAGTGTCAACAAACCCCGACTGTCGTAATCAAATGAAGCTACTCGGCCCACTATCCTCTCACACTTCTGCCTCTCCTCCTTGAGGCCCTCCATCTGAGCCTCCTTGATCCGCTCCAACAACGGAGTGATCACTGTCATCCTCATACACAGATCTCTGATAGGGGCCGTCGACACCTTGCGGCTCAGGGCGTCGGCCACCACATTGGCCTTCCCTGGATGATAAAGGATCTCACAGTCATAGTCCTTCAGCACGTCTAACCATCTCCTCTGTCTCATGTTCAAACTCGGCTGATCCATAAGATATCGCAAACTCTTGTGATCCGTGTAAATAGTACAGCGGACCCCATAAAGGTAATGTCTCCAAATCTTGAGGGCAAACACAACTGCCCCCAGCTCCAAATCGTGGGTAGGATAATTAGCCTCGTGAGGCTTCAACTGTCTTGAGGCATAAGCTACTACATAGCCTCGCTGCATCAATACTGCTCCCATACCTGTGATCGATGCATCACAATAGACTATGAAATCCTCTACTCCTTCTGGCAAGGTAAGGATCGGAGCCTCGCACAATCTCTGCCTGAGAGTCTCGAACGCCGCCTGTTGCTCAGGCCCCCAACGAAAAACCACCGACTTCTTGGTTAGCCGGGTGAGCGGCACTGCTATTTTGGATAAGTCCTGAATAAATCTCCGATAATACCCTGCCAACCCCAGGAAGCTCCGAATCTCAGATGGAGACCTCGGGGCCTCCCACTGCATCACGGCCTCAATCTTGGCCGGATCTACCAAAATACCCTTCTGGTTGACGAGATGACCAAGAAACTGCACCTCGCGCAACCAGAACTCACACTTGGAGAACTTTGCGAAAAGTCTCTCCCTCCTCAAAGTCTCCAACACCTCCCGCAGGTGCTCCTCGTGCTGCCCCTGTGTCTTGGAATACACCAAGATGTCATCTATAAACACTATCACCGACCGATCCAGCATTGGTCTGCACACGCGGTTCATGAGATCCATGAACGCGGCTGGGGCATTGGTGAGCCCAAATGGCATCACCACGAACTCATAATGACCATACCGGGTCCTAAAAGCAGTCTTCTGTACATCCTCATCTCTAACCCTCATCTGATGATAACCGGAGCGTAGATCGATCTTGGAGAACCAAGACGCTCCCTGAAGCTGATCAAACAAGTCATCTATCCTCGGAAGTGGGTAACGATTCTTCACCGTTACTTTGTTCAACTCCCGATAATCAATGCACATACGATGCGACCCATCCTTCTTCCTCACAAATAAGATCGGCGCTCCCCAAGGCAAACTGCTCGGCCGAATGAAACCCTTGTCTAACAGCTCCTGAAGCTGTGTAGACAACTCCTGCATCTCAGGGGGAGCAAGTCGATACGGTGCTTTGGCTATCGGAGCCGCACCAGAAACTAGGTCGATCCTGAACTCAACCTGCCTCTCTGGAGGTATCCCCGGCAAATCCTCGGGAAACACATCCGGGTAGTCACGAACAACAGGAACATCATCAATCGCCGTCTTGCCCTTCTCCCGGGCATCCAAGACGTAAGCTACAAAACCGGCGCAACCCTGCGGAACATAGCGCCTCGCCCTCGCGGCGGAACAAAAGATCGGTCCTCGCTGGGGCCTCTCGCCCTGAATCACTATCTCTCCCCCACTGGGAGTGCGAACCCTCACTAGCTGTAGCTCACAATCAATCACCGCCCCATTGGGGCTCAGCAAATCCATGCCCATAATAACTTTATTCCCACGCAAGGGAATAGGAACCAGGTCCACTGAAAACTGCTCATCAAATATCTGAAGGAAACACCCTCTATGTACTCTGCCGACCCTCACGGTCCTATCATCTACTATCTCAACCTCTAGTGGACAATCCAGCTCCCCGGGAGCTCTGCTAAATCTCTTGCTAAGCGCAAGCGATACAAATGATCGGGTAGCCCCCGAATCGAACAATACCAAAGCAGGGATGCCGTTCACCGAGAACAACCCTAAATAAAACATATCATCAAGTAATATTCAAACGATATAATAACAATTAAAGATGAAGGAAAGATTCATACCCGTCACCACATCAAGAGTCGCTCGTGCCTCCTCTGCTGTCATCTGAAATGCCCTGCTCTTCGCCACCGGCGCATCAGCTCGGCCCTGCCGGCCATCCGTAATCCTCAGGGTGGCAGGGGCAGGTGCAACCACCTTCCCTGCTGTAGCTAAACTGGGACACTGGGACCTTTTATGTCCCCTCTGATTGCACTAAAAGCAAATCAGATCTGATGATGTAACCGTAGTAGCAGGGGCCGTACAATCCCTACTCAAATGCCCAGTCCGACCGCACTTGAAGCGGCCGGAACTCCCTGCCTTGCACGCCCCCTCGTGCAATCTCCCACACTTGCCACACCGACCGTGGCTCTGCTGACCCTTAGACCTGTGATCTGAAACCTTGGGCTTTTTGCCCACACTACCTGAACCCGAAAACGCCTCCGGTTTCCTCTTCTTCTCCATCTCAAGATCAATCTCCCTCTCTCTAGCTCTGGCAATCATGTCGTCCAGCGTTTTACAACTGGACCGACTCACAAACATGCGAATGTCACTCCGCAACATCTCATGATAACGGGCCTTCTTCATCTCCTCATCGGCTGCATACTGAGGAACAAGAAGGGCCCTCTCCCTGAACTTGGCGGTGATCTCCGCCACTGTCTCTGTAGTCTGGGTAAGGTCCTGAAACTCCCTAGCTAACTGCTGCACCTCAATGACCGGTGCAAACTCCGCCCTGAACCTGGTAGAGAAATCAGCCCAGGTCATGGCGTCCAATGCCGCATCATCCCCAATGGCATGTCCGACCTCCTCCCACCAATCCCGTGCCCTGTCCTTCAGAAGACAGGACGCCAATCTGACCTTGTCCCCCTCGGGACACCTGCTAGTGCGGAAAGCGTTGGCCACATCCGCCAACCATCTGGTACTCGCTATGGGGTCCCGCGCCCCATGATAGTCTGGAGCCCCGCATGCCCTGAACTCCCTGAACGTAAGCGTGCGCGACCCCATCACGGCCGCCATCTCAGCACGGAAAGTACTCAATCTCTCATCCATCAGCTCTAAAATACCCTCCTTGATCGAACCGAAGATCACAGGAGTCTGCTCTAGTATGATGCGGGTAACCTCAGAAGAAAGGAACTCCCTAGTCTGCTCATCCATCTGCCCGGCCTCCGGGCCTGATCCCGATCCTGATCCCCCTCCGGCATCTGAACTGCCGGCTGCTGGCCTCGGATGCAAAACTACCATTCTGAAACATATCATAACAACATCAGAACACTGAAATATCTCAAGGGATCATGATACTACTACTAGCTTCCTGGTCTTGTCTTGGCCTTCCTTAATTCGAGTACGGATCCTCTGCTTTCAGTAGTATGGGCCCCTACTACCTTCCACATCTATCCATACTTTCCTCAAGAACTGCCTTGACTCCACCAAGTCACTTCTACCCTGCTATTCTCTGCTACTCTCATCCTAGGCTTGCCCTAGAGAAGCCTCAAGCTCAACACGACTAGTCCTCAGCTGCTGTAGGCCTCCTCATAATGCCAGCTAGCCACCACCTAAACACCATCACATGTGACGAGGATCAGATAATCCTTCAAGTAAAAGATCCGTCCCTACAACGGTTGGACTCAAACAAGAGTTGCGCAATAGGGCCAGTCCCAGCACTCTGGGATTATTCAAACCTGCTCACATGTGGTGTGACGTGTTCACCTAATGGCTAACTCCCACTACTCAGAACCCCACCAAGCACGAAGCAAGCAGCATTCGGACAAGGGAAACAGACTCAGGCAAAAATATTCTTATAACAAGAAACTGCACTAGCATAGGATGCTAAGCTCGTACTATCAGACATAACCTAAACAGGCTATCCTACTGCTGTCTACTCAATTCTAGCATGCAATACTCATAAAGTTGTAACACATAAACAGGCACATAAGGCATTCTCCTAGATCCTTAGCCCTATACTAGCATGCTGTTCTACTGAAACTGAAACTGAACATATAACTTGTATGGGTAATTTGGGAGTACTTACTTGAGCTCGGCTGACCGCATGCACACACACCTCTATCTTGTTTAAAACAATTCTTTCTTTCTAAGTGCTTTCAAAATTCTTTTTGTAAAACGTTTTTATCTTACTAAAATCTTTTATTTCCCTTAGTTTGAGTTCAGATACACCCGGAAGTGTATCCGAATCCCTCAAACCAGGGCTCTGATACCAACTTGAAACGACCCAAAAACACGACCCAAAAATTTTCGTTTTTCCATATAATCAAAACCATAATATAAGTATCATACTACATCAATCCAAATCATCAAGAGGCATCCCCAGGATAAAAGCTATGCTGCGGTGTGTGCGATGCTGTCACCCCGAGCTCTTCCCTTTGCTTACGGAAGTACCTGAAACCAAAACTGAAACTGTAAGCACGAAGCTTAGTGAGCTCCCACCAAACTACCACATACCATACAATAACACATAAACACATATTGGGCCTTGCCCACTGCATCGGGCCGAAGCTCGGAACTGCATCGGACCGAAGTCCGGAACTGCATCGGACCGAAGTCCGGAACTGTCTGGGACCTTGTCCCCTGCATCGGACCGAAGTCCGGAACTAACTGCATCGGACCGAAGTCCGGAACTGACTGGGACCTTGTCCCCTGCATCGGACCGAAGTCCGGAACTGACTAGGACCTTGTCCCATGCATCGGACCGAAGTCCAGAACTAACCGCATCGGACCGAAGTCCGGAACTGACTGACTGATCATGGCATAGCATAACACATCAACTAGCGTAACACATATACGACATGTTACATCGAGCCGTGGCCCGGAACACATAATACTTAACACATAAAACATAGCACACAAATCCTGTTCGAACCACGAAGGCATCGAACATACTAACTACTGCATCGGACCTAAATCCGGAAACTACTGCTAACTGAACGGGTCGGCATTATGGCCTTAGACCCGTTCCTACTGGAAGGAAACTCACCTCGTAAGCTGGCTGCTGAGTGTGTGGCTCGGAAAGCTAACGGCGGCTTCTCCTGAATCTCCTCGGCTACAAGTCCATAAACACACTCAATCAAATACTAAACACTGCGCTTGGGGTAAAATGACTCTTTTACCCTCGGTCAAAGTCAACTCTCCTTTGGGCTGACTCGCCGAGTTGGGCCACCCAACTCGCCGAGTCCTACTCTCACTTTTCCCTTTTACTCATTGCTACTCGTCGAGTTTGGCATTGACTCGACGAGTACCCTCTTGATCCAAGAACTCAGACAATCTTCATCCGACTCGCCGAGTCGTATGAACAGACTCGACGAGTTGTTCTTGATCCCAAGAAGATTGCCTTGGACTCGCCGAGTTGATGAACAACTCGCCGAGTCCCTCCATCATTGAGTTCACCCTCAACTCGCTGAGTCCACTCTCTAACTCACCTCGTCCACTCGACACTGATAAAACTGAAGAACTCGGGACTCGCGACCCAACTCGTCGAGTCGTTCTTCCGACTCGCCGAGTTGCCGCCATGCAACTGATTTTTACTCGATTTTGTTTGAATCCAATGCATACAATTGATAGATCTGAGTCCAACAAGCTGATTTACCACGTAAAGTTTCCAACTTTACATGCACAACCTCATGAATAAGGGAAATAAGGCTAAAAGATGCATAAAATGGGTAGATCTATGGTTATCATGCAATATAACTCCAAAAAGACAGTAGATCTGGGCTCTACAACACCCCAACATTCAGATCTATAGATATATCGACTTAATAAGACGTTCATGCAAGTGTAAGGCTTGGAACAAGCATCAACTAGCTCTTAGGAGAGCTCTAATGGAAGTTTAAAGCATATAACAAGATGGAACTCCGAAAATACCTCAATTAACTCTGATTTGGCCTTGGATCTTTGCACTACAACACTTCTCCTTGCTTCTTCCTTCTTCTCCTTCTTCACACCTTCACAAAATGGCACCAAAACACATATAAGCTCTTCAAGGGAGGTTTAAGGCTCTATCACTGCGTTCTCAGGGTGAGGGAGGCGAGAATGGGGGCTATAAGGTGGTATAAATAGTGGGCAACCCGGGGAATTTAGGGTTTCACCCAGACAGACGGACTCACCGAGTCAGGGATATGGACTCGTCGAGTCCCCGACTCACGCGTGCCCTCAGGCGCGACCCTACTCGGCGAGTCAGGCTAGAACTCGCCGAGTCCCTCTTGAAAAACTCACTATAATTACCAATAAATCAACATACCGGGAACGGGTCGTTACAAAAAATCAATCGATCTTTATTTAGAGCTTTTAGTTGTATACCGCTTTACTGAAACTTAGAAAAATCAAAACTTTCTCATATGAAGTCAGATTTTGACGTTCTTTTTATGAAAATTCTCAGTTTAATGAATGCTACGACTTTTATTTACATCACTAAAGCTAAAAAGTACTTTGTTGAAAACTTACTTTTAACGCTAAATAATGTTTTGTCGGTTTTGTCGCTGATATTCGATTGGTCATAACTTATTCGTTATAACTAGGATTTCGATGAGGTTTTCGCCTGAATATTTCTAACGAGATAATCTACAACTTTCAATAACATTATTTTATTTATTTCCAACTTTATATTTTCGTTAATTTCAATATTTGACTTTTGATTGGAATCTCATAAGACTTCCAATACTTTACGAATGATTTTAAACATAGTTTTACTTTAATTCTTAGTAAAACTATCTTATTAGAACTCAATACTCAAAATCATATATTATTTAATAATATTCATCATTAAACAAAACATAATAACTGAATGTGTATGTTACATAAATGATTGAATTAAGTTGGAACATTAAGAAGAGTTGGTGATACAGATAGTAGTTCTCCTTTTCGTTTTGTTTGCATTTTGTTTAACATGTTTGATTGTACTCATGTTGTTCTCTAGGGAATAATTGATGATGTATCTATTACTTATTCTTAATGTGGAGATGTTGATGCAGCTTACTGTTACCTGGAATCATTTCAGTTTGTGTTTGTTCTTCACTTTATGAAAGAAGTAATCGGAAAAACTAATATACATTCCCAAGCTCTACAAAAGAAATCCCAAGATATTCTTAATGATGTGGAGTTAGTTTCAGAGTCAAATAAGAGTCTAAATGATTTCAAAAACAACTGATGGTATTCTTTACTAGCATAGGTAAAGGTTTTTCTTTTTGTGAGAAACATCAATTAGATTTGCCCGATATAAAAGCTCCATATACTTCTATTCGATACCGACCTCAAAAAAATGATAATCATTTTACTTTTGAACATTTTTATCGGGTAGAATTGTTTACATCCACATTGGACTAACAGTTACATGAGTTAAATAGTATATTCAATGATCAGGCGATGCAGTTATTAAGTGTTAGTTCTAATTTTGTTTCAAAAGAACACCCTAAAGTGATTAACGTTGATCATATTTCTCTTCTTGTTGAGAAGTATAATCATGAAGATTTTACGGAGCAAGAGATAATTCATTTACGATATCAACTGAACATTTTTAATATCGATATGACAAAGAATCTCATGCTAAGTGGTGTATCAATTATCGTTGACCTATGCAAGGGTCTTGTGGAAACTTAACAACGCGAAACTTATTATTTGCTTGATATAGTGATTCGGTTAATCTTGACACTTCCAGTTTCTACCGCAACAATAGAGAGGGGATTTTGGCAATGAAATTATTCAAGAGCCGTATTCGCAATAAGATGTTAGATTACTTTCTCCCAAACAACTTGGTGGTTTACATAGAAAGAGAAATTGCTGAAAACATCGATACCAAGTCGGTAATTGATGAATTTGAAGATCTTAAAATGTGGTCGAGCCGAGTTGTAATTGTTCTTCTAGGTATTTTTGTTGTTTGATTGCTGATAGTTTTGGTTTTTTATTTATATGTAAGAATGATAATTTTAGATATTTTTAGTGTTTAATTATGCAAAAAAAAATAAAATAAAAAAAAAATGGTTATTTTATGTGTAAAAACATTAATTTTAATTTTAGTACTTTCGGCCTCCAAATTAATCAAAGTCCGCCCTAAGAGAATAAAGAATTCAAGCTTAATAATTCAAAATACAACCAAACTAACAAAGTAAAACTACCATTAAATACTAGAAAAATACCTAAGTAAACTACCCACTTTCTCCTAACAAAGTGGCAGTCAATCTGCCCATTATTTTCTTAATACTCGTTCAACGAAAAGACCAAGTCAGAGCTAAACTTCCAGCAAGCCACGCATAGATGATGAGGTCGTGTATGATAGAAAATAACAATACATTTAGATCCGGGAGTGGATCTTGTTTTTTACTCCTGTTTCATCTCATACAGTAATTTTTATAATGATATTTTTTTTTATTGCGTGACATTGAATATGACTTCGTATGTACTACAACTCATGTGGAGGTCTTGTCCTACCTCGCTGCTACTAAAATGTAATTCTACTGTTGGTTGCTAGCCCATGGCAGGCCCATCTTATATATTATCGTTTACTTAAAAAAAAAAAAAAAACAAATATTGGTAGTTTTATTTTTATCATTCATTAGATGAATGAGATCTAAACTTACCGAAAGCACACCACCGCATGCAAGTACTTATTGGCTTCACCTACTTAACACCCTTCCCTGAATGAATTCTTCTGTCTTTTATATATATATATATATATATATATATATATATATATATATATATATATATATATATATATATATATATATATATATATATATATAATTCTAATAATGTTGTTAGAAGTGGACAAACATATTTGAATATTTGAGTCAGTTTCGAACAAAACGAAGCGTGGATTCGGAATAAAATATTATATACTTGCTATATGGAGTATTTATTTTAATAAATGTCAACGCTTGCCTCCCATATGCCTTGATGTTCTATGCCGACCAAGACTTATCATATGTAGTATCATTATTGCTTTAGTTTGAACTTCTTACAGCTGTTTAAACTATAATAAATCTAGATCTTTGACTACCCTAGTTCTCATATTTTCTCATTTTTTATGCTATTTTTATGCTGTTGACACGGTTGAGTACAAATTATATGGTTCTTTCTTGGTAGGACACTTATAAACTCATGCCTGGGTGATACTAGAAAAGGAGTGTGTATATAAGTCAATTTCAAAAATTAAGAATTTAGAAAGGCTGTTTAGAATCAATAACCTGATGGTTTAATACGTCAAAGGCCGAAGCGATGATCCAAAATAGCGGTTTTAGGAGGAAATTTTCTAGAAATATGTCGACTATATATCTCTTATTCAAAAAGTTAAAACATAGAGAAGTTGACTAAAAATAAGCATAAATCTTAATGGTAATACTGAAGTCAAAACGTATGAGAAGGTGATTGACCATGGATATTAAAGAAGAGCACGTGACTATCTCTGAATCAATCTCATTTGTTTTTTTTATATTCGTTTAAAAGAGCAATTAATTAAGTACCTCCTGATTCAATCTCATGTAAAACCTTGACTTCACAAGTGTCTAAGGATTTTATAAGTAGTATATAAACCCCTCAAACGATCTTATGTTCTTCATCCAACCCCACTTCACTTTTCAAATCTCTCTCTTGATTAACATATCCCTCAAACCCTATTACTCTAAGTTATGGATAAACTAGGAGTTTACTTGCAAATCCTCCTTGTGGCCCTCCACTACACCACAAGCAATGCCTCCACCGCTGGCATGCACTACGTCATAGCCTCATGCAATACAACCCGCTACCCATCACTCTGTGTTCGTTGTCTCTCAAGTTATGCTGATTCTATCCAAGGAAACGATTTAAAGCTTGCGAAAGCAGCCATTTCTGTGAGCCTAAACAACGCTAAGTCCACGACAGCGTACATTTCAAAACTGGCAGCGTCCTCAGGGCTGAAACCAAACATCTACCAGGCTGTGAAAGACTGTGTAAACAACATGAACAACTGTGTGTCAAGCTTAAACCAGTCGGTTCAGGAGCTCGAGAGAATGGGTCAGTTTAGAGGCCAGAGCTTCGAATGGCACATGAGTAACATCAAAACATGGGTGAGTTCTGCTCTTACGAATCAAAACACATGTAGTAGAGGATTCTCTGATGGTTCCGTTGATGGACCTGTGAAGGTTGCTGTTGTTAGGAGGATGAGTTATGTAACACAGCTCACTAGCAATGCACTTGCTTTGGTCAATAGGTTTGCTTTGAGGCATAAAGCTGGTACCCACATGCCTTAAACACTTAATAGATTCATGGTTTCCAACACAGAGAGAAAATGTCATAGAAATCTAGCTAGGTTAAGTGGGCACTCGATATATACGGTTACATTCCTGTACTGACTTGTAACTCGTGCAACAAAACTTATACATTGATAGTTGTTTTTTTACTAGTTTTTGTCTTGTATCATGCAAAATTAATTGGTTACTATTTATGTGCATGTTCCTAATCACAAAGTTTGTTAACCGGTAACATTAGTACATTAGCAATGGTTCCTTTCACAATCTCTATTAAGATGAGGATCCATAAAATCATTTTCAAGTTTGCAAAATTAAGATTGGATCCCACAAAAATAACATCGAAAGTAGTTGATCATATATAAAATATTTTTTTGGTATAACATGGTTAAATAGCTCAAAAATGTAATATGTCATGACATTGTTAAATAGCTTAAAAAGTTATTAGACTAACTATTTATCATACAATAATAGCAACTTGCAATCTTTATGTTATTTGCCTTAAATATTTAACACATTATTTGTTTTTACTTTAAAGAAGAAAGCATTAACAATTTCAATTTTTAAAGCTCAATTAAAAAGTAAAATGTATCAAGAAAATAATCTGAAAACATGTTCACTTCATTGTTAATGAGCTTCAACTTTTGAAAGAAGATATTAATAATAATTCAAAGCCAAATTTCTAATACTACCATCAATGAATATAAAACATAAAAAGATAAAACATAAAAGGAGAAAAAAGAACTATATTTTGCCGATCATTATGGTATACAAAGCAGTACAAAAATAGGTTATTATTGATTGAACATTGGGTAAAAATATCGAGTTAACTAGTAAATAAGTAAAGATAATAAAAATTAAATTTAAATTTGGCAATTTTCGTTGAGTGGTAGGATTGGATCGGATACCAATCTTACGATCACAATCCTACAATCTTGTGTGCAATCTTATATATCATACGATCTATTCGATCCAATAAAATTTTCATAGGTAGTAGGATCATACAATCAAAAACCCAACTTTGACAACTTTAATATCTATTTTTATTTGAACGGAAATACACATATATACTAAACAGCTCCTAAAATCAAAAACCTCATTTTAACAAGTTTAATATCTATTAATCATCAACCTTACAAATAGTTTCATTTTATCATATCATTTGTTTCATCCACTTTCAATTGATTTAAACTTTTTGTAATTTTTTTACTACTAGGTAAAATATCGACACTCTGATTAGGTTTAAAATAGTAAAGTTCAAAATTTAATAAACATGTTAAAATGGTTATCTTATTAACATTAACTATAAAATAATTTTTCTATTAAATTAAATATAAATTCTAACTATTTTAAATAGTATTACTCAATAAGCTTTACCCTATGCTTAAACATTGATAACATATTATATATATATATATATATATATATATATATATATATATATATATATATATATATATATATATATCTTAGTATTTTATTATTTTTAATTATTATTATTATTAATTAATTTAAAAGTTACATATTGGATTTTATTTTAATTCAAATCCTTATTATTATTTTTATATAGTCCATTGCCTTTAAAGTAACGTTATATACTATGAATTATCAGTATTCTTAATTAATTATAAACCAATTATTACTAGTAAAAAAATTATAAAAGACTTAATAGCTACTTAATATTTTATTAAAAAAATTATAAAAGACTTAATAGCTACTTAATATTTTATTAAAAAACGTTAGATACTAAAGTAGGTATATTTTAGGTAATTTTGTTGATTAATGATACAATTAAAATCATCTGAAAAGTTATGAGAAACTCAAATAAAAAAACCGTCTAACAAATAATTTAGAAGTTGTAAATAACTTCATATAATTTTAAGATTTTGTTGATACATTTGTTTGTTCAATTGTATTATCTTTACTAGTTTTTTATTTTATCATATCTTTGAATAATATGTCAAATATATAGCCTATAGAATTAAGCCTAGTTAGTAATGTTGAAAGCCATTAAGAGGTTATGGAATGATGTTGATAACTTAAGGTTTATGTCAGTTTTTTGTAACACTCATAAAATTTAAGCAAATTTTAAGTTTTCCAAAACACTTAATATCATTAAGCATTACATAGTTTGTTATCAAAATAGTAATTATCAGAGTATTCCAGTATGCAAAATAAACCTTCAGCCTGACTGGACCACCGCGTAGAGCTTATAACCTATCGGGACTGCTCGCGAGCCTTCGACATGACTGGACCGCCTCGCAGGGCCTACTTATAACATAAAATCAATTATAAAAACATAACAATGTGTCTCAAGAACATATCATCAAAATTAATAAAAACAGAGTACAATCCCAAAAAACTCAATGCAGAAATCAAATGTGTGTGTGATGCAATGTTGCGTTGTCGGCTCCTTCCCCTTGGATGAAGAGGTACCTAAAACCAAAACTGAAATTGTAAACACAAAGCTTAGTGAGTTCCCCCATTATACCACATACTAAAATAACATGCATATTGCTGGGCAATTTTGGGGTGCCCGACCTACCAACATCAAGACATTATTGGGTGCTGACCTACCCATGTCAAGCCGTTCTAGGGTGCTGACCTACCCATGTCAGGCTATTCTGAGGTGCCGACCTACCCTCCGGTCTATCTCAACCGAACACGGGAGCTATTTCACCTCCTACCGCTAGCATATAATATCGTATAATAATCATGCTGCCAAACATATATGGGGTGTCCGACCTACCCGTTGGTCTTTGATGTGTGTAAACTTAACTAGTTTTAAACCTACTTTTATTATAATTAACCAAGGTTCTAAATAACATAAGGCGTGACTTGGCGACAAGGTTAAGCCTCAAGCTTTTCCAAGCCTTGACGAGTCATGATGTTTGTAAGACGTGACTTAAGGCGGCAATTTTCTAGATAATTAATATTTTTATATGTATTTTCAACTATTATTCATTTTTATACACATATATGAGTTAAGGCGGCGTTTTGGCAAAGCTTGGTGGTAGGTGCAAGCCTTGGAGCCGTGGCGCGCCATGGCGAGCTTTTTAGAACCTTGTAATTAACACACGAAGGTAATAGATCTGTCAATTGCGGTATGGCTAAAGAAGTAGGGTATCGAACTCAGGGAATGGAAAATTAAAACTAATAACTAATATTATCTAAAAGACAAGTAATGAAAATAGGGTTTTCTCTAGTTTTACAAGACTATAAACGTTAACTAAAACTTAAATAATCAACTAATAGCTAAAAACACGTAAAAACAACTAAATTCAATGATCAAAAGGGTTTCTGTTTAGGTTCAACTCATTTACTCCTATGGTTCATTTTTATGTTAATGTAATAGATTAGTTGTTATTGGTTACCGATTATGGTGATTAGGTTCACATTCGTTATAACCAATCCTTAGAAAATAGATTATTTTAAGCAGTGATCAAGTGATTAAACTAATAAACCTCCTAGTTCAATTATTCGGATTAAATAAGACTTTTAATTAGCTAATTGAAGTGGTGGTTCAATTAACCTCTTGTTGATGGTGTATCAATCAAGCTCACACATTAATTTACCCATTATCTAGTTAATCCTAGTTTCATATTCATATTCCTAGGCATATAGCAATGTGTTCACATAGAATTATATGAGATAAGCAATCAAGAGATGTTCATGCATCTTAATTACTTAGCAATTAAAAGAAAATAGTTATGGTTAATGCATAAGGGTCTATAACAAGCTTAATTTAACAAAATCACCAATTAACAATTAATAAAAAGAGTGTATCAAACCATAGGAGCAAATTCATTTTCCCTAAACAGAAACTAACTAATTTAGTTCATGATTTCAGTATGCAAAGACCTAAAAACGAAACTAAGAAACCCTAACATCATTCTATGCAAAAGTAAGATAGAAAAACTAATTAGATTGCCTTATTCCTTTCGAGATTAAAGGATTAGGGTTCTTCACACGTCCTTCTGATCTCCAGAAAGTTCCTTAGTCGCCAAGTAAGTTCTCCAAAATCCAGAAATAGACCTCATTCGGATTTGTGGCTGCTATTTATAGATATCTCAAAACAGGGGCTACTCGTCGAGTAGCCTACCGACTCGTCGAGTCCCTTTGTTGAATTTGTATATGGCAAGGACTTCATGTATATCTTCGCGAACATTCATATGTACTCGTCGAGTAGTCGTCCCTACTCGCATAGTAGCTTCAGAATTAAGCATCTTTCTTCTTTCTTCCATTCTCGAGCTTCCGATCGTAACTCCCGCTTCCTTTTTCTTTCGAGCTTCCCTTATAGACTGAAAATACAATTTGAACATTATTAAGTACCTTTTGTCCATAAAATGTAAATAATTAGCTAATAAATTATATAAATCTATACCAAAAATATAGCTAAGTATGCAAATATCAAAATACCATACACTTAACTTTTGCTTGCCCCCAAGTAAAACTGAATTTTTAACATACTAGCATCACATAAGATAATCTCAATCGAACCCAAACCATTATGCCAAGACTGCAACACATGCATTTATGTCTAAATTCTTTCCTAAGCACCCACCTAATTCTAAATACTCACAATCCGCATAAACACTCTCCCACTTTTTCTGAACAATGCTCATTTTATGCATCCCTCCGAATCCATCCGCAGAAAACCTCCTAACATCAAGGTATTTTTGGCTGAGCAACCCAAGAATACATAAACTAAAAACAATTACAATTCTTGATACCCTTATACAACTCTTTTGAATTCTTTACACTTCATAATTTTGACTTTAATTTCCTTGACTTCACCATCTTTTGATTTTTCGGTATCTTCAACTTTTGAACTTTTTGGGATTTTGATCTTCAATCTTCATACTTTAATCTTTATGGCTCCAAAAATTCTAACAACTTTTTATTATAATTCTCTCTTTTTTTCTCTTTCATGTAACTCCCTTTTTTTCACTCAATTCCTACATGCTTAAGCAGGGGCGCTCAACTTCAACCCTTATTGGTTAAAGATAATAATTTTCCTGGATACATTTCTGGTACACGATGCTAAACATGTTGCATCCCTAAAACTAAGCGAGGTTGTGTTTTTGTCCTATGATTTCACTAGAATAAGGGAAGCCACAAATGTATTATAACGTATATAGGCTCAACTAAACATTTGGGTCTTCATAAAATCATCAAACATAATACCAGCATGGGATCCTAATTGCTTTTACCAAAATTTCCTTATTTAGCCCTAGCAAATTTAATGCAAAAATTTCAAAATTTTTCAAAAATTTAACTAAAATTTTTAACTAATGTAACCAACCCGCTTCCCCACACTTAACTTATGCAATGTCCCAATTGCATATTATGCATGATAAAGAACAAGAAAATAAAGAGAGAATTGGAACAAACTCCCCTGCAAGGTTTATATTCTTCAAATTAGCTCTATCTTCAGCTGACTTTAGACATGGGAACAGCCCATCCATGCCTTGGGTGTCAAATCTTGTGAGGTACAACTCCAAATATGCAGGAAAATAGTCTTGTAAAATCTTCAGGAAATAGATTTAGAAGAATATGAGTAAACCCATATCAAATATGGTCAAAATCCAAATGTTGATAGTGAAATATCAAGTCACTCACCGAGTAAACATGGCTGCTCGACGAGCAGAAGGCTTTTTAGCAGATAAACATGATTTTTCAAGTGGACTCGCTGAGCCCAAAGTATGCACTCGACGAGTACATTGTTGAGTGATAAATGTCTCTTCTGTTTTCAAGTCTATTTCTGTTGTGGTTGGGTATGATGATTTAGTGTCTTTTCTTCATTTTTTTCTTTAATAAGCAACACTCTTAACCCTCACTTGACAACGGACTCAACCTTAAACTCAAAAATTGCTCATATTCTTCTAGACCCGACCCTTACTCTTGACTTCACACTTGGAACACTCGCATGCATCTTAACATCAATCTGAAAAGAAGAACAACCACAAGTGATAAAAGCAAAGTCCTATTTAATGTCCTAAAAGTTTAGAGTTCCAAACAACCAAAACAAAAACAAACATAACAAATTGTTTTTAAAACATCCAAATTAAACATAAAATAAAACTTCATTCTTCATCTTCCTCCTCATCTCCTTGCTGCCCACTCCCTCCAGCTTGGGTTCTCATTGCTTGAATCCTTTCGTCCCAACTTGATATATATGGGAATCCGGGTCCCGGCCTTGGTGCAAAATTCATTTGCTCAAATAAATAAGCAAATGACTCATTAACATAATTCACGCCTCTACCCATTTCGTCGTGGTACCTTCTCGACTCAATGTTGTACCAATCCATGGGTAACTCATCAACCACCGGAATAACCAGTGGGTCTTCCCTAACTCATTCTCTCCTTTGTCTCACCCTTCTTCCCGGTTCCTCCGGAACTAATGGTTCATCATCGTCGGGGATAGAAATATGCCCCCCACCAAAATCCTCAATAATCCTAGCTCTCTTGAATAATGTTATGCTAAAGGGAGGACTAGGAATCATTGTTAATGCATGTGCCTCTTGTTGGTCCAAAATACCATAGGTCCTTGCAAGCCTTAGCACAAACATGACCCTGTTAATCTTTGAAGTAACCCGGTCCTTAACTGCCCCTTCCATTAAATATTTTTCCATACAATATGGCAAGTTGCAAAAGACATTGGGAGTGATAATACTCCACACGTAGAAGATATCTAGAGCAGGGACTTTATTGTCATCCTTTCGCATGTTAATAGAACTCGCGATCAGATGATGTATCAAGCGATGAATCGGGGAACAGATGCTCCCCTCTTGGGCGGATGAAGGTATGTAAACCCGGTTTGCAATTGTGGTCCACCAAGTTGATGCAACCACATCTTCCGACAAGTCTTTATGTCACTGTTCCAAGAAAGATTCAAAAGTCTCAGACATTATCACGTGTTGATCACAAATACCAAGTCTTAATGCCAACTCTGCAATGTTGCACTAAGGCATCTCTCCTCCAAGACAGAATGGAATAAAATTTGGGTTGTAGTAGTCATTACCACCCCGGATGGAAATGATGGCAAAAAAACTCCGCGCACAACTCCTGATACACGGGTTCTTGAAGCTCGAATAATCTAGTCCATGTTAGGTGTGTTAAACCCAACAAATAATAGGGGTACGATATACTCCAAAATAATCCCACTATATTTCACTAAAAGGTAGTACAAGGCAAGCAGGGTCGATCCACAGAGACACGGGATAATTAGTCTATACCTCTTTGCGCAAGGTACTATGGTCACCAACAGTAATAAGGGGGGTTTAGATTGCAATTACTAAACAAAAAAATTTAAAACACGAGTAGACAACTAAACGAATGAAGTAAGTTCAGATTTTGTAAGGACTCCAACTCCATGTATGACAATTTAGCAATGTGACTCAAAGATGACACAATATTCGTTCAATTCTATCTAAGTTGGTACTTGAAAGTGCTAATAAGCTCTAACACTTCCCATTCACCTTATTAATTAACCAAAACAAGCTATTTGATTAACCCTAACCTTATTAACCTAATCTAAACAAGCTCTTAGAATTAGATTATAAGATTGCATGAAGCTTTATGTGAATGTTCCCAACAACACCCAATACTCCTCATAAGCTCGGGAGTGTAAAAGTGTATGAATAAGATTTACACTAAATTCATTCAATAGAGATCAATTTAATGCTTGTTACTTGTTCAATTTCACAAAACAATTACGGATTTTGTAAAAGAGATAACTTGAATGACCTAACCCCAATTCAAATGGCCAATAAGAATCACAATTAGAATCAAACATTCGATTGAAGCAAAATCAAATTCATTAGATAGAAATTAAGAACAAACATCATGTCATATGATTGAAGTCACTACCAAGAAGTCAAAACATGAAATTGGAGAAATTAGGGTTCTAGCCACACATGGCTAGAACAAGATCACAAGAATAAAAGATGGAATTAAAGTGCAATTACAACTTACAAATACTAGAAATAATATTTCCAAATGATTAACGGACAAACCCTTGCAAAAACCTTCGAATTCTCCTTTCCAATGGTGCTCTGATATGTTGTGTGTATGTAAAAATGGCCCTTAACCCGTAATATGAAAGATAAGAAAAACTGCCAAAAGTTGGTTTATGGGTTGAACACGGCCCGTGTTAAGATAGGCTAAACAGATACGGGTCATGTTCAACAACACGCCCCGTGTTGATTTGCACTAAACTGACACGCCCCGTGCTCAGCACGGTCAACAGATCCCATTTTGGTCAAACACGCCCCGTGCCCAGTTTTCAGTGTAAATTCAACACGCCCCATGTATCTCTTTGACTCCAATTCCAAACTTGATTTTTCCAACTTTTTCGTTCCTCGCCCGATCATCCCGAAATCTTCACCAATGCTTCCCGGCACTTCCCAAAGCACGTTCCGACCTCCGGTTTACATGAAAAAGACATAAAAGTGTGCAAATAAGGTTGTTCAAGGAATTAACCTAAATATGCTAAAACGCAATAAAAACAATGAAATTATTCTAAGGACATACATAAAAAAATGGCTAAAAGTTGTGCAAAAAGGTGCACAAAATGCACCTAACAGATCTCCCCAAGCTTAGACCTTTCTTGTCCTCAAGAAAGAACAAGAAACAGACAAAACAAGATGATTTCTAGATGACAAAAGAAACTTAGAACGAAAAGGGGATGAGGGATCCTAAAGGTTAAGAATGAATGCATCCAATGTAATGCCATGAAAATTTAAGGTATGTACAAAATGCACTTGAGAAACAAAATGAAGCAAAAGAAAAGAAGATTAAGAACAAATACAAAATATGTACTTTTGTAACTAAATACAGGTACGATCAGACTTTACATCGATAGGGCTCCGATCATTGATACATTGGCAACCATGTTGTTTCCTTCCACATATCACAGACTCTCAATGTGACGAAGACCCGAAACGGTGTAACCCAATAATCCAACCAAAGTTTTATTTAATCTTTATACCTTACTAAGCTTTATGGGCGAAAACAACATAGTCCGGATTTCATGTCCTTAAGACTAGATGGCCAAAAATCAGAATCGACGCATCCTTAAGAACCCGTCACAGCGAATCAGCTTTCGCTGAAACAGTGAGCCCACCCGAAGGGGCCCAACTCCTATGCTTTCACTTTTTCGAGAGCCACAAGTATCATATCACACAGTTCTTCATTCGGCATATTTGACTTGAATTGGCTTTTGAGTTGATTAAACTTTGATTTGTACTTCGTTTTGAATTTGGATTCTTCAATTTTCATTTTTGGAATTTCTTTAGATTTCTTTGTTTTGGCATTTGAAATTCTGATTTGGGTACTAGATGTGACAGTTGTACCCTTCCTTCTTTCTTGACTGTGCGGATCTAATACTTAAGCTCTCTGTCATCGCGAGGGTGACGCGTGTCAACAAATAGGTCCGTGTTTTGTGGGTCTAGAGTTGGCGATAAAGATTCTTTTTAAACATTCAAAAGCAAATCATCCTAAAGCTGTTATTACCGCCCAAAAAACATTTCAATATAAATTCTTTTTATTATCTAAGGCTAGGGTCACGAATTACGGCGTTTGGGTCCCCTAGTTATGACAGCTGATTCTACGCTTCCGGTAACTATCCGGTCGCCTCGGATTTTTTTTTTCATTTGATTTCTCGATTTCCCACTTCATGGAGCAATTGTATGCAAAGAGTGTCATCATCTCGTACACTTTTTTTTTTGAAAAACAAATATAAAATGCAAGGAAAATGAAAATAAGAAAATAAAATAGAAAAGATAAAATAAGAGAGAATAAAATAAAAATTTTGAAAAAATGAAATAAAAAAATTTTGAAAATAAGAAAATGCATGCATGAGTATGAGTGAACCTTATATACAAGTCTACCCCTCCCCAAGCTTGAAGATAAACATCGTCCCCGATGCTTGGAGAGGGTGGAACAACCTAAAATGGAGGTGGAGGAGGAGGATAATAGTTGGGGTTTCGTGTCCAAGCCCAGAAGTCCTCCTCATGTTTGCATTGACGCTCTTGATCTCGAGCTTTCTGGGTGGTGAAGGTGGAAAAATTATGGGTCAGGCTGGTAATATCCTGCTAGTAGGTGTCGAGGCAGGTATGGATTGACTGGAATTCATCCATATACTGTTGATGATAAGGTGGGGGTGCAACAAAATGGGATGAGCTGGCACCACCGGTGGGGGAAGCATGGCGGGGCTCCTCCTCCTCTTCATCATCATCACCATCTTCCTCGTTTTCTTCACTTTTCTCATCTACCTCGGTGGAGTATGAGTGGGGGAAGATGTATGGAATGATTTGCCAATCGGTCATGTGAATGGGATTTCGGAAATCAAGAATGCCTTTATTTTTAGGTGTGATGAGGAGCTTTGGATCATGATTTTGACCCACGGTCCAATGGTGTGTGCCATCGCCTGCCGAACGGAAGAGTCGCATGGACTCAAGGATAGTAGTGGTGAGATAAGGCTCACCCGGTAGTGGTTGATGGGGACCGGGGTATGGGGCTCGGATTTGGGCGCTCTTGGCGAGCATGCTGACAATACCCCCACAAACAATCTTTCCCGATCAGGATGCACTCAGGCGGATGAGCTTGTGGCAGAGAAACCGACCATAATGAGGAATGAGGTTATTCTCGTTATGGGTCATTGCATAGAGGATTTGAGTTCTAGCGCGTTGATGGTGCTTAGCTCCTCTCTAGGGGCGATGAGCGAAGCAATGATTCTATGGGCTACCTTTATCACAGGATGGATACGTGATGAGGCTTTAGCAGCATTAGAGACATATGGGTGTAATTGGGTGAGTTGGGTCCACCATGTGATGTCAAAGTATCCTTGAATTGGGTCAGTGGGGCCAAATGTGTTTTCCGTTGGGGCCCTTGATCCAAAGAGATCTCATAGTCTTGATTCGTTAGACGGAAGTAGAGGATCCCATGGTCTAAATAAACTGAGGATAGAAACTCAGTTGTTGGGGCTTTATAGCTCAATTCATGGACCCTCAACAAGCCGTGCCACCCTATGTTGCAAAACAGGGTTTTGACTTGATTGTAAACATGCAACTCTTTTAAGGATGGAAAATGCGCGAATTTTTGGATGGCATGACCCCGTTTAAGGAATGAATCAAGTTTGCCCTGTTGAATTGGGCCAAGACATACGACACCACAATGAGACGGGTCGGCTGGGGGTGTTGCGCACCTAGATGGGGGTGATGGGGATCTAGATGGAGGTGATGGAGTCCTAGGCTTCTGACGGCGGGCGGATGATTTGGTTTGTCTTGGTCTTTTGGAAGATGCAGCTTCCATAGTCAAGTTTGGGACAAATTAAAAGTCAATAGGTCAAAATGTCAAAAGTCAACTGTTGACGGGTCTAATCAACTTCGAATTTGGCCACCAAAATTTCGTGGGAAATTTGGTTTTCAAAGATTTCTACTAAGAATCAAGTCCAAATAGACCACAATTTCAAGTAATTTGACTCAAGAACACAAAATCCAAAAGTTAAGAGTTGGGAGGAATTTACTAAATCGTGTGTGGGATTGTGTTGTTGTTGATGGAAAAGATCTTCCTTAACCTCCCCAAGCTTTCCCTCTTTAAGATTAAAACACTAAAACATCATAATCATATGAGATTTTCGGATCTAGGGTTTGTCAAAAACCCCTAGACCCACCATTAAAATGCAAGAAAATGGTGTTTAAGATGGAGAAGATGAAGTGTAGATGATGAAAATCAAACCTTTTTGTAGATGAAAGCCAAAATCTTGAAGAAATTGAAAGGTTTTTGATGAAAATCGGACCTAAGGTTTTTGTTGGGAGAGAGGGGCTGTTAGGAAGTGAAAGTGGGGACAAATGAGGTCAAGTCCCGATTTTTTTTCTTTAAAAAGGGCCGAAACTGCTGCGCGGACACGACCCGTGTCGCCCCAGTCCAAATTGACACACCCCGTGTTGGGGGGTTTTATGTTGAGTTGAGGACGAACACGACCCGTGTTGGGTCAAGGCCAAAACAAACACGAACCGTGTTGCTCTCTGGAAGAATTTGGGACTTTTTTGCATGAACACGACCCATGTCCATTATAGGCCAAAACCAACATGACCCGTGTTGGTCTATGGAAGAATTTGGGACTTTTTTTACACGAACACGACCCGTGTTTCATTAAGGCTAAGAGGGGCACGACCCGTGTTGGTCCCTGGATGCTAATCCCCACTTTTTGAACTTGAAAACTTCCCTCTCTTTGAAATGAAATACTTTTGCATTGGGTCCTTCTATAACCACAATATGCATACTTTCTCATTAAGTCTTAGTATGGTTAATAGTTAATGTATTCTTGTATGGCATGACTCATATTGGGTCCTTCTATAACCACAATGTGCATACCAATTATACATAACTCGAGTCGAATAGACCTTCAAATAAATGATCCTACTCTATATCCATATCCAAACAAGGAAAAGGAAGTAAAGCTAAACCACCCATTCTAAGTCTATAAAACATTAATTATATATAACTGTAATATATGCACTTAATACGTATAGATCTACCAGTAAGGGTCCTTTGTTTTCACATAGTTGGTTCATAGTACTATAGTGCCTAAAATACTCTTGTGGTATTTAAACTTTATGTTCTGCTTTAGAATTCCTCTGTATGAGTAGAGTTGGTAAGTTTTAGACTTTTCGCAACACTACCATCACTCCCAAACACATGTTGGTCGTATCTCAAATAAATATAGTTGATCATGCTTTATTTATTCCAGATATGATTACATAACTGTCCAGGTTTAACTCTAGTGCCCAACATCCAAATACTTTTATGTAGTTATGACTGTTATATTGTTTTTTATGTATGAGTGTTAGTATACTTCTTATAAAATAATTGTATTTATAGTTGTATATCTTTTATGGTCTCATATACTTAGTTCACTACAAACAATGCTTTGATAGCAATCTGTTACACCCCCAAACCGAGGCGGCAGAAACGTCCTGGGGTAGATGACGTCATGTTAAGTATCACAACACATGCATCAGATTAATCAAAGTACAACAACCATTGCATTAATTAAAGTATAATTTTTACATGTCTGTCCAATCATTGTATATTGACACCAAAATAGATATAGCAAAAGACAAAAGACGCAACTCTATACCGCTCCGTCTTCTTAAAATCTCAGGATGTACCAATTTACTGGTTCCCTGAGAATACAAGTTTTTTGAAAAAGAAAGTATTAACATTTAAGGCGGTAAGTGCATTAAGTAATTCTGTTTAGAAGTTTGTTATCTGTTCCTTGAAATCGTGAGAATATTTATTGTTCCAGAAAATCCAATATTTTCTAAAATAACTGAAAGTAGTTTTAATACCATAAAACCGTTTTATGTAAGTGTTGTTGTACTATGAAATAGTATAACATAGTTTTAGATCACAATAAAATGAATAAAATAATGTTTTCTGTATTTCTTATGTTTTTCAAGTTTTGTAATTGTACTCTTTGAAATCCTTGTAAATATGAGTGTGCCTGGCTCCACCAGTTGTAATTGTAAGTTATAATGTAATACTGTAAATCGTCTCATCGTAAAACCAGTACTTTGTATTCGTACGTTTTGGTTTAATTATTCATAAACTAAACTTGATTAACATCTTCTCGTGGGTTATTATAACCATACTAAGACTAGATGGATTGATACAATGCTTTATGGGTGTTAGAACTGTAACGATATTTGTCACTCATTAGCATACCATCCTAACTGTAGCGAATAGTCTGAGTGTAGGATTGTCAATCCTATAGAGATCTATACACATTTTTCTCACTCTCTATCAGGAGGTTCAGGTTATATCATCAGGACTATAATAGTATTGCTTAAATAAATAAGCGGCTGAACAATGTCTCACGAAAACCATATTGATGCTTACGTGTATAATAATGATGAAAAGTCATTCTAAAATTAATGAATTGATGGTATATTCCTTTTTCTAGTATACTTGAATATAAAGTATTTTTATGAGAGTATATTTTTCAACTTTGTATAACTGATTAATGAAAATAGTATGAGAGTTCCATAAATTATATCTATTATAATTTATATGTGTATTCTGTTTGACATGTAATATTCAGGAAAGTACCCCCTTTGTTCGACATCTTACAAAGGATAATGAAACTGAATGAAATAACTTTTATATTCATATATATATATATATATATATATATATATATATATATATATATATATATATATATATATATATATATATATATATATATATATATATATATATAATGGAAACAACATTCGGACAAATAACTCTACCCTAAGCCCACATCCAAACGTGGAAAAAAAAATAAAGCGAATTATTAGTCATAAGCCTTTTAAATCTTATATATATATATATATATATATATATATATATATATATATATATATATATATATATATATATATGTGTGTATATATATATATATATGACTTTCATAAAATATATGTTAAAAAGAGTTTTTAAAACATTAAACATTTGTTTTAGAAATGTTAGAAATTATTTATTTGTAAACACAATATTCTTGTGTTAGAGTTGTATCCCCCCCCCCCCCCCCCCCTAAAATAGTGAAAAATAGTAAAAACGCAGGGGTGTGAACTCACCTCGTATGTGAGTTTTTGGTTAGTTATGATGCGGTTGTGACGATCCTTTGCTTAGAACACGCAATTATAAATGTATCCAAATAATAGTTATACACATAATTATATGTATAAATTGGCTAACTATTAATTTAACATGATAATAGATACTAAATTGTACAAACTACCTACAAATTGTGAATGCGTCCTTATAAAAGTTTGAAGGTTTCCGGGTAGTTTGCAAATGTGACGAACTTTGATATAAGTTTTGAGAGCATATGGATGAAATGAGTTTACTGTAAGTGTATAATGAATTCATTTTTTCCTAAAGTATAAAGGAACTCATAAGGTGGTGTAAGCTTAGGAAAGTGTGTCTAAGAGATTATGATTGAGGTTTTCGGTCATTTAAGGCCTTATCTTGGAGAATTTGGTCCTTCATGACCGAATTCCCCTTGTATTCAATCTTAATGTGGGACTAAATGAAGAGAATTCGGTTTCTTGGTCAAATGTAAAGGAGAATTCAGTTTTAGCTTTCATTCTTTAAGGGAATTCAGTTTTTGCTTGATATTTGATTCCAAAATCCCATTTCCATATATATATATATATATATATATATATATATATATATATATATATATATATATATATATATATATATATATATAATAATTACTCTTAAATGTTAAGTTTATATATGTTCTCACAGGCTTGGCATTTCGTGATTTACATTAAGTATTATGATCTAGAGTGAAGGGTATCAATCCTTATTGTAATTAGGGTAAACTTTGATTTGAACTAATATGAACTTGATTGACTTTTATTTGAATCAGTTTAATTTACATGGACTTGAAAAATCTGGTTGTTACACCTTACAACATTTTATCACACTATCAGCTATAATCTACTTAAATCACTCGGTAGATAACAATCACTATCTAACTGCTTTCGTATCTGTACCTGTGATACATATAAATTGAGTGGATCAGACTTAGGATCCTGGTGAGTAGATAGATTTTTCAACCAAAAATAAAATAATCAAATCTTTTTAAACATATACTTCTCAATGAATAATTAACCTGATTACCCGTTCCCGTTATTCTCACATACTGCTCCTAAAATATGATCTCAAGGGACCTTTCCTAATGGATCTCTATCAGCAATGAGTAGACAATTTATGAGAATAATATTCTTTATGATCGATAGATTCAAACAGATATCAATAAAACAATGACATAAAATAGAAGACAATAAACACCACAATGAATCAAACGAGTGTCGAATGATTAATATGCTCCACCTCAGAAGAATTCAATGAGAATTGCTATTGTAGAGGTGTGCTAGGCTTACAATACTTGATCTCCAAAATATTTATCAAAACCGTAATTGATATAATGCATGCATGCACTATATATATATATATATATATATATATATATATATATATATATATATATATATATATACTAGCCGTTTACCCGCGCTAAGCGACAGGTGAAAATAGTTTCCTTCGACAATTATTTCTATTCGAAAACATGGATGATTGGGAACTTAGCTTTGACAAAGAGTTAATTTGGGTGAGTAGGTTTATTTAGGGTTTATGGTTTTGGATTTCAGGATATGTATTTTAGGTTTAGAATTTTGGGTTTAACGTTTTTCATTTGATTTTAGGTTTGGGTATAAGAGATAGTTCAATCAAGTCATTTCCTTATATTTAGGTCGAAACAGATTTCCATCCTTAATTTTTTTTAGAATAATTTATTTTTATGTGAAAAAGATCTCTATGGTCGGTGGTCATATGTAGGTACATAAATTGGAAAAAGACGAGCACTGGACCTTTGAGCCGTAATTTTTTTTATTGAATAAATTCAAAAAAAAAATGACTAAAATGAGAAGGTGTTAATTTGGAGCAGACAGTGGAAGACTCACGTAAATTACATGGAATCGGTCACGAGACCAGAAGTGATTTATAAAATGTTGGAACTGGTTGCACAACTATTTAAAATTCGGGACCTCTTTGAAGTCGGCCAAAATAGTTCCAATACAATCGGGTTCCTTATCTTACCTATTTCATGCCCCTATTATCAAGGCGTTATTGTTTTGAGTTTTGACTTGGCTCATTCTCTTATCTCAGCATTTCCCCATATCTTTGCAGTTTTGTTCATTGTTCATATATAGACACATTCAAATAGAAGCCCCCCATTACTCCCTCATCACATTGATCTGGCATGGGTTTCTTTATGACATTTTGAGAAATATTTTCATTTATAGTTTAGTATTTAAGATTTAAGGTTTATGTTTTAGAATTTGGGATTTGGGGTTTAGGGTGTGACCAATATTATTCACATAGTTGTTAGTGGTGTGGTTGTAAATGGGACATCTTATACGTATATTCAAATGGTTATTTTAGTTTCTAGAAATGGTAATTATGTCTTTTTTATGGAAATTCCAATAGTTAATCTAGTTTTTTACTGGTTCATAGTAAAATGTTTCACTTATCTATCTTTTGGTATCTAGACTATAATCTTGCTAGATCCGACTGGATTTGACAAAGTCGAACCAGATTGAAAAATTGATCAAATGTTCACTCAAACATGTTTCGAATTGATAATGGTATGTTGTTTATGGGTTGAGATATTTGTTATTCAATTTTCATATTCGACCGTTCCAATTGGTTTTCTTATGTATTGCCTTGCTTCGTCTCTCCTCAAATCCGGCCCATAGTCATCAGTCTAAACTCTTTGGTTGTTTAATTAGGCTATAAGTCACATTTTTTCCTTAAACATAGTTAACAGAAAACCGAATAGTTAACTGAAAACTGAAATATTTGTTCAAATATTATTTATTATAGATTACCTATTCCATTTGAATTATTACTTATTATAAACTGTTATTTATTATAAAACCAAATATTTGTTATGCTATTATTTATTATAAATTATATATTCTATTTAACATGTATCATTTTCAATTATCGTTTATCCTTTTAGATAGTAATTATCCTTTTTCTAACTTATTGTTTTCAAATTTTGTTTTATCATGAAGAGTGGATATAGTTAAGATACAGTGTATCAAATTATCAATTATTAAGGTTCGTTGAATATTTTGATTCAAAATAAATATAGGGACTATCCTACATAACGCCATATTAAATTTTCATTGTTAAAAAATAGATTAGATTTTAAGAAAATAAAATAGATTTTGGTTAATCTTAATTAGTCCCTTCACTTTCAGTGAAAAAACAATAAAAATACGTAAGATAATTTAAGTTGCTTATTATAGCAACCTACTTTAGTTTGAGTTAAATTTGGTTTGTCATATTAATGTACTTTTATTGAAATGGACAATTTTTTGACTTAAAAGTGGTCCAATATGGACAATTTTGACTCTTGTGGTCCAATAAATAGTAAGTTTTTTGTAGTTAGATTAGAAAAAAAAATATATTCCGGTTAAATGTTTAGTTTGGCTGTTAAAAGGATCATTTTTTGCGTCAAAAATGTCCTTTTTGTTGTAAAAATGGTAATTTTTTGTTGTTAATTTAGTTAAAAAAAGGTCTAGTTATACGTTATTTTTTGATGTGAAAATGGTAGAACTATGGTGAATACATTAAATTTAGAATAATATACTTGGATTTCTTAAGCTATCAATCAACTGAATGGTCTTGTAACTCAGAAACATAACCAAATCAATAAAAAGAAGGCAAACACAAGTTTAAAAACAAATATAACTCTAATGACTCTTCACTATTTACATGTTCTAACCAAAATAATTAAAAAAAAATCAACTTTATTTGGATCAAATGCATAAATTCTAATGAACATGGAGGTTAATCCACATGGGAAATTGGATTGGAAGAGGTTAAAATTACTTCGGTAAATCTTTGCTTTACATAATTCTTTATCTCTATCTCTTAGGTTGTATTTACCTACCACTCATAGCATACAATTTTTATTTTTCATTTGTGTTATGTTGGATGGCTCACACTCCACTGAATTTTGATTTATAATTTATGACCAATATACCTCTCACCTACCACAATACATAATTCAATGAAACTTACAACTCTTCTACGCTACTCAACACAGCCAACTGTAGAAAGGATACTTCCAGACATGTTTTTGTTAGATAATTTTCTGCTTAAAAGGGTAGAATAGTCAATACAAACCATAAACATGGTTCTAAACTTTCTAATTTGAAATTACTATTGAGATAACCATCAGCTGAAAATAAGAATTATATTCTAGCCATGACCATGGAACCAACAACATGTCACCACCTTTTTAGGCCAACTCTAACGATTTATAAACCAACACCATCCTTACAATCATATCCCCTAAATTATCATAAAAGACCATAATACCCTCATGATTTTTATGTTTTTTGCTATCATACCCAAGAAAAAAGAGTGTAAAATAGGCATATCATCAACTATTTTCACAAATGGTGGGCATTTTTCAGGTAGTACCAAATCTTAATGGTGTAATGCGTACACAAATTTTAATCCATTGAAACACCAGAAAACATGTTGGCCTTTATTAAATAATACACAAAAAATTAAGTACTTTGATAAAACCATTTTAAATCCAGGTGGGTAAAGAAATCAGAAAAATGTTAGTCATTGTAAAAATAATTAAACATAAATCCATTTCTTTCATCAGTTACACAAACCTAGAGATATGAAGCTTGAATAAACTCACGTTTTGGCTTCTTCCTTTCTGATTTTTTTGTCTTCCTACATAATTTAGCTGGCAAAATCGGTTAACACACAAGAAATCAACACACATATTTATAGAGAAAAAGAGATCAAGATACATCCTATTATATAAATAGGAAACCCTAACACCCAAATCAACCAAATAAAAATTTTATGTACGAAATGAATAGAAATACATACACATTTTCATCAGATACATGGCATAAGTTTTTCTTATGAATCAATAAGATGAGAAACTTACAAGATCTGTGGTGTTGAGAAATCTTTCTGAACGTTATGCTCCAGGAAAAAAAATCAATACAGGAAAGATGAGAACAATTGCTTGCCTTAAAATCGGAATTGAGAGTGAAAGAAATATAGAATCATTGCTTACCTTCAGACCGGTATCGAGTGAGAAAATAGAAAAGAGAGAAGGATGAGAGTAGTGGTGGTGGTGGTTGCATTAACTGGCGTTGAAGGTGGTGGTAGCGACTTCGATTAGGCGTCAATTCACGATGGTGTTGAGAAATTTCAATGCCAAGCATGTTCCAATTGATGCTAATTTTTTTAACAAAATAGAAACACAGTGGGATAAATATAAGAAGATAAAGAAATTAAAAAAAATAATAATAAAAAAAAAAAAACCCTCTATCCTTAAATCACGAAGGTTCAGATTCAAGAATCAAATTGAAGAGATGATGTATACCTTCTTGGGAGCGAGTTGCCTAGTTAGTGAAGCAGTCCAAGCAGATGATTGTTTCTACGTTTCTCCCTAAATCATGATATGATTAGTTTTGATTTAAAATAATAATAATAATAAATGAATCGCCTTTTAACTCCTATAGAAGTCGTAATCTACTGATTGATTCTGTGTGATTTTGAAGGTGGATTTTGACCTACAAAAACTTGATTGAGCGGAGCAGGCAACAAACCAATTGTTGGGGTGTAGAGAGATAATCAAGCAGATGATTGTGTATGTATGCAGTGGTGAACAACGATGGTGGTTGAGGCGGAGTAGCAAACGGCGATGTAGATTGTATACAAAGCAGAAAAAACCATGATGTTGGTGAGCAGATCTAGATGCAGATACACACATCAACACCACGAAGAGGAGTTATGGTGGCGGGTTGAGATATGCGTTTAGTTCTTAGCGCAAATACTTTCTCCACCCGCATCTCCATCGGCGACGCGGTCACCGCTCGTTATACTCGGGCCCATGGCCGACTTTCAGTCGGTGTATATTATATACGACGGGGCTCAATCGGAGGAGAGATTAACAGAATTTAGGGAAATTGTACAAAAATCTTGGAAGACCTAAACCCAATGAAGCAACAGCTCTCATCGATTCGAAATGAAGGCGATGTCTTTAGGAGGTTGTGGCCATGTGGTGGCAGTGAGTAGTTTGATAGCGGCTGTTGTCTGTAGAGGGGATTAGGGTAACATTGGATATAAGATAATACCGTGTAATACGTTAACAATGTGATTAAGCTTAATTTTGTTGTACATTAGGTAATAGTTATTATACCTCTTAATTTTCAAGAAAAAGGCAATATGCTTAATAATATAGTATATATATATATATATATATATATATATATATATATATATAGAGAGAGAGAGAGAGAGTAAAGCCTAAAACAAAACACAGGTGGACAGACCCAGACCGAGTATTCAAATGGACCTAAGAGCTAAGCCTAATGACACAACCCCTTTGAGTGAACAATCTCCCCCTTTGTGTCAATTGGGGCAAGAGATCAAGATAGTTGAGCGAGAGTAGATTTCTTCACTGTCTTGAATATCTTCGGTATAATGGCAAGGAGATCATATAGACCGAGAGTAGTATGTTGTTGAGAAGGATCCAATCATGGGGGTTCAAGTTCAGTAGATCGGCCAAGGAGATCATATAGACCGAACTGTTTGATCATCGGGTCACTTTGAATTTGAAATTAATAAACGAACCCGCAAGAGTCGGTTTAAATACCTCAACTGAAGTAATCTTTTAAGCGCTCCCCGTCAGGTATTGTGGTTAAGAGAATTCAAGGTAGTAGTTAAGAAAATCTCGATAAACTTTCGGATCCAAAGAACGAATGTTAACAATTGAATTGAAACAGTAAAATACAAAGGATTTTCGGGTGATAGGCATGTCAAATTGAAAATCCTTTGTATTATCACAGTCAAAAGAAGCGAGTGGTTCTATCCAATTAGAACTAGGGGACTCAATCACTTCCATGATCAGTTTCTCCGGCGACCATGGTGGAAAGAGAGCTTGTTGAGTGACCATGGCATCATGAGCATGCCTTTCTCTTTTCTCCCTTTCTTCCTCTTCCCTTGCAATCCTTAGATTTTCATCAATCTCCCTATCCCTCTTCTTTCTTTGCAAAGCATCTTCTTCAGTTTCCTCCTCTTCATCACCTTGATCCATGATACCCTTTGCTTTTTCCTTCACACTAGAACCCGAAGCTTCATTACCCTTTAGTTTAGTGGTGACTTGCAGAAATGTAGAAGATTGTTTGGAAGGGTTTTATTGATCTTATCTCCCTTGTTGCGTAGTAAAAATTGGCTCCATAACACCCTCAATTCGGCTCAAAACTTCAAGAGCATGAAGTAACTTCTCAGTCAAGTGGTTTCGGACTTAGAGAGTTAGAACCAAATCATGGGCATTCACCAAATTTGAGAGAATCGCGAAGACATCAGAAACACAACTTTTGATAACGGTACGCTCCGTCTAGAGAGTATCTATCTCCTTGTTTGCCTAACTGAGCTAAACATAATGTACTTCAAGAAAAGTAGAGATGCGAGAAAATTCATCATGTTCAGCTTTACTTTGCTTTAAGTACATTCTGTTTCAAGTAGAGATGCGAGCCGTTACAGAAGACAGAAAAGCTGATTGATCAGCTTGGAGATGTTTACGTATCGACTTAAAGTGGTATTTCTCGGCCTGAAAAGACTTTTAAAGCGACTTAATGGTGGAATTGACTTTGTTTGAGTTAGTCTTTGTAGCTCCTTGAAGAGATTCCAGAAGAATCTTTGAATCAGAGATTAAAGATGCCACCTCGCCTGATGCTTTCTTAAAGCATCCACTGCCTCGGTTGCCTTCTGAATAGATTCATCATGCTTTTTAATTGAAGTTTCAATCAGGGCTTTGATAGCAACATCAGAATAAGCTGATTTGGAGGAAGAGGAAGATGAAGCGAGCAACTTGTCAAGTTTTTCATTCAGATCTTTTAAGTGACGCTTTGTAACGGGAGCATCTTTTTCATCCTCACTTGGAACTCGATAAGGTTGTAGTAACAAGAAATAATTTCGACATCTTCTCCACCAAGAACTGGAAAAGATTCTATGGAAGGAGATGGAGAAATGGGTTTGGAAGTAATAGGGGTTTTGGTTCCGGAGGTAGGTGCCCCCGTATCAGATACGTTGACACGAACCAGAGGTTCGGGTGTGGTAGTGGTTGTTGTCAAAGTTTTTTAAGTGAATATTGGTGGAAGAAGAGGTGTAGTGGAGGTAAGTTAAGACGAAGTAGGTGGTGGTACCTCGAGAGATGAAGAATGTGGAGGCGTATCTCCTCTCAGTGATCCTTCAAGGTGAACATCCTCGCCTTTGGCTGATTTGTCGTGATCGTGCTCAGAAGGAAAGTAGTCTGAGTCACTAGGAGAAGTTGTCTTTGGTTTCTTCACCATATTTTTCACCTTTCTCTTCTTTAGTGGGGTAGGAGTAGCATGTTCGGCCTTACGCTTTTTAGGCGTGGCAGCTTGAGACGGTTGGCCTTCTTTTTCTTGCTTCTTTGTATCCGGTTTCTTCCCTCTTTTCGGTAGTCAGCCATGACCTTTCTTTTGGCTGAGACACACCTGTACATCGATTCAGGAATGGAACCAATGAATATGAATTTGTTTGGATCGGCGACTATGATCTTTGTTGTGTGAAACGTTGCAATCGAAGATATTAATGCGTCTTCCATGACTGGAACCTGAAAATGCTTCATTGCTCTTTGAGTAATCAACGTCCAGAACCTTCCACAAGAGATTTCAGAATGTTTGGAAGAAGAATTGAGACTCTGCACCAGTTGAGTCCATATCAGGGATCCATAATCCAAATTGATCCCATGGTGAAGACCATAGAGAATGGTCATAAACCCTTTACTGGCACCATCAGATCCAGCAACCCTCTCCGCTAAGCCCTTGAAAAGAAGATTAAAAATCCCATTCCATTGGGGAGGCAGGCAAGACTTCTTGAACTTTGTCACCGTGGTAAGAATATCAGTGTATCCCATATCGTAGAACATGGCGAATAACTGTGTGGTAGTGATGGATTCAGGAGCCACCACAGAATCATCAGAAATTAGCCCTGACAAAGAACAAAATAAGGCTTTGGAAACAGAAGACTTGTGATTGACAATCTCAAATTAGATTCTTTCCTTGCATTTATTATAAGAAGTAGAGGAATAGACTTGGGATAGCAGAGACATGGGTATCGATTCCTCTTGGGTTAAAGCAATAACGAGTGGTGAATATTTGAGGCATTCAACCACTTGTAGCATGTAGGGATGTAAAGGAAATGATTTAGTTTAATAATCAATTTTTTATTGGATTTGATGGTCAACACAGAAGATGTAGCAGTTTGTTCATGAACTGATGAAGATTCGGCCATTGTTGCAGATGTGAAGAAGAAGATGAACACTAGAAATTCGCCGGTGTATTCTGGAGAGAGTTTGGAAGTGGTAAAGATGTACAACGGGTGTGAGAAACCCTTATATACCGTTTCCATGAGAGAGAAAGAAACTAGAGTAATGATGATACGATCTTCTGAATCGGCGCCTGAAAAAGCGCGATTTGACAGCTTGGTTTCCCTAGGAAGACGTCATCAGGCGTGATATTAGGAACCGTTTCAAATTCACGCGCCCGTTGCAAATCTTATCTATTAACTTGGTTTGAAATTTTATCTTGTTACCGCCTTTTCAACTTCATAAATGTTTCAAATTCCTTTTCAAATTGAGACAAACCCCTTCGCATCATATGAGGATGGCAATGTTCGCTCCTAAACATAGTGTACCACCATAACATTTACAACCGAAGCATCAAATCTGAAAAATTGCTAGTAGTACCACGAACAAGAATTAGGAAAATGATAAGGATCTTCGTGCAAGAGTGTGCCAATAGAAAAGAAATAAAGTAAAGTATTTGTGGGATTTAAGTGATGATTATTTAGACACGAAACTGCGGATCTCGGGCACGAATCACTTCCTTCAAAGTCAAGAGAGACTTAGAAGTGTCTGTATGGTTTCTCGTGGAAATACGATCACATGTTTATTAATAAACATTGAAAGGCATCTTTTGAAACTTAAGTTATAAGGGGTGGCTTAGCTTCAACCGAACTTCGGTACTTGACATAAGACCGAAAGCTAGATGAAGTACTTATGAGACCAATGTAGCCTATAAAACAAGTAGGTTTGAATGATTTTCAGTGACTTGGTGATAAGTGTAGAAATATCAAAAACAAAAACAAATTGGATCTTTTGGGAAGAAAAGTCTTGGTATTTAGACAATTTCATAAAGATTGCTCAAAAATAAAAAGAGATTTCTTGGCACCTTCCATGTAAAATGGATTCATTACAACATGGGTGAAAACTAGAACATGTTATTGTTCATCGTCAATTCATTGTAGGTATTGCATTTTGGGTTTCACTCAGCACATGGTGAAACGAAACTAAGATCATTAACACAGATGTTGTGTAACCATAAACCTCAGTGGTAACGTCTGAGAGTCTCAAGGGTTACAATTATGAACCGAAATATTATGGAGAATAGTGATGAGATGGTGAAAAGACCGAAAGTACCTCTACTATGTGAAAGTGACCAAGCAGTTAACTCTTTACTCAGTGTAAGATGAGTAAGGTAGCTCATGACTTGAGTGAATTTGTCAGCTGATTGGGAACAATCGATTTGTGTATATCAAATCATTAAGGCTTCACTTGAAGTATTTGAGGCTTCGGTCAACATGCAGCAGCATGCTTCTAGGGACACTTAGCTAGTACAAAGATAAAGAGAAATATACTTGCCTCATCTACTGCATTGGAAGATACCATGATTCCATTCTGATAATATTTTTGGTATTTTGATTTTGTTGAAAAATAAGGAAAGAAAAGAAAATATTTTTGGAATTTTAGAAATTTTCTGTAAAGAAAGAAAAACACAAAGGAAAATATTTTTGGATTTTATGAAAAGACAAAACAACATAAAAAATTAATAAACAAAGACATACAAAATATACAACCGAAACTATACCTTAGAAATAATGAAGCGAAATGGACCGAGCGTTCGGTTCATTTCGATTCCCGAAAATTCCGGAACCGAAATAGACCGAGCGTTCGCTCTATTTCGCTTGACCAATTTTAATGAAGGGAAAGAGGTTTTAGTACTGACTCAGCTTCCATCATTCTTAAGCCTTGGAGAATTTTATTAAAGCTTGCTTCAGGTAAGACTTTTGTGAAAATATCAACTAGTAGATCAGCAGATCGAACAAAGTGGACTTCAACATTACCATCTTCAGCGTGATCTTTGATGAAGTGATATCTCAGTGCGATATGTTTCGGTTTGGAGTGTTTCAATAGATTGTGACATATCCAAATAGCGCTTTCCGAGTCACAACAAAGAGGAATATTTTTTATGTTCAGGCCATAATCTCTTAACTGACTTTGGATCCAAATGACCTAGGAAGTGCAAGATGTTGCAGCAATATATTCAGCTTCGGCTATGGAGAGTGAAACACATGTTTGTTTCTTGGACTGCCAGCTAACGAGTTTGCCATCGACGAATTGACATCCAATTGTAATGCTCTTTCGGTCCAAACTGCATCCTCCAAGATCAGCATCAGAGAATGCTTGTATGAAAAATCATGATTTAGCAGGATACCATAGACCGAGAGATGAGGTTCACTTCAAATATCTGAAGATGTTCTTAACAGCCACCATATCAGGTTCGCATGGATTATCTTGGAACCTAGCACAATCACAAACAGAAAACATGATATATGGTCTACTAGCTGTCAGATACATTAGAGACCCTATCATTTATCGATATAGTGTCATGCCAATAGTCGGTTTCTCCAAAGATGGTGTTAACTTCGTTCCAAATGCCATAGGAACCTTTACTTTGGAATCTCCCATCATGCCAAACTTAGCCAGCAGGGTCTTCGTGTAAGCCTCCTGATTGATAAATATGCCTTCGGGTCCCTATCTGATATTAAATCCAAGGAAAAGGTTAATTGGACCCATTGAGCCCATTTCAAATTTAGTCTCTATCAACTTCCTGAATTCAATTGTTAGGCTAGAATTCGTGGAACCGAAGATGATGTCATCGACATAAATTTGGATAATCATTAAGTGGTTACCCGATTTCTTGCAAAAGAAGGTTGGATCAATCAAACCTTGTTTAAACTTAGACATTTTTAGAAATCATGTAAGGGTTTCAAACCAGGCTGTAGGAGCTTGCTTCAAACCGTAGACGGCTTTATCCAGAATATAGCAATGATCAGGATACCTTTCATTCACGAAACCCGGTGGTTGCTCAACAAATACAGTCTCCTCTAGTTCTCCATTTAGGAAGGCACACTTGACATTCATTTGAAAGACTTCAAAGTTTTTATGTGCGACATATGCCTGAAAGATTCGAACTTATTCCAACCTTGCTACTAGAGTGAATGTCTCTTCATAGTCTATCCCTTCTTCCTGATAGTATCCCTTCACCACCGACCTAGCTTTGTTGCGAATAACATTTCCATCTTTGTCCATCTTGTTTCTAAAAACCAATTTTAACCCGAATACATATGCATCTTTAGGAGTGGGAATCAACCTCTAAACTCGGTTTCACTCAAACTCATTGAGTTCGTCTTGCATAGCTTTAACCCAATCCAAGTTATCAAGTGCAGCATTCACTGTTTTCGGCTCAATCTTGGAAACGAAGGAGTTAAACATACAAAACTCTACTTGAGAGAACAAAGCAGTTTGCTTCGCTTTCAATTGAGAGCGTGTGAGAACTTTCTCAGATGATTTGCCAATCACTTGAGTTTTTGGATGATCGCGTGTCCATTTAACGAGTGGATGATAGTTTGGATCATAAGCAGGATCAAATTCAGCATGAATTTCTTCTTCAAATTCTGATTGAGAATCTTCATCATTTGTTTTATTATTCTCCCCCTCAAATGATGAAACAATTTCAACATCCGCTTCAGAATAATCCCTCTCTTTTGGCCTTCCATGGTTTGAAGTTAATGATGGATTCTCCCCCTCGAATGATAAGATGTTATCAACATCAGGTTCTGGATGCTCCCCCTCGAATACCCACCATCTTATGCGATGCAAAAACACTATAGGGCCAAACTTAAGTTGGGAAACAAAAAGTGAAATGAAAAGTCACTATTCACAATTTTTTGTTGTATGATTCTAGGATTGAATCATCCTAAGTGGGTGAGAATTATAGCGCCCACGTTTTTCATTAGACATGTCGTCGAAATATCCTTATTTAAGTAAGTTAATAATGTATTTTGTTATAAAAAAAATAAATAATAATGATTCATACATGCTACTTGTTTATATAAATGTTAATTATATATATTTCCTATGTACATGTGATATGGATAAATATTTTGGTTATATATATATGTATGTATATATATATATATATATATATATATATATATATATATATATATATATATATATATATATATATATATATATATATATAAATTCTTGTTACAAACTTAAAAAAATTATGTTAAATAATGTTTATAATTAAAGAATTATTTTAAATAAATAATTTATATGAAACTTGTAGTAGTCGTGATTAAGAACCCGTGAGTATAAAGACTGTCAAACTCTGACATCATATGGAGAATATATGATTTTTCGAAGTTACGCCATTGCGTCGGTATTTTACAACCCCGTTCCACCGACTCGTTTATGTCGATATATATATATATATATATATATATATATATATATATATATATATATATATATATATATATATATATATATATATATAGTGAGAGAGTGAGAGAGAGAGAGAAACACAGCTAGGTTCAAGTGTTTAAAGTAATTATTGTGTTATTGTATGCATAAATACGGGCCAATCAAAATTTAAAATATAAATAAATAATTAAATAAATAAATAAGGGTAATTAGGTAATTTTATAAACAACTTCCCTAAATATTTTCCTATAATTATGCTAGTTGATTTTAACCTAATTTATCCCCTTTTAAGTACCACTGATGTGTTTGTACATCGATGAAGGTGAGAAGGAAAGCGCGAAGCGGGTGCAAGGTCCAATGGATGTTGATCGATTGCAGGGTGCTTCTTTATCGCCCCACCTTTTTTTTCCAATGCAATTTTTACACAAAATCACTCCCACCGAACTGATGATCTTCCCCTTGCTTCCCTCCTTCAATCATTGATGTGTTTTCCCCTCTTCTGGATCCTCTCAATCTTCTGACTCACCGCCTGTTCGCCTCCGCCACAACTTCCGCCAACGACAACCACCTCTATAATCCATTACCACCACCTCTACGTACCATTCCTTAAGTCGTGCTCGACCAAAACTAGGTTTCGTGAGCCGATGACCACCTTCACAATCGGTGTCCGTAATGTTTGGCTAGGTTCAGGGGCAAACATCGGAGTTTCAAGGAGAAGAGATGAGGGACGCTTTCTATCGCTCCTTCCTCTGTAGCATAACCATTTTGGCCAGACTTACGCAACCCTGCCACCATAGTGCTTGGATTTTCATTGTCGGCCCACCGATGCCTCATCGGTTTGTCCTTCTCCACCACCTTTGAGAAGTCTGTGGTTTCTAAATGCCATACCATTTCAATAGTTCAACAATTTGATGGTTTTAGTTGTAATTCGAATAATATTGTTGGAAGTTTGATGTTTCATTGCATAGTTAACATGGAATTATATGTAAAATTTGATCGCTTCAGATTCGATTTGGTTTTGACGTGATTTTGAGTGTATAATTTAGGATTTGTTTTTATTTTAACTTAATTTTTGGCTGCATTTTATGAATTGATTCATATTTTAATTTATGTTTTATTTTTTTTCTGATTTAACACTTCATTTATGTGGACAGTACAGGATCTTGACAAGGTTGAATTTTGAAAAGGTGTCAACTATGTTTATGTAGATGATTCAATGGATGATATTGGTGAGATTCAAATTCTATTGGAATGGAATCACGAATTCTAATTCTGTTGGAATGGAATCACGAATTCAAATTTTATTAGAATCACAGAAGTTGATGCTTGAAGAACGGACAATAAAAGTGAAAATGATTCTAAGCAACATTATTCTTTTAGAATGTATTAGTCGATGTTAGATTTTGATGTTTTCTTTCCCGTTTTGAAAGTTTTTTTAGTTTTATTCTTTAACAATAAATGTAATTCTTAACAACTGTTACATGTATTCTCTAAGAAATATAATTTTTTTGTTTTTATTCTTCAATTGATAATTCAAGAATTTGTTATTCTACAAGAAGTTTTTAAATTCATGATCATGAAATAGGTTCAAAAATATTTTTATTATTTATGGTTCAAGAATATTTTTATTTTTGAATATACTCATAAACATATTCTATCAGAATATTCGAATTAAAAGAATTATAATTCATAAAATCGGATTTTTAAAAGTAATAGAATCTATGATCCCTTAAAAAATGCAATTTTCCTTTATTATATCTATATTATTTGACTAAATTACCCTTGTAATTAATTAAGATGATATTTTTCAATTAAATTTAATTCAATAATATATATTAATCACTTTCTTAAAATAAGTAAAACTGATTGGCCCATATTTATGCATATAATAACACAATAATTACTTTGAATAGAATAACCTAAGCCTATATATATATATATATATATATATATATATATATATATATATATATATATATATATATATATATATATATATATAATAACCTAAGCGTACATGGAGGTTTAAGCGAGAACAATTATGAAATCCAGAATGTGAAACACATATTAATCACATATGAATAAGATGATTTAATCACATAATAGCTTAACCACATATAATCGATATATATATATATATATATATATATATATATATATATATATATGTATATATATATATATATATATATATATATATATATATATTATATCTACTCCTAATAAAAGCTTCTTTACACATGTCACCCTTTTACACCTACTCTATGTCAGGTGCAATCCAGAGAAGCTTTTGGCTTTGCTTTCCCGCCCATTTGAACTCTCCGTTATAATGCACTATATCCCATAAAATCAGCATTCGTTTAATCCATTCTATTTCTATCCCAAAAAATAGGCGAACTTTTAGAATTCCATTTACACTCTTTCAAAATCTCATTTTATTTGCAAAGATCATATCAAAAATTCAAATCTCTTTCTCTCCCAATCAAAGTAATCCATCGTTCTCTCTCAACATACCCTAGCCGTCATAGTCACCACCATTGTCTTCCAGTGCCTCCACCATCACCTCTACATCTTCTTCCAGCGGCTGAACCTTCACCATTACACCTGCCTCCAAACACTTCTCTTCTACGTATAATCTTCCTCCCTCCCATGCCCCCTCTGTCAATTTCATAATTTATGATTTATGTTTATGAATTTCAAATTTCAAATTCAAAGATGAAATTAAATCCCCATATTTCAGATCCCTCCTGGTCTTTCTTTGGCTATTCTCACAGGAGTTTATGTTTTTCATCTTTGAGAATCGACAAACTCTACCACACAGTAAGTCATATCCTTTTACAATGTGTATATTCTATTATTCGTTATGGCTATTTGTGTGAGATTTTCGTGAATCGCCTTTTTCGTTTCATGTATACTTAATTCATTCTATTTACTATTGATCAAGTATTTTGGTCCAGTTCTCTTGATTTCAATTATTGAGGCGCAGTCAGTCTCATGATTTTGTTTTTATTTGAAATGCTTTAGCTTTTATCATTTTATTGTACACACACTATATTTTTTTTTCTTCCATTGGTTTTTTAACATAACATACTAGAGACTATGGAGGGGAAGCTGTTGATTGAGGCTTTAGATGCCACCGCTGCATTGGATATCAAGAAAATAATGTCCTATTGCTATAATTACACATTATATGTATGACTTACGTTCTTTTTTTCGTACTTTTAAATCTCTTTATGTTGATTTTATCTCCACACTTCTTATAATATATAAAATAAATGTTTCTTACCCATTACCAAGTGCATAGGTTGAAAAAAAAAGATTTCGAAAGTTGCCTCATTAAAGTGTTCAAATACCATTTCAAATGTGGAAAACCATGGCAAGTATTTTGAGAGTTATCTCTTTGGTATGTATTTTCTATATCTTATAGATCCAAGTTACATTTTGATATTATATTAACAAAATAAAATATGTGGTATTTCTTGGACTCAAGTATTTTCTATAAATTGAGCTTATAATGGTATCCATACTTCAAGTATAAATTTTGTGAATATTACACATTATTCTTTGCGGGTGTGGGTTTTTTGAAATTACAAGGTATTTGTATATTTTTTTTTCATAATCGTAAATTTTTGACATGCTTGATGCATTTTTAAGACATTATATTTATGTATATTCCATAATGTTGAGGATTAAGATGTGAGTGCTTGGTAAATTAATATTAAATTTCAATAACTTTGGTTGGTATTTTGATTAATATGCTCTTGTAAGATTGTGAAAATTTCAAATTATGTGATATGAAACTGCAAAGGCATGTTATTTATGTACGTGAAAGGATTGAACCTATTACAAATAATGAAAAGCTTACATCTATCATGTTTTTATTTGCCAAAAGTTTCAGAGAAATAACAGGGCATGGCCACAACAATTGCTAAAGTTGTTGAAAAGCTTATTGAAATAATCTATCTGTCGATATATTCATGCTTTATTTCATATGAGTTGTAATGTTGTTGGTTACAACTTCAACTATTAAGATTTATGGGGTTTCTACTAGATGTTATATCCTTATTTGTGTTGTGACACTTTACAACTTAAACTATTAAGATATGTGGGGGTGTTACATTTGAATGACGATAAGGTTATATAAAAACAATTGTTTGCGAATTTATGATTTATTATTACATTTTTTAGTCGCTATGTTATTTTATATTGTCTACCGTGTAGTACACGGGTTATAACCTTATATATATATATATATATATATATATATATATATATATATATATATATATATATATATATATATATATATATAGAGAGAGAGAGAGAGAGAGAGAGGGAGAGAGAGAGGTTTTAATATATTTAAAAGTTTTAATATAATATTGATAGTCTATAAAATTTATAGAGAACCAATTACAATTATTTATCCTATAATTATCATGACGTTAAGATACAAAAACATCAATTTTATCTTTGATATCACGTTTGGTATCACTTTTAAAACGTACATTTAAACATTCTCTTTAATTATTAGAAAGTACATAAACCATTTGTTGGTAAAATAAAGAGTTACAGTCTCTATATTCTAAGAAAAACGTAATAATCATATCTAGCCCAATGGTATCAGTTGTTTCCCTTAGGTCGATGGTTCAAGTCCCGTGAATGATATAATTGGAGAATTAGGAATAGTGTAGGAATAGAATAAATTTGTCGTTCCAAAAAAAAAAAAAAAAAATTTAATAATCAATTTTTTTTATTTTTATAACCTTTATATATTTAAAATAATTTTTGGAATCTTATATTGTTGCCTAATAATCGATTTGATCTTTAATTTTCTTTTTTACAATCAATTTATAATTACTGATTAATTTATTTAAAATAGAGTAATTAGTGGCTTACCAAATATTCCACTTATGTGGCAGCGTATGTGGCAATTAGCATCTGAAATGGCATATTACTTGGCATTTGGGAGAAATATAACTGAAGCAAGGAATCAAATCACACAACAAGAAATGTCACCATTAGCGACATCCATGTTTATCAATGTCACTAATGTGTTCTACCGACAATCTTTGTGACCCATGCGAGAATGAATTGTGGCCCTACGTTTGTACCTTGATCCAACGACTAGGATTTATCTTCCTACAATGCAATAACGACGACGGCAATTGAGGCAACATTGTTGCCACCAATATTCACAATCCATGTGAATCGTGACCAAAAATGCGATACCTTGATCCAACGACTAGGGTTTATCATTATGCAATGCAATAGCAATGATCATTTCCTTACAATTTGTCAACGTTGTTAGCTCTTTGTCACCCCAAAACGTTTCGACACTAAATAGTTATACCCCTTTTGTTCGTTCTTCATCCCATAACGAGTGTGCTACCCTCTGATTTTCCCTTTCGGAGAACTCTGGCAAATTTTGTGATTTCAGCGATGATTTTTGTCGATTGTCAGCCACTTTAACCACTAATGCCACCTACTTCGAAGTTACTTACCTTCAGACTGTTTTCTTCCTCACCAACATGCGAGCTCCACATGTTACCAACGACGATTACTCAGCTTTTTTCGGTAAAGGTTCGTTATCTCTTCTCTTTTGTCTCTTTCTCTTTCTCTTATGACTAACATTTCCACTCTAACTTCATGATTTTGGTGGTTTTAAGGCACCACAATTACTGTCATTCTATTCTCCGACGTACGACTAACACCACTACATCACCAGGTTCTTTGCAGCAAATTTTCAGCGACCAAATGTGCATTAATGTGTGTATTAATGTGTATTAATTTTGTATGTGCATGTATATGTATTTGTCATAATCAAGAAAATGTGTATCGTTGTATGTGTATATGAGTATCATTTTATGTGTATTTAGTATAATCACAAATATATATATATATATATATATATATATATATATATATATATATATATATATATATATATATATATATATATATATATATATATATATATATATATATATATATATATATATATATATATATATATATATGGAAAAGTGAATATACCCTTAAGGGTATATAAGCATAGGTATCCAAACTCAACATACTACGTCGTTTTGTATCATATAATACATTCTAATTGTCCAATGTTCTTATAATTTAACTTTTAACTTGATTTACTTCCAAGATTTTTATAAATTACACATTTATCTTCTTCTTATATAATTTTCACTTTCAACTAGAATATATATAATCTATTAGGTGTTCGGCAAAAAGATGTGATGTAAGACAAATATAATAGTAAAATTTCGAAAATCTTGAATGTAAATCAAGTTAAGGGTTTGAGTTTAAGAACATTATAATGATTATATCAAACAAAATGACGTATTATTATATGTTTGGGTACTTAAGTTTATATACCCTTAAGGGTATATTCACTTTTCCCATATATATATATATATATATATATATATATATATATATATATATATATATATATATATATATATATATATATATATATATATATATATAGAGTCAAGATCAAATAAGAAGGAAATTTTTTGTAGGAAGGTAAGAAGTTTTTTTCTACATATTTTTTTCGCGAACAAACAAAATGAATCATTAGATGATTCATTTGTAAGATGATTCACAAGAAAAAATTCTCAAAAAAACATCTCGATGATTCATATATATATATATATATATATATATATATATATATATATATATATATATATATATATATATATATATATATATATATATATATATGTGTGTGTGTGTGTGTGTGTGTGTGTGTGCGCGTGTGTGTAATTTACGTATATGTGTATAAAAATGTGTAATATAGTGATTAATATATGTGTATGTACGTATATATGTGTGAATTGTATGTGAAAAATCCATAGGCTTAGAGATGTGTTGATTAGGCAACTCTTCAAAACTAGAATTGCATGTATATATGTGTATAATGTATGTATATGGGTTTTTATTATCTGTATATGTATATACAATGTATGTTATAACTTAATTAGGCTAGCTTCAAAACTAAATAATATGTAAAGTAAAATGCTATAATGGAATAACAAAAAAATAAATAAAAATAGATATTATAATTCATAATGTCATTTAATGTACAATACTATAACGGAAAAAAGCAACATAATTAAGATGTTATAAATAAAAAAAAGTATGAAAAAGTAAAATGTCATAATAAAAATTAAAAAAAAAAAAGTAAGATGTTATAAGTAATAAAATATGAAAAAGTAAGATGTTATAAATAACAAAAATATGCTACAATTCTAATAAGTTATTTAAAGTAAAATGTTATAATATAATAGGGAAAAACCATAAAAAATATTAGTCCAAAATCTTGTAAGTTATAATCTATTAACTTCATTATTTAAAGTACAATGTTATAATTATAAAAGTAGGTTTTATATTTTAAGTCTCTTCCTTTTAAATCATCAAGGGCCTAGAAATATCTATCTGTAATTAATTTGGAATTAATTTCAGGTTTTCCTCATTATTGGGATTACTTTTTGAATATTTTATATCATTTACGATGTGAATACATATTACATGATTGATTGTTAAGAAAGATTCGGTTGTTATTTTTCTCTTTGCCCCTTGGGTATATATTTCTATATATACTTTGGAGATAAGGGGAAATATTGCCAAATTTTTCTTAAACTGTCAATCATGTAATACATATTCACATTTGAGGTAAGGTATTAAGTGGGTTTAAAAGCCTACAATTATGAATACTCTATCTGTTGGGAGATATTTCTAATGATGGTGTAGTTGTACCTATTAACGACCCTAATGCACATGTGCCTGTAAATGTGCATGTTAATCAAGTTAAAATACATGTTAATGGCCCTAATGCCTTTATGAATGCCCTTGCACCTGTTAATCAAGTTGGAATACCTATGAATGTACATGTTCCTGCTAATGTAGTTGGATTTTGAAAGTAGATGACAGTTTATTTGGTGTGTTTCATTTTTTATAGGTTACAATAGCGAGTCTAGAATGTAAAATCATATGGTTTACTATTTACATTTAACTGACTAAAATGAAAAATCTAAAAAAATAAGCTTTGAGAATCTTGATTTACACATGTATTTCTTTTGCAAAAACGTCAAGGTAGTTCACTTAAAATATTGAAGGTACTTCATAATTTTTATGTTTATATAATCTATATATATATATATATATATATATATATATATATATATATATATATATATATATATATATATATATATATATATATATATATATATATATATAGGGTAAAGTGAATATACCTAACAACCTTATATAAGCTTAGGTACCTAACTACATTATACTACATTGTTTTGCATTATATTTCCATTGCAATCATCTATGGTTCTTAAACTTTAATCCTTAACTTGATTTACTTCCAAGATTTTCATATATTCACCATTATATTCTTCCTACATCATTTGATTTGTAATGGTAGTATATAAAGCCCACCAGGGGGTCTCCGATAGAAAGACGTCATTTGAAGGAAGCTAATGGTGAAAGTCCAAAGATTTTGGAAGCAATCAAGTTATGAGGTTGAATTTTATTCACTTTGGTTGATTACAATGCAAATATGATACAAAATTACATAGTATGATGTGGTTAGGTACCTAAGCTTATATAAGGTTGTTAGATATATTCACTTTACCCATATATATATATATATATATATATATATATATATATATATATATATATATATATATATATATATATATATATATATATATATATATATATATATATATATATATATATATATTAGGTGGGTCAAGGGACCCACATTTCATCTACTTACCCTCGCCACTGGTAGGTTTTGTGGTTATTTTAGTATAAATTGTAGGGTAATTGACCATGTAATTTGTTGGTTTGATGTTATGGTCTAATGGGAATTTGAACATGTAATCTTTTGGTTTGTTGTTATGGTGTAATAGGATTTTGAACATGTAATCTTTTGGTTAATGAAATGTGAATATGATCTTTTATTTTGTATATTTAATGTACCTAGTGATTTCATTTAATTTGAATACGCAGGGTACCTAGTTACTTCGTTTACTTGGTATATGGAGGATACCATAATCAAAAGGAATAAGCACTAATGGTTGTTTAGTGCTCTTATGTTGAACTAAAAGGGTTGAATTACTGTTATTATGTGTCTTTTCAAAATTTGGTGTAGTTTATGAGCTTTGATTTCACAAAAAAAGAAAGAAAAAAAAGATCAATATAGTTAGGCTTTAACTTGTGCTATATTTCTTGTGGTTTAAATTTGTTATTTACAGAATAATTTAAGAGTAATGTTCAGCCTTTGTTTTATATTTATGAACTTTTGTGTGATGGAATAATTTTAATGGAGTAGTTTGATTATACCAATCTTTGACGATGAACTGATATTTGCGTTTGTTTTTATTTGTTTGTTGGAAATGCAAGGAAGTATGTTTAATTTGGATTAAATTGCGTATATTACTTGTAAATAATCCGGACAAAATTATCACAAGGTTCAGTTGCGATATTTTTTATAAACCAGAGGAACTCTATTTGTATATTTTGTCAATTTTTTTCTTAAACGGGGAGTTTGATTTGTTAGGTGTAAGTGTTAACACTCCAATTCTTGTTAGCATCAAGAATCGATCATTGACCTCTTTCCCTTTGCTTTTTTAAATACAAAAACATTGCATCGTTATAAATCTTTATTGATTTTGAGTGTCAATCGACATTGTCATCCATTACAACAAAAGCGAAAGATTGACAATAATCGTGGAAAAGATGTGGGGGCGGTTAGATAAATGTGACAAGAACCCTACCGTTTCTAGACACAATAAAAACATGTTCGCAAGATCCTCCAACAAATAAAAATCCTAAATTAATATACAATTAATATCATCGAATTTTAATTTTTGTGGGGAAAGTAGCATTATCATATGTTTTATTATTATTTACCTTAAATGTTGTGACAAAAAGAAATGACAAAATAATTTGGGGATATAATTGCCTGCAACAAATAAAATTGCACTAACATGTTATTAATAGAACAAAATTATAAGAAAAACTATTATAATATCTATTTATTATAATTTTTGTGCATTAATAATTTTGGTTAAATGGGCCTATTGCATTCATTGGAATGGAAGGACAATGAGTCGGTATATTAATTATTCTTCAATGTGTAGGCCAATGGAAAATTTTATTTACTACTTTCATCTACAAAAAAATATATAATATATTTATTACAAAACTTTTTGTGATATAAAAAAATGTCATTTAAAAACACCGACTACGGAAGTTTTGTTTTATATGAATATTAAACATCCATAGATCTATAGAGAATCGAATGATCACGCTATACAGTCGGTTGAATAAAGTCAGGGAGAAGTAGATAATTTAAAATGTATTTTACAGGTTGTTTTTCTTTTAGATAATTTTTTATATTTTGTTTTAAAATTGCTTGTTTTGACATTAAATAAGATACTTACAAAACCAAAACTTATTTTTTAACCGGATCATATTGTTCCAAAGTTGTCAGTCCATTTTTTACACAACCGCATTTTATTAAAAGAACTCTCAAGGACAAATAGTTATAAAGAAAAGGGTTTTGCAACCACTCAAATCAAGTAACATACTCAATCAAGTAACATACTTAGGGATGAGCAAAAGGACCGAACCGGCCGCAACTGGACCGAACCTGGGAACCGGCTTCGGCCAAAATCAAGAACTAAACCGGCCCGGCGATTCTACTGGTTCCCGGTTTCTATCGGTTCTTGTCGTGTCTTCAAATGTTGGAACCGGTCCTCGAAAAATAGCATCATACAGTTCCGGTTTTTGCCGGTTCTACCGGTTTTTACCGGTTCCGGTTATATCGGTTCCGGTTCCTACCGGTTCCCGGTTCAAAAAATTCACAAAAATAACATCCCGGTCCCGGCCCGACCGGTTCTATCGGGTTCCGGTTCCAGTGTCGATTCCGGTTCTCGTACCGGTTTCGGCCGGTTCCCTAGTCCATATGATCATCCCTAAACATACTCGTAAACCAATTAAAATAATGAATACTTATTTTAAAAAATATGACACTTCCTCATGTGGTATCTTTTGAAGACTCGACTATTTTTATACAACCAAATAACCCAAATGGTTGTGATACCATTTATTCACCGGTAAATCTAGAATTAAAAATTATGTGATTCCTTATTTAATTGAAAGCGAAAAAATGAAATAGTAAATTTTATTATCATGCGTCGGGTCGTATGTAGTGTTGTAAAACTCGGATAACTCGTCTGAATACTCTGTAAATTACTTGGACTTGGTAGAAAGGCAAGTTTTGAAGTAGGGCAAATCTTTCAATCTCAATCCAACTCAGACCAATTCGACCTTAAAAATAGTCATGTTTGGACTAGGGCAATGTTAAACCAATAAAAATCGATTCAACATGCAAAAATAATATTAAATGACTAAAATCAATTTAAACTTGCAATAAACCAAGTCTCAAATTTTAACTATGTAACTCTTTTCCTTAATAACTCCACTCAACAATGTTTGAGTGAGAGGTAGAAATCTTTATTGTTTAAACAATTCATAATAAACCTTCCCATTGAACTTTCTTTTTATAAGTAAAAAAAAATCACATAGCTTTAATCCATTGCTAATATAGGTTAAACTTATAAATCAGTTAACCTTAAGACTGATTACGTATTTTGATCCAACATTATAAGGTAGGTCCTAAAAAAATTTCAATGTGGTTCATAAATTTTTTTCTTATATAACTTATAATAGGATTTCAAAATTAAGGTGGGTCACGGGAACCACCTACAATGGATGTAAAATCGCCCATTCAATTACTCAATCTTTATTCATTTCAACAAAGAAACCGAAATATCATTCATCCACTGTGTGATCTCCGATACAATTGTGAATAAAGGAAAAGGCAGGTCAAACCACTTATGAAGTTCTCCCCATATTTATTTTACCACACCACACTCAACAGAAACAATAAAGTTGTCAATTCTATACAACTCAATAAAAAGTTGCACGACCCTTTAATCACACTGCATTGCACTCTAGTTAAATCCATCTACAATATTCTTGCAGAAATAGATTCCCCTGTTTCCAAAAAAAATATAATAACAATAATAATAATAATAATAACAATAATAATAATAATAATAATAATAATAACATTGGTACTTACGAGATCAACGACTTAAACCTTAAGTTTAACCACATCTCCATCGTGATTTGAACTCGCTCCCATCTTATCGAAGAAGGAAGTGATAAGGAAGTTGGTCAAATGGACAAAAAAAAAAAAAAAAAAAAAAACCCTATAAGGATTGCATCAACAATAAACAAAGAACCATCTATGGAAATGAAGGGGTAAATAGTTTAATCCGTTGCATAAAGGAAGTGGAAAGCAAGTTTGCTAAGGAACATCGAGTTAAGTTTATAGCATGCACATTTATGGGAAGAGCTCTCATTTGGTGGAGTACTCAGGTCAAGGCTTTAGGCGTAGACACAACCTATACAACCTCATGGGAAGAACTAAAGAAGCAGATGATAAGGGAATTATGTTCTAAAGGAGACATGGCTCGAGAAGAACATGAATTCAGGCAATTAAGCACAAAGAAATCAAGTCTAGCCTCTTATATCTTGTGGTTTGAGGATTTGGTCATAGTATGCCCTAAATTGATCCGCTCGGAAATCAAGAGGGTCAAAGAATACCTCCAAGGACTATCCCTCAAGTTAAGAGAGAGATGTGTCATACCTACCCAATAACTACTAGGAGGCCAGGCATTTAGCCTTCAACCTCAAGGTGACTAGTGATCCGGAACTCAAAAAGGATTATGATCCAAAGAACTAAAACAATATGTGGGAAAGAGTCATCAAGGGAAAATCTAGTCAACCCTTGTGGAAGGAAATGGAGGAAAGGAAGCCTCGAAAAAGAACGCCCACCCCACTTAGAAGATACATAGGGAGCCTTCCCAACTATGACTCTTGTAGTTTTCATCATCAAGGCAAATGTAGAGACCTCAAGTGTTTCGGTAGTGGCAAGCTAGGACACACCACAAGTTCTTGCAGGAGTCAACGAGACCCATGAAAGAAACATGTTAGAATCTAAGGATAAGATTCTAGTAAGAAATTTTAGGGTGAAAATAGATGTGTATCGATTGTAATAAGTAATAAGATAAAAAGGAATGGGAAATCCATGAGATTGTACTTATATATATATATATATATATATATATATATATATATATATATATATATATATATATATATATATATATATATACATACACATAAACACACACACACTTTTGAGTACGAACATGAATAGGCAATTAAACATAGAAATCCTTCTAAAAATCTATACCAATATAACAGTGAAAATTTTAGGTTTCCAGCCGGTGTAAAATATAGATAGACAAAAAGAGCTAGTATCTAATAATAGGGATAGAGTCGAAGAATTAGAAATAGAGCTGAAACGAAATTTAGTTGTCCCAACAAAAAGGAAAAAGGGTCAATCCCTGAGTAAGAAATTGGTCTCCCCTAATAAGAACACCATATAGTCTGAATTTCGGGATAAAATTCCTAAAATAAGGGGAAAATGTGACAACCGTGAAATTTTTCTCAACAACCGTCACTAGATACAATTGGTATCAATAGATTTTTCATATTTCGAGAATATATGATTAGATATGCTCTGATCTATAAGTAGAAAAAGATTAATAGGGTCAAAAATGAGTGCTCATAAAGTTATATCGCTATTGAAGGTTTGTTTCAGTTGAATACACTCACGTATGAATAACAAAGAACAAACAAACAAAGCAAATATTAAATGGAAAAATGGAAGAGCATGTATGATCACAAAGATATTTTCACTAAGAAAGAATGTTATCACAAAGAGAACAAGGTCACAAAAACAGAACCAAGCATACATTAGGGTTTCACCCCTAATGTTGATCATACATGATTACAATAATGAAGATCCCACTAGTTAGGGGATTTATACTAATCTAAGTAAAGGTCTGATCCTAATCACTAAGATTATATATATATATATATATATATATATATATATATATATATATATATATATATATATACGTATAGCTGCCTAATATACATATGACCACCAAGATCATAGAGTTCACACTGACGCTGAACATTCTAGAGTGCGTTGGCACTTGCCGTCGGTGTGTAGTGTTTGACTCATCAAATTAAAAAGTGCAACCTTAAAATCTCTCCCTATTTGATGATATCAAAACTAATATACACATGAGTCATCATAGTCATCATTAGAAAAAATTTCAACTATAATCCAAATCTTAGGCTTCAACTACGTAAAGTCATCAAGATGAAGATCAACGAGATGCTTAGTAAGTTCAAAAGAAATCAACACATGTTTCCTTATTTCAATTCTGTAACATCCTGACTTCCAGGTATAATAATTATATTTTGTATGATTTTCCAATCGAACTTGGTGAGTTGGGTAGCCTCAACTTGGCGTGTTGAGGAATGTTTTGGCCGAAGGATTTAATGAAGCAACTCGGTGGGTTGAGGACCCTCAACTTGGCAAGTTAGAAGCTGGGAAGGAAACCCTAATTTTTAGGGTGTTGCACCCTATTTAAAGGCCTTAAGTCCATTGGCTGGCCTCCTTACCAGCCTCCTCTTTCCAGAAACCCTAAATTAGAGTATCATCTTCCATAGTTAAGTGTGTAAGCTTATGGAGAGCTTTGAATGTTGATTTTTGGTACTCTTTTGAAGGAGATTTGAAGTGAAGGTGTCTAGCTTGGACAAAAGGCTTTAGATCCAAAACTTCGCCATTCATTGCATTCTCTTTGAGTTATAAAGCTAGTACTTGCTTCTTCATTAATTAGAACTCTTCTTTTTGGGTTTTTTTCTTGATTATTGGATTCTTTGATGGATTCTCCAAGGATTTTAGTGTTTCATGGGTTGTCATTTTAGATCTAGCCATTTTATGGCCTCGTTTGGCTTAAAGTTGCAACCTTTATGTGGATTTTGGTGTAATGCATGCATTAAGTCAATTATTAAGTCTATTTTAAGCTTAAGAGCTTCATTTCGACATGCATGAACATAAAGTTGGCAACTTTATGTGGTTTTCCTGCTCAAGGAAGTCAGATCTAGGTTTTAGGGTAATGTCCTTATGGATTAAGTGCTTATTGTTTTTAGTTGTTGGGTTTTGAGAGGACTCGGTGAGTTTATTGATAAACTCCACGAGTTGGATTGGTTTTTTTGGACGTTGTAGTTAAATGGAAAAACACGACGAGTTAAAGGAACAACTCGGCGAGTTAGGTCAACTTGGGCCGTTGACCTTGACTTTTGACTTTTGTATTTGGCCAAGTTGTCCTAAGGGGAGGGGGTACTTTAGGTAAACTGAATTGTAATAAAGGAAATTATAGGCTTATGATAAGACTCATATGAGGTTGGGCCGAATTTGGAAAATTGGGCCACTAGTGGGCCTTTGTGGATCTTCTGGTTTTGGACCTTTTGGTCAACGAAATTGGGCCTCAGTTTTGGTTCATGTTGTTTCAAGGGTAAAATGGACATTTTACCATAGGTATGGATGGTGGGCCCTAGAGTGAAACCTAATTTCTAATTGGGTGTTAAATTTGATCTGGTAGATCGAAGGTGTCGTCGGGGTAACAACTATGGATTCTTGTAGTGAACTTTAGTATTCAAGGTGGGTTTTCCTCATTGTACTTGCGAGTCGAGGCACCAATGTCGGCGCATTGGATTGAGATCATGTTATGCATGCTTTTATGCTATTATGATCTATTAGTTCGGTATCATGGTAGATAGGATGTTACTATATTGTTATCATCTGTTAGATTGGTATCCTAGTAGATAGGATGTTGTTATGTTGTTATGATCTATTAGATCGGTATCCGGTTGATAGGATATTAATATGTTTAGTGATCTGTAGATCTGTTGACTGGTTGTAGTCTGTTATATGATTATCTGTTAAATATGCACAAGTTTGGTTGGTGGCCAATTCTTCACTGCTTTGTGTGTAAGCCAACAAGCATGTAACACTCAAAATTTAAGACAAATTTAAATTTTCAAAAACACGTCGAATCATCAAAACATTACAACTTTGTTTTCAAAATAAATTTATATCAGATTTTTCCCAGAAATATAACACAATAGGAGGTGCTGTATGATTAGGAGGAGCTATACGATCATGCCTTCGCCTTGCCGCAATCCCCTGAGGTACCTGAAACAATAAACTGAAATTGTAAGCCCGAGATCTTAGTGAGTTACCCCCAAAATACCGATACACATACAGTCCACATAACCCCGTCACACCTTAACATATCATAACAAACTGAGCAGAACAACACATAACGGGTCCACAGCTTTACAGACTAGAATACCACTGGGCCCACAGTGTGAGTCTGGAATACCTACCGGGCCCTCAGCTCACATCAGGTTTGCCATCGAGCCCTCAGTACGAGTTTGGAATGCCTACCAGGCCCTCAGCTCGTATCTGGAATGCCCCCAAGTCCTCAGTATGAGTCTGGAATGCCTATCGGGCCCTCAGCTCATATTTGGAATACTCTAGGGTTTGTTGGCTACCGTACGGAGCAGTACAACCTCAACCCATCCAAATAACATATCACATGTAACAGATAATGCACATACAGGAAATCAATCAGTATCACAGGTAGTCCTACAGTCCTACCCTCAAGCGTATCAAACTAGCATGCATAACTAACTCCGACTCAACATAATACAACTACTAGGATATCATATCCAATGGGCTGGCCTTGGTACCTTAGACCACTTAGTATAGTGAGTATAACTAACCTCGCAACTGTCGTCGGAAATAAGAAAGCTCAACTCCCGGGTCCAACACGAACTCCACCACCTAAAAGTACCACACAACCTTTTTCATAAATCTCCCAATCCCAGAAACCCACAGAATTCAATTGGTCAACCCTTGGTCCAAGTCAAAGTCTACAGTTAGAGTCAACAGTCTATGTTGAGTCGACTCGCCGAGTGCAGGACACCGACTCGCCGAGTTCTTCCTGAGTTCGAGAAGTCGTGAAATCCTTGATTTGCTCGTCGAGGTCCCCTTTTAACTCGTCGAGTTCATATGCGGCCAAGATTTGGAAGAAGCCCTAGCCAACTCTCCGAGTTTTCTAACAACTCGTCGAGTTCAAGGCAATCTTCAACGAACTCGCCGAGTTGTTCATCCAACTCGCCGAGTTCATGGCCATCTTCAACGGACTTGCCGAGTCCCTCATTCAACTCGCCGAGTCCATGCAGTTCTTAATCCATGCAGATGCTTTTTAAGCCATGGAAAGGCCCCAGATTATAGATCCAAGCTCCTAAGGCATATTTATAACGTAAAGCTGCAATCTTTACGTACATGTAAAGCTTTAAAGGCCCAAAATGATCAATCTAAGCTCTTTAATGGAGTTTTACACCTTGGGAGAGTTTCATCCTTGTACAATCTGGGAACTTTATGGATCTAGAGGTCAAGGGAAGTCCAGATCTGAAGTTATAACTTCAGATCTTAGCTTAAACATGGAGAGTCCTTCATAACACCCATCCAAGGGAGGTTCAAAGTGAAAAGAGCTTAAGGAACAACCTATTACCTTCCAGAGAGTGATGTCTGATGCAATCCATTAGCTTCCCATGAGTTCCTGGCCTTGCTTTTCCTTGCTTCTTCAAGTGCTTCCTTCCAAGGTTACTCCTTCAAGCTTGGACACACCAAAGAACACACACACACAAACACGTTTTAGGGTTTGAGAGGGACAAGAAGCATAAGGGGAGGCTGGTGGAGGCCAACGATCCTTTAAATAGGGTGTAAAACCCCCAGAATTTAGGGTTTCATCTGCCAGCTCCTACTCGCCGAGTCCCTTGGTGGACTCACCAAGTAGGTCACTAAACACGCGTTCCATTCCCACTGCTACTCGGCGAGTAGGGCAACCAACTCGCCGAGTAGAACATAAGACCAATTATTCTTTAATTAAATTCATACCTAGAATCGGGACGTTACAATTCTCCCCCACTTGAACTCGACTTCATCCTCGAAGTCTATTGTGGTGAACAGTCTCAGATAATGTTCTCGCATTTTTGCCTCTGCCTCCTATGTCCATTCGGATCCCCTCCAATGCTCCCATTGTACCTTCACCAAAGGTATTTCCTTGTTCCTTAGTATCTTCACCTTTTTCTCCAGTACGGACATGGGCCTCTCCACATAGTTCAGGTGCTCATCGACCTGAATATCATCCAACGACACCACCGCCTCCTGATCCATGATGTACTTTCATAGTTGCGAAACGTGGAAAGTGTTGTGTATCCGACTAAGCTCCTCCGGTAGCTCTAACCTGTAAGCCACCTTGCCAACACTGGCAATGATCCTGAACGGCCCGATATATCGGGGACCCAATTTTCCCCTCTTCCTGAAGCGGATCACGCCCTTCCAGGGCGAGACCTTCAGGAGTACCATGTCCCCCACCTGAAATTCCAACTCGGATCGGCGTTTGTGGGCATAACTCTTCTGTCGACTCTGAGCGGTCTGCAAGCACTGTCTAACTTGCTGGATCTTTTCGGTAACCTCTGTACTACCCATCACCCTATGTCCAACTTCGCCCCAACAGACCGGGGTGCGACATCTCCGCCCGTACAACAGCTCGAATGGAAGGGCGCCCAGACTAGAGTGATGGCTGTTGTTGTAGGCGAACTCCACAAGCGGTAGGTGGGAGTCCCAACTCCCGCCAAAATCAATGACACATGCCCTCAACATGTCCTCGAGGGTCTGAATAGTCCCCTCGCTCTGGCCGTCGGTCTGCAGGTGGAATGTTGTGCTGAAGTGCAACTCCGCGCCCAACTCCTCGTGAAACTTTTTCCAGAAGCAAGAGGTAAACCTGACATCCCAATCAGAGACAATGGAGACAGGAACCCCATGGCGAGACACGATCTCCCAAACGTACAATTCGGCTAGTTTCTCGGCCGATGAGCCCTCTCGTATAGCCAAGAAATGGGCGCTCTTGGTTAATTAATCCACGATGACCCATATAGCATCAAACCCCCTTGCCGTCTTCGGCAATTTGGTAATAAAATCCATCGTGATCTGTTCCCATTTCCACATGGGAATCTCTAGGGGCTGCAGCTTCCCATGCGACCTCTGATGCTACTATCCTACAGGTCAAGCACCTCTCAACGTACCAAGCTATTTCCCGCTTCATGCACTGCCACCAATAACTCAACCTCAAATCTCGATACATCTTGGTGGCCCCCGGGTGAATAGAGAAATGAGACTTATGAGCCTCCTCCATAACCGTCTACCTAACCCCACCCGTTATCGGGACCCAAACCCGACTACATCGGGTTAATAGTCCCCGACTATCCTTCACAAACTGGGTGTCCTCGCCTTTGATCCTTTCCAGCTTCCAATTTTTTGGGCGGATGCCCTCAACTTGGGCATCTATGATCAAACCCTGCTGACTTGCAGCTCAAAGCGTCCGTCACTACATTCGCTTTACCGGGATGGTAAAGAATCTCACAATCGTAGTCCTTGACTACGTCCAGCCACCTGCGCTGCCTCATGTTCAGGTTTGGCTGATCCATGATATGTCTCAAGCTCTTGTGATCCGTGTAAATGGTACAACGGACCCCGTATAGATAGTGTCTCCATACCTTGAGGGCAAACACCACCGCCCCCAATTCCAAGTCATGCGTAGGGTATCTCGTCTCATGCGGCTTTAGCTGCCGCGATGCGTAGGCTAGCACTCGTCCTCTTTGCACGAGGACCGCCCCTAAACCTGTGATGGATGCATCACAGAACACCACAAAATCCTCGACTCCCCCTGGGAGTGTCAACACTAGAGCCTCGCACAATTTCTAACGGAGGGTCTCAAACGCTCTCTGATGCTCGGGACCCCATCGGAAATCCACTCCCTTCCTAATCAGACGAGTGAGTGCCATTGCGATCTTGGAGAAGTCCCGTATAAACCTCCGGTAGTACCCTGCCAAACCCAGAAAGCTCCTAATATCTTAGGGAGATTTCGGAACCAACCACTGCATAACCGCCTCGATCTTGGTCGGATCGACCAAAATCCCCTCCTGGTTAACGAGATGTTCAAGGAACAGGACCTCCCGTAGCCAAAACTCACACTTCGAGAAGTTGGCGTACAACCGTTCCCATCTCAAAACTCCCAACAGCTCCCGCAGATGCTCCTCATGTTGCTCTCGGGTCTTGGAATACACTAAAATATCATCTATAAATACTATGACCGAGCGATCAAGCATCGGTCTACAGACCCGATTCATCAGGTCCATGAACACCGCTGGCACGTTGGTGAGCCCGAACGACATCACCACGAACTCGTAATGTCCATAACGAGTTCAGAACGCGGTCTTCTCCACATCCTCCTCTCTGACCCTGACCTGATGATACCCAGACCTCAAGTCTATCTTAGAAAACCAAGATGCACCCCGTAACTAGTCGAAGAGATCGTCTATCCTCGGGAGTGGGTAACGGTTCTTCACCGTCAACTTATTCAACTCCCGGTAGTCGATACACATCCGGTGCGAACCATCCTTTTTCCGGACGAAAAGTATCGGTGCTCCCCATGGAGAAATACTAGGCCGAATGAACTGTTTGCCCAGCAGTTCCTGCAGCTGCGATGACAGCTCCTGCATCTCTGGCGGTGCCAATCGGTACGACGCCTTAGTAATAGGGGCTGCACCTGGCACCATGTCGATCCTAAACTTGACCAGCCTTTCCGGAGGTATCCCTGGTAATTCCTCCGGGAATACATCTGCAAATTCCCTGACCACCGGCACGTCGGAAACCGAAATCTGTTCCCTGGCTCGCATATCTATCACATACGCTAGATAACCTGCACACCCATGCTGAAGGTACTTTCGTGCCCTGGCAGCTGAACAAAACCCTAATCCCACTCTGGTGCCCTCACCATAAATAATCAGTTGTCCCCCGCTTGGGGTTCGAACTACTACACGCGACCCCTCACAGTCGATCATGGCACCGAATCGACTGAGCCAATCCATGCCTACAATCACGCATACCTCCCCCATGGGAATCGAAATCAAATCTATCGGAAATGACACCCCGAAAATCTCCAAGTCACACCCTCGATAAACTGAAGAAGCAGAAACCCCGTGTTCGTTGGCGATAGACACTCACAACGGACACTCTAACTCGCCCACTAGTGCACTGAACCCCCTACTAAATGTCTGAGATACGAAGGACCGACTCGCCCCCGAGTCAAATAAGTCCAAAGTAGGTAAGGAGTTCACTAAAAACGTACCTAACCATAGGTGCAACAGATATAGAAAAAAAACGAGATAAGGATAGAAACATACCAGCAACCACATCCGGTGCTACTCTGGCCTCTTCTGCTGTAAGCTAGAAGGCACGACCCTGAGCCTTTGGAGGCTCGGTCCTAACTGGTCTCCCATCCGTGATCCTCAAAGTAGCCAGCGCTGGAGCCTGCGCCGGCTTGGCGGCGAGTAACGGGCAGTTGGCCTTCAAATGGCCAACCTGATCACAATGGTAACATAACCTCAGACTCTGAACTGGAGCGGCCTGGCGGCAGTCCCTCGCGTAATGCCCCTCCTGATCACATGGCCAACCTGATCACAATGGTAACATAACCTCAGACTCTGAACTGGAGCGGCCTAGCGGCAGTCCCTCGCGTAATGCCCCTCCTTTCCACACTTGTGGCATCCACTACCAGCTCGACACACACCAGAATGACCATTGCCACACTTCCCACATGTGCGGCTCTGTTGACCCCCAGTCCTAGTATCAACGGTCTTAGACCGCTTCGGCACCGGCTAAGAATGTGTCGGGGCCTGCCGCTGTTCTCTCAACTGTTCCTCAATCTCCAACTTACACCGTCTGGTGGCCTCCTGCAACTCTATAAGAGTATCACATGGCTGGGTAGACACAAACTGACAGATATCCGTCTTGAGCATGCTCAGATAACGGGTCATCTAAGCCTGCTCTGAAGCAAACTCCAAGAAAAACATCGCCCTCTCAGTGAACATCCAGGTGATCTCCGTCACCAACTCCCCATCCTGTCTCAGACTCAAAAACTCCTGTGACAATCGCTCCTGTTCAACCCGTGGAATGTAACGGGCACATAACATATCCCTGAACTGCTCCCAAGTAGCAGCAGCTCTCTGATCAGCATATTATGACCCAGTCGCAAGTCTCCACCAGTCCTTGGCCCCTGACCTAAGCAGGTTCAGAGCACACCTGACCTTCTGGTTAGCAGGACACGAGCAGGTGAAGAAACACCCCTCCACATCTGAAATCCACCTCATAGCCTTGATGGGATCCTGCGTCCCATCAAAAGTAGGGGTCTTCGTGTTATCGAAGTCCTTGTACTGAATACCCCTACCAACTCCTCCCCCCATCGCTGATACAGCTGATGCAGCTGCTACGACGGCTGTATCTGTAAGGGATGCATAGCACTCATCAAAATACTCCACCATGGCGGTCTTGATCGACCCAAACATCTCCGGTAACTGAGCCCGGAATGCAGCAGCAACCTCATCATGCAGGATTTCCCGAATCTTGGCATCCAACTCCTCTGTACCCATCTGCACCACTGGCTCAGATGCTATCGGCCCCTCCTGACCTCCATCCCCTGATCCTGATCCCAAACCGGATCCAGTCACGAAGCGTCTCGTCATCACCATTCTGAAACATATCACAATATATTAGATAATTCATATAAATATTTGGGAGCCAACTCCCTACTAACCTTAGGGATTGCGACTTACTTGGCACGAGTATAGGTTATGTGCTTTCAATAGCATGGGCCCCTACTACCTTCCACACCGACCCATATTCATCCCAAGTATCCTCACAACACTCTAACAATATGCACAACAAGGGGAGCACTCAACCCTCACTCCTAGAGGAATGTTAAATATCTCATAACTAACCTCCCGGTCTCACTGAATCCATACTATCCATGAAACTTCCACCAACCCTGCAACACTAATGTATGCTAGCCATACATAACGCTGGACCCTATAGACTTTCGAATATCCAATCCTACCCCAAGCTCCAAATCAAACAAGAACAGAACATAAGGCCAAATCAAACATTCTCAGGCTATAAGATCTTAATTAGGTACAACTGTGATGCATACTTTAGACAACTACAGTAATGATGTCAATCTCACATAAAGAATCCTTAGGCTATCAGACATCATATAATTAGGAAATTCTATCATGCAATTCCTGAAGATCCCTAGCCTAGTACTAGCATGTTGTTCTAACATATCACAATATCAAATAATTGTATGGTATTTTGGGGTCTACTTACTGGCTCCGGCTGATCGTACACCCTGCATCCTCCTTTACTTATTTTGAAAACCATTTTGAAAACCTTTCCTCTATTTGAGACTGGATTCACACGAATGTTCCTCCAATTCACTCAAACCAAGGCACTGATAATAACTTGTAACACTCAAAATTTAAGCCAAATTTAAATTTTGAAAAACACGTCGAATCATCAAAACATTACAACTTTGTTTTCAAAATACATTTATATAAGAGTTTTCCGAAAAACATAACATAATAGGAGGAGCTGTACGATCATGCCTTCGCCTTGCCGCGATCCCCTGAGGTACCTGAAACAATAAACTCAAACTGTAAGCCCGAGAGCTTAGTGAGTTGCCCCCAAAATACCGATACACATACAGTCCACATAACCTTGTCACACCTTAACATATCATAACAAACTGAGCAGAACAGCACATAACAGGTCCACATCTTTACAGACTAGAATACCCCTGGGCCCACAGTGTGAGTCTGGAATGCCTACCGGGCCCTCAGCTCACATATGGTTTGCCATCAAGCCCTCAGTACGAGTCTGGAATGCCTACCGGGGCCTCAGCTCGTATCTGGAATGCCCCCAAGTCCTCAGTATGAGTCTGGAATGCCTACTGGGTCCTCAGCTCATATCTGGAATACTCTAGGGTTTGTTGGCTACCGTATGGAGTAGTACAACCTCAACCCATCCACATAACATATCACATGTAACAGATAATGAACATACAGGAAATCAATCAGTATCACAGGTAGCCTTACAGTCCTACCCTCAAGTGTATCAAACTAGCATGCATAACTAACTCTGACTCAACATAATACAACTACTAGGATATCATATCCAATGGGCTGGCCTTGGTGCCTTAGACCCCTTAGTATAGTGAGGATAACTAACCTCGCAGCTGTCGTTAGAAATAAGAAAGCTCAACTCCCGGGTCCAACACAAACTCCACCACCTAAAAGTACCACACAACCTTTTTAATGAATCTCCCAATCCCAGAAACCCACAGAATTTAATTGGTCAACCCTTGGTCCAAGTCAAAGTCCACAGTCAGAGTCAACAGTCTATGTTGACTCGACTCGCCGCGTGCAGGTCACCGACTCGCCGAGTTCTTCCTGAGTTCAAGAAGTCGTGAAATCCTTGATTTGCTCATCGAGGTCCCCTTTTAACTCGTCGAGTTCATATGCGGCCAAGATTTGGAAGAAGCCTTAGCCAACTCTTCGAGTTTTCTAACAACTCGCCGAGTTGAAGGCAATCTTCAACGAACTCGTCGAGTTGTTCATCCAACTCGTCGAGTTCATGGCCATCTTCAACGGACTTGCCGAGTCCCTCATTCAACTCGCTGAGTCCATGCAATTCTTAATCCATACAGATGCTTTTTAAGCCATGGAAAGGCCCCAGGCCCCAGATTACAGATCCAAGCTCCTAAGGCATGTTTATCACGTAAAGTTGCAATCTTTACGTACATGCAAAGCTTTAAATGCCCGAAATGATCAATCTAAGCTCTTTAATGGAGTTTTACACCTTGGGAGAGTTTCATCCTTGTACAATCTGGGAACTTTATGGATCTAGAGGTCAAGGGAAGTCCAGATCTGAATTTACAACTTCAGATCTTAGCTTAAACATGGAGAGTCCTTCATAACACCCATCCAAGGGAGGTTCAAAGTGAAAAGAGCTTAAGGAACAGCCTATTACCTTCCAGAGAGTGATGTCTAATGCAATCCCTTAGCTTCCCATGAGTTCTGGGCCTTGCTTTTCCTTGCTTCTTCAAGTGCTTCCTTCCAAGGTTACTCCTTCAAGCTTGGACACACCAAAGAACACACACACACACACCTTTTAGGGTTTGAGAGGGACAAGAAGCATAAGAGGAGGATGGTGGAGGCCAACGATCCTTTAAATAAGGTGTAAAACCCCCATAATTTAGGGTTTCATCTGCCAGCTCCTACTCATCGAGTCCCTTAGTGGACTCGCCAAGTAGGTCACTAAACACGCGTTCCATTCCCACTGCTACGCGGCAAGTAGGGCAACCAACTCGCCGAGTAGGACATAAGACCAATTATTCTTTAATTAAATTCATACCTGGAATCGGGACGTTACAAAGCAGGGGAATTCGAACCCGATGATTGAGGTCCTAGGGTATTCCATCTCAAAGTTGATTAGACCCATAGTATTGTTGGATATAGTGTCTAAGTCCACAACTATATTTGGTATGTACTTGACCCGACCCGAGATGGTCCATTTGGGTTGCACTTCATCCGAACAATTTATGGATAATCTTGTGAGAATAGTATAAGTTATGATTTATTAATATATTATAAGTTCTAATATATTAATATAAAATCATATTATTTAATTAGTATTGATCTATAATTAATCTAGGATTCATTTAGAGATCAAAAGTATGACTAATTAAATATGGGCTGTTGTATTTATATAGTGTGGGCTAATGCGTATTTGGAATGGGCTAGGCTTGCATGGAAAGTCCTTGGATACTCAATGGAGCTTTAACCCATGGATCTCCTGGAAATGAAAAAGCATGGGTATTAGGGTTTACATGGATGTAACCCTAATCAACCACACTATATAAAGGAGGCTTTGGTTCTTGAAATGACACTAGTTGTGGTGAGTAAAGTAAGACGGTCGATTTCAAGATAGTTGTAACTATTCTCTCAAGGTTCCAAAGTTTGTGGTGATTTGTGATTTCCATTTGAGGCATCAACACTATTGGTGCTAGGCTCTAAAACTCCAAGCAATCAACTACAACTACAAGGTAAGTAATTCTACTAGCTTTATTTGATTCAAGTTCCCCATGCCATACTGATAGGATAAGAACCTTGGAAAAATAATTATTTGCATGTATCTTATTCAAACATAGATCCAAGGTTTCTAGGGTTGCATGTACACCATAAGAGTGTTAGAATGCTCAAAACCCATCAAGTATGTTGGCATTCCAACCCGATGGTTTAGAGTCCTAGGGTATTCCAACCCGATGGTTGATTGGACCCATAGTATGTTGGCATTGCAACCTGATGGTTGAGGGGCCAGGGTTATTCCAACCTGATGGTTGATTGGGCCCACAGTATGTTCTTTTGTATATGCCCTATATTTTTATGTTGGTACTTTCGGGAAAACTCACTAATCTTCGTGCTTACAGTTTTGGTTTATGGTTTCAGGTACTTCAGCAGATCTTGTTAGGGTGAAGGTGTGAATATACAAATCCTCATGTTTTTGGACTTATGATTTTTGAGATACTCTGATAATGACAAAAGTTTTGAAAACTATGATGAGAATGATGCTGATTTTAAATGATGTTTTGGAAACAATGGGTTTTGTAAACACTTGTTAAGAGAAAAACTTTTGAGAAACACACTTGGATAAACTCTAGAACAAGTTATAATGTGGAATAAGTTTAACTCAAGGGATCATAAAGCTCAAAAATAATAAGAAGTTAGAGTTAGAAAGTTAGATAATTAGATGCGGAAAAGTAAAGACGAAAATGTAAGGAAATATAAATGAGAACAAGTATTATATCAAGTAAACACCAAGCTGATTCTTAACAAGGATTGCATTCAAACCAAGTTAGTAAGTGTGATCAGCTTAAAGTGATTAAGTCAGGAGTGACTTGCTCCTAAGGAGAGATTACCATCTTAAGATTAGAATTTAGGTTCTGTAAGATCTTGAGAATAACAGAGTAATGAGAGAAGATGTAAGATATAAGATGTAAGAGAGATGTGTATTGCAACTGAAGCGGATGACTATATTTATAGAGTTCCGAAAACATTACAGGGAAATAAACAAAGAATATAAAGAAGTGTCCATGCAAGTTACACTGGACAATACATAGTAAAAACATAAGTTAAAAAACACTAAGTCTTTTTTCAGATCAAAAGGTTGCGGATTTCTTCAACACTTCACGTTGCGGTAGCAGAAGCAACATTGCGGTAAAGAGAGGGACTTCGGATGGTCACTTCTTGAATCAACAATTTCCCCTAAGTGACCTATTTAACCTTCTCATTCGAGATCCTTCGAGTGATATCGAATTTGACTTCGTCTGTTGTGTGCTTTGACTCTGCATCGAAGTCAAAGTGACTTCCAGTTGCCTTCCAGTTAGGCGGTGCATGGCAGTGATGGGAACAAAGTACTTGACATCGATGTTACCTCTTTTGAACACAACTCCTAGTTCTAGAAAGTTGATTGCACCCAAGGATCGCTCTTGATATCCTTCAGTATCAATGGGTGCGGGATCAAGTGGAGGAAGGTTGAATTTCTGAACAAGGGTCAGATGAATATCAACATTAATCTTGGCAAAGTCTCACACTGCGCATCTTAGGTACTCGTTGGATTTTTCATAAGCTATTTTTATTTTGGAGTATTTCTCCGACTTGAGTTGAAACACCCTTGCGATTAAGAACACCTCTTCCGGATTCATACACAGAAAGTCAGCTTAAGTTCTAACATAATCACAACCTCTTCTTGTCAAAGTATACTAAATGAACGTAGATTTCATGAACTTTCGGATCTTGTACTTCTTGACTCTAGAAGGCCTATCACTTGACCATATATCCTCAAATTTGGATCCATGCTTTCCACGGAACTTGTTGAGACTTTCGAATTCCAAAGGTAGCCTTCGATCATCAGGGAGGCTTTGGTCAAAGGGTTCAAAAACTGTGAAGAACATGATATTTAGAGAGATGGGAATATCCCAGTGACCATCTTCAGGAGGTTCAACACATGTTAACACCGGTATGTAGTCTTCATTGAGAAGCCTGAGGGTTGGATTCACCCATGAGTTGATTAGGGTTTTATCCATGTTGGTGTCTGACAACATGATTATGACATGATATTATATGCTAGTGGCAGTGGTGAAACAGTCCCCATGTTCGGTTGAGATAGACTGGAGGGTAGGTCGGCACCCTAGAATAGCCTGACATGAGTAGGTCAGCACCCCAGAATGGCTTAACATGGGTAGCTCAGCACCCCAGAATGGCTTAACATGGGTAGGTCGGGCAACCTAGAATTGCCCGAAAATATGCTTGTTATTTTAGCATGTGGTATGATGGGGGAACTCACTAAGCTTTGTGCTTATAGTTTCACTTTTGGTTTCTGGTACCTCTTCATCCAAGGGGAAGGAGTCGACGGTGTAGCAGCGCATCACACACGCACACATTTGATTTCTGCCTTGAGTTTTCTGGGATTATACTCTGATTTTATTACTTTTAATGATATGATCTTGGGACACCTTGTTATTTTTTTTATTGATAAGATGATTGGTAATGTTTGGTAAACTGTGATACAAGTTACTTAATTAAAAATGAAAAATTTGGCCCCGAAATTTGGAATGTTACAAGTTGGTGTCAGAGCCCTGATTTGAGGGATTCAGACACACCTTCGGGGGGTTTTTGGACTGAAGCCATGGGATTAAAAGATTTTCACAAGAAAACAGTTTTCTAAATTTGAGTTATAGAATTTTTGGAAAAAAAACAAGGTGTGTGATGCATACGACTGGCCAAGCTCAGGTAAGTTTTCCCCTAGATACACATACTTGTTATGTTTATGATATGATTCCGATAGCTTCATGCCTATTTAGGGATAAGGATCTAGGAGGATGCTTTATATGCCTGTCATGAGCTGTATGTTAGGGCTGTCTAGTCAGCAGTAGGATAGCCTGATTAGGTTATGCGTGATATGGTTACTCAATGTACGAATGCTGCTTGTTTTGTGCTATAAGGGTTCTCTTGTTTTGTGCTATAAGGGTTCTGGCACCCTAGAATTGCCCGAAAATATGCATGTTATTTTAGTATGTTGTATGATGGGGGAACTCACTAAGCTTTGTGCTTATAGTTTCACTTTTGGTTTCTGGTACCTCTTCATCCAAGGGGAAGGAGCGGTACCTCTTCATCCAAGGGGAAGGAGCCAACGGTGTAGCAGCGCATCACACACACACACATTTGATTTCTGCCTTGAGTTTACTGGGATTATACTCTAATTTTATTATTTTTAATGATATGGTCTTGGGACACGTTATTATTTTTTTTATTGATAAGATGATTGGTAATGTTTGGTAAACTGTGATACAAGTTACTTAATTAAAAATGAAAATTTTGGCCCCGAAATTTGGAATGTTACAAGTTGGTATCAGAGCCCTGATTTGAGGGATTCAGACACACCTTCGGGGGGTTTCTGGACTGAGGCCATGGGATTAAAAGATTTTCACAAGAAAACAGTTTTCTAAATTTGAGTTATAGAATTTTTGGAAAAAAAACAAGGTGTGTGATGCGTGTGACTGGCCGAGCTCAGGTAAGTTTTCCCCAAGATACCCATACTTGTTATGTTTATGATATGATTCTGATAGCTGCATGCCTATTTAGGGCTAAGGATCTAGGAGGATGCCTTGTATGCCTGTCATGAGCTGTATGCTAGGGCTGTCTAGTTAGCAGTAGGATAGCCTGATTAGGTTATGCGTGATTTGATTACTCAATGCACGAATGTTGCTTGTTTTGTGCTATAAGGGTTCTCTTGTTTTGTGATATAAGGGTTCTGGACAACTTTAACTAACTAGTGAGCGGATATGTAACAGTATTCGCAAGCTAGTTAAGGAAGGGTGGTAGGGACCCCTAGTGCAGCTGATGGCGGAGAGTAGGTCGGAGGGTGCCCTAGGAAAGCCTAGGATGAGATTAGTTGGAAAGAGATAATGGTTAAGGGACTTGGCGTGGTTAAGGCAATCCTTGAGGAAAGTACGAATAGATGTGGAAGGTACTATAGGCTCGTACTATTGAAAGCAAAGGATCTGTACTCAAGTCAAGGAGGGCCAAGATGGAACCAGGAAACTTGGGGAGTGTGTGAGACGTCTCGAAAGTATGTATGATCCTGACGTTTACGTGTTTTATTTTTAGTATGGTGGTCAACCAACATGGAGCAGGAGGTTCATGATCTAGATCAGGATCAAGACCAGGCTCGGGTGCAGGGTTCGAGCAGGTCAATGTCAGGCTACACGAGTTCATTGCGTCTGAGATCACGAGAGGTATCCTTGAGGAGACCCCAGTCATTTTCGGGTCGATCAAGGAGGGGATTATTAAGCTGATGGAGGATCGCATCTGGACATTCAGGAGTGATTTGGCTTCTGGCCAGATGGGTACACACACACTGTCCTTCAAGGACTTCAGGGGAGTGGTACGCTGGACTTTCACGGGGTGAAGGACCCCATTGCTGCCAGGAGATCGATCGCAGACATTGAGTCTGCACAGTTGACGAGCTTCTTCCTGGAGGGGTCAAAGGTTCGCTTTGTTGTGGAATGTTTGAGGGATAGAGCTAGAGATTGGTGGGATTCAGTTGGTGACTCGTTGGGAGCCCCAGCCATCGAGGCTATGACTTGGTCAGATTTTGTGACCCAGTTTAGGGCAAAGTTTGCGCCAGCTGTCAAGATTCAGCAGCTAGCCACAGAGTTTCTTGATATGAAAAGATGACTGAGTCAGTGGAAGAGATCACCATTAAGTTTAGGTAGAGGGCCTTGTTGGTACCTCAGTATGCGGGGGACAAGGAGATGCAGAAGACCCACTACCACAATATGTTGAGGGCTGATATTCGGGAGCATGTTAGTTATTCAGCTTGCCCGACCCTGGTGTCCATGATTGCCAAGGCACGATAGAGGGAGATTGATTTGGAGCACCTCAGGAAGAGGAAGGCAGAGACTGAGCAGGTTACAGGGGTTTCAGGGAAGAAATCCAAGGGATCCGACGTTAGGTTGAACGGCTAGCCAAGCCAGAGTCGCTGCAAGAAATGCAGCAGGCCGCATGAAGGTGCTTGTAGAGCAGGATCTTTAGGCTGCTACAAGTGTAGCAAGACGGAGCACTTTGGTAGGGATTGTACTGCCCCAGCCCCCCACGGTTCAGACGCAGAGTTGATTTGCTTCTATTGCAATCAGAAGGGTTATAAGAAGGCCAACTGCCCTAGATTGTCTGCAGCAGTGCCCATGGTGGCGCTGACTCCAGCGACAGCACGAGTGGCGGATGGCTGGAAGGTCAAGGCAGAGGCTCCAGTGGTGCGGAGCCAAGCATTTTAGCTGACAACCGAAGAGGCACGCGCTGCACCTGATGTGGTGACGGGTATGATATCTTCTCTTTGCTCTTTTATGTTATGTCGCTATGATTTTGATATGATATATGTATGCTCTGTTTAGGATCGTTCCATGTTAACGGTATCCCAGTTCAGGTGTTGTTTGACTTGGGTGCTACCCAATCGCTTGTCTCTCTTGTGCTTAGCAAGAAGTTTCCTGAGTCCTCGGGCATGTTGGACTGCCTTATAGAGGTTGATATTGCGGACGACCGGTCAGTACGAGCATCAAAGGTATTCAGGGATTGTGTTTTGAGATTGCTCAAGAAGCGTTACCTAGTAGACTTGGTTCCCGTACATTTGCAAGGGAACAAGGTTATTATAGGTATGCATTGGCTAAGCCCCAATAGGGTGGTGATTGACTGCAAGCAGAAGTTGGTGCGGGTCAAGACCCCAAGTGGGGAAGCATTGGTGATTCAGGGCGAGAGGCCACAACAAGGACCAGCTTTATGTTCAGCAGTGAGGGTTAGGCGTTACCTTCAGCAGGGTTGCACATGATATGTCGCCTATGTTATGGATACCCGGGAAGCGGGTAAGGCGACGGTCGGTGATATGCTAATACTACCAGAGTTTGCGGATGTATTCCTCAAGGAGTTTCCTGGGATACCTCTGAAGAGACAGGTAGAGTTCAGGATCGACCTAGTCCCTGGTGCGGCTCCGATAGCCAAGGCACCATATCAGTCCACTCCTCATGAGATGAAGAAGTTGTCGGTACAACTGCAAGAGCTATTAGACAACGGGTTCATTAGACCGAGAAGTTCACCCTATTATAAGAATATTCCCATTCTTATTTTTTGTACAAAGAATTACAAGATATAAATACACAAACAAATGATTTACAAAAGGAAACAAATAAACTTAAATAAATAAAAGATAATTCATCCCTTATCGTTAACACCCCCCTCAAGCGAACAGGTGGAGATGACACATGCAACATGCTGCGAAAATCTTCAAATAATGGCCTGGGCAACGGTTTGGTGAATATATCAGCCACCTAGAGCTTGGTAGGAATGAATTTCGTACGAAGTTTCCCTGAAGAAACTAATTCTCTAACGAAATGATAATCAATATCAATATGTTTGGCGCGCTTGTGGGAAACAGGATTTTGACTCAGAAAAATAGCACTGAGATTATCACACAGTAATGTAGGGTGTCCCGGAGGTAAAGCATGTAGGTCACGAAGAAGATGAGTAACCCAAATGGGCTCAGCAGTAGTGTTGGCCATGGCACAATATTCTGATTCACAACTGGATCTTGAAACTGTTGGTTGTTTCTTAGCAATCCAAGAGACTAGATTACCACCCAAGAAAATAGAATATCCATATGTGGAGCATCTAGTCTCGATACAATGCGCCCAATCCGCATCTGAGTAGCCAGCTAAAGATGTCGAAGGTTTGTTGGAAAAATTAAGACCATATGCAAGAGTACCCTTTACATAATGCAAAATGCGTTTGACCATTTGAAAGTGAGCAATAGTTGGAGCACCTAAAACTGGCTTGCCCGATTGACAGCATAAGAAAGATCAGGACGAGTGATAGTTAAGTATTATAGCGCACCTACTAATGAACGATAATGAGTTGGATCAGAATAAGGAGTGCCAGTGGAAACAAAAGTATCATTAGTGCTCAAGGGAGTAGCAACAGGTTTAGAATCTAATAAAGATGCACATGTCAAGATATCATGAGCATACTTGGAATGATTCAAAAATAAACCATCAGGAGTATAAGAAACTTCAAGGCCCAAGAAATAATTAAGGGTACCCATGTCTTTAATAGAGAACTCAGTGTGCAAGCGTGTGATAAAGTTTTAATGGAAGTCTCATCATTTCCTGTAAGAATAATGTCATCCACGTAAACAAGCAAATATAAAATGCATGAGTTCTTGTGAAAAACAAAAAGTGAGGAATCTGATTGACTGCATCGAATCTGATTGACTGCATGAGTTCTTGTGAAAAACACACGGAGCTTGTTTTAACCCATATAAGTCCTTTTTAAGACGACATACATGGTCCGGAAACTGTGGGTTAGCAAAACCGGGGGGTTGCTCCATAAAGAAAGTCTCATTGAGAAAGCCATTTAAAAATGCATTTTTAACATCAAGTTGATGAAGATTCCATTTGCGTGTAACAGCAAGAGATAAAACGATGCGAACAGTAGAGGCCTTAATGACCGGACTAAAAGTATGAGAAAAATCAAAACCTGGTATTTGATTGAAGCCTTGGGCAACGAGACGGGCTTTTAAACGATCAACAGTGTCGTCAGCTTTATATTTGGTACCAAAAACCCACTTCGAACCAAAAACATTTGAGGATGATGGACGTGGAACTAAATCCCAAGTGTCTTGCTCATGGAGGGCCCAGACTTCATCGTGCATGGCTTGAGACCACGAGGGATCTTTAGAGGTGGTTTTAAACCCTCGAGGTTCTTTAGTAGAGAAAAGAGAATTATGTAACCGAGAAGTAGTAGTAATGGAAATATCAGCACGATGTTTAGGACAAAAAATGCCAGATTTAGAACGGGTGTGCATCGGATGAGTGGACTGGACCACGGGTGGAGGTTAGGCTGCAGGTGGAGATTGGACCTCAGGTGGAGGTTGGGCCTCGGGTGGAGGTGGTGGTGCAACATGAATTTGGGCTATCGGTGTTGGGGTTGCATTATGAGCAGGAGAATCAACACAAACACATGGAGTGGTGGATGGAGCAGTTAAAGGTGACAGAGCATCATGGAACTTAGAGTGCGCAGGTGGTATAGCTTCGGTGTATGTAGTGTTGGGAAGCCAATTTATAGTGGTAGAAAATGTAACAGATGCATATGGAAAACAATGTTCATCAAATGTGGCATGACAGGTAATAAAAACTCGTGAGGTAATGACATCCAAACACCGATACCCTTTGTAACGAGTGTCGTATCCAAGAAAGACACATGGAATTCTCCGTGGTGAAAGTTTATGTTCCGAATAATCACGTAAATATGGATATACCCGATAGCCAAAAACCCAAAGATTATCATAATTGGGTGTAATGTCATAAATAAGCTCAAATGGAGACTTATTTTTGAGAACCCGGGATGGTAACCGATTTATAATATAAGTGGTGGAGGCAAAAGCTTCAATCCAAAAGGAAGCAGGAAGATTAGCACCAAATAACATTGCAAGACCAGTCTCAGTGACATGTTGATGTTTTCGTTCTGCTCTGCCGTTTTGTTGAGGGTTATAAGCACATGAGACTTGATGATGCGTGCTATTTTCATTAAACAGAGATTGAACTTGATGATTGATAAATTCACCACCACCATCACTTTGAAATATTTTTAACTTGGTGGATAATTGGATTTGAACAAAATTCAAGAAACATTTAATGACTTGTGAAAAATTTCTTTTGGTTTTTAAAGGATAAAACCAAGTGAAGCGGGAATAATCATCAATAAAAATGGCATAATAACGGTAACCATCATTAAATTCAACCGGTGCGGGTCCCCATAAATCACAATGAACCATATCTAAAACATGTGAGGCTCATTTTTCATTCAAAGCAAAAGGTAACCAATGTTGTTTAGAAATTTGACAAGAAGTACAAATATCCAGTTTTGGTAAAACATAAGTAACTGATAAACACTCAGTTTTATTTAAAACAGAAATAGTATCAAAATTTGCATGTCCTAATCGAATATGCCATAATTCAAAAGAAGCCTTGAGCTTGGAAGTGGAGGTCAATAGTGCTTGAGATGGTGAACTGAGGATATAAAGACCTTGATCACGCTTGCCTTGACCCAAAATTTTCCCTGTCATTCGATCCTGGAGATTGAAGAAATTTTGAGAAAACAACACATCAATGGGATAATCATCTGTTAATTGACTGGCAGAAAGAAGTTTCTTGGAAAAATTAGGAACCACAAGAATATTTTTTAATCGAATATGAGGAGAGATATGAGCGGTTCCAATATGAGAAACGGGAAGAATAGTACAATTTCCAAAAACGACCTTGTCATGACCGGTGTAATATTGAACCTGATCTAAATGAGATGTAGAAAAAGCCATATGTGCGGTAGCCCCGGAATCAACATACCAGTCTGGAGGTTGATCAAATACATTGCAGGTGGATTGAAAAGATCGTTCAAGATTGGCATCGATATTACTGGAGGCTTGTTGTTGGAAAGTGGTGAGATTTGGGCAAGCGGATGCATAATGACCTTCAGTTCGACATAATTACAGTGGGGAGGACGTTTCCCATGTCCACAACCACCAGAGAAACTGGAACCACGGACTCAACCACCTCGATATCCAGAGCCTGAACCACGGCCTCGAGAAGGCTGATGTTGAGCATAAAAGGCAACAGGTGGGGCAGATCCGAGAAGAGAAACAAGGAAAAGCTTGTGCCCTTCAGCCCGAGAGATGAGATCAACAAAGGAGGGCGGTGGTTAGACAGCCCGTTGTGCAGTATAAAGAGTCTCAAAAGCGGGACTACGACCACATAAAAACCAGTGAGTTTTGTCTATTGAGTCAACCGGATGTCCAATGGCTGTCAATTGATCACACTTGGATTTAAATCTTTTGGCAAAAGCAGAAACATATAAGGTACCTTTCTTCAATTGGCGCAAATAATCACGAAATTTTTGTGTCCGTTCATATGAATCATGGATGTAAGCCCTTTCAAGAGTGGTCCACAGGTCTCGAGAAGTTGTAACACCAATAAATTCAGCCATGGCTTCCTCGGTTAGAGAAGATTGAATAAGAAGCATGACTGTTTGATCTTTTTCGAGCCAGGAGATGTAGGCCGGATTAGGGGATTCCTTCCCATCGACTGTGATTGTTTGAGAGGGGGAACGAGATGTACCATCCACAAGAGAGAGAGAGAAGTTTTTGATGAGAAAGTAGGAGATAAACCTAATTCTTTCATAGAAGATAATTAGAAGAGGTAAGTTTAATGGTGAGCATGTGAAGAAGAGTAGTCATTGATAGTTTAGCAGCCATGGATCTTGATGAAAGAAGAGAAGAAGAAGAGAGGCGTAGGCAGGGTTGAGAAGAAGGATATGTGATGTTAGGCATATACCATATTAGAAGAATATTCCAATTCTTATTTTTTGTACAAAGAATTACAAGACATAAATACACAAACAAATGATTTACAAAAGGAAACAAATAAACTTAAATAAATAAAAGATAATCTATCCCTTATCGTTAACACACCCTGGGGAGCCCCGATTTTATTTGTGAAGAAGAAGGACGAGACGCATTGGATGTGTATAGATTATCGAGAGCTGAATAAGGTAACAGTGAAGAACCATTACCCACTTCCGAGGATTAATGACCTATTTAACCAGCTAAAGGGAGCATCTTGGTTCTCCAAGATTGATTTGCGTTCGGGTTATCATCAGATGAGGGTCAGAGGGGAGGATGTGTAGAAGACTACCTTTCTGGTACGTTATGGTTACTATGAGTTTGTGGTGATGCCCTTCGGGCTCACCAATGCTCCTGCCACATTCATGGATCTCATGAATCGCTTATGTAGATCGATGTTGGATCGGTCTGTGATAGCTTTCATAGATGACATCTTAGTTTATTCCAAGATGCGACAGCAGCATGAGGAGCACTTGTGGGAGGTCCTGGATACTCTGAGGAGGGAGATTTTGTCTTCTCAATTCTCCAAGTGTGAGTTCTAGTTACGCGAGGTGGAATTTCTTGGGCACCTTGTCAACCAGAACGGGATTAAGGTTGACCCGACCAAGGTGGTGGCCGTGATGAGGTGGGAGGTTTCGAGGTCTCCATCTGAGATTCAGAGATTTCTAGGACTAGCATGCTACTATCAGAGATTCAATAATGACTTCTCCAAGATAGTCGTGCCCCTGACCCGACTAACGAGGAAAGTCGTTGTCTTTCGCAGGGGTCCTGAGCCACAGGCCGTGTTTGAGACGTTGAGACAGAGATTGGGCGAGGCGCCAATCTTAGCCCTATCGTAGGGTATGGAGGATTTTGCAGTATATTTTGATGTGTCCATCTCAGGTTTGGGCGCGGTATTGATGCAGAGAGGGCATGTTATCGCTTACGCTTCGAGGCAGCTGAAGCCTCACGAGGCGACCTATCTGATGCATGACTTAGAGCTGGGGTTGCTGTATTCGCCCTCAAGATCTAGTGCCATTACCTCTATGAGGTTCGTTGTACCACTTGCACGGACCATAAGAGCCTGAGGTATCTCATGGACCAACCAACTCTGAACAAGAGGCAACATCAGTGGCTTAATGTGGTAAAGGATTATGATTCTGAGATCCTCTACCACCCGGGAAAGGCCAATGTCATGTCTGACATGCTTAGCCGCAAGGCAGCACCGATCAGGGACATCTATCTAAGGGTGATAGTTGTGACAACGCTATTGGAGCAGATTCGGGAGGCCTAGCAGGTGGCTATAAAGGAGGAACATCGGAAGAGCGAGCGTAATGTGGGTCAGGTTTCCTCCTGCGACTACGATAGCCGGGGATTGTTGACTCTTCACCGTAGGGTGTGGATCCCATATCATGGAGGTGTACGGTAAGTATTGATGGAGGATGCGCATACATCCATGTTCTCTATCCATCCCGGGGTGATGAAGATGTACATGGATCTTCATCTTGATTATAGGTAGCCCTGTATGAAGAGGGACATAGCTTGGTTTGTGGAGAGTTGCCTGACCTGCAGGAAGGTCAAGGGTGAGTACCAGAGACCTCACGGCAAGGTCCAACCATTGGATATCCTGCTATGGAGGTAGGAGGATATTACTATGGATTTTATCATGAAGCTTCCCAGGACCGCAGGTGGAGTAGATTTGATTTGGGTCATTGTCGATCGGTTGACCAAGAGCGCCAATTTTATTCCGATTCAGGAGAGCATTTCGGCCAAAAAGTTGGTCATCATCTATATCAGGGAGGTAGTGCACGACACGGGGTGCCAGTTTCAGTGATTTTCGACAGGGATGTATGGTTCACTTCCAGGTTCTGGAAGAAGTTTCATGATGAGCTTGGTACTCGTCTGCACTTTAGCACCGCCTTTCACCCGCAGAAGAACGGTCGGAGCGAGCGGACCATCCAGACATTGGAGGATATGTTGCGGGCATGTGCTCTAGACTTCAGAGGTGGTTGGGATACTTACCTTCCCTTTGTGGAGTTCTTCTATAATAACAGCTATCATACGAGTTGCGACCGTCCTCCTTTCGAGATGTTGTATAAGAGGAAGTGCACGACCCCGATATCCATGGATGAGGTTGGTCAGAGGGTCATGGGGAGTATTGAAGTGGTACTCTAGACTATAGAGAGGGTCCAGCAGGTTCAGAGAAGGCTTCAGACTGCTTAGAGTCGGTAGAAAAGGTATGCCGACTAGCATCGAACGAACCTGTAGTTCTAGGTCAGGGATATGGTGCTCCTAAAAGTGTCGCCTTGGAAGGGCATCATTTGATTCAGGAAGTGGTGAAAGCTGGGCCCCATGTATATTGAACCCTTCCAGTTTGTAGCCAGGGTGGGTAAGGTGGCGTATAGGCTATATCTGCCAACTGAACTCAGTCAGATTCATAGCACTTTTCACGTCTCCCAGTTACAGAAGTGTCTGGTGGATGATTCGGCAGTGGTGCCATTAGAGGATATTCAGGTGGATGACAGCTTGAATTACATCGAGCGTCCAGTGGCAATCCATGACAGGAAGTCAAAGGATCTAAGGAACAAGAGAGTGGAGCTGGTTAAGGTGCAGTGGCAACACTGCAAGGGCTTAGAATGGACGTGGGAGCCAGAGGACAAGATGAGGAAGAATTACCCCGAGCTTTTTCAGAATTGAGCAGCAGACTTCAAGGACGAAGTCTAAGATAAGTGGGGAAGATTTATAACATCCGATCCCTAATGTGCATTCAATTCAAGTATTTCTTATGTTTTCTTTTGGGACTCGACGAGTTGTAGGCCCAACTCGTCGAGTAGGGTCGTGATCCGCGAGAAGTTTAAGTGATCTACTCGATAAGTCGGGAGGCTGAATCGACTAGTAGTTATTGTTTTATTGAAACCTTAAATTGAGGGTTTGCACCCTACTTAAACACATTATAACGCCCCAACTCAGCCCCCATCGTCCAGAGCAAACCCTAGCTCGAAACCCTATCCGTTTTTGTGTGTTCTTGAGCCTTGTGGTGTTATTTTGTGTGATTGAAGCTTGAAAAGGAGAAGGAGTCTTGTGAGATGAAGGGGAAACAAGAAGATCCAAAGTTTTAAGCTCATTTCCAGCTTATTTGAGGTATGAGGCTGAAACTTTGTCTATTCATTTCTTGGATCTTGATTTTGGACCTTTTCTACATCCTTCTAAGCCCTAATGAGGATGTATTTGGGATTGGGTAAAAGAAGTGACCTTGTGCTTCAGATCTAGGGCTATTGGGGGTCTTTATGGCATAAAGGTTCCCACTTTGTTGCCATAAACACCCCATGCATCTTGTAGACCATGTTTTATGGCTTTTTGAGCCAAAGACCCCATGCATGTACACCAAGTTCGAAACTTTACGTGAAAAATGGACATTAGGAGGCCAGATCTATGGTTTTGGAGTGTTAAGACCTATTTAAATCAACTGTATAGTAATGGTCAAGGATGGACTCGGCAAGTCCTTCTTAGGACTCGGCGAGTCAGGGTGTAATGACCACCAAAACCTTTCTAAAGATGGATCGGATGATATGATGGAAGGTCCCTCGGTTGTTTAGCCTTATAAGGGACCTGGGAATCATGGGACTCGCCATGTGTTTGAGAAAACTTGACGAGTCCAAGGAAATCTCCTAATCTTTGAAGATAGACTCGACTAGTCGTTCATAAAACTCAGCGATACATAGACTGGACACATTCTGATGAGAGAGATGAACTCGACGAGTTCAAGGATGAACTCAGAAAGTCGGATGAAGATGGTCCCGAAGGTATGATTGAAGGAGAACCCAACGAGTTCTTGCTAGACTCGACGAGTAGAGTCAGAGGTTGGTTTCGATAAGAGGAGTATGGACTCGACGAGTTGGTAGACTAACTCGGCGAGTCAGGTCAACTAGATGTTGACTTTGACCAAATTGACTTTGAATGAATTGAGTTGACCCCGGTTGGGATTGCATATTCAAATTGATAACTGAGAAGGGTTTTCGTGTAGGGATTGAGTGTAACAAACCAAATTTAAAGAAAAATTTTCAATTTTAGTTAATAAAACATAATTATGTAAACCATGAAATCCCAACACAAATGTTTTCAAATCATCAATTCATTACAACTTTTTCAAATCATCAGAGTGTCCCCAATTCCTATCAGTGAAAAAGAGAGATAGAATGCACTCCGTGCCATCACGCCTTGCCCTTGACGTTGGGCTCAGATGTACCTGAAATAAATCAACAACTTGTAAGCAAAATGCTTAGTGAGTTCCCCAGACCATACCCTACACCACACATACTCACATCTTGTTAGCTAAATAAAGCTACACACAATTTACGTAAACCATGCACACAACAGATAAGGATGTCGCGGGCTCATCACCAAGTTCTTACTCCAGGATGCCTTAGGCTTGTCTCTAGGGTCTCACACCGAAGTGCCATGGGCTCTACCATGGTCTTTGATAGGAAAGCCATGGGCTCTCCTCATGGTCTTACATCCAAGTGCCATGGGCTCTCCCATGGTCTTTCATACAAAACACACAATCATATAGCATATCAAACACATAATATCGAACACATATATCATGGTTACATAATGGGCCGGCCTTGGTGCGTTAGACCCATTGTTATGGTGAGGATACTCACCTCTGACTACTAAAATACAAACACTGATCTCCTAACACTCTGAAACCTCCCGTGCTAAAAGATAACAATAAATTAAAGTCAAAATCTTACGTAGTCAAAAGAAACCCAAACTTCAACACCTTCATGAGGCCCATTTATCCTTCCCTAACTAATGGGCCCAAAGTTTAAGTTCAATCTCATTAATGAGCCTCTTGGCCATTAAAGCCCAACCAATATACCCAAGGCCAAAAACAGATGTAATGGCCCATAATTCACAGAATGCAAGCAAGTCCAATAACCAAGTGAGGCCCAATAGCTCCAAAATCCCAAAACAGGCCCAAGCCCATCTGACACACGTACACTCAGCGTACCACCCTGGTACACGCGGCCTACTGGGGCTCGGGGACTTACGCGCGGTGTACTCAGATCTACGCCCAGAGTACTAACAGGTTAAACACTTTTCCATTAAGTTCTTAATGCTTGATTATTATACGTCCAGAAGTCAGATCTAGGCCTATTTAGTCGACCCAAGTCATAAAGTTGGCAACTTTATGCCTTTGCATGTCCCAAATGATCCTAACACCCTCATTAAGACCATTTTGAAGCTCTTAACCCATGCATGAGGTCAAAACTCCCACCAAGACTCCATTTTTATGTTAGAAAAGGACAAAGGGGCCTCAGATCTGTCATCTCCATCTTCTGAAAGTTACTTACTCACAAGAAAAGAGGCCAAAACCAACGAAAGGGACAAGACTAAAACCCTAGATAGATCTAGTGATTAAAATGGAAAGGTACAAGCTTTATACCTCCAGGAGCTCCTCAAGGTCGACAATAAGCAGATTCTTGATGCCAAGTGACACTCCAACTCTCTTGACAACTTCTTCTTCTTGGATGAACACTAAGAGAACCACAAATACACTCTTAAATCTCAAGCTACACTCACAAAAGATATTAGGGGTTTTCAGGGTGTTTGAAGGTGAAGGAGGAAGATAAGGATGAGGTTTAAAGGAGTTAAGGATGTTTATATAGGTCTCAAGTCTGGTTTTTAGGGTTTGAACATGTTGGCATGTACGCCGAGCTTACCTACAGCTCCACCGCGTTCCTTCTTACCAAGTACGCTAAGCGTACTCATAAGTACACCTAGCGTACTTAAGGGTCTCTTATGCTAAAAACAAGATACTTCAAGGGCTATACAATCATACTTGGGTTGGGTGTTACAACTCTCCCCCACTTGGACTAGCCTTGAGCACTACCTCGATGCTCCCCATGACCCGATTCCCAACCTCATCCCAACACACTAGGGTCCTGCACCTCCGTCCATATAACTTTTTGAATGGAGACCTATCAATACTAGCATGATAACTATTATTGTAAGAAAATTCTGCTAGTGGAAGGTATGTATCCCAACTCCCTCCAAAATCCAGTACGCATGCTCGAAGCATGTCCTCTAGTGTATGGATCGTCCTCTCACTCTGACCATCGGTCTGAGGGTGATATGTCATACTGAAATGTAGTTGAGTGCCCAGTTCCTCATGAAATTCTTCCAAAACCTGGAAGTGAATCGGACATCCCTGTCGGAGACTACAGACACGGGCACCCCATGTCTAGCCACCATCTCGAGTCCATAAATTCCTGCTAACATCTCCATGAATATACTCTCTGAAATCAAAATAAAGTGGGCACTCTTTGTCAGTCTGTCCACGATCACCCATATAGCATCCACTCCCCTTGTTGTCCTAGGCAACTTTATGATGAAGTCCATGGTGATCTCTTCCCACCTCCATATGGGAATGGGTAGTGGCTGAACCTTGCCATGAGGCCGCTGATGCTCGGCCTTGACCTTCCTGCAGGTCAAGCAACGCTCCACGAACCAAGCGATTTCCCGCTTCATGCAGGGCCACCAATAACTCAACCTCAAGTCCCTATACATTTTCGTAGCTCCTGGGTGTATAGAGAACTTGGACTTGTACGCCTCCTCTAGTAGCTTCTGCCTCACTCCCCCTGCCATTGGTACTCAGACTCAGCCACACTAAGTCAAAAGTTCACGGCTATCCTTGACAAACAAAGGATATTGTCCCTAAATTTTCTATATTTTCCAGTTATCCTTCTTTTCCCCCTCAACCTGAGCCCCCTTAATCATATCCAACAAAGTCGAAATCACAATCATCCTCATACAAATGTCCCTAACCGGTGACCCTGCCGTCTTGCGGCTCAATGCATCGACCACCATGTTGGCCTTCCCTGGATGGTATAACATCTTGCAATGATAATCCTTCAGAACATCCAACCATCTCCTCTTCCGCATATTGAGGTTCTGCTGGTCCATCAAATACTTTAGACTCTTGTGAACCGTATAAATTGTGAAATGTACACCATACAAATAGTGCCTCCAGATCTTGAGGGCAACCACCACCGCCCCCAGCTCCAAGTCATGCGTGGGATAATTCGCCTCGTGAGGCTTCAACTGCCTTGAGGCGTAAGCACTCACATGCCCCATCTGTATCAATACCGCACCCAACCCTGAAATCAATGCATCACAGTACACCACTAAATCATCCAACCCCTTAGGTAGTACTAGAATCGGAGTCTCGCATAACCTCCGTCTTAGGGTCTCAAACGCCATTTGCTGCTCCCCACCCCATCGGAAGGTAACATTCTTCTTGGTCAAGCGGGTCAATGACACAGCGATCTTGGAGAAATCCTGGATAAATCTTTGATAGTAGCCCGCTAAACCCAAGAAACTACGAATCTTTGAGGTATTCCTCGGTACCTCCCATTGCATCACCACCTCCACCTTGGCTGGGTCGACTGAAATTCCCTCCCGATTGATGACATGCCCCAAAAATTGTACTTCCTGCATCTAGAAATCACATTTGGAGAACTTCGCATAAATTTTCTCCACCCTCAGGGTCTCCAATACCTCCCTTAAATGATGCTCATGCTGCTCCCTGGTCTTAGAGTAGACCATAATATCATCAATAAAAACAATCACTAACCGATCCAGCATCGGCCTACATACCCGATTCATGAGATCCATGAATGTTGTTGGGGCATTGGTGAGCCCAAACGGCATCACCACGAACTCGTAGTGCCCATACCGAGTCCTGAAAGTCGTCTTCAGTATATCCTCATCTGATGGTATCTGGACCGAAGGTCAATCTTGGAAAACCAAGATACACCCTAAAGTTGATCAAACAAATCGTCGATCCTCGGCAACGGATAACGGTTCTTCACTGTTAATTTCTTCAGCTACCTATAATTGATGCACATTTTATGCAATCCATCCTTCTTTTTCACGAAAAGGATTGGTGCACCGCACAGGGAACTGCTCGGACAAATGAATCCCCGGCCCAGCAGCTCCTGAAGCTGTACATATAACTCCTGCATCTCTGGAGGTGCCAACCGATATGGCACTTTTGCTATCGCGGAGGCACCCGACACTAGGTCAATGTGAAAACTCACTTGCCTCTCTGGAGGCAATCCTGGTAGCTCTTCGAGGAACACATCCCGAAATTCATGTACAACTGGCACACTGCCCACATCCATCATGGCCTCTATCCTCGTATCTGAGACATATGCGAGAAATCCTGTGCAACCCTACTGTAAAAACCTCCTCGCCCTCTTGGCCGAACAGAGGGTTGGTCCTTGCGAGGCCCTCTCTCCATGAATAACCAGTTCTCCCCCACTTGGGGTTCGAACCCTCACCAAATGGCACTTACAATCGATCATGGCCCCGTTGGCCCCAACCAATCCATCCCGACAATCACCTTCATCCTTGCAATGCTAGTGGGACTAGGTCGACACGAAACCTCTCTCCTAGCACATTCAGGACACAATCCTGATACACCCTCGCAACACTAACGGTGCGGTTATCTGCAATCTCTACCTTGAGTGGGGAATCCAGAGATTCGGGCGCGTCTCGGAACTTCTTGCTTAGCACAAGATATACGAACGATCAGGTAGCACCCGAATTAAATAAGACATGTGTCGTCATACCATTGACCAAAAAGGTCCCTATACAAGCATAATATACATAAGTCATACAACTCAAAAAGAACAGGGAGAATAGATACGTACTAGTCACAATGTCTGGTGCTGCCCGAGCCTCCTCGGTGGTCAACTGAAATGCGCGACTCTTCACCGACAGGACTTCCACCTTGATAGGGTGGTCATCATTAATCCTCATCATGTCGTGTACAGGCACCACCACCACTCCCCCCCCCCCCTCCTTGAAACCTCAGACAATCAGGCTGCTTGTGGTCGATCTGGTTACAATTGAAGCAAATCAAGCCCTTCTTGGGGCAATCCCTAATCACGTGGCTTGATTGGCCACAAGTATAGCATCCCAAGCCTACCCCTCGGCAAGCCCCACTGTGTGGTTTACCGCACTTGGCACATCGGCCCCGAACCTCCTGGCCCTTGCTAGAAGTATCTGAGGTCTTAGGCTTTTTAACCTGACCCACTGTTGTCAATACCTGCTCAGTTTTCCGCTTCGTGCGGGTATCCAGCTCCATCTCCCTCTCACAGGCCTTCTCCACCATCTCATTCAGGGTTTTGCACCCCGTAAAACTCACAAACTCCCTAATATCATCCCTCAGCATGGAATGATATCAGGTCCTCCTCAATTCCTCATCAGTAGCATACTGTGGGATCAATAAAGCTCACTCTTGAAACTTGGTGGTGATCTCCGCCACAATCTTGGTGGTCTGCTATAAACCATGAAACTCCCTCACCAGGTGTTGCACCTCAATAGGTGGTGCAAACTCTGAACCAAACCGCCGAAAAAACTCGACCCATGTCATCTTGTCCACTCCGGCTGGTCCCACCTAACTAGTAACCTCGCCCCACCAATCATGGGCCCTATCTATCAACATACATGAAGCAAACCCAACTTTTGCCGCATTCGGGCAAGAACTCGTGCACTGGGCATTCTCGATGTCCGCTATCTAGCATCAGCTAACAATGGGGTCCCTGACCCCGAAGAACTCCAGCGTCCCACATGCCTTGAACTCCCAAAATGAGGGAGTTCGAGTCCCAACCTGACCCGCCGCCAACTCCGCCCTGAAAGATTTGAGTCTCTCATCCAAAATCTCTATAATGCCCTCTTTGACTGTCCCAAATATGATTGGGGTCACCTCAAGGATGCCCTGGTAACCTCGGTTGCAATGAGCTCGCACAGCCTTTCATCAATGACATCAGTAGTGTCTCCTGATCCCACCCCAGATCCAGACCCCGATCTTGATCCTCCTGCTCCGAAACATGTCACCACCATGCTGAACTGAAATATCATAAATTATAACTATCAGGATTTCCATATAAGGGATCCTCCCACACCGGTCCTCCTTGAAGTTGTCAGATCTAACAGTGCTTTGGGTACTGGTCATGTGCTTCTAATAGTACGGGCCCAATACTACCTTTCACACTTAACTGTACCTTTTCCCACTGCTCTACTTGATAACTTTAATTCATCCTACAACCAAACCATATTCCACAATTACCGAGTACCCCAGCCTCAGGTTGTCCTAAGATCCACTCTACTCATATCAATCAAACCAATCATGACAGGTTGCCCTTATGCATGCAAATTGTACACATAAAAGGAACAAATATGCTTTTGAATAAGAAAATCTACACTAGAACCACAACCAAACAAGGAACATGAAATAAGACCAAATCAATCATTCCGAGGGTATAAACTCCTAATTGTATACAATTTTAAAAACATACGCATAGCAAGTTCCATATAATCAACAAAGCTCAAATAGCAGTATGGCATGGCTAACACATTGGGGAAACTACTTACTTGGCTCGGTAGATCATGCGCGTTGCACTCTCATCTTTCTCTTCCTTTTGAAAACTCTTTTAATTTACTTTTGAAAACAATTTTACCATTTCCTCGGTTTGAGTCCTGACACACCTGAGAGCGTGCCCGAAACCCTCAAACCAAGGCTCTGATACTAACTTGTAACGACCCAAACTGTAAAGAAAATTTTTCTCATTTAATTAATAAAACATAATTATGTAAACCATGAAATCCCAACATAATTGTTTTCAGATGATCAATTCATTACAACTTATTCAAATCATCAGTGTCCCCAATTCCTATCAGTGAAAGAGAGAGATAAAATGCATGTCGTGCCATCACGCCTTGCCCTTGCCCTTGGGCTCAGATGTACCTGAAACAAAACAACAACCTGTAAGCAAAATGCTTAGTGAGTTCATCAGAGTATACCCCACACCACACATACTAACATCATGTTAGCTAAATAAAGCTACACACATATCATGTAAACCGTGCATACAATAGTGAAGGAGGCCGCGGGCTTGTCCCCACGGTCTTACTCCAAGATGTCATGGGCTCGTCCCCAGGGTCTTACACCTAAGTGTCATGGGCTCTCCCATTGTCTTTAATAGGAAAGCCATGTGCTCTCCTCATGGTCATACATCCAAGTGTCATGGGATCTCCCATGGTCTTTCATACAAAACACACAATCATATAGCATATCTAACACATATATCATGGTCACATAAAGAGTCGACCTTGGTGCCTTAGAACCATTAGTATGGTGAGGAGACTCACCTCTGACGACTGAAATACAAACATTGGTCTCCTAACACTCTGAAACCTCCCGTGCTAAAAGATAACAATAAATTAAAGTCAAGATCTTACATAGTCAAAAGAAACCCAAACTTCAACCCGTTTATGAGGCCCATTTATCCTTCCCTAACTAATGGGCCCAAAGTCTAAGTTCAATCTCATTAATGGGAGTCTTGGCCTATTAAAGCCCAACAAATATACCCAAGGCCCAAAACAGATGTAATGGCCCATAATTCACAGAATGCAACCAAGTCCAATAACCAAGTGAGGGCTAATAGCTCCAAAAGCCCAAAACAGGCCCAAGCCCATCTGAGACACGTACGCTCAGCATACCACCCTGGTACGCGCGATGTACTAGGGCTTGGGGACTTACATGCATCATACTCAGATCTACACCTGGCGTACTAACATGTTAAGCACTTTTCCATTAAGTGCTTAATGCTTGATTATTATACGTCCAGAAGTCAGATCTAGGCCTATTTAGATGACCCAAGGCATAAAGTTGGCAACTTTAGGCATAAAGTTGACAACTTTATGCCTTTGCATGTCCCAAATGATCCTAACACCCTCATTAGGACCATTTTATTTTAGTATGTGGTATAATGGGGAAAATTACTAAGTTTTATGCTTACAGTTTCAGTTTTGGTTTTAGGTACCTTTTCATCCAAGGGGAAGGAGCCGACGGCATAGCAACGCATCACACACGCACACATTTGATTTCCACCTTGAGTTTTCTGGGATTGTACTCTGATTTTATTACTTTTGATGATATTTTGGGACACATTGTTATGTTTTTTCTTTATTGATAAGACAATTAGTAATGTTTGGTAAACTATGATACAAGTTACTTAATTAAAAATGAAATTTTTGGCCCCAAAATTTGGGATGTTACAATTAAAAATGAGTTTTATGCGATTGTGGTGTTGAGACGTGAGATCTTTGATAGAAAGATGATTAATTCTATATCTCGATGGAATTGTAGAGGAGTCGAGTTGGTGCATTCAAAATCGGTCGGAGATGAGAAATCAGTGATGAACAATAACTCCAAATTTGGACGATGTGGCGTTGATTTTAGGGGAAACCAGCAGGCTTGATGAGCGAATCATTAGTGGTGGGGGTGAAGGTGAAGCGAAATAGTAGATGATCTGATGCTGGAGAAGAAGTTGACAAAGGGAATCATCGAAGAATAAGGTCACGCTGAGGATGAGGGCAGACGTGGGTTTAAGAGAGGAAAAGGGATGTAATTCTAGTTTATTGGTATATTAACGATATAATTTAATTAAAAATTTCTTTCCTACAATACCTCTAGCCGAATTAATTTAGATAACATTCTTTATTTTTTATATTTATTTTCAAAAACGTCACCTTGCATCTCGAGTTCTAGATCTTTCTTTTTAGTTGAATTAACACTCAACTTTTACTTTTCGGAAAACTATGATCTCTCTTTCGTTCTCTCTCACTATATATATATATATATATATATATATATATATATATATATATATATAGAAAAGTGAATATACCCTTAAGGGTATATAAGCTTAGGTACTCAAACTTACTATAATACATCATTTTGTTTGATATATTTATTATAATGTTCTTCAACTTCAATCCTTAACTTGATTTATTTTCAAGATTTTTAAAATTTGATTATTATCTTCCTCTTACATCACATCTTTTTGACAAACATCAATTAGACTATATATTTTAGGGGTGCGCATTTGGACCGACCCGGACCGGCCCGGACCGGACCGGCTCTTGGACCGGACCGGTTATGGAGAATTTTGTGGACCATGGACCGGACCGGATGAGTCGTGTCCGTGTCCGGGTCCGGGTCCGGGTTTTCCGGTTTTTGGACCCGTTTGGACCGGTACAACTTTAATTGCATAGAGTATATGTAATCTAAATTGATGTATAATATTATAACTTGCAAAATTAATATGTTTCCGTTTCATGCCTAACTAATCTACATTGATGTATAATATTATAACTTGCAATTTGCAAAAATTAAATTTCCAAATAAAAACAACTAACATATAAATCAAGTTCACCAACAAAAGTTAAACAATTTTAAGACAAACATATAAAAGTATTACCATAACAACAAAAATCATAGTTTAAACTTTAAAATCAATCAAACTAACAAACTTCATAAACTAATAATCTAATCTTCCACCGGCCTCTTCCCCGTATCATTATCATCCATATTCTTTTCTCTATATAAACACAAATGAAAATGTTGTTACTATTTAATAAAAAGTAATAATTGTATAAAAAAAGAATAAAGATTGTAATTTTTTTACCCAAAGCTATATCATCATCGTTCAAGATGTCATCAACGTTGTCAACTATCGGATTTGTAGAATTTATCACCCAATCTTGGGTGCATAACAAAGCTTTAACTATCAATGTCGATAAACTAGTCTGATACTCACTTACAACTCTACCACATGTGCTAAACGCGGACTCGGAATTATAGTATAAAATAATACTAAAAAGCTGAAATATTTCAGCTTTGATAGCTCTACTTTGAATGATTGTAACTCAGTGAATAAAATACCAAAATAAACAAAATTATAGTCTAAATTCATCTACAAACTGTAAAATAAATGTTGGAAAAAACCGTAGGTCAATCCCACTTAAATCGAATGAGTTATGGGTGTTTAAAAAACATCACAGATTACAAAATCTTCCTGAAAAGCTGAATTTTTTCAGCTTTGATAGCTCTACTTTGAAGGATTGTAACTCAATGAATATGATACAAAAATAAACAAAATTATAGTTTAAACTCATCTACAAACTGCAAACTAAATGTTGGAAAAGATCTCTGGTCAATCCGACTTAAAAGGAATGAGTTATGGGTGTTTAAAAAACGTCATGCATTACAAAATCTTGCTGAAAAGCTGAATTTTTTTCAGCTTTGATAGCTCTACTTTGAAAGATTGTAACGCGATGAATATAATACCAAAATAAACAAAATTATAGTCTAAATTCATCTACAAACTGTAAACTAAATGCTGGAAAAAACCGCATATTAATCCGACATAAAACGAATGAGTTATGAGTATTTAAAAAACATCACAAAAATCTTGATCGTGTCCAACCGGTTCTAAACCCGGTAAAAACTGGACCGAACCGGGAAAAAACCGGATCGGACCGGAGAAAAATCTGAAAACCGAGAACGGGCCGGGGGGTCCAAAAAAACGGTCCGGTCCGGTCCGGTTCACCGGTCCGGTCTGGTCTACCGGTTCAAATGCTCACCCCTAATATATATTATAGTTGAAAATGAAAATTATGTAAGAAGAAAATAAATGTGAAATTTATAAAAATCTTTGAATGAAATCAAGTTAGAAGTTAAATTATAAGAACATTAGACAATTACAATGTATATATATGATACAAAACGATGTAGTATTTGGAGTTTGGGTACCTAAGCTTATATACCCATAAGGGTATATTCACTTTTCCCATATATATATATATATATATATATATATATATATATATATATATATATATATATATATATATATATATATATATATATATATATATATATATATATATATATATATATATATATATATATATATAGGTTCAGGTCATTTGAGACCATTCTAATTTTGTGAGACCGTGAGACCAAATCTAAAAATAATTTTAAAATGCAAAATAAATGGAAAAATCCAAAAATTCTTTTTTTAAATATTATTTTCGGAACTTGAATTAACTAAAAAAAATAAAAATAAATAAATAAAAAAAATCACGGTTTTGTTTTTTAAAATACGTGAAATATTCTAAATAGAATATTACACTGACATATTCTAAAAAATAATTTTAAAATGCAAAATAAATGGAAAAATCTAAAAATTCTTTTTTTAAATATTATTTTCGGAACTTGAATTAACTAAAAATAAATAAATAAAAAATAAAAAAAAAATCTATTTTTTTTTAAAATACGTGAAATATTCTAAATAAAATATTACACTGTACGTCTGTACATATTCTAAAAATAATTTTAAAATGCAAAATAAATAGAAAAATCAAAAAATTCTTTTTTTAAATATTATTTTCGGAACTTGAATTAACTAAAAAAAATTTAAAAAAATTAAAAAATAAATAAATAAATACGTGTCACGGTCTCACAAAATTAGGCTGTCTCACGTGAACCTAACCTATATATATATATATATATATATATATATATATATATATATATATATATATATATATATATATATATATATATATATATATATATATATATATATATATATATATATATATCGACATGCGATAAGGTACCCACCATCATGACATATGCAATCTTTGCCCATATATTGCAACCCATTCCTTTCTTATCTTCATTCCCTTAGACAGAGAATCTAGAGAGAGATGGGGCGAGCAATTTTAGCATGGCTCATACTACTGAGCCTTGCAATATGCCCAATAAAATCGAATACCATTTTCCTCTACAAATCATGCAACAAAACATTGTACCCTCAGCTTTGTTACGTGTACCTCTCGCCTTTCATATCACGCATCGGAACCAGTCCAAGACTCTTGGCGCAGACCGCACTTGCGGCAACCCTCAGCACCACTCGCTCAACCTCTAAAAATCTGACGATTTATTCAAGAACCCACAAGATAACTAAGAGGGAATCGGGTGCACTACAAGATTGTCTTGAAGAGATAAGTGATTCAGCATATGAGCTCCATATTTCCATGGTGGAAATGGGAAAGGTTCGATCTGGATCTGACTTTCTGTTTAACATGAACAGTATAGAAACATGGGTCAGTGCTGCTTTGACAGATGATGATACATGTACGGATGGTTTTTCGGCTAAAAGTATGAATGGAGAGTTAAAGAACGTGGTTCGAAAACAGGTTTTGAATATTGCGCATTTGGCTAGCATCGCACTCTCTTTTGTTAATAATTATGCAAAGGGTTAAACATCGGTTGAAAATATTTATAGTCGAGTTTATATACGTGCTCTTTTTTGAGAGAATTATTAGTCAATGGATCTTGTCAATAATTTATCCAAGATGTATTATATGTTTGTGCCTTTTTTTACATTGGTTTTGTTTGCTTAATAGAAACTTTTAGCTACAAATGGAACTATGGTTTTCAAGACGAAATGGAGATATCAACACTCGATGTCATGACAAATTTATGATGTAATTCACATTGTCTTTGTTGTGAAAATATATTTGACGTAAAGTACAATACTTATAGTAATTATAATATGTTGAATAAATGGGCTAATAAAATGTATAGAACAAGATAATTGTACTTTGCAAAATATATAAGGGACAAAGCCATAATGAAATTTGACATATTTACATAATAGATTATATCCCGTGAGTTAAATAGCACAGTATCATTTTAAAATTTTTATTTTTTTCCCGTGAGTTAAATAGTATCATTTTAAATTTTGAATTAAAGTAGAAACGATTAAACAGGTTTCAGCATGTTAAGAATCAAACAGAATGTTTTTACATATTTACAAGTTTTAAAAATAATTTGTTTAAAAACTTTATATAATTATAGTATCGATTTTTAATTATATAATATTGATGTCTACTTAGAGTGATTGTGACATTGGTTGTCGTTTTGGGGCAATAATGTTGTGGGGCATGGCTTTGCCAACTTCACATTCATAAAATAAATGTGCATTCCACTGTTTGGTGAAGAATATAAAATATCAATTTGAAATTGTTAAATATCATTACCTTGTTGTACTTGTTTCGTAAGAAAATTCATGTGTAATTGATCATGTATATATTAACAGTTTTGGATCTTATATGAAAACAATTAATAACGTCAAAAATAAGTTTGTAATAATCATGTTACAAGTATATGTATTATCCAATCTGGCAATCAAATTTTGTATGTAATAGTAGATGACGAACTAAATGCTAAAGCCGTTAATATGGTGTTTTTTTTTTTTATTTAATGGATTTAATATGAACAATACTTAATGAATTTAGATGTATATGATCGTTTCTTTTATACGTAACATATAAAACATGTTTTAATAGACTAAGGAGTTGTTTGATTAACCTCTTAATGGTTACATTAAAATGTTTAGTCATCCAAAGTGTTTGTTTCACCTCTTAACGAGCTTTGAATCTTTCAGTTCCACCTCTGAATGTGTTAATTTAAATACAAGGAATGTGTTAATTTGAATACAAGTTTGAATGAAAAACAAGATTCAAAGTGTTTGTTACCAATATGTGCAATGTATTTTATTTTATTATCGATAGTAGCAACATACACTGAAATTAGCATTCTACTTACATCTCTATTGCCTTATTGATGTTACATCTCACATATATTATGATTTGATTGATAGATTTATTAAAGAATAATGTCTTAATAAAATAAAGAAATGAAATTACTAACTCAAGGTCATACAATAAGTCCCTTCACCCAATTATTCATTTATCATTTTTACTCCAAGTATGCTTTCAGCTATAATTAATGGATAGCAACATGACTCCAAGTACGCTTTCAGTATAATTAATGGATATCAGCATGATGTTCATAACAAATAGTCAGAAAACAAATCCTAATTCCTTACATACTTTTTTTAGAAATGAGTTAATTGACAAGCATATCAAAATACCCACGGATGACCATCTTTAATGATCCTTTTATGCGTTTCCTTTAACAATAAAAATCATATCATGATAAGATTTGTTTAAATTTTATACTTTCTAAGATAATGTAAAATAAAATATGTTATATTTACAAAGTAGTTTAACAATAAATTTAAAAGAACCCATATATATTAAGTTTGTTACAAAACAGTTCCAAAAGTGTTTCATAGTTCAAGAAATTTAAAAGAATAGTACAAAATTGGTCCTTAGAGAACATTGTGTTTTTGAGGTGTGGTGTGCAAACAAAATGACAAATTAAAAAAGTACAACTAATTAGTTAGATTTAACAAGTGATAAACCAAAACCAGTACAAAATAATAGAGGTGATAATTCATGATACAACATAATAAAAATACACAACATAAAATGAAATTGAGATTAAATTGAAATTCAAATTTGTATCCATGTCGTGATCGTGTCAAGTATAAAAAAAAAAAAAAAAACACAACATCGTAATGTGTCGTGTTGTGTTCGTATTCAATATTCAACACGCAACTGACATGATTTTAACATATGATTGTCGTTTTTTCATTTTGTCATATTTTGTGAGATTAATTTTGAACTACATAAATTAACTAAATGTTTATTTTATTTGATAGTTTTCATGTTTGTCGTTTTTATCATGTTTTAATTGGGTCGTTGTCATATTAGTAAAACAAAATACGAAATCGTATTGTGTCAAAACACAACACAACTCACCGATATATCACCCCTAAAAAAATAATTACGAAAATTACAAAGCTATTCCTTTTGGGACGTAAAACCAAAAAAAAAAAAAAAAAAAAAAAAAAAAAAGAAAAAAAAAATAGGGCCAGTATTGAAATTTACTCATTTTTGCAAAAACTAACAAGAAAACTATGCCTGTCACTGCATTTGTCGACTTCTTCCCCCGTTTTCAATGACACCCCCTTAGACCAAAATCGAAAGAAAAAAAAAAAGGTTCGTTCAGATATACATACAAAATCACTTCTGTGATAATGATCTTTTTTTAGTTTTTATCGTTAGACATTTTAGAATAGAGTAAACAATGAGTATTAAACAAAAAGTATTCGGCCTTATACGAATAGTACATATTCTAAATACTTTACCATTGAGCCACTGATTGAGGACAAATTCCATTCCAATTTGGTGAACTTTTCTTGGCCACTCTTGAGATCCCTGTTTGCGTTCTCCAAGCCAACCACTGTCTAAATAGATAAAAAAAAAATCATAGGATCAATAAAAACAAGGGTTTATTCCAAAAAAGTAATGTAGTATCGTGTTTCTAAAACTACATTTTTTTCTCAAAATAAACCCACAAAACAGAAAGATTAAAAAAAATTAAAAAAAAAAAGACAGTATACGGTCTTTATGAAATAAACTATAAAAACAAAATAAGAAAAAAAAAAATAGATATTACCTAAAGCAATAGACTACTCGAATTCAGTAGACAGTAGGTACCACATCCGTGTCCTTCTGAAATTTCTTCATTGAAGACTTGAAGTGTACGTTTTGGGAGATCTAACTAAAAAAAAAAAAAAAAACCAAGTAGAATTATTACAGAAGTAATGTGATGTGGAGCTATAATATCTTCGATCAAAATCCTTGTATGTTTGATCATTAAAAGAAAAAAGCTCTAGGAATCATGTAATAAGTTCAACTAAAGTGATATAACTCGGAATGTGATGGTCGACAATATTAAGATATAACTTGGTCATGTATCTATCTACTCCTATTTAACACACATGTATTTCTACTTTGTCAAATATTGTTTCCATGTATCTCTCTGTAGTTAGCTGTAACTCTATTGTATATATATCCTAGATGTATTTCCTCTGTAATGAATTCAATCAAATACAAATGTAATTCCAACGTATCTCTTCTTCTTCTTCTTTTATTCTTTATATGGTATCAAAGCCCCGTTCTGTACACACCACACCCACAAACTCACCACCTAACTCTCCATAACGAATGGGGACCAACATTGATTCATCCTCTTCCTCACTCACCGCCAACACAATTCTGAAGGACATCACTATTGTCAATTTCCTAGCAACCCTAAAATTGACATCCACCAACTATCTTGGGTGGAAAACATAGATCAAAGCCCTATTACATGGTCTAGATCTATATTGATTCATTAATGGCTCACATCTAGCACCAGCTCCAACAATCGACACTGATGGCACAACCACTCCGCACGTCGACTACCAAAAATGGTCCAGGCAAGATCGTCTTCTCTTGGGAGCCCTAGTCGGAACCTTATCACCACAGATCCACTGGTGACAAATGTTGCGTCTTCTCGAGAAACATGGCAAATCCTAGCCAGTACATATGCATCTCCATCGCGAGGGCATATCAAACAATAACAATACCGCCTAAAGCAACTAACCAAAACCGCAAATCAAACTATCACCTATTACATGCAGAATGGCAAAACTGTTGTTGATAAGCTTGCAATTCTTTGATAGAAACTTGATCATGAAGATATCATTGATGTAGTTGTTAATGGGTTAGATCAATCCACTTACAAACCCATTTTTGATCCCATCAACGCAAGAGATTCCCCCATATCTTTAATGAATTACATGAAAAACTAATAAATCATGATTTAGTTCTTGCTCAACGGGTACCTGCCATTGGGATTTATCAGCCAAGCACTGTCTTTTACATTAATCATTAGTCAAACAAGAAGTTATGGCCTCCTCGACAGTAAACTACAACTCCTTACACCCTCGAAGCAGGTCGTTGCTCACCACTCCTCGAGGCCAAGGACAGGGTCGAACCGTCATTCCAGGATTTACAGTCCAATACATTTCCATTATGTTACCTAGCCAAACCCGCCACCTCGTGTGCCAAAGTAAAACGGTTGTTCTTCCTTCCCCGCTCCCTCTTTTTCGACATATGCTATCAGGTCCCTCAAGTCAATAGTCAATGCCTATTTTGGGAAAATGTCAATGGTGCCACTAGAAATGACATTCCTTAAGCAATTGTTCAACATTTAAAAAGTCCTTTCCATGTGCTTCTACTCTTCCTTATCACAATATGAAGGTCCAACATGCCAAAGTTTAGGTCATGAGTCCTATTACTGCATCTACACCAATCAAAGAAAACTAGCTCTTCAACAGTGGAGCAAGTTTTCATGCAACCAATGATCTGAATAACCTCATAACTCATGCACCATACAACAAAACCAAAAAATTAGTCATTGGTAAGTGTAACAATCGGATCCTGAGGTACTTCATATTTTTAATTTTTGGCATTTTATGGTTTACCACGACATGGTGGAGGAACCATGACGTGCGAAATCAAGATAAGATTGTGGGTTCATTTAAGCCACCACGACGTGGCATTATATGGCCACGGCGTCGTAGCTGGCAATTAACAAACCCTATTTTTTGGGTTATGCTCCGTATTTAAAGAAATAAGAAGGCTAGGGTTTCCTCACCCTTATCCTCCATCAGCCTCCTTAAGACCTATGAAACCTAATCCTCGTTCTCCTTTATTTAAGCCATTTTTGGTGTCCTTGGAAGCCATTGAAGGAAGAACGAAGAAGAAGTGATCTAAGATTCAGCAAGAAAGTCGTCACCATTTGTTGTAGCACTCTTCCGGACCTTTGTAAGTGTTCAAGACTCGATTTTTATCATGATAGGTTTCTAGATCTTGAATTTTGTCCCTAAATCTTCATGTTCTTGTTGGTTGGATTCGTGATATTTTATAAAATTTGCAAGTTTATGAATCTTCAAGCCATTAAGAGCATTTAGTGCTTTGGATCTGGATTAGTAATGAGTTTTGGTGTCATGCATGGAATTTTTGCCATTAAACCCTCTTTTTGACCTAATGGGAGTTCAAGACATGCATTGGACATGCATGTTTGGAAAGAATTGATTTTTACATTATTTGTGATGCTAGAAACCTTTCTGGCAATATTGGACTAGAGATCTTCATGATTAAGTGCTTATTGGTTTAAACCAAGTTGTGGTTTCCCCCTTTTAAACCTAGGAGTGAGGTCTCTATCTCTTGGAGAGTCTAAGGGGATAAATTTGGAAACCTAATCCACTTGGACCATAGTGTAACATCTCGGAATTTCAAGAGTAGAGTTGAAGGGCTAAAAGTTTAAGTTTCGGAGGGTGACTCGGCGAGTCCATGGATAGACTTGGCGAGTCAGGTCGCGACTATGGTCGCGTGTCAAGTGGCCTACTCGGCGAGTCCAACGATGGACTTGGCGAGTAGGTGCTGTATGGAGAAAACCCTAATTTTCAGGGTTGAGCCCTATATAAAGAGCATTATGCCCCTCCACAGCCTCCCTTATTCCCCCCTTGCGTCCCAGAAACCCTAAATTCGTGGAGAGTCCCTTTGTGGAGCAAATTAGAGATTGGAGAGGTGTTGGTTGAAGAAATCTTAAAGGAGAAGTGGCTTGGATCAAAGGGCTTTGCTTGGATTCGAGTTTCATTGCTGTTGAGGCATCCTTTGGAGGTAATACTTTCGTTCTTGGGCTGTGTTTTCCTAGTTTCTCATTTTGGGGTTGTGTGGGGAGCTTGGTTGTGTGGCATCTTGATGTTTGGAGGATGGATCTGAGGTTGCTACCTCAGATCTGGAATGGAGAAGATCTTAAGAGCATTAAAGCCCCTGTTCTTGTGTTGTTAATGGAGCTATCATGTCCCAAACCTTGGTTCTAAGGTAAATAAGGCCTAGATCTCTTTAGATTCACGTAAATTTTGCCACTTTATGTGATGGATGGATTGTAGGAGGTTGGATCTATGTTTTGGATCAATTGCATGGCCTGAGATGCTTCTGTATGGATTCAGACCGGTGGTACTCGACGAGTCACATGGGGCGACTCGACGAGTTGCTTGAAGATGGCCTGGAACTCAACGAGTTGGAAGAACAACTCGGCGAGTAGGTTGAAGATAGCCTTGGACTCGGCGAGTCTGTTCTTGGACTCGGCGAGTCTTGTCGAAGAGTACCAATATTTCTGGTTGAGTCGATGAATCGGTGAGTCAGGGGATGACTCGGTGAGTTGGGTGCGAGTGGACTCAGAGTTGTTGGACTCGACGAGTCTTGGGGTGACTCGGCGAGTTGGGTCGCTGATTGAGGGAAGTTCTGAACTTAACAACTCGGCGAGTCATCGGGTTGACTCGGCGAGTAGGGTCAGTCAGGGGTTGACTTTTACTTGTCCAAGGTTGACCAGTTGTCTTCCAAGGGTATTTATTGAGTTGTATGTTTTGATGTTCAGTGGAGGAGTTCGTATCAGAGTTCAGAGCAGCGGGATCTTATCCTTTCAGCCGGCAGTTTCGAGGTGAGTTATCCTCACTATATCAACAGGGTCTAAGGCACCAAGGCCGACCCTTTATTAGATTGAGATTCGGATATGGTTATTATGTTATTGTTTGATGTGCCTGCATCCTGGTAGCTAGAATGGTACATGCTAGGAGACCTTGTTAAGGTCAGTTTCCCGATATATATAAAGTGATGCTATGCTAGTGACCGGTTAGGTCGGTAACCTGGGTAGGGTAATGATATGCTATGTGATCTGTTTGTTCGGTTTGTTGACTATGACTATTATATGATTGTATGTTTTGTGCACATGGTTGTTTGGACTGGAGATGGGTTGAGGCGGGTCCTGCTTTGTGCTGTAGGCCAAGATACCCAGGGCGGACCGGTTATTCCGAAGGCCCAGCGAGCGGTCCGGATAGGCTGTAGGCCCCACGAGGGCGGACCAGACGTGCCGAGGCTCGGAGAGTGGACCAGGCCGACTGAAGGCCCGATACGGGCGGACCAATCACACTGTAGACTCAGAGAGTGGACCACGTGGGTTGAAGGCCCGATGCGGGCGGACCAACCCCACTGTAGATTCGAAGGACATGACTAGATCTGGAGGATGGATCCGGTGGACTGAAGGCCCGATACGGCGGACCAGTCACACAGTAGACCCGATATGCATGGCTGTTCTATGTTCTGTTACGATATGTATGTTTTATATGTTATGGGCCGGAAGGCAATATGTTTTGGACCGGAAGGTCGCAGCCTGGAAGGGCGTATACGTGGTTGGTATTTTGGGGGTATCTCACTAAGCTTTCGGGCTTACAGTTGTGGTTTAATGTTTTTCAGGTTCTTCAGGAGACCGTGGCAAGGCGAAGGCGTGATCGTACCGCTCCTCATGATTTTGTAGCAATGTGATTCTGGGGATACTCTAAATGATTTGTATTGAAAACCTTTTTGTAAATAACTTAATGAAAATCGGATGGTTTTTGAAAAATTTAAATTGGTTGTATTTTTCGGATGTTACAAGTTGGTATCAGAGCCTTGGTTTGAGTGAATTGGAGGAACACTTGTGTGACTCCAGTCTCAAATCGAGGAGGGTTTTCAAAAGAGAATTTAAAATGGTTTTCAAAATAAGTAAAGGAGGACGCGGAGGTACGATCAGCCGGAGCCAGTAAGTAACCCCAAAATACCATACATGACAATTGTTTTATTGAGCTTTGATAGAACAGCATGCTAGAGTTAGGCTAGGGATCTTCAGGATTTCTTGATGAGTTGCCTGATTTATGATGCCTGCTAGCCTAGGGTTCCTTGTGAGAGATTTCTAGTGTTCCTCTAGTTGTGAGGATAGAGTGTTGTTATGTATGTCGCCAGAGTGTTGTGGAAGTACTTCATACAAATATGGGTAGGTGTGGAAGGTAGTATGGGCCCGTACTACTGAAAGCACGGACTCATACACGTATCAGGGAAACCATGACTTCTAGGGTTGGGATGAGAGCTGGTTCCCGGAATAGTGGAATATGTCTGAGATTTTGGTGTTTTATTTTCAGTATGGAGATTTCAGGGCACGCTGGGAGTGGATCCGAGTCAGGATCAGGAGCAGGAGAGGGAGTTCTAGGTGGGTCTGTACAACCTGAGGTTGTCAGTCAGATAAGTTCGCACGAGTTGGATGCGAGGATTCGTGAGATCCTGCATGATGAAGTTGCTGCATTGTTTCGGGCTGAGCTGCCGTAGTTGTTTGGGTCGATCAAGACCGCCATGGTGGAGTATTTTGATGAGCGCTATGCGGCTCTCACGGAGACAGCTGCCGCGGCGGCTACAGCAGCTGTAGCAGTGGCAGGGGGAGGAGCTAGTAGAGGTTTTCAGTATCGGGACTTCGATAATACGAAGCCTCCCACTTTTGATGGAGTTCAGGATCTGATCGTTGCTATGAGATGGTTATCAGATGTGGAGGGATGTTTCTTCACGTGTTCATGTGCTGCTGATCATAGGGTGAGGTGTGCTCTGAACCTGTTAAGGCTCGGGGCAAAGGATTGGTGGAGATTGACCACGGGGTCGTACTCGGATGCACAGAGGGCTGCGATTTCATGGGATTGGTTCAGGGAGATGTTCAGCACTCGTTATGTTCCGCAGGTCGAGAGGGAGAGGTTGGCTCAGGAGTTCTTGGAGCTGAAACAGGATTCAGAGTCAGTGACGGAAATCACGAGGATGTTTACTGAGAGGGCGATGTTTTGCCCTGAGTTCGCTTCGGAGCACGCTCAGATGTTCCGATATCTGAGTATGCTAAATAGAGACATCAGACAGTTTGTGTCTGCGCAGAGGTGCGAGAATTTGCTGGAGTTGAAGGAGACCGCTAGGCGGCGTGAGTTAGAGATTGAGTTACAGATGCGTGAGCTGAGGCAAGCTCCGGTTCTGTCGCAGCCGGCGACGAAACGGTCTAAGACCGTTGATTCCAGGATGGGAGATCAGGGTAGCCACGTCTGTGGAAAGTGTGGAAAGGGTCACGCCGGAGTTTGTCGGTCCGGTGGAGCATGCAGCAAGTGCGGAAAGGAGGGACACTATGCGAGGGATTGTCGGCAGTCAGTGCCGGTTCGGGATTTGAGGATATGCTATCATTGTCATCAGGTTGGACATTTGAAGGTCAACTGTCCACGGCTTGCTGCAGGACTGGTGCAGGCTCCAGCACCGGCTACGTTGAGGATCACAGGTGGAGGTCAGGGTGGAACGGAGCCCCCAAGGGCTTAGGGGCATGTTTTTCAGCTTGCTGCTGCGGGTATGTTTCTTTCTGTTGTTTTTGATTATTTATGATTATTGTGGAGTATTGTTATTTGCTAGTTTTGTTGGTTGGTTATGGAATTGTCTTTCGGGTTTTCGTGTGGTATCCGTTGTCCTTTGAGGGTTTGGCGAGATGTGATCGAGATTTCGTTTTGGTATCCTTTGTTCCCTGAAGGATCGATATGGTTATGGATTAGTACTTCGAGCTATTGTTGATTATCTTTGTGAGGATTGGTGGCGGATGCGGCGTTGGTTTGAAGGCCGGGTAGATTCTGCAGTCTGAGGAATGGATATTTGAAGATTGGGTTCCTTTCGAGCGGGTTGTTCAGTGTGGAAACATGTTTTTGTGGAAGTTGTTAGCGCTGGTGAGAAATATTTTGAGTGTAAGTGTTGATTTTCTGCAAGATTGCTTTGGGAGATCGGTGATGGCGACCGGTGATTAATTATCAGTGTCTTAAGTGGGTTGAGAATTGGAAATTCTCCGGATGAACGTTGGGCCTGAGAGGTTGTTTAGCTGCTTGGGGAATTCAGCGGTATTTCTATCAGCCGAGAGCAGGCTCGTATGGGTGAGTAACAGGCGTGCGGGGCGGAATACAGACCTAGAGCAATTGATTGTGGAAGGCATGGGAGCAGGCCGGGATCGAGTATGTATGATGGAGATAGAGTTCGGAACCCCTAGAGGGCTAGAACGGTATGCACGGGAGGATTTCCCGAAGGGATAGTTCGGAATGATGAATGCTAGTTGAGCGGTCCGGATAGACTAAAGGCCGGTAGGCATACTAGTCAGACCGAAGGCTCGGAGAACGGTCCAGTCAGATTGGCTGAAGGTTCTAAGAGTGGTCCAGATTGGCTGAAGGCCTGGGAAGGCGGTCCAGTCATGCTGAAGACTCTGCGAGTATTGTTGGATCGGTTCGAGGTTATGGGTTGCGTATGTTGCAGTGTGATTACATTGGGAGGTCTGGCCCCGGGTAGCGATCTTGAGCAGTGAAGGTAGTGCATGGGCTTGAGAGTCCCTGCGATGAGAGTCAGAGTAGTGGTGATGCATGGATGTCGGGTACGCTTTAAAGAGGTAATGTAGCGTGGGATGAGCACCACAGTGCCTGCCATGGTGACTGGGCGGACGAGTGGTTTCCTTGGTAAGGAAAGAAGGAGGAATGAAATTCCAAAAGGGAGTGCGAATTCACGGAAGTGAAAGCGGCAGTGTAGAGTTATGATTGGAGTGGTCCGTCGATGGTCTTTGAGTAGCGTGTTGCGGCGGTAGAATAAAAGCTTATTCGACTTGAGATGTCTACTCAGGGCGCGGAGGGAATTCCGCAGGCATAGAGCCAGGGAGAGGGGCTCGAAGGGATGTAGAGAGAGAGTCTTGGACTCTCAGTGAGATTCTAATCAGGGTTTTGGTTATGTATTAGCGGTTCATCCTGGAAGGATGTTTGAGGATATCATCAGTGTATCAGGTTTTCCAAACCTGAGGGTGCTAGAGCTAGATCAGCATGTGTGTGTGATTGCGAGAGGAGAACTCGGGGGAGTTGCTCCGGAATGGAAGAATGGGTCTTTCTGTCGTCATGGAATGGATAGAGTGGGATTCGGATCGGGGATCGGATGGTTCGTGGTTTTCTGGCCATATGAGTCAAGTGAAAGATGAGAATTGGAGCAGTAACGCATCGTGGGTAATTCTCGGTTGTTGAGCGCGGCTATCGGAGGGTACAGCTGGCGCCCAGGTTGAGTAGGTGGTTGGGGCACCGTATGGAAGGAGAAAGTGAGCATCTGGTTTCTATGGTTGTGCCTTGAGGGACTGGGTTCGATCAAGGTCAGGCAGCGCGTCGTGGGAAGTAATTTGAAGATGAGATGTCGTAGGCTTCGAGGACGAAGCCTAATTTAAGTGGGGGAGAATTATAACATACCGGAATTTCAAGAGTAGAGTTGAAGGGCTAAAAGTGTAAGTTTCGGAGGTTGACTCGGCGTGTCCATGGATAGACTCAGCGAGTCAGGTCGCGACTATGGTCGCGTGTCAAGTGGCCTACTCGGCGAGTCCAAAGATGGACTCGGCGAGTAGGTGCTGTATGGAGAAAACCCTAATTTTCGGGGTTGAGCCCTATATAAAGAGCATTATGCCCCTCCACAGCCTCCCTTATTCCCCCCTTGAGTCCCAGAAACCCTAATTTCGTGGAGAGTCCCTTTGTGGTGCAAATTAGAGGTTGGAGAGGTGTTGGTTGAAGAAATCTTGAAGGAGAAGTGGCTTGGATCAAAGGGCTTTGCTTGGATTCGAGTTTCATTGCTGTTGAGGCATCCTTTGGAGGTAATACTTTCATTCTTGGGCTGTGTTTTCCTAGTTTCTCATTTTGGGGTTGTGTGGGGAGCTTGGTTGTGTGGCATCTTGATGTTTGGAGGATGGATCTGAGGTTGCTACCTCAGATCTGGAATGGAGAAGATCTTAAGAGCATTAAAGCCCCTGTTCTTGTGTTGTTAATGGAGCTATCATGTCCCAAACCTTGGTTCTAAGGTAAATAAGGCCTAGATCTCTTTAGATTCACGTAAAGTTTGCCACTTTACGTGATGGATGGATTATATGAGGTTGGATCTATGTTTTGGATCAATTGCATGGCCTGAGATGCTTCTGTATGGATTCAGACCGGTGGTACTCGACGAGTCACATGGGGCGACTCAACGAGTTGCTTGAAGATGGCCTGGAACTCGACGAGTTGGAAGAACAACTCGACGAGTAGGTTGAAGATAGTCTAGGACTCGGCGAGTCTGTTCTTGGACTCGGCGAGTCTTGTCGAAGAGTCCCAATATTTCTGGTTGAGTTGATGAATCGGTGAGTCAGGGGATGACTCGGTGAGTTGGGTGCGAGTGGACTCAGAGTTGTTGGACTCGACGAGTCTTGGGGTGACTTGGCGAGTTGGATCGCTGATTGAGGGAGGTTCTGAACTTAAGGACTCGGCGAGTCATCGGGTTGACTCGGCGAGTAGGGTCAGTCAGGGGTTGACTTTGACTTGTCCAAGGTTGACCAGTTGTCTTCCAAGGGTATTTATTGAGTTGTATGTTTTGATTTTCAGTGGAGGAGTTCGTATCAGAGTTCGGAGCAGCGGGATCTTATCCTTTCAGCCGGCAGTTTCGAGGTGAGTTATCCTCACTATATCAACAGGGTCTAAGGCACCATGGCCGGCCCTTTATTGGATTGAGATTCGGATATGGTTATTATGTTATTGTTTGATGTGCCTGCATCCTGGTAGCTAGGATGGTACATGCTAGGAGATCTTGTTAAGGTCAATTTCCCGATATATATAAAGTGATGCTATGCTAGTGACCGGTTAGATCGGTAACCTGGGGTAGGGTAATGATATGCTATGTGATCTGTTTGTTCGGTTTGTTGACTATGACTGTTATATATGATTGTATGTTTTGTGCACATGGTTGTTTGGACTGGAGATGGGTTGAGGCGGGTCCTGCTTTGTGCTGTAGGCCAAGATACCCAGGGCGGACCGGTTATTCCGAAGGCCCAGCGAGCGGTCCGGATAGGCTGTAGGCCCCACGAGGGCGGACCAGACGTGCCGAGGCTCGGAGAGTGGACCAGGCCGACTGAAGGCCCGATACGGGCGGACCAATCACACTGTAGACTCAGAGAGTGGACCACGTGGGTTGAAGGCCCGATGCGGGCGGACCAACCCCACTGTAGATTCGAAGGACATGACTAGATCTGGAGGATGGATCCGGTGGACTGAAGGCCCGATACGGCGGACCAGTCACACAGTAGACCCGATATGCATGGCTGTTCTATGTTCTGTTACGATATGTATGTTTTATATGTTATGGGCCGGAAGGCAATATGTTTTGGACCGGAAGGTCGCAGCCTGGAAGGGCGTATACGTGGTTGGTATTTTGGGGGTATCTCACTAAGCTTTCGGGCTTACAGTTGTGGTTTAATGTTTTTCAGGTTCTTCAGGAGACCGTGGCAAGGCGAAGGCGTGATCGTACCGCTCCTCATGATTTTGTAGCAATGTGATTCTGGGGATACTCTAAATGATTTGTATTGAAAACCTTTTTGTAAATAACTTAATGAAAATCGGATGGTTTTTGAAAAATTTAAATTGGTTGTATTTTTCGGATGTTACAAGTTGGTATCAGAGCCTTGGTTTGAGTGAATTGGAGGAACACTTGTGTGACTCCAGTATCAAATCGAGGAGGGTTTTCAAAATAGAATTTAAAATGGTTTTCAAAATAAGTAAAGGAGGACGCGGAGGTACGATCAGCCGTAGCCAGTAAGTAACCCCAAAATACCATACATGACAATTGTTTTATTGTGCTTTGATAGAACAGCATGCTAGAGTTAGGCTAGGGATCTTCAGGATTTCTTGATGAGTTGCCTGATTTATGATGCCTGCTAGCCTAGGGTTCCTTGTGAGAGATTTCTAGTGTTCCTCTAGTTGTGAGGATAGAGTGTTGTTATGTATGTCGCCAGAGTGTTGTGGAAGTACTTCATACAAATATGGGTAGGTGTGGAAGGTAGTATGGGCCCGTACTACTGAAAGCACGGACTCATACACGTATCAGGGAAACCATGACCTCTAGGGTTGGGATGAGAGCTGGTTCCCGGGATAGTGGAATATGTCTGAGATTTTGGTGTTTTATTTTCAGTATGGAGATTTCAGGGCACGCTGGGAGTGGATCCGAGTCAGGATCAGGAGCAGGAGAGGGAGTTCCGGGTGGGTCTGTACAACCCGAGGTTGTCAGTCAGATGAGTTCGCATGAGTTAGATGCGAGGATTCGTGAGATCCTGCATGATGAAGTTGCTGCATTGTTTCGGGCTGAGCTGTCGGAGTTGTTTGGGTCGATCAAGACCGCCATGGTGGAGTATTTTGATGAGCGCTATGCGGCTCTCACGGAGACGGCTGCCGCAGCGGCTACAGCAGCTGTAGCAGCGGCAGCGGGAGGAGCTAGTAGAGGTTTTCAGTATCGGGACTTCGATAATACGAAGCCTCCCACTTTTGATGGAGTTCAGGATCTGATCGTTGCTATGATATGGTTATCAGATGTGGAGGGATGTTTCTTCACGTGTTCATGTGCTGCTGATCATAGGGTGAGTGTGCTCTGAACCTGTTAAGGCTCGGGGCAAAGGATTGGTGGAGATTGACCACGGGGTCGTACTCGGATGCGCAGAGGGCTGCGATTTCATGGGATCGGTTCGGGGAGATGTTCAGCACTCGTTATGTTCCGCAGGTCGAGAGGGAGAGGTTGGCTCAGGAGTTCTTGGAGCTGAAACAGGATTCAGAGTCGGTGACGGAAATCACAACGATGTTTACTGAGAGGGCGATGTTTTCCCCTGAGTTCGGAGCAGCGGGATCTTATCCTTTTAGCCGGCAGTTTCGAGGTGAGTTATCCTCACTATATCAACAGGGTCTAAGGCACCAAGGCCGACCCTTTATTGGATTGAGATTCGGATATGGTTATTATGTTATTGTTTGATGTGCCAGCATCCTGGTAGCTAGGATGGTACATGCTAGGAGATCTTGTTAAGGTCAGTTTCCCGATATATATAAAGTGATGCTATGCTAGTGACCGGTTGGGTCGGTAACCTGGGTAGGGTAATGATATGCTATGTGATCTGTTTGTTCGGTTTGTTGACCATGACTGTTATATGATTGTATGTTTTGTGCACATGGTTGTTTGGACTGGAGATGGGTTGAGGCGGGTCCTGCTTTGTGCTGTAGGCCAAGATACCCAGGGCGGACCGGTTATTCCGAAGGCCCAGCGAGCGGTCCGGATAGGCTGTAGGCCCCACGAGGGCGGACCAGACATGCCGAGGCTCGGAGAGTGGACCAGGCCAACTAAAGGCCCGATGCGGGCAGACCAATCACACTGTAGACTCAGAGAGTGGACCAGGTGGGTTAAAGGCCCGATGCGGGCGGACCAACCCCACTGTAGACTCGAAGGACATGACTAGACCTGGAGGATGGATCCGGTGGACTGAAGGCCCGATACGGCGGACCAGTCACACAGTAGACCCGATATGCATGGCTGTTCTATGTTATGTTACGATATGTATGTTTTATATGTTATGGGCCGGAAGGCAATATGTTTTGGACCGGAAGGTCGCAGCCTAGAAGGGCGTATACGTGGTTGGTATTTTGGGGGTTTCTCACTAAGCTTTCGGGCTTACAGTTGTGGTTTAATGTTTTTCAGGTTCTTCAGGAGACCGTGGCAAGGCGAAGGCGCGATCGTACCGCTCCTCATGATTTTGTAGCAATGTGATTCTGGGGATACTCTAAATGATTTGTATTGAAAACCTTTTTGTAAATAACTTAATGAAAATCGGGTGGTTTTTGAAAAATTTAAATTGGTTGTATTTTTCGGATGTTACACATAGAATAGACTACATCTAAGCTGTGGAAACCTTACAATCGAAGAAAATTGCTCAACTCATTATGTTGTTAAGAGCCCAGTGCCACAGCATGGCGACTTGGCTAAGGCTCTTATGTTTTGTCGATTAGCGGCCACGAAGTGGCGACCAGCTGAAGGTTGACTTTTGACCATTGACTTTGACCAATTTAGAGTTAAGGGAATTTTGGGTAATTTGTATAGTAATATGAGTTTGGGTCCCTGTTAGTTGAATAGGTGATCTGTAGAGGCAACATTTGGAGTAGTGATCTATTTAACTATTTTCTAGTCAATAAGGTGAGTTTTCCTCACTGTACTTGTAGTTTGAAGACACTAATGCCGACCCATTAGGCTATGTATCCTAGTATAGGATGTTTCTATGTTATAGTGATCTATTAGATATGCATCATTATATGTTTGTTGGTATGTGTTTTATATGTTACATATGTTGATATAGTATGGTTGTGTTGAGGCAATATTGCTATGTACGGTAGCCAACAAACCTACGAGCAAGCCAGAAATAAGTTGTGGGCTGGAAAGGCAAGTCAAACTTATGATGTAGGCTCGGGAGCAATCCAGACATAAGTTATAGGCCACGTAGGCAAACCAAACTCATGTTGTGGGCACAGGGGTAATCTAATCTGATGACATTGGACCCAGTATACATGTTGTTATATGTTGTGTGGTGGTATTTAGGAGAACTCACTAATCTTTGGCTTACAGTTTGACTTTTATGGTTTCAGGTATTTTAGAGGACAATGGAAAGGCGAAGGATTGACCGTGTACATCATCGAGGATTTTATGTGTTTTGATGATTTTGGGATACTCAGATTCATGATAATGATCTTTGGGAACTTGTTTTGTAAATTTATGGATTATGGTATGGTTTTTAAAAATGAAAATGTTGCCTTCATTTTTAGGATGTTACAAATTGGTATTAGAGCCCTAGTTTGAGATAATTGGATGAGCATTTATGTAAATCTAGACTTAAACTAAGGATGTGCAAAATTTTCCAAATTGTTTTCAAAAAATAACCAAGGAGGGATGAGATGTGTACGACCAGTCGGTGCAAGAAAGTATTCTCCAAGATACCCATATTATTATTTGCTTATGATGATTATGATAGAATTTCATACTACTTGTAGGCTAGGGATCTTCAGTAATTGCATGTGTTAAGACCGTTGTCGTACAAGATTTAAACAAATAAAAATAATAAATAAACTAGGTTATTGCACTAACAGGTAGTACAGGTAAGCAGGGTCGGATCCTCAGGGACACGTCCTAATGTTTACACCTCTTTGCGTAAGGCGTGAACTAATTCTTAACGAATGCAATAAACATAAAAATGGGGGGGGGTGTTATTTCTGAAAATTGAACTAATAGAAATCGAAAATGACAAAAGAATAACTACATTTAAAGGGGTGAAAATTCAAATAAGAGAAAGCAATTCTAGTTTCGCGGTGACTCCCCTAATCATATATTTAACCTTCAACACAATATTTGACTATGCACTTGTTTAAACTGGTACCAAAGTTCATTAAAAAGCTCTGATGACCTCTATTTCAAAAATCATTTAATCAAAATAAGTTCTTTCAATTAAACCTAACTTTTTACTAAATTAATCAAACAAGTTGTTGATTAACAAAGAAAACTTGCATTAGACACAGTGTAATTCCCAGTAAAGTTCAATACCTCTCATAAGCTCGGAGGCGTTAAGACTTGTTTGATCATTCATATTAGAGTTAACCCTAAACTCGGAATTAATCTAATTCTTGTCACTTTTTTACCAACTAATCTATACAATTACGGATCTAAACAATTAGGTGATTAGATGATTCACAAACAATTTAAGTGGCCAACAGAAATTGAAATCAAAATCAAAATCAAACACTCAATTTAACACAACATTGATCAAACTAAACAGTAATCATAGTCAAACATAGTGCCTAATGATTAATCATACGAAAAAGTTACGTCTTGCGAAACTGAAATATGAAATTTTAGCCTGACATGGCTAAAAACGGATTAAAAACAGTAGAAATCGAATCTAAACGATAAATCTTACTAAACTACAAAAAGAAATTGAATTGTCTCTTTTAGATCTGCGCTCTTCACTTGAAACCTTCTAAAAATGCCTTAGAATAGCCAGGAATCGCCAATTGGGGTTACTGGATGAGTATAGAGTTGTATTTATACGTCTAGCTGTCAAATCGCCATAACTGTGATCGCATCTATCACCCAAAATGTATCACATGCCTTTTTAATGAAGTACGTTGCCATTTTGATGCAATTTGACCAACCTACGATCGCAAAGGAACAACCTACAATCACAAAGGCACAACCTGCGATCGCATGTACGTCTTTTTCTAGTTTGATCAATTTTTTGGCACGAAAAAACCACGAAGTGAAGCTCTGACCAAACCTGCGATCGCAAAGGCATACCTGCGATCATAGGGAGAAAAGGTGAGATCACATGTACTGCTTCACAACTCTTTTGTTCGTCGTCCCTCCTTCCAAGCAGTTCTTGATCATTTCCCGGCATCCTTCCTTGGTCTAGACTCTAGTTAAGCTCCAAAGCATCCTCAAAGGCATCCCGAATTCGCGTAATCATCCATGTGCTCCAAATAGCCCTGAAAAGTCATATCAAACATGATGAGTAAGGGCATTCTATAAAATAATCATGAAACACGAAATACATAAGAATAATCAGGAGTTACTTAACTTTTTATAATGAAATACGAAGGAAATTGTGCTAAAAGATGCATATAAAATGCATCTAACAAACCTCCCCAAGCTTAGACCTTACTTGCCCTCGAGTAAGGAAACGATAACTTTAGAAAAGTAATTGAGGCTAAGGGCAATAAAGGAATAACCTAGACACACATCAACTTGAGAACGAAAACCTAAATAATGAGAACTGCCAAAGCTAAACATAAAATATGCATGCAAAGATAAAGAAAATGAACAATGAAATAAAATAATATGCAAATGAGAAACGAACAACTAAAATGAAACATGCTTGCTTTTTTTAACTTTTTATATTATATTATATTATATTATGTTTTATATATATATATATATATATATATATATATATATATATATATATATATATATATTGCGATCAGACTTTACATCAATAATGGGCTCCAATCACTAACACAAAAGCAACCATCCTGCTATCTTTCATGTATCACATACTCTCAAAGTGAGGAAGACCACAAACGGTGTAACCCAATAATCCAACTCTACTTTTATTTAAACTTTATACCTTAATTAGCTTTATGAGCAAAAATAACACAGTCTGGATCTCATGTCCTTAAGACTAGATGGTCAAGAATCAAAATTGATGCATCCTTAAGAACCCGCATGACCAAATCAGCTTTTGCCGAAGCAGCAAGGGCCAACCCCTGTAGGAGCCCGAGCTCTATGCTTTCACTTTTTCGAGAGCCACAAATATCATATCACACAATTCTTTATTCACCAGATGTAACTTTAGAACGGCTTCTAAATTGATTGAACTTTGATTTGTACTTCGTTTGGAGCTTGAATTCTTCAATTGTTATATATATATATATATATATATATATATATATATATATATATATATATATATATATATATATATATATATATATATATATATATATATATATTTGGAATTTCTTAAAATTTCTTCAATTGAGAAGTTCTTGATTTGGGTACTAAATATAACGTTGTACCCTTTCTTCATTCTTGACTGTGTGGATCTGATACTTAAGTTCTCTGTTACCGCGAGGGGTAACACGTGTCAACAAATAGGGTCATGTTTTGTGGGTTCAGAGTTGCCGATAAAGATTCTTTTTAAACATTCAGAAGCAAATCATCCTAAAAATTGTTATTACCGCCCAAAAAACGTTTCGGTACACCATTTTTTATTATCCAAGGCCGGGGTCTCGAATTACGGTGTCTTGGGTGCCCTAGTTATGACAGTTGATTCTACACTTCCAATAACAATCATGTCGATTCTGATTTTTTCATTTTTGATTCTCAATATCCCACTTCATGGAGCTATCGTATGTAAAAAGTGTCATCATCTCGTATATTTTATTTTTTTATTTTTTATGCGAATGCAAAATGCAAAAATATTAAAATATTTTAGAAAAAAAAAACTAGGAAGAAATGAAATGAAAAATAAAAACATAAATGAAAATTCTTTTTGGATTTTTTTTAACATTTTAATTCTTTTGGATTTTTAAAATAAAAACTTTTTTACAAAAAGATAGGAAAACCCCTCCCCAAGCTTAAAATTAAGCATTGTCCCAATGCTTAGGGAGGAATGGAAGACGACTACTCTGACGGGGTTGCATAGTGACGGAAGAAATCGTCGCGGAAATAGGTGAAATCGTCATGTAAACCTAAGATCTCGTCAAGATAGTCAGTAACCTGAGAGCTATAAAGTTGATAATCTAGGCGAAGACCAGTCATGGTCTGCTGAAGAGAAGGAATATTCTGGCGAAGGTCAAGATAATGCTGGTAAGTGAAGGAGGAGTTGGGGTGAGGATGAGATGACTGGGTGGGTGGGGGCGGATCCTGAAAGTCAGTCTGCATGGGATCAGAATGGCTATAGGAGATCGGTGTGGCGTCTGTGTAATTTGGGTGCATAGTGGACGAAGATGGTTGATTAGAAGGGAGATGCGGGGCCTACTGTGACCTACGTAAGCGAAGATGTGGTGGAAGATTTGACGGAAGAAACAACACAGTCTCGCTCATGGGATCAGCGAGGGCGATTGTAACGCCCGTAGATCCAGGTTAGTCAATTAGAGACGTTAAGCGTCAAAAATGACTTTTTTATGGAAGATTATTTTGAAGGAATAATCTTAACTAAATTATAGGATATGTTACAAGGTTTCTGTGGAAGTTTACGCCGAAATCCGAGTTATAACGAAGAAGTTATGACCTGTGGAAGTTTCGCGACAAAATCGGCACGACACAACGCGACGTAAATAGTGAATTTACGTTACAGCGATATTTAGCCTTAGCAATCTAAACGAAAGTCGTAGATTTCGTTAAACCATTAGCGTGCATAAAAAGAACGTCCAAATCTGACTTCGTATGAGGAAGTTATGATTTTTCTAAGTTTCGACTTAGCGGTATGCAGCCCGAATACTCGATTTGAGACCGAGCGGTTTTTATCCGAAACAATCTAAATGAGAATTGAAGGTCTCGTTAATAGGAGTAAAACGATAAAAAGATAGGCCAAAACGGACGTCGGATAAAGAAGTTATGATTTTATAACGGAGTTTTCCTGTCCCGGCCTACTAAAAATAAATAATAAAAATAAAGTCAAAATTAGCCGACGGAGTCTAAACGAAAGTTGTAGAGCGTAGTCTCACCTACGCAGGGATATAAAGAATGTCAAAAACGGAGTTTGTATGAGGAAGATATGAATTTTTGAAGTTTATTAAATATTTTCGATATTTAATTTAATTATAAATTAACCGATATTATCCATGGGGGGAGTCAGCGATCTAATCCACGTTACGCCCAACGTAATGTGAATTTACGCCCAGCGTAAATGGGCTTCCAGCCCCCTATAAAAGGGTGTCGAGGGTAACCGACTTCTTTGCTCATTTCTTCCCGTTTTCTCGCGTTTTTGTATCGTTTTTCGTGCAAGAAATATCCTGAAGCCCCGGTATCATTCCCGAGCCCCGAAGCAAGTCCCGAGTCCCCGAAGATCTCGAGAAGTGCGATTCCCGAGCCAAAGCTCTGCCCGCGAGGAGCCCGATTTTTGTGAAGATCTTCCAGATCTACCGAAGAATACTACTTCTACAAGTCGTAGTGCTGTCCAATCATCTTCTAATCAAGAGAGTGTGTGGTTACTTTCTTCTAACGCATAATTATTAAGTATTTAATATAAAATACGTGTTATGTGTATATTTTGTTGTTATATGCGTGAATGTATATTCAATTTCTTCTATCTCATAGATCTGATTTATTCTCTATGAAATACGTGTTATGTGGGTGTGACTCATCTGTTATGTGGAATAGGTATTGAATGAGAATATTATATAGGTTTTAAATTATGTATAAAAATATATATTTTTATCTACTAATATGTTGGGTAGAACATGGGTAGATAGTTGATGTGTGATAAACAGAGGAGAGGTCCCGATGTTGTTGTTGTTGATCTAGTTATTCAGCGAGTATGGATTAGACCAAGAGGTTAGTTTTAGATCCGGGAGTATGGATCAGGTAAAGAGATAAAACTTGTTACTAGTCCGAGAGTATGGATTAAGACTAAGTTAATTGTCCCTAGTCCAGGAGTATGGATTGGGCACAGTTATTGATCCGGGAGTATGGATCAGATCAGGATTAGGGTATAGTTAATTGTCCTTATTCCTGGAGTATGGATTGGGTACAATTATTGATCTGCGAGTATGGATCAGATCAGGATGTTAGTTTTAGATCCGTGAGTATGGATCAGGGGAAAAGGTTAGTTTTAGATCCGTAAGTATAGATCAGGTGAAAAGGTTAGTTTTAGATCTGTGAGTATGGATCGGGTGAAGATAATAATTTTAGATCCGTGAGTAGGGATCAGGTAAAGAGGAAAATTTTAGATACGGGAGTTTAGATCGTGTCGTTGTGAGGATCGATGGGGTGGGATAAGAGTTGCCTTTATATGGTGAAATTGTACAAGTTTGAATGTTCTATATTTATAAATATATGATATAACATTGTGGGATGAAAACCCTATATGCTCACCAGGCTCCCAAGCCTCACCCACTCAGTTTTCTTTGTATCACAGGTATCGATATGAAGACATATTTCACAGAGAAATTTAAAGGAGATATAAATCATTAGTGTAATTGAATGTAAGTTCTTTTTATGCTTATATGTCTTTATCGGAACATGACATCCCGAGATTTTGTTATATAAGGAAAATACATTTCTTTAAAGAAATGATTTGATAATTTTATCATATTTTGTTTTGGGAACAAATTCCGCAACCGTTTTCTTTAAAAGATTACTCTGATTTTATAAAACAAAGCATAAACAAATCGGTCTTTTCTGGCCGTGAAAATGGGAATGTCACAGCGATGTCATTAGGACCAGTGACCTTGAAGTAAGTGGATCAGCCCTGCATCCAAACATAACCACCCGGGGCAGAACGTAACATGTGCATGGCCTGAAAGTTCTACAGAGTTAAACGGAAGGTTTCACCCGTAAAGAAGGTGTACTCCGGGGGAGACTGCTCTACGAGGGTGCGAGCAATGATGGTGATCAGACCACCACAAAGAATGGCACCGCCGGTGCGAAGGTTTAAAACTCTATGGAATCTTTTGATGATTAAGTCACCAAAATAAGGGCGGTACCATCTGGCGACCATGCACCATAAGATAAAAAGATCGGCTTTACCGGATTTCATAGTCTCAACCTGAGCGTAAATAATAATGCAAATAATTTTCAAAGCGATTTTTAGGATTGGATGGAGAATGCTAGTCTGAACAGATTGGGATGGATCATAAAAGTACAAACTGATAATGGATTGCCAAAAATCGCGCACGTCGAAAGCAGGGGCAGGTTGAGCTAAGTTGGTGGCGGGGGTATGAAAGAAAGTACATAACTGGTCCACGTGAATAGAGTGAGGGGTGCTAAAAATGCGAAAAGCAAAGTTTCCCTCTTGGTTGACCACACTCAGGGTAGCTAGGAACTCTCGGGTCAATAAAGGACAAGTACCAAACTTTGCACATAAAAGACGCTCCCAGTCAATGTTGGCGAATAGAGCATGAACACCATCATAAATATGGAGTTCCCGCATTAATGTGCGGCTGGGGGACCAGACCTACGGTAGAATTTCTCGTTCCTGAAGCCGTTGAAAACAATCTAAAGCAGCTTGGGAGCCTAAATCTAAGGTAACATTGTCCACTTGGACAGTGTACGACGGGTCTGCAGCGTCACCCTGTCTGCGTGAATGGGAGGGTCTAGGGGGTATTTTTCAAGTCAAAAGTGGAACAAGGTAGGAACAATTTCCAGGTAAAAAGAAGAAAAATAATCACGCAAAAATAATTATTTCTAACTACTCCTAAAGCAGACACGCAAGTCTGCACAAATATATGGCAAAAACAAAAGAGTTCATTTTCAGAACGAATATATCTGACTGTGCGCTGAGCAGCAGTATATTTTCCATGCCGGAAAATTTTTTGATGTTTGAAAATTTGTTCAGATGACTTTCTTCTGAATTGCGTCTCGAGCAAACGTTTCAACTTTTTGTGGCCTGCGGATTGCTAACGGAGCGTAGATCTGAAAAAAAAAAAAAAAAAAAAAAAAAAAAAAAAAAAAAAAAAAAACTCACAAAATTTCAAATTTCAAATGAACAAAATTTGGTTTTTGGAGAATTTCAACCGTGAAAACATGATTTCGTTATCGTAAATATGTTGTAGGAGCAAAACAGAAGAGATTGATACCTTATTTGCTTGATTTGGAGGAAAAATGAGCGATTTGAGTGATTTTTGGTGAGAGAACTCGAAATGTAGTGAAATCCAGAGAGAATTTTTGAAGTGTGGTGGTTACAAATGAGGCCTACGAACGATATTTATAGTAAAAACGTAACCTGCGACCGCAAAGGGAGAACCTACGATTGTAGGCTTTAAAAAATTTGACCGTTGGCGTTTTTCTCGAGGCACGTAACGGTAAAATGAAAAAAACTCGATACATGCGATCGCAGGTATAGAACCTGCGATCGCAACTTTTATTAAATATGCTTCAATCGATCGTTTAATTGTTCAAAAGTGTTCCAGGTACTAAAAGCTGATACATGTGATCACATGTACTAGACCTGTGATCGCATGTTTGCTTTTTTCATGAAAAATGTTCCAAAAAAACCTCGATGACTTCCTGCGACTAAAAAAACTCATACCCTGCGATCGACTTGCTGTAATACCCCGTTTATTTATTTAATAAATAAATAAGTTACTAAAGGAATATTAGCCTAAAATCCATAATAATTGAGCAAGGCATTGGCCTCGAGCAGTTAAAAATGTTATAATTGGAAGTTAAGGGGTTAAAATATAATTTACGGATTAGTCTGTAAAGAGTTTTGGAGGTTGAGGGTTGTTTAGTAAATTATGGGTTTATTATGAAAAGGAATTATGGAAGAATGGGCTAAATAATAAATTTTGGAGTTCATTTGAAAATAAATGTTGAGTGAGGGCCTACTTGGTAAAAATTGGACTTAATTTGTAAAGGTTTTAAGAGGTAGGGTCCAAATGGTAATTTATGGGTTCATTTTGAAAGAAAAACGAAAGGGAGGGGCTAGACTTGTCATTATGGATGTAACTTTGGGGGTTCGAGGTATATAATTCGTCACCCCTTCCAGCTTCAAACCCTAATCCTAAAGCAAGTCCCAGCCGCCACCTTATACCTCCCATCATCCGGTCGTCTGTTCCCTCAAACCACCGCAACCATTTTACTTCTGGCAATGATCAACACTATAAGGATGCCTCCGAGGCTCGGAGCGACTGTGATCGATCACTGTCCACGTCCCTTCACCTCCCTATCTTCTTCTTCCAACCACTGGACATCATTATGAAGAACGAAACCACCAGCGACCATCTCATTTGGCGGCGAGGGAGTATACTGCCACTGTTACATCGTTGTTTGACCATCGTCGTGATGAGCGCTGCTGCTACTGCGGTTCCAACATCAACTCCAACCGCTCATGTCCGTTGTTTCCTCCATCTCGCATCACCGCCGTTTTCGGATCTTGTTGCTTTGTTGTTGTCGTTCAGAAAATCGCTACATCCCGTCGACACCCTCCATTAACCACCTGCCACCATGAAATAGTGGCTGGGTTTGTGGCCTCGTGAAGCTGGGTTCGTGTTAGGGTGTTGTAGGTGTGTGTTCTAATGGTTAGGACTGCAGGAGAGTCCTTTGGCCAGAGATATCAAGAGAACCGCCATTGCCACCACCTTGAGGTGGTGGCTGCCGCCATACGCCACCGCCGGCCACCACAAGGTCGTTATGTGTGTGTATGTTTAGCTTAGTTAGCGTGTGTGTTGCTTTGGTATTTTCATTGTAAATTGTAACACAAAAATGGAATAATGCAAAGAAACTGAAAACCACCACCTTAGGGTGGTGGTCGCTACCTCCTGCCGCCACCGGCCGCCGTGTCGGGCGGCGGTGTGCTTTGCCTCATTGTGTTGACTCATTTGGGATGCTTGAAACCCTAATGGGCCTTGTAAGCCCTAATGGACTCTAATTGACCCAATAAAACCCTAATGGGCTTAATGATATTCTAGTGGGCCTAATAGGCCCAATAAAGCCCTAATTGACCTAAAAGCACAACAAATTGATAAATGGGCTAGCATTTGGGTTGGAAACCCTAATGCCAATAAAACCCTAATTTGGGGAATTAATCTGGACACGCGGGAATTATTTAATAACTTGAAATATTAAATAATAATAATTGGAAAAAATTAATCTAAGCAATATTGGACTTAATGGATTAAGTCCTTAGTGGATTAAGTCCTTAATGGGTTAAGTGGAAAACACCTAACCCTAATCATCATTTTATGTGAAAATCCTAGTTTCACTTGGGTTTATTGTTGGCCCTTTTATTGGGCCTTGATGATTGGATTATTAATGGTCCATCCAAGATCAAGCAAATGGATTAGAATAATTAATGGGCTTTGAGGTAAGGCCCATATAAGGAGTTGGGCCTAATTTGGAAAATTGGGCCATAGATGGGCCATCGTTGGGCCTTAATGACTATATGATATTGGACCCTTATATTGTCAAAGGTTGGACTAGAATAAAAGGTTGGGCCTTAAGGTAAGACCTTGTAAAGGTTTGGGGTCAATTTGGAAAATTGGGCCATGTATTGGGCTTTGACCCTTAGTTTGACTTTTAGGCCTTTAGATTGGGCCCTGTACTTGAATCAAGTCCAGGGGGGGTGTAATGTAGGATGTTACTCCAAGAACTTATGGTTATGTATTGGGACCCAATTATTAATTGGTGTTATTTTGGTGTTCACAGTTCGGGAATTTCTCATCCAGCAGTTGGGGTTGAATCTGCAGGACTTCAGCAGTGTGGGATTGAGTCTGCGGGACTTCAACAGTGTGAGGTGAGTTACCTTCCAGTAGAAGTGGGTCTAAGGCCACAATGTCTACCCACTAGTAGTAGTTGTATGATAGATGATTGTATTTGTGATAGTCATCTAGGTTTGCTACTACATGATATGTTTTATGTGTAATGATGTTATGTGATAGTAGTAGTAGGGGGAATAGTCCCCAGTTACCGGTCGATAGGGCCGAAGGGGTAGTTTAGTACCCCAGCTATGCTAGACAAATTATGGTATGTGATATGATATTATGTGGTAGTAATAGGGGTGAAATAGTCCCCAGAGTTCGGTTGTTAGGACCGATGGCTAGGTCAGCACCCCATAATGGCTTGACACGGGTATGTCAGCACCCCAAAATGGCTTGACATGGGTAGGTCAACACCCCAGAATAGTCGAACCGGGTAGGTCGGGCACCCCAGAATTGCCCGACAGTATGTATGCTATGTGATTGTATGGTATGTGGTATGATGGGGGAACTCACTAAGCTTTGTGCTTATGGTTTTCAATTTTGGTTTCAGGTACTTGTTTTTAAAGGAAAGGAGTCGGCGTGATCGCAACGCATCACACTATGGTTTTCCGCACATGAGATCTTTGTGATTACACTCTGATATTGTTTTATGATAACATATTTTGATTACTTCTATTTTGGTTTTGACATGACATAATATTATGGATGATTTATTATATTTTTGGTTTATAATAACGTAATAAAAATGATATTTTTGGCCTGTATTTTTGGGATGTTACACTTACGATCGTAGGTTCCACCAAAACTGCGTTTTTTCAACTTTTTCAAATTCTCTTTGTTCCTTTTTTATTTTAAAAACACGATTTAGTTAAAAAGGGACGACCTAAGCAGCTAAAAACACACAAAAATTAAAAAGAAGTTGCAAAATAAAATGAAACCAAACAAACACCTGAGTTGCCTCCCGGTAAGCTGCCCGTTTTTACTATCGTTGGCTCAACATTGTTACTTTGTTTTCTCAATTGCGGTAAGTCGGGACCTCAACTACCTCCACTTCTTCATTTGTAACTTGAAACCCTTCGTAAAATGGTTTGAGACGATGACCATTTACCTTAAAATCTTTCTTGTTTGTTCACTCTTAATTTGTATAACACCATGATCAAACACGTTAGTAACAACAAAAGGTCCCACCTAACGAGACCTCAATTTACCAGAAATAAGTTTGAAATGAGAGTGATATAAGAGTACCTTTTGACCGGTAGTGAATACCTTTCGCGAGATCATCTTGTCGTGAAACGCTTTCGTCTTCTCCTTATAGATTGTTTCGTTCTCGTAAGCATCATTCCTGATTTCTTCTAACTCTTGGATATCCAATCTTCTTTTCTTACCAGCTTCATCCATACTGATGTTTAACTTTTTGGTAGCCCAATATGGTCGATGCTCTAATTCAACCGGTAATCGACAAGGTTTGCCAAAAACAATTCTATATGGTGACATACTGATAGAAGTCTTGTATGCTGTCTGGTGGGCCCATAACGCATCATCCAATCGAATACTCCAATCTTTCTTGACTGGATTGATGGTTTTCTCTATAATGCCCTTGATATGTCTGTTTGAAACTTCACCATGTCTATTTGTTTTGCGGGTGATATGATGTGGATACCCGATGTGTGACACCATATTTTTTGAGGACTGCTTCGAGGGTGCGGTTATAGAAATACGTACCCTGATCACTAATAATGGTTTTTGGTGTCCCAAACCTAGCAAATATATTTGTGTTGAAAAAATCAACCACAACGTTGGCATCGTCTGTTCGTGTAGCTTTTGCCTCCACCCATTTGGACCCGTAATCCACAGCAAGTAATATGTACACAAACCCGAAAGATGGCAGAAACGGACCCATGAAATCTATACCCCAAACGTCAAAGATTTCACATACTAAGATTGGAGTAAGTGGCATATGATTACGAGATGTCAAAGACCCAGTCATTTGGCACCATTCATGAGTTTTGCAAAATAGAAAAGATTCACGAAAAATATGAGTCCAATAAAGACCGTTGTCCATGACCTTGCGTAAGTTTCTTTGTGGACCATAATGCCCTCCACAAGCTTCTGAATGGCAGAAATTCAAAATTGACTTAACTTCATCTTGGGGCACACATCTTCTAATCACCTGATCAGCACAGTGTTTGCATAAATACAGCTCATCCCAGACATATCTTTTTGCCTCCTTCTTTATTTTATCTTTCTGGGCTCAGGTGAGATCTGAAGGGAGTTCTCTGGAGACTGAGTAGTTCACTATATCAGCAAACCAAGGAGGGTTCTGAACAGTGAATAGATGCTCTTCAGGAATGTTTCACGGATCGGTGTCGGGTCTTCAGGTGGAGTGAGTTGGCTCAAATGATCAACTACCAAATTTTCTCTCCCACTTTCGTCCCCGATCTCTATATCAAATTCCTGTAGCAGCAAAATCCATCTAATCAATCTTGGCTTCGAGTCTTTTTTGGCAAGAAGCTACCGAATAGCTGCGTGATCAGAAAAGATTATAACTTTTGTGCCTAACAAATATTGTCTGAATTTTTCCAATGCAAAGACGATTGACAGCAACTCTTTTTCTGTGGTGCACTAATTTTCTTAGGCATTATCCAAAGTTTTTGGTGCATAATATATAACATGGGGAACCCAATCTTTTCTCTGTCCCAAAACAGCTCCAACACCAGTCTTACTGGCATCACACATGATCTCGAATGGTAAACTCCAATCTAGGGGCAGAATGATAGGAGTAGAAGTATGAAGATTTTTCAGCACATCAAAAGCCTTCTTGCAATCTTCATTGAAGTCAAATTCAGCATCTTTTTTCAGTAAGTGGCACATAGGAACTGATATCTTTGAAAAATCTTTTATAAATCTCCTGTAAAACCCTACATGACCAAGAAAGGAACACACTTCCCGAACATTCTTCGGGTAGGGTAAGCTTTTTATAACATCTATTTTTGCTTTATCGACTTCCAAACCTCTTTTTGAAACAATATGTCCAAGAATCAGACCTTGGTCAACCATAAAGTGACATTTTTCAAAATTTAAGACCACGTCTGTTTCAATACATCTTTGTAAAATTTTTGTGAGGTTTTTCAAACAAATATCAAAGGAGTCTCCATAGACGGTAAAATCATCCATAAAGACTTCTATGGTATTTTCAACATACTTAGAAAAGATACTAACCATAAACCTTTGAAACGTAGAGGGTGCGTTGCAGAGTCCAAAGGGCATACGTCTATACGTGAATGTCCCGAAAGGGTAGGTGAAAGTTGTTTTCTCATGGTCTTCTAGAGCAACTGGAATCTGATGGAAACCTGAAAATCCATCCAAACAGCAGAAATGGGATTTTCCACCAAGCCTCTCTATCATCTGATCTATAAATAGGAGAGGAAAATGATCTTTTCGATTAGTTGCGTTTAATTTTCTATAGTCAATACAAACATGCCATCCGTTTTGAACCTGAGTTGGAACCAACTCTCCTTCCTTGTTCTCCACCATTGTCACTCTATCCTTCTTGGGTACAACTTGAACTGGGCTAACGCATTTGATGTTAGAGATTGGGTATATCATCCCAGCATCTAATAACTTGATAACTTTTTTTTAAACCACCTCCATCATTGGTGTGTTTACTCTGTGTTTGGCTTCCCGTGACGGCTTATAATCTTCTTCCATCGAAATTTTATGCATGCATAGAAATGGGTTGAGTCCTTTGATGTCTGCAATAGTCCACCCAATTGCACTTTTATACTTCTTCAAAATTCTGATCAGCTCTAACTCTTCTTTTTCTGACAAATTGTTGGATATGATAACTGGTAATGTTTCTTTTTTTCCAAGATATGCATATGTTAGGTGTTCTGGAACTGTCTTCAGCTCCAAGATAGGGCTTGCACTACAGAAGGAAAAAGCTTGGACTTAGAAACTGGTAATTTAAGAGTTTGAGTACCATACCTCAACTTTCTTTGTTGGTCCATATGAGCTGCCATCTCTTGAACTTCTCTATCAACCACATAATTTTCTGATATAACTTGGGCTGTATTAATAGACAAATTTATGTGGAGCACTAATGCTAGTGACTCACGGTTAGCAATCTCAAAATATTCTGCAGATAACGGTTCAATTACATCAATGAAATTAAGGGTTGAAACATCATCAGGGTAACACATGACATCATAAATATTGAAGTTGATAACTTCACCATCAAATTCCATTGAAAGGGTACCATCATAAACATCTATTTTGGTTCTAGCAGTTTTTAAGAATGGTCTCCCCAAAAGAATGGAGTCTGAATTTGGAGAGTCATCATCTCCCATATCTAAAACATAGAAATCAACTGGGAATATAAGTTCATTCACTTGAACCAAAACGTCTTCCAACACACCTTTTGGGTGCACCAGAGAACGATCAGCTAATTGAATGACGACTCCTGTTCTTTTTAAAGACCCTACCCCGATAGTTTTAAAAAGTGAATATGGCAATACATTTATTAAAGCTCCTAAGTCCAACATAGCTCGTGACACTGAAAGGTTCCCCAACTTGCAAGGAATAGTAAATACTCCTGGATCGTTACACTTTGGAGGTAGCTTTTTTTGTAAGACAGCTGAAACATTCTCACTTACTTTAATTGTTTCGTTTCCTTTTAACTTTCTTTTTGAAGTGCACAATTCTTTCAAAAATTTAGCATATTAGGGTAGTTGTTTAATTGCATCAAGAATGGGAATATTGACCTCAACATTTCTAAAGAAATCCATGATGTCTTTGTCTTCCTTTTCTTTTTCGTGTTTTTTAGTCTTGAGGGAAAAGGAGGATGAGTATTTTTCACTTCAGCTTTAGCATATCCACCTTTTCTGCACCTCTTCAGTTTCCTCGGATTCTTGCTCAACCACGATCTCTTCTTCCTCATCTTCTTGCTGATCTGGTCCTTTGTAGTTTTTACCACTTCTGAGGGTGACAACATAAGCATTGTGTTGCGGGTTCTTCTCATTATGAGATGGGAATTTTCCTTGGGTTTGGGCTTCTAGTTTGCTCATGGAATTCGCGAGTTGTGATACCTGCTGCTCCAGATTTTTGATGCTAGACTTTGTTTCATTATGGATGGCTTGGGTACTGGTAGCAAGACTTTTAACTATGTCTTCCAAAGACATGCTGGAACTACTAGCTTGTCACTGAATAGGTGGTTGCTGAAAGTTGCTTTGGTGCTGATTTTATTGAAAAGGCTGTTAAAACCCAGGTGGAGCTTGGTATTGGTGTCTTTGCTAAAAGTTTTGTTGAGGTCTTTGCTAGAAATTGTTATTTTGAGGCCCTTTCCAAGCTTGGTTGTTGCGATGTTGATCAAATGGACTTTGCTAAAATCCTCCCATAACTTGCACAGATTCATTATCTTCCTGAAGTAGTGAGCACATATCAGTTGGGTGACCGTTTTTGCAGCAGATTCCACAAGGTTTAACCTTTGGCTCGATACCTTTTTCTTTTGTCAACAAAAGGACAGATTTATTCGATTATGAAATCTGGGATTCCAGTTGGGCGTTACTTATCTCCTTGACTCCTCTTGGATGGTCTGGGTACCACTATTCCTCAGTTGCAGAATGTTTTGATTCATTGGCCAGCTTCTCTATTAATGCCCCGGTCTATGTTGGTGTCATGTCTGAAAGTGACCCTCCACTTGATGCATTTGTAAGTCGCCTCTCCATAGGTATCGATCCTTCATAGAAACACGGATATAACTGAGAATCACTAATGACATGTTGCGGGCACCGGACTAGCAGCTTCTTGACTCGCTCCCAATATGTGTGGATAGCTTCTCTTTTGCCTTGCATTACACATAGAATTTCTCTGTGCAGATTTGACACTTTTTCCTTGGGAAAATATTTTTCTAGAAAGATTTTGGCAAGCTCATCCAGCTTGTTACTGAACCAGACGGGAGGTCATATAGCCACTCGTTTGCTGCATCTTGAACTGAGAAAGGGAATGCCCTCAATTTGATTTGGTCTTCAGTAACTGTATGAGGCTTCATTCCAGAACAGACGACATGGAACTCCTTGAGAAATTTATGAGGATCTTCATTCTCAAGACCTCGGAAAGGGGGCAGCAGATGAATTAAGCCGGATTTGAGCTCAAAGTTCTAAGCTTGTGGAAAGGTGATACATCGAGGTTGTTAAGTAACCTCATGTGTTGCCCACTCGCGGAGAGTTTTTTAGCTTCGTCTCCGTTTTCGCTCATGATGAATTCTGATTTGTTTCAGAAGAATATGTGAGTTTGGGTTTGTCTGAAGATGATGATGAGTATGTTTTGAACAGGCTATTAATGGGTGAAGTATGTGGTGCTCTTGGAAAGGGTTGAAATGAGGCTTCAGATTCGTTCCACAAGGGAGTCTTTTGTGGTGTGGGTATTTTGTAATGTGAGGGGGGGAGGCTGAGGTTCCTGCTTGTTGCTTCCGGAGCTTTTCCTCCTTCTTTAGCTTCCTAGAAGTCTTCTCAATCTTTGGATCAAAAATCAGATCACATGTATGTGAAGACCTTGGCATAAAACTATTAGTGTTTTACCGTGTCCCTGACAACGGCGTCAATTTGTTAAGACCACTATCGTACATGATTTAAACAAATAAAAATAATAAATAAACTCGTTTATTGCACTAACAGGTAATACAGGTAAGTAGGTTCGGATCCTCAGGGACACGTCCTAATGATTACACCTCTTTGCATAAGGTGTGAACTAATTCTTGATGAATGCAATAGACATAAAAAGGGGGGTTATTTCTGAAAATTGAACTAATAGAAATCAAAAATGACAAAATAATAACTAAATTTAAAGTGGTGAAAATTCAAATAAGAGAAACCAATTCTAGTTTCGCGGTGACTCCCCTAATCATATAATTAACCTTCAACACAATATTTGACTATGCACTTGTTTAAACTGGTACTAAAGTTCATTAACAAGCTCTAATGACCTTTATTGAAAAAATCATTTAATCAAAATAAGTTCTTTGAATTAAACCTAACTCTTTACTAAATTAATCAAACAAGCTCATGATTAACAAAGAAAAGTTGCATTAGATACAGTGTAATTCCCAGTAAACTTTAATACCTCTCATAAGCTCGGAGGTGTTAAAACTTGTGTGATCATTTCATATTAGAGTTAACCCTAAACTCAGAATTAGTCTAATACTTGTTACTTTTTTACCAATTGATTTATACAATTACGGATCCAAACAATTAGGTAACTAGAAAGATTCACAAACAATTTAAGTGGCCACCAGAAATTGAAATCAGAATCAAACACTCAATTTAACACAGAATTGATCAAACTAAACAGTAATCATAGTCAAACATAGTGCCTAATGATTAATCATACGAAAAGGTTACGTCTTGCGAAACTTAAATCTGATTTTTTAGCCTGATATGGCTAAAAACATATTACAAACAGTAGAAATCGAATCTAAACGATAAATCTTACTAAACTATGAATAGAGATTGATTCCACTCCTTTAGATTTGTGTTCTTCACTTGAAACCCTATGAAAATTGTTGGATTATTGTCTAAGCCCGTAACTATAATTGGTAAGTAATTGACCCGGTTATGCATGGTTATTTTCTGTTGCCTTCACCAAAGCAACTAGATAGGATGATTTATGGAGAGAGAGAGAGAGGGTATTATGGTTTATTAATATATTATATGAATAATATACTAAAGGAGAACTCATATTGTTTAATTAATATTAGACAAGAATTAATTAAGAATTAATTTTGTGGCTAAAAGACATTAATTAAATAAAGGGGACTAGAACTTTCAATTGTGTGATAGTTGAATATTGGGCTAGTGGACTCCATAGAAGTTAGAGTGGATGAAATCTATGGGGAAACCCATTAGAATTCGTCCAGGGCCTCTAAGGAGGGAGTCAATGGGCTGCTTAGGGCCTAAGCAGTCATATTAGGGTTTCCTAGTTCAAAACCCTAATAGCCTCACTATATAAGGAACCCCTAAGGCCCCAAAAACGTGTGGAAGTAATCCCTAAGGGTTATTAGTCGTTTTTGGTGCTCCTCCTCACTCTCATAAGTCATTCTCTTGCTTGTGGTGTTTGTAATCCATTAGAGGAGTGACATTTGTGACTCTAAGCTCCATAACAAGAAGATTCAAGCCATTCTTGCAAAGTTAATCATCTAGATCTGTTCTTATATGATGATTTCGAAATATGTATGCTAGATCTAGGGTTCTTAAGTCTTGGATGAATTTCACATACAATAGAGAAACCTACATCCACGCTTTAGGGTTTGCATAAGCACATAGGATGTTCTTTTGTATAAAACTCATCAGTTGTATCAGAGCTTTGATTGGTTTCTATTCTATTGATGTCTTGTATTTTCATTTTGCTGAAAATCATTTTTCTTCTCTCTGCCCGACCTGACTCAGCGAGTCACTGGTTGGAGTCGGCGAGTCAGCCCAACTCGACGAGTCCAGTTAGTGACTCGGCGAGTCGGGGAGTTAGACAGAGGGAAAATCGGGATTTCTTGTTGTTTTTATGAATGATAATTACCAAAAACGTTTTTCATTAATAAAATCCGAATTTTATCAATATTTGGTGATTATCCTTACCAAAATAGAAGATAATTGTTAAAATTAAGATAATACTTGTTTTAGAAGATAAATATTAATTATTTGTAATTTTGCTTTGAATTATCTTGTAAGAAATTGAATTAGGTCAAATTTAGATAATTACCAGTTATTTGATTAATTTAATTATTTGTAATTTGATCTAGATAGTTTTGAAAAGTTTTAAAATTTGTCCTCAAGTTTTGAAATTTAAATTTTTGATTAAAAGTTTAATTTTGAAATATTAAATTTTAGGACCCTAGTTATTTGAAAAAAATTCAAATTACACCCTTATGGTTTTATTAAATTAATTAAGTGTATCATTAGAAGAAAGTTAATAAATCCATAATGATATGGTTTATGTTTAATTAAATTAAATGTATAATTTATTAAATTAGATCACCTAGTATTTTAAAAGTGTAAAATACACTCATATACTATATATAATTAAAAGTTTAATATTATATATGTATAAGTAAAATGTCAGTCTTACCGTTAGTATGCCTCATTCACGAAGCTGGTCTATAAGGTTTGTTTAAGGAAGTGGCCTGTAAAATGAGCGTCATTGGGTATCCACTCTTGACTAGTGGAGGGCCATTATCCGAATGGGTAGGATAGAACACAACATTCCATTATAAGTATAATGAAATACGAAGTTACTAAATGTTTTTATAAATTCACAAATCTTAGTTACTTTAGGAAAAATTTGGAGTTAGTGTTATTCCATGAAATTACACTTTGTACCCTTGCTAAGACATTAGTAGAGTGTGTTCGGTTAACCGGCACACTAATTGGGCTCTAAGCAAAGGTGGAAAAGGGTGACTCAATGTTTTTCATAGATCGATGGAGCGTGTGTGGTTAACCGACACATCGATTAGGTGACTGTAACATTGGGGGCACCATGTATATCTGCATGGTTATCCACAACTTGTTTGTGATCCTCGACATCCCAGTCACAAAAGAAGGGAACACTCAAGATTTAAACATGCCATTAAAAAGTAAAAAAGATCTAGGAGTTTCAGTTCATTTAAAACTTAATTTTCAATTTTCGTTTTTCATGGTGGAAATTCGTAAATCGTCAATTACCTACCTTCAAATGTTCTGCAAATTGGATTACGACATCCCTCTTCCATATTGTAGAATATTGTGTTGGGTCCTAGCCTTGATATTCCATTTGGGTGTTATATCAAGGATTCCAATCAACTTACTTGAATTTCTCCCGTTTTGTAGATGTCAAAGTCTGACAACTATGGTCTTCCAGAATCCGTTGGAAACAGTTTTCCACATGAAGATGATGTGCCACGATTGGATTGTGGAAATAGATATCATGCTTCACTACCTCCACCTCCTCCAATAATTCTCCCTGACCCACGTGTTCGAAGACTTGAAAATTTCAAGGTCACTCAAGCCCTATTGGCGAAAAGACACGAAGATGGAAAGTCTGTATGCGCTCATGTCTTGGATATGAAGTTGCATATTGATAGATTGGTAAAATTGGGAATCGATGTCTTGGAGAAATTAGGTTTTGACTTGGCTCTTCACTCACTTCCCGACTCATATGGTAATTTCGTTAGAGAGTACCATATGATGAAACACGATGTGACCCTCATTGATTTGACTTATTTGCTTATTGCTACTAAATCAAAAATGATTTGGCGCACTGGTTGTGCAAATTTGTCTGGTAAATCAATATCCCATCCTTCTATGGGCAATGGCAAAATTGGAAGTCCAGAAAAGTTTTCTCCACGCAAGAGAAAGGATGAGTCTGAGATAGTCCCGTGTACCATTGCAGAAGAATCCGTATGTTTTTACTGCCAAAAGAGGGGACATTGGTTACGAAGCTATCCTCGCTACCTGAGAGATCTAAGCGATGGGAGAGTCAAGATGTATGAATCTTCTTCAGGTAAAATCCACATGATGTGATAAGATTACATTGGGTGTATTAAAGGAAGAAGTGAGCTGAGTCTGATCGTGAAGAAATGGATTTCGATCACATGATTCGATGATCGGATTTTTTGAGCTGCTACTTTTAGATTTATGATAGATTGCTTAGGAATATGTAATAGCACAGTTTTCATTTGATTTGCATGGTAAGGACAAGTTTTTCCGCACCTTTTATAAATACAATAAATTTTGGTTTGGTCTTATTTATATATTTCCTTGCAATGGCATGAATGAAAAATTGACGTTTGTGTATTTCTAGTCTTAGCAATGTTGAAATGGATGTGATTCTTAGTTATGTTATTTGTGGTAATGTCGAGAATTTACCAAATAGGGAAAGATTCTTGTCACCCAAGTTTCAATTAGACAGAAACTTGGAATCATATAACTTGTATTGTATGATGAATGAGAACCTTCATATTTGGAAAAAAAATTAAGACTAATTCCTTAACAAAGAGTTAAGTGAAGGACTAGGAAAACCGGTAGACAATGTTGTGCACTGTTCAAGACCACCAAAAAGAACGATAAATTATTTGTCATGATTTACTAAAAGTCTATTAAATGTGGTTATGCTTACAATATTAAGTGTGATTCTAAATCATTGAAAAGTTTCAATGTATGGCAGAACAAATACGAAGAATCAATTAGGCAGAAAGATAAAAGTTTCTCCAATCTAAGAAGAAGGGAGAATAGTTTTGTATTATATTTTATGATCGTCTTGTTGATTATGAAACCATATGACAATTAATCCTCTAAGGACATCTTAGTGAACTAGTATGGCTAAGAAGAGGAATCGGAAATTGTTGAAATGGTTAAATCAAAAGGATGAGTCATACTTCGTTCCAAAATCAAGTCTTAGAGTCATAGTCCAAGATTGTGAATTGAGTGACACATCTTCAGAAGTTCTAACACACTCATCAAATATGAAGTAGAAATTTTTTTTCTTACTCTTGCACGTTTGAAATTGGTAAATTGTGATGTTTTGGATAAGACAAAGACCAACTAATACCAATTGTGTGTAGTGTCCGTCTTGATAAGAATCCGCACTAACTCTTGAATATTTGTTTGTCAATAAATGTTTTCTTGACAAGAGAATCTTATATGTCAAGAGGTTAGTAGGAGTCTAAATGATCTTGAAACATTTCAAGAACTAATCAAGAGTAAACCTATTATTTAACACTAGCACATGACTTAAGGTTTGTAACCTATCATGTTGACGAATTCTTGTTTCTATGCCAATCCAGTTGGATTGATTATGCATATGAGTTCTACGAGTTCTCAACAGAATGCATAAGGCAAGCACCTTGTTCAATGAAAGTACATTGATCGGTATAGGTGAGCTGTTAAATAACTTGGAAGCAATGGTGGGACCCTTGATGGCAAGCAATAAATATGAGCAAGTTCTGTCCATAGCAGTTTGGATTTGTCACATACATTATCTTACAATTATGGTTATAGAAAATTCACATGGATAGGAACACATACACTATAAAATCTAAGTGTCATAAGGTTTCTCTCCTTCATGAAAATGATTGTGAGGAAACACTTTCACTAAGAGAGATTTTAAGAAGATAGCAATTGTGTAGATTGCATTCTCAAATTCGATTATGATTACAACATCCATCTTCATAGTTCAAATTGTGAGATTTGGCGGTTAGTCTGAACATTTTGGGACTTAGTAATATAAGTTCTGAATTAGTTTAGACACACATGTGAGTTGTCTAAGGAAAGGTGTATGAGTTTGAGATGCTGAAATAAAGGCTTATCAAAGCATATCGTATTAGGAAAATGAACTTTGGAAGTCAATAAGTATTGTTTTCTAAAAAGTTTAGTTGATTTCTAAATATGTGTCAAAGCTGGTGGGAGCATAAATGTTATGCTGGAAAGGATATAATCATCATGGTAGTGGGAGCATGATTATTATTTTAAGTGTTGCAAGTTAGCAATATTAATTATAGAAAACAAAAGGTTTCAATTTGCAAAGTTGCAGGGGTTGAAAAGTTGTTTTGCTATAATTAAGGGAGAGAATGTTATACTTTGTTTCGAAATCTAAAAGCTTAGATAGATAAATTTTAATCAAATTTAGTTATGGATATAGTACTTGCGTCCTTAAATTTCGATTATGATTATGGCATCCCTCTTCATAGTTCGAATTTTGAGAATGTGGCAAATAGAAATATTATGGCAAATGGTTGATAAAGTATCATGCTTTTATGTAAGACATTATGAATCGTGTCCCATACGCTTATGGTATAGGATTGATTGCATATGTTGTAATATTTGACCGTTCTAAAATTTTCCAAATGTCTAGGGCATTAAGAGGGAAAAAGGACTAAAACCAAATTTGACTAAAATAAATAAACTAATATCAAGGATAATATAAGGTTCGCCAAAGATTAATCGCTTGTGGACAGTTGTAAGTATACTAATTGATGGACCATATTGACTTTATTATGAATAGATAAGACTTTATTTAGAATGAGTTATCATATGGAAAATATGGAAATGTTTCCATATTGAGAGTTGGACATTAAAAATTTATGTCGAGATTAGAAACTTTTAATGCAAGTAGGATGTTCAAAGGAATGTACTTTGAATGTGACACTTCACATCTATGGAATTGTGTTGTAACAATCTCCAATAGAGAATTTTGTAATTTCATTGACCGAGTCTTGGTAACTTTTGTGCCATGACATTACGAAAGGACCATTGCATAAAATATTAGAATCTAACATATTCTAGTAGTGGCGAGAATTTTGTATTCTTACACTAATGATTACGAATTGTGAAATGAGCATCATTGGAAATGTGTTCAATTGATCTATTTCACAAAGTAAGGACCATAGGTAAACATAATGTGCATGCTTGGAGCATGGGACAACTGTTGTTATGATTCAAGTAAGAAGTTGATTACCCGAAACAACAAATAATGAATAATCAATATGGTGATTAAATAAAATTGTTTTATTTATACTCAAAGGTTTGAGGAAATATAGTATTAGTATTATTCTTGTGTTTCACTTTGCATGTTTTGACTTCCCAAATATTCAAACCCTCCACAGTCGATCATACTTTGGAAGTAGGTATGAAAGAAGACTATCATGAATCTGACTGTAGATTGTCTAAAGTGTTTTATACACAGCAAAAGTTTGTTGCATGGTTCACGAGTGCTCTTATAAGATTAGAGTATTGGATTAAATCCACACTCACTTGAATCACTTCATGAATTTGATCACGAGTGATTGGTGAGAGGATAATATCTTATATTCTTGAAACCAAGATGTGTGAGTTGTATTTAGCAAGTCGGTTGCATATTGATAATATGTAAACGCACTAGTAACTTGGTGTTATAAAACATATTATTGTGTGTGATTTGATAAGTGGGTACAAGTGAGCATTGATTCAAAGTTTATCTGTTCCTTTTACCTAAAGTGGGATACGAGCGATATTTGTGGGCCCTTCGATGATTTAGTGATGACACCCTAAGCGCTTGGTCAAGCCGTGACTAAGTTAATGTGTTCATTTGTAGTCTGTTTTTAGTCATCATAAATCGGAAATCGGGAAACAACACATAGACTGATAGAATGATTATAATCTGTGTCTCATGTCTATACGATATCTAGAATGGAGGAATATATGATCCCTTATCTAAAGGACAGGTTGCTGATAATATCAGAGTTAGACAGCATCTTTGAGAGCTACGATTGTTAACCGGTTAAAACTTACATTTATAGTTACTAGACTTATCCAAGTGGGAGACTATTGGATTAGTGTCTAAGCCCATAACTATAATTGGTAAGTAATTGACCCGGTTGTGCATGGTCCTTTTGGGTTGCCTTCACCAAAGCAAATAGATAGGATGATTTATGGAGAGAGAGAGAGAGAGAGAGGTTATTATGGTTTATTAATATATTTTATGAATAATATATTAAAGGAGAAATCATATTGTTTAATTAATATTAAAGAGGAATTAATTAAGAATTAATTTTGTGGCTAAAAGACATTAATTAAATAAAGGGGACTAGAACTGCCAATTTTGTGATAGTTGAATATTGGGCTAATGGACTCCATAGAAGTTAGAGTGGATGAAATCTATGGGTAAACCCCTTAGAATTCGTCCACGGCCTCTATGGAGGGAGTTCATGGGCTACTTAGGGCCTAAGCAGTCATATTAGGGTTTCCTAGTTCAAAACCCTAATAGTCTCACTATATAAAAAAACCCCTAAGGCCCCAAAAACGTGTGGAATTAATCCCTAAGGGTTCTTAGTCGTTTTTGGTGCTCCTCCTCACTCTCATAAGTCATTCTCTTGCTTGTGGTGTTTGTAAGCCATTAGAGGAGTGACATTTGTGACTCTAAGCTCCACAACAAGAAGATTCAAGCCATTATTGCAAAGGTAATCATCTAGATCTGTTCTTATATGATGATTTTGAAATATGAATGCTAGATCTAGGGTTCTTAAGCCTTGGATGAATTTCATGTACAATAGAGAAACCTATATCTAAGCTTTATGGTTTGCATGAGCACATAGGATGTTCTTTTGTATAAAACCCATCAAAAATCACCTTAGAATCGCCAGGAATCGCCAATTAGGGTTATTGAATGAGTATGGGGTTGTATTTATACGTCTAGCTGTCAAATCGCCATACCTGCGATCGCATAGGGCATATCTGACATCGCATGTATCTCCCAAAAACGTGTCACGGACCTTTTTAATGAAGTACGTTGCCATTTTGATGCAATTTGAGCAACCTGCGACCGCAAAGGCACAATCTGTGATCGCAAAAGCACAGCCTGCAGTTGCATGTATCTCTTTTTCTAGTCTAATGAAATTTTTGGCACGAAAAAACCACAAAGTGAAGCTGTGACCAAACCCGTGATCGCAAAGGCATACCTGCGATCGCAGGGAGACAAGGTGCGATCACATGTACTGCTTCTTGGCTCTTTTGTTTGCCGTTCCTCCTTCCAAGTAGTTCTTGATCATTTCCCCGCATCCTTCATTGGTCTAGACTCCAGTTAAGCTCCAAAGCATCCACAAACGCATCCCGAACTCGCGCAATCATCCATGTACTCCGAATAGCTATGAAAAGTCATAACAAACGTGAGTAGTACGGGCATTCTACAAAATAATCATGAAACACGAAATACATAAGAATAATCGGGAGTTAGTTAACTTTTTATAATGAAATATGAGGGAAATTATGCTAAAAGATGCATATAAAATGCACCTAACAACATGATAGAATTGCCTAAATTATAATGCATGGTAACCTAGGAGATTTTCTTGTATGCTAGATTGAATTGACATCATTATTGTATTTTCTTAGTGTATCCACCATAATGGTACATAACTGAGATTTTATAGCCTGAGAATGTGTCATTTAGCCTTATTTCATGTTCCTTGTTTGGTTATGAGCTTAGGGTAGAATTAAGTATTTAACTGTCTATGGAATCTAACGTTATGTATGATTAGCATGCACAAGTAATTGTACGGTTAATGGAAGTTCCATGAGTGAGTGTAGTTTATAGGAGGTCAGCGTGAGGAAGGATTAGCGACTCTTTGGAAATGTATAGGATGTATGCGTACCCTAGATGTGGGTTCTGACGATCAGGTGGTTCGTGAAGACCCCATTATATGAATACGGGTAGGTGTATGAGGTAGTATAGGCCCAGACTAATAGAAGCATAAGACCCATACACGTAGCAATGAAGTCGCAAAGCTCAAGGGTCTAGTCTTTCTATAATTATTATAATAATATGAATTGTGGCATTTTTAATGCATTTTGGTTCATTTTCAGTACGGTATCCACCCAGGGTTCTGGATCAGGAGCATGCGGCACAACGAGGCCAAGATTGACTGATGATGAGATTCGGGAGTTGATCTCCACTAAGGTAACTGTAGCTGTTCAGGGTGCTAGCCCAGAGGTTTTTAGGTCTATTAAGACCATGATGATTGAGTTCTTCGATGACCAGTATGCCGTTGTGACCGAGACTATTGTTATTGCAGCAACCGCAATTGTTGTTGTTGTAAGGGTTCATGGGAGAAGGTCCTTCCAATACCAGGACTTCAATAGCACGAATCCCCCGGATTTCGATGGGTTCAAGGACCCGATTGTGGCTATCAGATATATTTCTGATGTGGAGGGCTGCTTCTTCACTTGTTCACGTCCGGAGGACTAGAAGCTCAGGTGCACCCTAAACCTTCTTCTTCTGGGCGCTAAGGACTGGTGGAACCTAGTGATTGGTTCTTATACTCCTGGGCAGAGGCTTGTTGTTACTTGGGAGCATTTCTTGTAGATGTTTCGCACAGAGTATGTTCCCTTAGTAGGGAGAGAGAGAGAGAGAGAGAGAGAGAGAGAGAGAGAGAGAGAGATGTTAGCTCATAAGTATCTTTCGTTGACGCAAACGATAGAGTAGGTTACGAAGATGACCAAGATCTTTACTGGGAGAGCTCTTTACTGTCCTGAGCAAGGTTCTAAATGGCGTAAGGCGTGGCGTGGCGGCAAGGCCAAACCTCAAGCTTAACGATCCATGGCGTTTTTAAAGGCGTGATGTAAGGCGTCGATTTTGTATTAATTTAAAATTATATTACCACATAAATATAAATTTATATTAAATATAACTACTTTTTAGAAGTGTTAGATCAAAAACTAATATAAAAAAGTTAACAAAAACCACAATACTTGTATCTCTGATTAGAAAAGACATAAAAAAGAGCTAAAAACCATGTCTCAAACGAAAAACACGCGCCATAACACGCCATAACACGCCATGGCACGCCATATCGCCCCTTGCTACACGCCACACCTAACAGCAACATTATGAGGGTTTTCATAATGGCGAAGCCAACCCTCACGCCATGGTGCACCTTGGCGCGTGCCATGGCGTGATTTTTGGAACACTGGTCCTGAGTATTCTGCTTTGGAGTAGGCCAAGATGTCGCGATACTTGAGCATGCTCAAGACTGAGATTCTGCAGTTTGTGTCTACCCAACTATATGTACCCTCTTCAAGCTTTAGGATTTCGCACAAAGGCTAGATATTGAGATTGACATTTAAATGCGAGAAGAGAGACAGGTTCTGGTCCCACCATAACTTGCAGGAAAGAAAATCAAGCCCACTGTTTCATGATCTGAAGGGAAGAGGGGTCGTACTTGTGGCAAGTACGAGAGGGCACATGAGGGCATTTATCGATCAACTTCTGGGTGCCACAAATGTGGTAGGTGTTGGATTATTGTCTAAGTTCATAATTATTTTTTGGTATGTACTTGACCCGATGGTGCATGGTCCTTTTGGGTTGCCTTCACCAAAGCAACTTGATAGGATGAATTATGGAGAGAGAGGATTAATTATGATTTATTAATATATTATGAGAATAATATATTAAAGGAGAAATCATATTGGTTAATTAATATTAATCAATAATTAATTAAGAATTAATTTTGTGGCTAAAAGACATTAATTAAACTTAAGGGACTAAACTGTCAATTGTATGATAGTTGAATATTAGGCTAATGGACTCCATATTAGAGGGGTGGACGAATTCTATGGGGAAACCCATTAGAAATCGTCCTAGGCCTCTAAGGAGGGAGTCCATGGGTTGCTTAGGGCTTAAGCAGTCAAATTAGGGTTTCCTTGTTAGATAACCCTAATAGCCTCACTATTTAAGGATCCCTAGAGCACCAAAAACGTGGCTAAGAGTTTCCTTAGGGTTTCCACACGTTTTTGGGTGCCTCCTCTCTTATCATTCTTCATCCTCTTGCTCTTGGTGTTTGTGAGCCATTAGAGGAGTGACACTTGTGACTCTAAGCATTCTAAAGCCATTACAAGGAGGATTTGAGTTGTTATTACGGTATAAAAACAAAAGGTATGTATTTTAATCTTCTTGGTGAATTTCAAAAATAGTATGACTCATTAGGGTTTTATTATGTGTTCATAATGTTGTGTAACTAATAGTAAAACATAGATCCAATTCTAGGGTTGCATGCACACATAGGATTGTTTGTATAAAACTCATCAGTAGGAAGGGCCATATTTCTAAAGATTGTCATCAGTAGGCCCTAATGTCAAGCACCATGATTTGCTACCACTGTAATTAGCTTGGCCATGTGAAGACCAACTATCCCTTGCTCATTGTGAGATTGTATTTCTGCTAGATACCTTCCCAGTGAATTCCTTCCGTGCTCTTGTGCTTTTTGACTAAGTTGTGAGTCGGTAATTTGTGTCTCTGTCCTTCATTAGGAGTTTTGATATGACTCTAGGAAAGTTGGAGTGTTTGTTGCGAGTTTACATCGCCAATGAACACGAGGTTTATGCTTTGATCATTTTTCGGGATTGTACCTTAGAGATATTCAGGTTATCTTACCCAATCGATATCATTCTATCCCTATGGGGGATGTATGTGTGATAGTAGGTATGGACTCGTTGAGAAGATTTGGTGCCATGATTGACTGTGAGGGATAGTAGGTGGTAGTTTGAACCCCAGGTGGTGGAGAACTGACAATTTATGGTGAGGGTACCAGGACTGGATCAACTTTTTGTTCTGCTAACAGGGCTCAATAGTATCTATAACATGGGTGTCTAGGATATCTTGCATATGTGGTTAACACTCAGGTGGAGAAGGGGATTTCAATTTTGGATGTGCTTGTAGTTAGAGAGTTTCTAGATGTATTCCCAGAGGATTTACCTAGCGTGCCTCCTGCGAAGCAAGTGGAGTTCAAGATCGTATGATCCTTGGTGCAATGTCGATTGCTAAGTCGTCATACCAATTAGCACCGGATGAGATGCAGGAGTTGTCCTCTTAGCTCCAGGAGTTCTTGGGCAAGCAGTTTATCCACCCAACTAGATCGCCATGAGGAGCACTGATTTTTTTCTGAAGAAGAATGGTGGTTCACACCAAAGGTACATTGATTATTGGGAGTTGAACAAGTTGGTGAAGAACCATTACCCACTTCTACAGATTGATGATCTCTTCGATCAGATGTAGGGTGCATCTTGGTTCTCCAAGATGGACTTGAGATCAGGGTATCATCAGATGAGATTCAGAGAAGATGATGTGGAGAAAAAAATGTTCCGAACTCGTTATGGTCATTATGAGTTCGTGATGATGTCATTTGGGCTCACCAATGCACCAGCGACATTTATGGATTTGATGAATCGGGTATGCAGGTTGATGCTCGATCGTTTGGTCATTATTTTTATCAATGATATCCTGGTCAATTCCAGGACCAGGGAGTAGCATGAGGAGCACCTTCGAGAGCTGCTGCGAGTTTTGAGGAGGGAGTAGCTTTATGCCAAGTTCTTGAAGTGTGAGTTTTAGTTACGGGAGGTGCAGTTCTTGGGACACCTCGTTAACTAGAACGGGATTCTGGTTGACCCGGACTAGATAGAGGCAGTTATGTAGTGGGAGGTCCCAAAGTCTTCTTTGGAGATAAGGAGTTTTCTAGGTTTAGCAGGGTATTATCGGAGGTTTATTCAGGATTTCTCCATGGTTGTTGGACCTCTCACTCATTTGACGAGGAACGCCATGGATTTTCATTGGGGCGTGATCAGCAAGCTGCATTCGGGACGCGGAGACATAAATTATGTGAGGCCCCAGTGTTGACCCTTTCGGAGGGCGTGGAGGATTTTGTTGTATATTGTGATACTTCTATTACTGGTTTGGGGGCATTACTTATTCATAGATGGGGGGGGGGGGGGGGGGGGGGGTATTGTGTATGCTTCTAGACAGCTGAAGCCATATGAGGTTCGATATCCAATGCAAGATCTGGAGTTAGGGGTGATTTTTTCCTTCAATATTTGGCGCATTATCTATATAGGGTCCGATGTACCATCTGCACGGATCCCAAGAGTCTGAGATATCTCATGGACAGAGACGAATCTACATATAACTTAAGGGTGTCCATGGACACCCTTGAATTTTGAATTTTATTTATAGATTATAAGGTAACTTTCATACGGACACCTGTGGGAAAAATCCACGGACACCCTTCACTCATTGGCGAAACAAACCAAACAAAAAATATTACATAATTTTGATCTTTTAAATTTGTGAAATATAGGTTAAAATCAGGGAATTTTTAGTTCTTTTAAACTTGTAAAAATCTACAATTACAACCGGAAGTGGTTCAAAAAACCTATATATTTTCTATAAATATCATAAACAAGTAAATCTTTCCAACTTATAAAATATAAAATAAACTTTGATGGGAAAAAAGGGATCGTCAAAATTGGAAAACCCTAAAAAAGCAAATTGTAGAAGTTTTTAGGTCGTCACCTCACCGGATGTTGTCATCATCTTTAACTTCTCTCCGCCGCCGTTGATTCATTGGGTTTCATCGGTGTGGTTTGCACATCTCCCATCTTCATCCCTTCAACCCGTCTTCAATTAGTTTTTGAATCACGGTTCTTCCCAACTCTGCCACTAGCAGCCCATCTCCGCCAACCACCACGTTCCGTCCTTCCTCCGAACGGTGACCGGTCGACACCTGCTTTTCCGCTGCATCCCGCCACTTTATTTTGAGGTCACACACTCTATCTCAACCAATTTTACTGTGTTTAATTTTGTGTAGAACTAATATATAATGCATATATACTCGACTAAGTTTATATATACATTCAAAGGTTAGGATGTAAAAAACTTACTGGAAGAATGTAGCATCATTTTCCAAAGTAGCATTTTAAAACTGTCAATTTCTCACTTAACCCGTTTTCATCGATATCCAAGAGTTAAAACTATAATTCATATTAGTTTCTTGATAATTTAGTATATTTTTCTTATTTTTTATTGTTTGTATATGATGTTCTGCGCTATAATTCGGATTAGGTAATTAATTTTGTTTAATATTGATTTGATTGTCAGTTTGTGACGATTATCTACTTATGTATATATATATATATATATATATATATATATATATATATATATATATATATATATATATATATATATATATATATGATGATTGTTATAAATAATTATAAATAATGATGATTATCTACTTTTATATGTACGACAAATTGTTATAAACAATTATAAGATAATTAATATTACTTTTTAGGTTACGTTTGACAAACCGACCCGATAACTACTTTTTTTAGTTGTTTGTTTTGTCATTATATTTAAGTTGGACACCTGTTAGTTTGAATCCTGGATTCGCCACTGCTCATGGATCAGTCGAATCTGAATATGAGACAACACAGATGATTGGACATGGTCAAGGATTAGGATAGTGAAACTTTGTATCATCACGGGAGAGCGACTGTGGTCGTTGACACTTTGAGATGCAAGACGAATAATACTTGTGTTTGGGATTTATGCATGAGGATTTCTATCGATTTTCCACTTTTGAATTTGATCAGGGAGGCTCGGGTCGAGGGAGTCAATAAGGAGAATTGGAAGCAAGAGAGAATCAGATGTGACATAGATAGGTTTTCTACCAATAGTCGCAAACTATTGACCCAATGCGGTCAGTTATGGGTGCCATTTTTCGGCAGGGTCCGACAAATAGTTTTGGAGGAGGCTCATAAGTCTAGATTTTTTATTCACCCTGGAGCCGCCAATATGTATCAGGATTTGAGACTTAGTTACTAGTATCGATAAATGAAGAGAAAGAGGGAGAGAGAGAGAGAGAGAGAGAGAGAGAGAGAGAGATTGCATGGTATGTGGAGAGGTGCTTGACCTATCAGATGGTCAAGGCCAAGCAACAGAGGTCGTAAAGCAAATTACAGTCTTTGGAGGTTCCCATATGGAAATGGGAACGGATCACCATGGATTTTATCACCAATTTACCTAGGATGGATAAAGGATTTGATACGATTTGGTTCATTGTGGATCGTCTGACCAAGAGTGCCCACTTTCTTGCTATTCGGGAGAGTTGCTCGGATGAAAATTTGGCTGATGTGTATTTGTGCGAGATCATTGTTTGACATGGGGTACCAGTTTCTATTGTCTTTAATCGGGATGTTCGGTTTACTTCATGATTTGGCCGAGGTTCCACAAAGAACTAGGTACGTGATTACACTTTAGCATTGCCTATCATCTACATAAAGATGGCCAGAGCGAGCATACCATTTAGATGCTCGAGGATATGTTGAGAGCCTATGTCATAGATTTCAGTGGGATTTGGGACTCCTACCTTCCCCTAGCTGAGTTTTCCTACAGCAACATCTACCATTATAGTATCGACGCACTGCCATTTAAGCTTCTCTATAGTAGGAAGTAGCGCACATTGGTTTGATGGGGAGAGGTCGGCCACAGAGTTATAGGTAGGATTGAGGTAGTTCTTCAGGCTATAGAGCTTATCCGGAAGATCATACAAAGATTGCAGATAACCCAGAGTTGAGAGAAGAATCATGTTGACCGGCGACGATCGGACCTCGAGTTCCAGTTAGGGGATTTGGTGCTTCTGAAGGTGTCACCTTAGAAGGGTTTCATCCGCTTTCGAAAGATGAGCAAGATAGGCCCTCGGTTCATCGATCCCTTTAAGATTATCGCCTGGGTGGGAAACGTTGCATATTGGTTGGAGTTTTTTGAGGAGCTCAGACAGACTCAAAATACTTCCATGTCTCTCAGTTATGGAAGTGTGTAGCTGATGATTTTGTGGTGATTCATTTGGATGAAATTCAAATCCATGAGCGCCTGAACTATGTAGAGAGACCGATTGTGATACTCGAAAAAAACAAAGATTCTGCGCAACAAAGTAATGAACCTGGTGAAGGTGCATTGGCAGCATCGGAAGGGTGTTAAGTGGACATGGAAGACGGAGGACGAGATGAGAGAGAATAACCCTGAGTTATTTGCAGTGGTGGAATTTGAGGAAGAAGTCTGATTCAAGTAAGGGAGATTTGTAACACTCGAATACCAAGTCTGATTCACCCTCAGCCTCCTTGAGACTTGAGAAACCCAAATCCCCTTCCTCCTTTATTTAAGCCCTTTTTGGTGTCCTTGGAAGCCAATAAAGGAAGAAAGAAGAAGAAGTAAGCTAAGATTCTGCAACAAAATACATTTTGTTGTAAATGCATTGATAATATATTTATCATGTTTTTCTTGTGAACAAATTCCTCAATATTATTCTTTAAAAATGAATGCTCTAATTTTCAAATAAGCATAAATAATTTTTTTTAAAATGATCGTGAATTTGGGGATGTCATAGTTGGTATCAAAGCATTAGTTTAAGCGAACTAGGAATAAGGATTTATTTCTAGACTTAAACTTAGAATGCTAAGCGATGAACGTGAGGAGTCTGTCTAATATATTTTAGGTAGTACACCTGAATAGACACAAACACTAGCTTATTTAAGGAAGATGTCTAAATTGCTTTTTATGTGCTAACTGATTTATGATGTTTTATGATACCATTATTTGATCGGATCTATGGTCTATTGCCGACCGGATCTGGAAATTTTATGTGTTCGGATATCTAAACATTTAACTACGATATTAGAACTGGCATGTAACTTTTTGGATTAATAAGGAGGCTTACGCGTCTAAATGTTCTCTATCTTAAATTTCTTGTCTTGAACAACTATTACAGTGTATGTAACGACATGATAACGACTCATATCGGGTTGAGAAAATGGAGGAAATGAGAAGGATTACAATACCAAATGATACCTATCAGAAGATATCGAAAGATTGGTATCTTACCTTTAGAATACGCCTGATAAAATAACAGTACGTCATAAGGAGTACGGTATGTCCGAAGTACACCTTCGATTGGCGAGATGATAAAATGAGTGGCATAATTCCTGAAGTTGTCCCATCGTCTAGCGTTTCCACCACCAACCGAGTTGAAGAAGAATTCATGATTGAAGATACGCATGGAAAAAGTCCTAGTAGATTCTAGGGAAATTTTTATGATTATTTTTACACATTCGTATGTGTTAAATTTTTTTGTGATTTTAGGAAATAAGAACTTCGAAAAACTGCAAGACAATACTTGGCACGAGTATGAATAGGTGTGAAAGGTAGTAGAGGCTTATACTACCGGAAGCACGTGACTCACACTTGGATCAGGGAAAGTCACAAGGTTACCAAGAAGCTAGTAATATATTCCGTTCTATTCAAGTATGTCGTTACCATCATCTTAGTAATGACTAAGAAGACTATTGTGATTCCGACCCTAGTGATCATATCAAATCGAGTCTGAATAAGATGAGTATGTTATGTGGTTTAGAGAGCCAAGATCGATGTAGCATCTGACTTAAGCCAGAAGATTGAAGTGAAAGAAAATCGAAGCGATCAATAGAAGTATCGTGAACGTTGTTAAAGTAAAGAGCCTGTAGCTAGAAGTACTACATGCTAGAACGTGATTATATTGCATTACAACATGAAGGAAGGTATATTCCATTATGGAATTTGACTCTAAGAGACCTGCATCTAAGCATTGCATCATACGATGAGAGGTGATTAGAACATGACCCATCGGTTTCTCATGATAATCGAAGTAAAGAACTTATCTTAAGTTAAGTCTGTTAAGAAGAAGAAGGAGTCTCCAATAATGATTGACTTTGTAACTCGAAGGTTATGATTGAAGGTCCAACGCAAGACAGAGAGCAAATGCAAGATTGAGCATCGCCAGCAGTCAAGGAGTCCAAGAGTTAGATACTCATTTAAAAGGACATAAGAATTATGGTTATTACCTAGAATGAAAATAAAACGTGTAGAGTAATTATACAAGCCTTGCATGTTTGATGATTCGGGGACGTAATCATCCTAAGGGGGAGATGATTGTAACGCTCACAAATTCAGGCTAGTCAGTTTACAACAATGAGCGTAAAATAAATACATTTTTATAGAATATTATTAAGAATAAATAATCTTAACTAAGTTATAGTATATTTCACAAGGGTTCCGTACATATAAAGAACTTTGAAATCCAAGTTATAATGAAAAAGTTATGGCACGTCGAAGTTTTACGGCTAAACCGGCACGACACCGCGTAACGTAAAAAGAGAATTTTCGATAAATGATTTTTAGCCTTATAAATCTAAGTGAAATTCGTATTAGACATTAAACCGAGAACATACACATAAAGAACATCCAAATCAGACTTTGTATGAGGAATTTATGATTTTTCTAAGATTTAACAAACGAGTGCACAGTCCGGAATTCGAATTTTAGACCAATCATTTTTAGCGGAAAAAACCTAATTGAGAATTAAATATCTCATTAATAGGATTTAACCGATAAAAATACAGTCGAAAACGAAGTTTGTATGTAGAAGTTATGAATTTTACACAATCGTTAAACAATGTAATCTTCTCAAACTGTTAAATTTAAAATCGGTCGATATTTAGCCGACGGAGTCAAAAAGAGAATTTTAGATCTTGTCAATACCTACGTGTGGATTTAAAGAACTTCGAAAACAGAGCTTGTATGTAAAAGTTATGGAATTTAAAAGTTGTGATGGGTTGATGCGAAGTGGGTGATGTGAGGCGATCTGAGCATGGATTAAACTTAGTCATTAGTCCTTAGTTCGAGAGTACGGAGAGGACATAGTTATTTGTCATTAATCCAGGAGCATGGATTAGACATAGGCAATTGTCCCTAGTCTGAGAGTATGGAATGGGCATAGTTATTGATCCAAGAGCATGGATCAGACATACCCGATCCTGGAGTGTGGATTAGGTAAAGAGGTTAATTTTAGATCCAGGAGTATGGATTAGGTAAAGAGGTTAATTTTAGATCCAGGAGTATGGATTTGGTAAAGAGGTTAATTTTAGATCTAGGAGTATGGATTAGGTAAAGAGGTTAATTTTATATCCGAGAGTATAGATCGTGTTGTTGTAAGGATCGACGGGGTGGGGTAAAAATTACTTATACGAGCTGAAATTGTATATGTTGTGAGTTCTATAATATATATATATATATGATATAACATTGTGGGATTGAAATCCCTATGTAATCACAGGGTTTCCCAACTTGGCCCCCTCAATTTATTTGTAGTAAAGGTGATGATACGAAGATACATTACACTGAGAGATTAAAGGATATGTAGATCACTAATGTAAATGAATGTGAGGTCTGTTTATGCTTATGTTTTGTATTGATGATGACATCCCAAAGTTTTAATATAAACAAAATACATTTCTTCGGAAATGCTTTGATAATATATTTATCATGTTTTTCTAGGAACAAATTCCACAATATTATTCTTTAATAATGAATACTCTTATTTTCAAAGAAGCATAAATAAAATTTCGCACTTGGATCAGAGAAATTCACAAGGTTACCAAGCTAGTAATTGATTCCGTTTTGTTCAAGTATCTTGTTACCATCGTTTCAGTAATGACTAAGAAGATGATTGTTATTCCGACCCTAGTGGTCATATCAAATCGAGTCCAGCTAAGATGAGTATTTTATGTGGTTTAGAGAAGCAAGATCGATGTAGCATCAAACTTAAGCCAGAAGATTAAAGTGAAACATAATCGAATCGATCAATAGAAGTATCGTGAACGTTGTTAAAGTAAATAGCATGTAGCTAGAAGTACTACATGGTAGAACGTGATCATATCGCATTAGAACATGAAGGAAGGTATACTCCATTCTGGAATTTGACTCTAAGAGACCCGAGTCTAAACATTGTGCCATACAATGAGAGGTCATTAGAACATGACCCATCAGTTTGTCATGATAATTGAAGTAAATAACATATCTTAAGTTAAGTCTGTTAAGAATAAGAAGAAATCTCTAATAAAGATTGATTTTGTAACTCGAAGGTTACGATTGAAGGTCCAACGCAAGATAGAGAGCAGATGCAAGATTAAGCATCATCAGTAGTCAATGAGACCAAGAGTTAGATACGAATTTGAAAGGACATAAGATTTACGGTTATTTCCTATGAAGAAAATAAAATGTGTGGAGTCGTTATACAAGCCCTGTTTTGTTGATGATTCCGGGAGGTAATCATCCTAAGGGGGAGATAATTGTAACGCCTGCATATTCGGGCTAGCTAATTTAGAGGCAATGATCGTCAAAAAATGACTTTTTGATAGAAAATTATTTGGATTAAATAATCATAACTAAGTTATAATATATTTCACAATGGCTCCGTACATATAAAGAATGTTTAAATCCGAGTTATAACGAAAAAGTTATGGCTCGTCGAAATTTTACTGCTAAACCGGCACGACACCGTGTAACGTAAAAAGTGAATTTTTGATAAATTAATCTTTATCCATATCAATCTAAACTAAAGTCATAGTAGACGTTAAACCGATAACATACATAAAAAGAACGTCCAAATCTGACTTCATATGAGGAAGTTACAATTTTTCTAAGATTTAGCACAGCAGTGCACAACCCGGAATTCGAATTTTAAATCGATCAATTTTTAGCTGACACAACCTAAATGAGAATTCAATATCTCATTAATAGGAGTTCAAAGATAAAAGGATAGTTAAAAAGGGAGACCGTATGTACAAGTTACGAATTTACACAATCGTTAAATAGTGTAATCTTCTGATACTGTTAAATTTAAAATCAGTCGAGAATTAGCCGATAGAGTCAAAAGGAGAGTTGTAGATCTTGTCGATACCTATGTGTGGATATAAACAAATTCAAAAACAGAGCTGGTGTACAGAATTTAGAAGTCAGGATGGGCTGATGCGAAGTGGGTGGCGTGGCGCGATCTGAGCCATTGCTTCCATCCCGAGCCTTGCCACCAGATGGTGACACCTGGCACCCAGCTCGATGATTTGGAGGCTCATAGCTTGTCTATTTCATCCATTTTTTAGCCTATAAATACCATGTGAGGCTCACTCATTTTCCTCAAACCTCAACCCTTCTCTCTCTCTCTTTCTCTCTCTCTCTCTCTCTCTCTGTGTGTGTGTGTGTGTGTGTGTAACTTCTCTCTAAACCTCCCCTAACCTCTACTAACTTCTAAGTGCTAGAGGAAATCCCTCGGAGAGCCAGAAGTCTCCAAGAAAAAGAGCTTTTCGGCTCTGAAGTTCTGCCCCCGCAGAACCTGGTTTCTAGCCAAACCCCTGATAAGTGAGATATGCCTACCCTACTTTAAGTATAGCTTATGTTTAAGTTCAATATTGTTATTATGAACTCATAAACAATAAATATATTATAAAATATAATATACAAAGTGTTATTATAATATCTTTTAACTACCCGCAGTACAGGTAATCTGGTTTGAAGGGCTGCATTGGGTTGTTGGATTTCACAATTGCTATAATGCCAAAATGGTCCTGCCCTCCGGTGTTTCATTTATGGCCCCTATCTGTACATAGTGGTTGAAAAGTATTGTTTAACACTTAAAAACAATATCGCTCGTAAATAGTCGCTATAAATATTAGACTAAAATCTAGTATTAATGATACTAGGTTTCGTCTAAGGAAAAGACGATTGTTAGAAGCGAAGCGCTGTCCGAGTTTCAAGTCATCACTTTAACAAGTGGGTGCATAGTCCTTTTCATGAACATGATTTTAATACATGAATTAATTGAAGTAGTAAATATCCGTTAAAGAGTAAAATATTTTTTAAAGATTTTATACGTGAGTGCATAGTCCCTTTCATGAATATGATTTTAATACAAGTATTAATTAAAGTATTAAATATCCGTTAAAAAGTTAAATATTTGTAATAGAGCTTATGTGTGAGTGCATAGTCCCTTTCTTGAACATGATTTTAATACAAGTATTGATTAAAGTATTAAATATATGGTTGTGTGTGAAAATTTTGATATTGTCTGAAATACGTATTAAGAGCATATCTGATAATATATGATAATCTAGGATACAAAGTAAACCTAAAATATTTAAGAGTAATATTGGGTAGTATCTCCTTATAAGTACGAGTGAGGTATACACGGATGGTAGAACTTTAAAACTTGACATTGATCCGAGAGCATGGATTAGACTCAGTCATATGTTCTTAGTCCAAGAGTATGGAGTGGACATAGTTATTTGTTATTAATCAGGGAGCATGGAATAGACAAAGTCAATTATCCCTAGTCTGAGAGTATAGAATGGGGATAGTTATTTATCCGAGAGCATGGATTAGACATACTCGATCCGGGAGTATGGATTAGGTAAAGAGGTTTAATTTTAGATTCGGGAGTGGGGATTAGGTAAAGAGGTTAATTTTAGATCCGGGAGTACGGATCGTGTCGTTGTAAGGATCGACGAGGTGGGGTAAAAATTGCTTATATGAGGTGAAATGGTATATGTTGTGAGTTCTAAAACATATATATATATATATATATATATGTGTGTGTGTGTGTGTGTATGTATAATATAACATTGTGGGATTGAAATCCATATGTAGTCACCAGGTTTTTCCATCCCGACCACTCAGTTTATTTGTATCACAGGTGTCGATACAAAGCTACATTACACTGAGAGATTAAAAGAGATGTAGAACACTATTGTAAATGAATGTAAGGTATGTTTATGCTTATGTTTTTGTATTGACGATAACATCTTAAAGTTTTAATATAAACAAAATACATTTCTGCGGAAATGCTTTGATAATATATGTATCATGTTTTTCTGGGAACAAATTTTGCAATATTATTCTTTAAAAATGAATATTCTGATTTTCAAATAAGCATAAATAAAACTTTTAAAATGATCGTGAATTTGCGGATTTCACAGTTGGTATTAGAGCATTAGTTTAAGCGAACTACGACTAAGGATTTATTTCTTGACTTAAACTTAGAATGCTAAGTGATGACAATGAGGAGCGTGTCTAATATATTTTAGGTAGTACACCTGAATAGAAACAAACACTAGCTTATTTAAGCAAGATGCCTAAATTGCTTTTTATGTGCTAACTGATTTATGATGCTTTATGATACCATTATTTGATCAGATCTATGGTCTATTGCCAATCGGATCTGGAAATTTTATGTCTTTAAATATCTAAACGTTTAACTACAATATTAGAACTAGCATGTAACTTTTCGGAGTAATAAGGAGGATTAAGTGTCTAAACCTTCTCTATCTTAAATTTCTCGTCTTGAACAACTATTACGGTGTATGGAAAGACATGATAAGGACTCGTAGCAGATTGAGAAAATGAAGGAAATGAGATCGATTGCAACAGAAAATGATATCTATCAGAAGATATCGAAAGATTGGTATCGTACCTTTAGAATACATCTGATAAAATAACAATACGTCTAGAGTAGTACGGTATGTTCGAAGTACACCTTCAATTGGCGGGATGATAAAACGATTGGCGTAATTCCTAAAGTTGTCCCATCATCTGGCGTTTCCACCACCAACAGAGTTATAGAAGAATTTATGATTGAATATATGCATGGAACAAGTCCTAGTAGAGTCTAGGGAAATTTTTATGATTATTTGGACACATTCGTATGCGTTAAATTGTTTTGTAACTTTAGGAAATAAGAAATTGGAAAAACTACGAGACAATACTTAGGACAAGTATGAGTATGTGTGAAAGGTAGTAGAGGCCTATACTACCGGAAGCACATGACTTGCACTTAGATCAGGGAAAGTCACAAGGTTACCAAGAAGCTAGTAATTGATTCCACTTTCTTCAAGTATGTCGTTACCATCGTTTTGGTAATGACTTAGAAGACGATTGTTATTCCAACCCTATTGGTCATATCAAATCGAGTCTGACTAAGATGAGTATGTTACGTGGTTTAGAGAACCAAGATCGATGTAGCATCTGACTTAAGCCAGAAGATTGAAGTGAAAGATAATCGAAGCGATCAATAGAAGTATCGTGAATGTTGTTAAATTAAAGAGCTTTGTAGCTAGAAGTAATACATGATAGAATGTGAGTATATCGCATTAGAACATGAAGGAAGGTATATTCCATTCTAGAATTTGGCTCTAATATACCTGCGTCTAAGCATTGCATCATACGATGAGATGTGATTAGAACATGACCCATCAGTCTGTCATGATAATCTAAGTAAAGAAAATCTCTTAAGTTAAGTCTATTAAGAATAAGAAAGAGTCTCCAGTAAAGATGAATTTTGTAACTCAAAGGTTATGATTGAAGGTGCAATGTAAGATAGAGAGCAGATGCTAGATTAAGCATCGCCAGCAGTCAAGGAGTCCAAGAGTTTGATATGCATTTGAAAGGACATAGGAGTTATGGTTATTACCTAGGATGAAAAGAAAATGTGTTGAGTCACTATACAAGCCTTGTTTTGTAGATGATTTCGGGACGTAATCATCCTAAGGGGGAGATAATTGTAATGCTCGCAGATTCAGGCTAGTCAATTTAGAGGCAGTGAGCGTCAAAAAATGACTTTTTGACAGAATATTATTTAGAATAAATAATCTTAACTAAGTTATAGTATATTTCACAAACATTATGTACATATAAAGAATGCTGAAATCCGAGTTAAAACGAAAAAGTTATGGCTCGTCGAAGTTTTACGGCTAAACCAGCACGACACCGCATAACGTAAAAAGTGAATTTTGATAAGTAACTTTTTATCCTTAGCAATCTAAACAAAATTTGTAGTAGATGTTAAACCGATAACGTACATAAAAAGGATGTCCAAATCTGACTTCATATGAGGAAGTTATGATTTTTCTAAGATTTAGCACAACAGTGCACAGACAGGAATTTGAATTTTAGATTGATCAATTTTTAGCTGACATAACCTAAATGATAATTGAAGATCTCATTAATAGGAGTTTAACGTTAAAAAGACAGTCGAAAACGGAGTTCATATGTGGAAGTTAAGAATTTCACACAGTCGTTAAATAGTGTAATATTCTCAGACTGTTAAATTTAAAATCGCACGAGAACTAGCTGATGGAGTCAAAAGAATAGTTGTAGATCTTGTCAATACCTATGTGTGGATATAAATACCCTCAAGTACGGAGCTCTTATGCGAAAGTTACAGAATTTAGAAGTCGAGATGGGCTGATGCGAAGTGGGTGACTTGGCGCGATCTGAGCCATTACTTCCTCCCCACGCCTTGCCACCAGATGGTGACACCTGGCACCTAACTCGATGAGTTGGAGGCTCAGAACTTGCTAAGTTGAGCCATTTTTTATCCTATAACTACCATACAAGGCTCACTCATTTTCCTCACACCTCAACCGTTCTCTTTCTCTTTAACTTCTCTATAAACCTCCCCAACCTCTAGTAACTTCTACGTGCTAGAGGAAACCCCTCAGAGTGCTAGAAATCTATGAGAAAAAGAGATTTCCGGCTCAGAAGTTCTGCCCCCGCAGAACCCAATTCTTCGCCAAACCCCCGGTAAGTGAGATATGTTTACCCTACTTTAAGTATGGCTTATGTTTAAGTTCATTATCGTTATTATGAACTTATAAACAATAAATATATTATAAAATATAATATACAAAGTGTTACTATAATATCTTTTAACTACTCGCGGTACAGGGAATCTGGTTTGAAGGGTCGCATAGAGTTGTTGGATTTCAGAAGTGCTATAATGTCAAAATGGTCCTGCCCTCCGGTGTGTCATGTTTGGCCCCTATCTGTACATAATGGTTGAAAAGTATTGTTTAACACATATAAAACAATATGGCTCGTAAATAGTCGCTATATATATTAGACTAAAATCTAGTAATAATGATACTAGGTTTCGTCGAAGGAAAAGATGATGTTTAGAAGCGAAGCGTTGTCCAAGTTTGGAGTCATCACTTTAATAAGTGAGTGCATAGTCCCTTTCATGAACATGATTTTAATACCAAAGTTTATGTATGAGTGCATAGTCCCTTTCATGAACATGATTTTAATACAAGTATTAAATATATGTTAAAGAGTTAAATATTTATTAAAGAGTTTATGTGTGAGTGCATAGTCCCTTTCATGAACATGATTTTAATACAAGTATTGATTAAAGTAAATATATGGTTATGTGTGAAATATGTATATTTCCTGAAATACGTGTTAAGAGCATATCTGAGAATATAGGAGGATTTAGGATACATAGTAAACCTAAATTAGTTAAGAGGAATATTGGGTAGTATCTCCTTATGAGTACGAGTGAGATATACACGGAGGGTAGAACTTTAAAACTTGTTATTGATCTGAGAGCATGGATTAAACTTAGTTATTTGTCCTTGGTCCAAGAGTATGGAGGGGACATAGTTATTTGTCATTTATCCAGGAGCATGGATTAGACATAGTGAATTGTCCCTAGCCCAAGAGTATGGAATGGGCATAGTTATTGATCCGGGAGCATGGATTAGACATACCCAATCGGGGAGTATGGATTTGGTAAAGAGGTTAATTTGAGATACGGGAGTATGGATTAGGTAAAGAGTTTAATTTTATATCTGGGAGTATAGATTAGGTAAAGAGGTTAATTTTAGATTTGATAGTATAGACCACGTTGTTGTAAGGATCGATGGGGTGGTGTAAAAATTGCTTATATGACGTGAAATTTTATATGTTGTGAGTTCTAAAACATGTGTATATATATATATATATATATATATATATATATATATGTCTGTGTGTGTGTGATATAACATTATGGGATTAAAATCCTTATGTACTCACCAAGTTTCCCATCCTAACCCACTCAGTTTATTTGTATCAAATGTGTCGATATGAAGCTACATTATACTGAGAGATTAAAGGCGATGTAGATCACTAGTGTAAATGAATGTAAGGTGTGTTTATGCTTATGTTTCTGTATTGTCGAAGACATCCCAAAGTTTTAATATAAACAAAATACATTTCTTCGGAAATGCTTTGATAATATATTTATCATGTTTTTCTGGGAACAAATTCCGCAATATTATTCTTTAAAAATGAATACTCTAATTTTCACATAAGGATAAATAAATTTTTTAAAATGATCGTGAATTTAAGGATGTCACCATAAATGACCGAGTTTGAGCTCAAGTCTTGTATTGGACATACAAGACCTTAATAAATCAATTTTTATGATCCTTGGAGTGATAGGAGGTCTGCTTGAACAGATTGATTAGTGTCTTAATGGATTAAGAAGTTTTCGGATCAATATGGCATTCAAGCGGACCTCACGACGTGAGGAGATGCATAAAACATTATGAGGGTGGTCAGACTCAATTATTTTGTCCTGTAGTAGCTCACACCATAGATGGCACGTCGTGAGGGTCTGCTGATTGTTGACTTTCGTTGACCGTCGACTATTTGACCAAGTTTGACTTTGGGCCAAACTTGAGGAGTTTTTACTATTGATTAAGATTCTATATGGTTCTGGTGTTAGTGGATTCGCGGGAGCAAGCAGTGCTGAAAAGGGGTTGTATCACAGTATTTAAAGATCTTCGATTCATTTGAGTTTCACCTCATTGTACCGTGGATCAAAGGAACCAATGTCGGCCCACTAGTTTTTTTATCAGGTAGTAGAGGGATCCCTTAGGGACAATATATAGTCATGTAGGATAGAATGAGGACTCTTAATCTAGGCTCTTTTACATGTTCCTTTTTGGTTGTAGTTCTAAAGTAGGATCACATGCCTAGGTGTCTATATCACCTCTGAGTATATACGGTTATGCATCCCTTGGATTGTTGGTATGTGCTATGTTGCTATGTTGTAGTGATCTGTTAGATCTTTATCCTGGTATATAGGATGTTGTTATGATGTAGTGATCTATTAGATCTGTATCCTGCTATATAGGATGTTGTTAAGTTGTAGTGATATGTTAGATCTGTATCCTGCTATATAGGATGTTGTTAAGCTGTAGTGATCTGTTAGATCTGTATCCTGGTATACAGGATGTTGTTATGTTGTAGTGAGCTGGTTGTAAACTTCAAAAAGCTATTTATGGTTTGAAATAGTCGCCTCGTGCTTGGTTCTCCCGGCTCAGTGATAAGCTTCATCAACTAGGTTTTCCATTCCTCTAAAGCTAATGCGTTCCTTTTCATTTTCAATCAAGATACTGTTACAATTTATATGCTTGTGTACGTGGATGACATTGTCATTGCTGGTACATCTACTTAGGTGATCGATAATTTGATTCGAAATTTGTCCAAGTCTTTTCTCAATAAGGATCTTGGTCGTTGCATTGTTTCTTGGGGATTGAAGTCGTTCACAATTCAGGGGGAATCACTCTTCTGCAACACAAGTATGCCACTGACTTGCTCCATCGAGCTCACATGGAGAATTGTAAAAGCGTTTCAACCCCCATGTCTGCTACAGAGAAGCTTTCTCGTTATTGTGGAACTTTTCTTAATGAATCTGATGCTTTTAAGTATCGAAGTTTGGTAGGTGGCTTGCAATATCTTACATTAACTAGACCGGATATTTCCTTTGCAGTTAACAAGGTCTATCAATATTTTTCCAAGCCAACAAATATTCATTGGGATGTTGTCAAGCGTATCTTGAGATATGTCAAGGGCTCAACTAACACAGGGTTGAATATTCGAAAATCTTCATCCACACTGTTGAGTGTATTCACAAATGCTGATTGGGCTGGTTGTTTGGACTATCGGAGGTCAACCGATGGATTTGCTATATTCTTGGGTCCAAATTTAGTCTCATGGAGTTCGCATAAACAACCTACATTGTCTCGGTCAAGCACTGAGGTTGAGTATAAAGCACTCGCGAATGGTACTGGACAAACTATCTGGATACAATCTTTACTCAAGGAGTTAAGAGTACATTAGCCCTGACCACCAGTGTTGTGGTGTGATAATCTTGGAACCACTTATTTAACCGCTAATCCTGTTTTTCATGCTAGAACAAAACATATAGAAGTGGATTTTCATTTTGTTAGAGAGAAGGTGTATATGGGTGCTTTAGATGTCCGTTTTATTTCTACTAATGATCAAATAGACGATGGTTTGACTAAGCTTATATATATATATATATATATATATATATATATATATATATATATATATATATATATATATATATATATATATATATATATAGCAGTATGACCTGATGGTCGTTCAAGGCAAATATCCCTTTTCTTCTAAGCTATCTCCTAGAAACGGAGTTTCATGCGCGTGGAAGAGTTTTTGATGCAGTGTTATAATGTTTCCTCCATCAAGATTAATCTGTACTTATATTTCTCAAGTAAAATACTTATTTATTCCTCCATCAACACAACTTGATTCACCAAAACATGGTTAGGGGTAGACTAAGAATTTGTGTGGATGGATCCAATAAAATTTTCGTAGTGTTTGCAGTCCAGCAGTTTTTTTTCATACTATATATTAAAAAGGATAAGAAATATGATAACAATATTAACAAGGTTAAAGACAATATGAGATCAAGAAAAAATGATAGAAAATGAATGATCCCACATTGTCAGCTTAAGGAAAGTGTGAAGGAAATTTGTTTTGTACAAAAAAATAAAGAAAAAATGTACATATCCAAGAATCTCACAAAGCTTCTTTAGCAAAGACTAAGTAATATCTTTGTTTTAGCCATATAATTTACTCATATATAATGTGTGTCATGCCAGCTAGTTCTTCATAAAGGAAATACAAAATAAACAAAAGTGTTTATAAGCAACGACAATGGTTAACCCAATTAAAGATTCTTCATTTTGAAGAAAAGACTAAATCTAGACAGGCTCGCTTAATATTCGCCATGAGCCAGCCCAAGAATTTCCTAAATCCTATAAACAGGCCCATATTTCATAATGGGGCAAGTACTGTAGGCATGCAAAAACCGGTTTTTTTTATGAACCAACCGGTTCAGAAAACCGGTTCGGTTCAAGTCCAACAAATCAAAATCGGTTCACACCAAAACCGGTTCGGTTCCAATCCGGTTCACCCCAAAAAATATTCGAACATATGTAAACCGGTTCGATTTATTAGAAACCGGTTCAACGAAAACCGGTTCACAAAAACGGGAAAAAACCGGTTCGACGCAAATAAGGTTTTCTAATTTTTTTGGTTTTTTTTTTTTTTTTTTTTTTTTTTTTTTTGAGGCTAATAAGTGTAAAATAGGAATGGGTTTTATTTTGTTTAGAGTATAAAGCTTTAAATTGTCTTAAATCATAAATTTTTTAGGCTTCACAGTAGGTGGTTTGGGTGATTGGGAAGGCAAAGGCTTATAAGCCTTACATTACATATACACGTCCATATGGAGTTATGGACCATGTCCAAAAGTTTTTTTTTTTCTTGTTTAATAATATACATATCTTTTCATGTATTAACTTTTATTTTGGTTTTAAATTTTATGTTTGTGTATATGTAGAAAAACATAATATATGAAAAAATTGTTCAACTTGAATCAACACATTTTTTGGAGCAATTTTCAACCTATTTTTCATTTTTTTTTTAGTTTTTTTTTATATTGGAAATACATAATACAACTTCAAACATAAAAACACAAAACATCCAAATTGTCAAACTAATACATCTTCAACCTATTTTGTTTTTTTATTCGTCATCCGCCATGTCGTTGCGTAATCCTCTCTCATACTCGATCTCTTCTAGGGTGAGTGGCACCAACATTCCCATCGCTACTTCTTCCTCATGTACTTGTGGTTCGGCATGTAACGATGTGCCTTCTAGTAGTTCAATGTCTTGTATCCTTTCCACGCCATCAAGGTAGCATTTCAAGCAAATGCACACTTCCACCGACAAATGGGTTAATTTTGTTCTTCTTGGTGATATTACCCTGCCACTAACAGAAAAAGCCGATTCCGAAGCTACCGTAGAAGCTTGGGAGCTTAGTAGATCACGGGCCATAGCGGCTAGAATCGAAAATTGGGTTTCCTTTCCTTTCCACCAAGCCAAGATATTAAAATTTTCAAACTCTTGAATACTCATTTGAGACAAGAAATCGGAACCAATGTACCTCCCGAGCTCGCTACTTGGGGTGTTAGACCGAGCTCGTTTGGAATTTTCATTCCTCAAAGTATTATAAAGCCTAATTGTTTCGTTATTTTGGTGAGAAGTGGATCCGGATGCCCCCGTATTTTGCATCATGTCATGAATGTTTGTTGAACCATATTTTGTTAAATAAACTTCAAACAAATTTTGAAAAGCTTTGTTAAATTTTGAAACTTCCTTTGATGCATAATCCATGTCATCATCCATTAAACCCAAATTGTAACAAATATTTTCAATTAAAGTCTCAACCCCCCCCCCCCCCCCCCCCAACAATTAGAGCCGGATTCAAAGTGTCGGAACAAGTAATAATGGGAGGCATTTCTTGAAAATATTTTTTTAACTTTGCTTTCATCGGTTTCATCATATTAGCAAACATTATGCTCCTTATTTCAAACTCATTTATTTTCGCACACATTAAAAATATTTGGTTTAAAACTAAACAACTTGTAGGATAATAAACACCCGATAAAAAAGTAGTTGTTTTTTTAAAAACATCAAGCATGTCCGTAACAAGTTTGATAGTATCCCAACTTGATTCCGGATAAGCCGTAACCTTATTACGGTCCGCAAGGTTGTCATGGAACATTTTTAAAGTATCTTTTTGACGTAAGGCACATTCAAACATTTTGCAAGTGGAGTTCCATCGGGTGTTATTTTCCCAATTCGGACCTAAAAAGAGGGCATTCGCATCGACACAAAATTGCATATAATTATGATATCGAGCGTTACTAGAACTAAAAATATCTTTTAGCATGTCTTTGAAACCATCTTTTATAGTTTCAATGCTAGTTAGTCCATCTTGCACAACCAAATTAATGATATGTGCAACACATCGACTATGAAAAAAACACCATCGCAAATTGGTTTATATTTTAGTTTTAGTTGTCCAACCGCGACGGTGTTGTTTGAAGCATTATCAAAAGATATAGAAAAAATCTTTCCTTCAAGTTTATAAATTTTGATCACACAATCTAAAATTTTAAATAAATTTCTACCGGTGTGCGGGTACTCAAATAATTCAAACGTAATCGTACGCTTCATCATTACCCAATTAGTTGGATTAATCCAATGAGCGGTAACACAAAGGTACGCATCCGGTGAACCGTAAGGAGCCGTCCAAACATCACAAGTTAAATTCACACCGGTTTCTAAAGATTGAAATCCTAAAATCAATTCATTTTTTGCAAGTTGCCACATTTCAATACAATCACGTCTAATAGAAGTACGACTCACATGGCAATATCGTGGTTGGAAAGTATCTTGGATGAGTGAAGTCAATCGTTTGTTGTCGAAGTGGTCAAAAGGCAAACATTCTTGAATCACGAACTTCGCCATCCTATCCTGAACTTTACTCAAATCGTAACTCCACAATGTTGCATCATTCGCCATTGTTGTTTGATTATGACCCGGCCCAAATTTCACCGCGGGGCATCTTTTTGTCATATGAGTTTTCAATGTCGAATTCCCTTCTTCATTAAAAAAAGCACCACATTTCTTGCATCGCGCTCTTTTTATACCGTTCGACATTACACACAAATCATAGTTGCACCAAATAGCCGGATTTCTATTTGTTTCTTTGATGCTAACAACGGTAAGATTGTTTGATGAGTCTCCAATACCAACGGAAGCCGAATCCATTGTTTAAATTAAGAACGTTTTTTGAAGTAAGAGAGGTTTTTTGAGGTTTGGTTAACCCAAAACATGTAATAGGTATTTATACTATCAAATATTGGGGAATATGGCCAAAAGGGACCAAAAAACGAGTATCTAACAGCCATAAACGGCTATATAGCCGTTAGAATAAGACAAAAAAACGGTAATATGCAAAAAACCGGTTCAAAATCGGATTACACATAGGTTCAAAAAACCGGTTCAAACCGGTTCTTAACAAACCGGTTCGAAACCGGATCACACATTCAAAAGGGCGAATTGGTTCGGTCCGTAGGTTCGGTTCTTCGGGGGTTCGGTTCATGCCTGAACCGGTTCGGAGGTAAACCGGTTTCCGGTTCACTAACCGGTTCGGTTTGTGAACCGGTTTTTTTGGTCATCTCTAGCAAGTAGAGGTGTCCATCCTAAATTCCTAACCAGTTTTTTAAAAAACAGTTAAAAAAATGGATCCGTTTTATCATAACGGGTTTCAGTTATACCTGCCCCGCGGTTATAGGCTGGTTTTAATAATAAATACTCGACAATCAGTTTTTTCGACTGGTTTTTTTAGAACCGGTTTTACCCCCTCATTAACCGGTTTTATATTGTGATGGTTGTTAAACGGGTAGAAATCAAACAAACCGCTCTTTCTGTTCTTTTTTTTGGCAGTTTTGGTCCCTTTAATGTCCATGTATGACCATATTACCCCCAATTGTCAATATAAATACGTTTTGATTCATTTGGTTTCAACACATCTCAAAAAAACGTTTATTTTTCTCGACGTTTTTTGTAATTCCGATCTTTTTTTCTTGAAAATTGCATCTTCACAAGCTTTAGATTCCATTGGTACCAAGGCAACAACGAAGAACAATACCAACAACGATATTTTGGAAATCAAACCAACTATGTGAAACCCGAAGATTTGGTTGGTCCAATTATGATTTGTGTATTTATGATGGATTTAGTGAAGAAGGCTCGGTGCAAGCGATGTGAGAATTTTTATGTGGTCGGAAGCACAATACTTTGAAGACTCATATGTATATTTTTGCAAAGTGATCACTTAATAAATACCAATTCGACGCAACGCAACCTACTATCAGGACAGATAGACGGTGGCATATTTGTTGGTGATTTAGTGTCACCATTTCATTTTATGTAACTGGAATTAGCATGTGAGCTAAGGGGCTTCGTAATCTGTATTATAATATGTGTACGGGTTGGTGCGGAGTGCATGCATATATAAGGTCAAATTAGAAGCCGGTTTGATGACTAATTGGCGGTTCGGGGGTAGAGCCCCTGGGTCCGGGGTTTCCAAAGGGGCAGCGCCCCTTTGGCATGGTCTAGGGGCAGTGCCCCTAGCGGGGTCCAAGGGGAAGAGCCACTGGCTGGGGTCCAGCTGGATTATCCTGACTTGCTTCCAAAGCAACTAACGAAACTCTCCAGATTTTATATATGAAAACATAGTGGAAAATTCAATTTCTTGAGGGTGATTATGGTAAAACTAATGAAACTCGTTAGTTTTGGTAACCCTAATCCGGATTATCCTGATTTGCTTCCAAAGCAACTAAATACGGCCCAACCCTAATCTCCTTTTATATATAAACGACTCTTCCTTCTGAGAAGAAGGTTACGAATTTTAGCTCTCGTTTTCATTAAACTCTCACAAAATTTCTCTAACGAATTGACTTACGATTTCTGTGCCTAGAATTGTAAATGTCCAGTTGGATTATCCTAGGCTGAATTTCTTGTAACTCAGGCATAGGGTAGAAATATCAGTTCGGAAAGTGATATTACGATCCAAGTTGGTATCCAGATCTCCACCACAAACCCTATAATTTCCTACAAAATTTATTTAAAGCAACGATGATATTCATGAAGCATTTTGCAAATTTTTTTTATCCAAGAAGCCCTTCTATTCAACCACTTCTACAACCCTCGACTTACGAAAATTATCAAAACGAAACTCAAACTATGATATAACATTATAAGTTGTACCACGCTTAGACGTGATGCTATTAGATTATGGGCACACGGAAAATCGGAAATAATTCTAGTCTTTACAGACTACAATGGTTCCCTTTCGCGTACTTGTTACGACTAGAATGAAAATTAAAACTCAAATTTTACAAAGAAAAAATGTTTGTTTCATATTTAAGGATTCTTTTCAGAGATTTCTCATTTGCATGAAACTCTCTCGTCTTCAATTCCAAACTCCAATCAAACTTGAAAATTTGAAGCATACAATTAATCATCATAAACTCTCTTAAAATTTTATACAGATATGTCAAAATTCGTTGTTAAATTTTTAAATAAAAGTTCCCCATTGTTACCATAAAACTTTTGCATTAAAGTTGTTTTTCGACATTAAGTAGTCTTTTTCATGTATGTCTGGTTGTAGTTGTAATAGGTTTTTTTTTCACTTTGTTACATCCTAATTGTAGTAGTTTGAGATGTATTTCTTTAAACTATGTTCCAAAATTCCATGAAAGATTTTTATATGATTATTCTCCATTTGCATAATGCGAAATTTCTATATTCACAACTATGAAATTTCTAAATTTGTAGTAAGCGATAACTCTAAATTTCACACTTTTCCTTAAAAAAAATATACATTTTTTGTATTTTGTTTGAATTTATTTTAAAATCTTGCCCCAGACTTTAACTTGGCATGGCCAAATCTCCATATTTACCGGTATGTGAAACTTTAATTTTGTAGCATTACAATATGTGCCTATTTTTTGTTTACTTTCAATGGCTTAGTTTAGTTTTGAATTCATATTTAGCCGCGACAAACTTTAATTTTGTAGCGTTACAATATGTGCCTATTTTTTTGTTTACTTTCAATGGCTTAGTTTAGTTTTGAATTCATATTTAGCAGCGACGATCCATACGGATAAGAAGCATGGTACATTGTGTGTGTTCAAATTTACAGATGGTACATTCAAGATGCCCATGTATATTGAAACAATAGTGGATCATGTTTTCCATTTATAGTATAGACATTGACGAATACTCATTAAATAGAGGCTCCAAAACAATGTATTCATAGACGATTAAACTTGATTGCTATTGGAAGTCTACAAGAAAAGGACATGAAAACACACGAGTTGAATTCATAGATGTCACATGGGCAGTCCTAAGAGTGTTTGGGAGGTGCGACCACATAGGGTGTCAAAAAAAAATATGGCCTTGATTTTTGGTTGGAATTATATAGTTAATACATAATATACATTATTTAATGTAAATAATAACAAACACCTTTTACAATTTAGATGGTTAGGAGTTGTGCTCTAAATCCTTTTTTCCCAGTTGATCCGCTTTCAAGTCTTGCACGACATCAATCCTTTGTTTTTTTATTTTCATAAAGAATATGCGATTTATGTTTTGTTTTTCAAAGTAAAGTTGAATTTAATGGTCCTGAAATATTTCTTATTTTCTCTACAACAACCCTTCTCTTGTTTTCTTTTACCTAAATTTACAAACTCACCCCTCAAGTCTCCATTTGTATAATGCGAAATTTCTATATTCACAACTGCAAAATTTCTAAATGTGTTGTTTGCGATACCTCTAAATTTCACACTTTTCATTTATTTATATATATATATATATATATATATATATATATATATATATATATATATATATATATATATATATATATATATATATATATATATATATATATGTTTGGATTTATGTTAAAATCCTACACCAAACTTTAACTTTTCATGGCCAAATCTTCATTTATATGAAACTTTAATTTTGTAGCATGACAATATGTGCCTAGTTGTGTGTTTACTTTCAATGGCTTAATTTAATTTTGAAATCATATTCAATAGCGATGATCAATGCAGATAAGAATCATGATACATTGTGTGTGTTCAAATTAACAGATAGTACATTCGAGAAACTCATGTGTATTAAAACCATAATGCATCATGTTTTCCATTTATAGTGTAGACATTGATGGAGACCCATTGAATAGAGCCTCCAAAATAGGGTATTTACAAATGACTAAGGTTGATTATTATTGGAAGTCTACAAAAAAAGGACATGAAAGCCGCACGGGTTGAATTCGTAGATGTCACATAGGTGGCCCAAAGAGTGTTCGGGAGGAGCGACCACACAGAGCGTAAAAAATACGGTCTTAATTTTTTGCAAAACTATATAGTTACTACATAATATATATTATTTTATGTAAATAATAACGAACACCTTTTGCAGTTTAGATGATTAAGTATTGTGCTCTGAATCCTTTTCTCCCAATTGATCCACTTTTGAGTCTTGCATGACCACATTCTTTTGTTTTTTTTATAAAGAAGATGTGAATCAGATTTTGTTTTTCAAAGTGAAGTTACTTTAATGGTATTGAAATATTGTTCCTTTTCTCTACAACGCCCATTCTCTTATTTTCCTTTTCTTAAATATACAAACTCGCCCCCTCAATCTCCATTTGCATAATGCGAAAACTTCTATATTCATAACTGCGAAATTTCTAAATTCGTTGTTTGCGATACATCAAAATTTCACACTTTTCATTTAAGAAAATATATATTTTTCGTATTTTGTTTGAATTTATGTTAGAATACTACAACAAACTTTAACATGTCATGGCCAAATCTTCATTTATGTGGTATTTGAAACTTTAATTTTGCAGTATGACAATATGTGCCTATTTGTGTATTTACTTTTAATGGCTTAGTTTAATTTTGAATTCATATTCAATAGCGACGATCCACACAGATAAGAAGCATGGTACATTATGTGTGTTCAAATTTACAGATGGTACATTCGAGAAGCCCTTGTATATTGAAACCATATGCATCTTGTTTTGCATTTATAATGTAGATATGGAGACTCATTGAATAGAGGCTTGAAAATAGGGTATTTATAGACGACTAAAGTTGATTTTTGTTGGAAGTCTACAAAAAAAGGACATGAAAGCAGCAAGAGTTGAATTCGTAGGTGTCACATGGGCGACCGGCGTCAAAAAAAATACGGCTGTGATTTTTGGCAAAATTATATAGTTAATACATAATATATATATATATATATTATTTTATGTAAATAATAACAAATACCTTTTGCAGTTTAGATGGTTAGGGGTTGTGCTCTGAATCATTTTTTCCCGATTGATCCGCTTTCAAGTCTTGCACGACCACATTCTTTTGTTTTTTTTTTCATAAAGAAGATGTGATTTAGGTTTTGATTTTCAAAGTGAAGTTACTTTAATGGTCTTGAAATATTGTTCCCTTTCTCTACAACGCCCCTTCTCTTATTTTATTTTTCCTAAATTTACAAACTTGCCCCCTCAAGTCTCCATTTGCATAATGCGAAACTTCTATATTCACAACTGCGAAATTTCTAAATTCGTTGTTTGCGATACATCGAAATTTCACCCCTTTCATTTAACAAAATATATTTTTTCGTATTTTGTTTGAATGTATGTTAGAATCCTACAATTACAAACTTTAACTTGTCATGGCCAAATCTCCATTTTTGCGGTATTTGAAACTTTAATTTTGCAGTATGACAATATGTGCCTATTTATGTATTTACTTTCAATGACTTAGTTTAATTTTGAATTCATATTTAATAGCTACGATCCACACGGACAAGAAGCATGGTACATCGGGTGTGTTCAGATTGACAGATGGTACATTCGAGAAGCTCATGTGTATTGAAACCATCGTGCATCTTGTTTTCCAATTATAGTGTAGACATGGAGACTCATTGAATATAGCCTCAAAAATAGGGTATTTATAGAAAAATAAATATGATTGTTGTTGGAAGTCTACAAAAAAAGACATGAATGCAACACGAGTTGGTAGATGTTACATGGGCGGCCGTAACAGTGTTCGGAAGGTGCAACCGCGAAGGGCGTCAAAAAAAATACGGCCTTGATTTTTGGCAAAATTATATAGTTAATATATATATATATATATATATATATATATATATATATATATATATATATATATATATATATATATATATATATATATATATATATATATAGGATATAGATCCTGTAAGAATTTTTTTTGATAGGAAGGTAAAAAGTTTTTTTTCTACATATTTTTTTGACGAACAAAATAAATGAATCACTAGATGATTCATTTGTAAGATGATTCATAAGAAAAAATTCCCAAAAAAACATCTTTATGATTCATTTTTAAGTAAATTAAGAAAAAATTCATTTTTATGATAATTTTAGTGAATAACAACAAAATCATTGTATAAATGAATCATCGAGATGTTTTTTTGAGAATTTTTTCTTGTGAATTATCTTACAAATGAATCATCTAATGATTCATTTTGTTTGTTCGCGAAAAAAATATATAGAAAAAAAACTTCTTACCTTCCTACCAAAAATTTCCTTCTTATTTGATCTTGATTCTTGATTTTTGGCAAAATTATACAGTTAATATATATATATATATATATATATATATATATATATATATATATATATATATATATATATATATATATATATATATAGAATCAAGATCAAATAAGAAGGAAATTTTTGGTAGGAAGGTAAGAAATTTTTTTATATGCATATTTTCTTAGCAAAAAATGAAATGAATCATTAGATGATTCAAAAATAAGATGATTCACAAGAAAAAATTCCGAAAAAAACACCTTCATTATTCATTTTTAAGTAAATCAAGAAAAAAATTCACTTTTATGACAATTTTAGTGAATATCAACAAAATCATCATAAAAATGAATCATCGAATTGTTTTTTTCTGATTTTTTTTTGGTGAATCATGTTATTATTGATTCATCTAGTGATTCATTTGTTTTTTTCGCGAAAAAAATAAGTCGAAAAAAAATTTCTTACCTTCCTACAAAAAAAAAATTCTTACCGGATCTATATCATATATATATATATATATATATATATATATATATATATATATATATATATATATATATATATATATATATATATATAATTTTATGTAAATAATAACAAACACCTTTTGCATTTTAGATGGTTTTTAGGTGTGCTCTTAATCCTTTTTTTCCCAGTTGATATTCTTTTTATTCTTGCACAACAACCTTCCTTTGTTTTTTTTTTCATAAAGAAGATGTGATTCAGATTTTGTTTTTCAAAGTGAAGTTACTTTAATGGTCCGGTCCTGAAATATTGCTCCCTTTCTCTACAACGTCACTTCTCTTATTTTCTTTTTCCTAAATATCCAAACTCGCCCCCTCAAGTCTCCATTTTCATAATGCGAAATTTCTATCTTCATCACTGCGAAATTTCTAAATTCGTAGTATGTGATAGCTCTAAGTTTTATACTTTTCCGTTAAGAAAATATACATGTTTTTTGTATTTTGTTTGAATTTATTTCAAAATCCTACACGAAACCTTAACTTGGCATGTCCATTGCGTGCGTTTTCCATTTATAGTGTAGACATTGACGATGAGTCATTGAATCAAGCCTCCAAAATAGGGTATTCATAGACGACTAAAGTTGATTATTGTTGAAAGCCTACAAAAAAAGGACATGAAAGTAGCACGAGTAGAATTCGTAAATGTAACATGGGTGGCTATAAGAGTTTGTGAGAGATGGAACAGCACAGGCACCAAAAAAAATAGAACCTTGATTTTTGGCGAAATTATATAGTTAATGTATAATATATATTATTTTAAGTATATAATAACAAACACATTTTGAAGTTTAGATGGTTAGAAGTTGTGCTCTCAATCCTTTTTTCCCAATTGATCCGCTTTCGAGTCGTGCATGACCACCTTTCTTTGTTTCTTTTCCGTAAAGAAGATGTTATTTATGTTTTGTTTTTCAAAGTGAAGTGACATTAATTTTCCTCAAATATTGCTCCTTTTCCGTACAACACCCTTTTCACTTATTTTCTTTTACCTAAATTTACAAACTCACCCCTCAAGTCTCCATTTGCATAATGCGAAATTTCTATACTCATAAATGCCAAATTTATAAATTCATTCTATGCCATAACTATAAATTTCACACCCTTTTCACTTAAATATTGCTCCTTTTCCGTACAACACCCTTTTCACTTATTTTCTTTTACCTAAATTTACAAACTCACCCCTCAAGTCTCCATTTGCATAATGCGAAATTTCTATATTCATAAATGCCAAATTTATAAATTCATTCTATGCCATAACTATAAATTTCACACTTTTAATTTATGAAAATATACATTTTTTATTAAATTTATGTTAAAATCATGCACCAAACTATAATTTTTTTTACCGGCAAATCTAATCTACTCCTAAGCTAACAACATCTATTCCACCTATGTCCACGACGAAATTTGAACCCTCGACCTCAAAGAGGAAGGGCACCACCTGATATCGCTGGTCTACAAGCCCTTTGGTACCAAACTATAACTTGGCATGGCCAAATCTCCATTTTATCCGATATGTGAAGCTTTTATTTTATAGTATGACAATAGGTGTCTATTTGTGTGTTTACTTTCAATGGTTTAGTTTAATTTTGAATTCATATTTAATAGCAACTATCCATGCGGATAAGAAGCATGGTAAATTGCGTAGGGGCGTAGCCAATATAATGCAAGAGTGGGCATTGGCTCACCCACACAAAATTAAGGTTTTATATATATATATATATATATATATATATATATATATATATATATATATATATATATATATATATATATATATATAAATTTTATGGATTGTGATATGGTCTATTCTATTCAAAACATAAAATTAGTAGAAGATAATACACTGTTGTCTATATCTATTAGACTCCATTTTAAATTATTTTAATGTGCAACTCAAAATAAACAATTTAGTTAAGAATGTATATATAGTTATATTTTGTTATCGTTTGAAAATTTTTGTCACTTCATATTTTGTATATTATTTGGTCGACCCTAATACAAAATCTTAACATTGTGTGTATTTTCCATTTATGGTGACGATGACTCATTGAATCGAGCTTCCAAAATAAGGGTATTTATAAACAACTAAATTTGATTATTATTGGAAGCCTACAAAAAAAAAGACATGAAAGGAGCATGGGTAGAATTTGTAGATGTAACATGGGTGGCCCTAAGAGTTTTTGGGAGGTGCAAGTGCATAGGGCATCAAAAGAAAGTAAGACTTTAATTTTAGCGAAATACATAATATATATTATTTTTTTGTAAATAATAACAAACAACTTTTGCAGTTTATATGGTTAGGAGTTGTGCCCTCGATCATTATTTTCCAATTAATCCGCTTTCGAGTCTTGCACGACCACCTTCCTTAGTTTCTTTTTCGTAAAGAAGATGTTGTTCATGTTTTGTTTTTAAAAGTGAAGTTACTTTAATGGTCCTGAAATATTGCTCATTTTCTCTATAACATCTTTTCTTTTATTTTCTTTAACCTAAATTTACAAACTAACCCCTTAACTTTTCATTTGCATCATGCGAAATTTCTATATTCACAACTACGAAATTTATAAATTCATTATATGCATTACCTCTAAATTTCACACCATTAATTTATGAAAAATATACATTTTTTGTATTTTTTTTTTTTTGAATTTATGTTAAAATCCAACACTAAAGTTTAACTTGTCTCAGCCAAATTTCCATTTTATCCGGTATGTGAAACTTTTATTTTGTAGTATGACAATATGTGCCTATTTGTGTGTTTACTTTCAATGGCCTAGTTTAATTTTGAATTCATATTCAATAGCAACTATCCATATGGATAAGAAGCATGGTACATTGTGTGTGTTTTCCATTTATAGTGTAGGCATTCCATATGGATAAGAAGCATGGTACATTGTGTGTGTTTTCCATTTATAGTGTAGGCATTGATATAAATGTAGGCATTGACGGTGACTCACTGAATAAAGCCTCCAAAACAGTGTATTCACAGGTGACTAACATTGATTATTGTTGGAAGCCTACAAAAAAAGGGCAACATGGTTAGAATTCGTAGATGAAACACGGTTAGCCCTAAGAGTTTTCAGGAGGTGTAACCTCACAGGGCATAAAAAAAAATAAGGCCTTAACTTTTGGAGAAATTATATATTTAATACATAATATATATTATTTTATGTAGATAATAACAAACACCTTTTTGTAGTTTAGAAGGTTAGGAGTTGTCTCTTAATTCTCTATTCCTAATTGACCCGCTTACAAGTCTTGCACGACCACTTTCATTTGCTTCTTTTTCGTAAAGAAGATGTTATTCATGTTTTGTTTTTAAAAGTGAAGTTACTTTAATGGTCCTGAAATATTGCTCATTTTCTCTACAACACCCTTTCTCTTATTTTCTTTTACCTAAATTTATACACTCACCCCTCAAGTCTCCATTTGCATAATGTAAAATTTCTATATTCACAACTGCAAAATTTATAAATTCATTGTATGCGGTACCTCTAAATTTCACACTTTTAATTTATGAAAATATACATTTTTGTATTTTGTTTGAATTTATGTTAAAATCTTGCACCAAACTTTAACTTGTCTTGGTCAAATCTCCTTTTTATCCGGTATGTGAAACATTTATTTTGTAGTGTGACAATATGCGCATATTTGTATGTTTACTTTCAATGCTTAGTTTAATTTGAATTCATATTCAATAGCGATGATCTATGCAGATACGAAGCATGGTACATTGTGTGTATTCAATTTATAGATGGTATATTCGAGAAACCCATATGTATTGAAACCATAATGCATCATGTTTTCCATTTATAGTGTAGGTATTGATGGAGAATCAGAGAATGGAGCCTCCAAAACAGGGTATTAATAGATGACTAAAGTTGATTTTTGTTGGAAGTGTACAAAAAAAAGGACATGAAAGCAGCACAAGTTGATTTCATAGATGTCACATGGGCAGCCCTAAGAGTGTTCGGGAGGTTTGACCGCAAAAGGCGTAAAAAAAATAGGTCCTTGATTTTTGGCGAAATTATATAGTTATTACATAATATATATTGTTTTATATAAATAATAACAAACACCTTTTGTACTTTAGATGGTTATGAGTTGTGCTCTCAAACCTTTTTCCCTAATTGATCCACTTTCAAGTCTTATACGGACGCCTTCCATTGTTTGTTTTTTATAAAGAAGATGTGATTCATGTTTTGGTTTTCAAAATGAAGTTGCTTTAATGGTCTTGAAATATTGCTCATTTTCTCTACAATGCCCATTCTCTTAATTTCTTTTCCCAGGATATACAAACTCACCCGTCAAGTCTCCATTTGCATAATGTGCAATTTCTAAATTCGTAGCATGTGATACCTCTAAATTTCACACTTTTCTGTTAAGAAAATATACATTTTTTGTATTTTTTGAATTTATGTTAAAATCATGCACCAAACTTTAACTTGACATGGCCAAATCTCTATTTTTGTCGGTAGGTGAAACTTTAATTTTGTAATATGACAATATGTGCCTATTTGTGTGTTTACTTTTTGAATTCATATTTAAAAGCGGCATCCACGCGGATAAGAAGCATGGTATGTGTGTTCAAATTTATAGGCGGTACACTCAAGAAGCTCATGTGTATTTAAACCATAGTGCATCATTTTTTCATTTATATGTAGACATTGACGGAGACTCATTGAAGAGTGCCTCCAAAAAATTATTCATAGATGAATAAATTTGATTGTTGTTGGAAGTCTATAAAAAAGGGCATGAAAGCAGAACGAGTTGAATTCGTAGATGTCACATGGGCGGCCCTAAGAGTGTTCGAGAGGTACGACCACACAAAACGTCAAAAAAAGAAAAAAAAATAGGAACTTGATTTTTGACGAATTCAATAGCTAATACAAAATAAATATTTTTATGTAAATAAAAACAAACATCTTTTCCAGTTTAGATGATTAGCGGTTGTGCTCTGAATCCTTTTTTTTTTTCAATTACTGTGTTTTCAAGTATTGCACAACTACTTTCCTTTGTTTTTTTTTTCACAAAGAAAATGAGATTCATGTTTTGTTTTTCAAAGTTGGTCCTGAAATATTGCTATTTTTTCTACAATCTACCTTCTCTTATTCACTTTTTCCTAAATTTACAAACTCACCCCTTCAAGTCTCCAAGTTTCATTCCTTTCAGCCCCTTCCTTTTGTTTTTTCATGAAGAAGATGTGAAGCACAAGTTTCATTCATTTCCTTATGATATTTAAAACCCATCTGTTTAATTTAAATATAAAACATGTTTTTTTAAATATTATTTAAATCATTATACTTAATTTAAATAAAAATAAGTCTATTATAATTTATTTAAAGTTCAAAACGTCTAATATAAATTCACAGATGTTACAATTTGTATGCTTTATTTGGTTGATATAGAAAGAAAATCCTACTTACTGTTCACAATGTCACAAAAAAGTTTAATAGATTGACAATGATAATTATTAAGAATAATATATTGGAGAGTATATATTATGAATAGTTGGTGAATAACTTTATCTTTAATAATGTTAGAAAAGCCTCGAAATTATATAAGATTATACACTGTGTTTTTTTCATTGTTTTTATAATATTTATCGACTTATCGTAGTATTACCAAATTTTTGCTAATATATAAAAAAAATTAAAAAAAAAAAATTAATGACTATTTTTATTTTTCGTAAAGAGCTATCAAAATCCATTGGACGTCCCATGTAAATTAGTTCCAAATTTAGCTACAATGGATATCATAGAAAACTCTACACGTAAATGTGGTCCATTTTTCTTGTTTATTTTTATGTATGTGATTGTTTTTTCCGTACAAAAAAGCATGCACGAAAATATTTAAAAAATACGTCGAAAATGAGACAAACTCGAATTTATATTGATATGTACATAAAAAGGTAAGAAAGTTTCTTTTTTAAAAATTAATGAATGAAAGTTCTTAATTTATGGTGAACACGTCAAAACGTTGAGCACCTTAAACTTATATCGACACATATATATAAAAATAAGCACGTAATCTTTTTGAATTAACAAACGAAAGTTATTATATACTACCTAACTAATACATAGGAAACATAGATAAAATTAAGCACAAAAACATTAAAAAAAATTACATAAAAACCTAGAAAAACTCGAATATAATACGTTTTTTTTTTTTTGTTAACGAACAAAAGTTATTATATGTGACCGACTTATACGTAGAAAATATACATAAAACTAAACACGAAAACGTTAAAAGAATTATATCGAAACATAGACAAACTCGAATTTAAACCGACACAAAAAACCAAATTTAAAAAAAAATTAATGAACGGAAGTTCTAAATTTACATCGAAACGTTGACCACCTTCAATTTATATCAACACATACATAAAAATAAGCATGTAAACAATTAGTTTTTTTATATTAACGAACGAAAATTATTAAAGAAAATTATAATATATATATATATATATATATATATATATATATATATATATATATATATATATATATATATATATTACCAAGGATAAACATGGAAATTAGAAAATAGATAAGCGAAAATAATATTTTACAAAGTTCAAAGTAAAGGGATTAAACTGAAATTCTAAAAATTAAAATGATAGAAAAACCACATAAAATATAGATAAAAATACATAAATGGTTCTTATGGTTAACTTATGGTTACAAACTTGGTCTTTACTATCTGAAAAAATCAAATTACTCTCATACCAACTAAAAAAAAAAACTCACGATACTGGAAAAAAATCATTCACACAAGTTTTGAAAAACCACATGAACCATGTTCGTCAAAATAATAATAATAATAATAATAAGAGTAAATTACTGAAATTGTCCCTATGGTTTGATCAAAATTACACGTTTGGTCTCTAACTTTTTTTTTTGCACTCGGATCGTCCCTGTGTTTTGATTTTGTTTCGTTTTAAGTCCCTTAGATACATAAAGTTGGGGACCAAATATGCAATTTTGACCAAACCATAGGGACGAAAAACGCTACGAAATCAAACCACAAGGACGATCCGAGTGCATAAAAAAAATTAGGGACCGAACGTGCAATTTTAACCAAACCATAGGGACGATTTCAGTAATTTACTCTAATAATAATAATAATAATAATAATAATAATAATAATAATAATAATAATAATAATAGCAACGACTCAATCTGTAATACTTAATAAACCACAAGAACCATTCATGTAACTTTGTCTTTAAAAAATAGCCAAATTCTTATGCACCGCTAATAAATTATAGTATTATGCAAAAGATAAAAGATATATGAAAATAGAATTCAGTTGACATTGTTTCACAAACCCACTAGCTTCATTTCTAAAGGATCTCAACGGCCAAACGTGGAGCTTTTGTTTCCTTATATTTAATGCTTGATTTTTTGTTATTTATAATCGCCTTTTCCAAAACATATCACACAAATTAACATATTTAAAGAAGGACAAACGACATTATAAACAAAAATACTATAGAAACATAAAGAGTAAAGAGAATGTATGTCAAAAGAACCTAACCAGATAATAAAGTTCACTAATAGCTTTTTTTTTTTAGAAACAGCAATATATATATATATATATATATATATATATATATATATAAAAACCTAATGCTTAGCAAGTGATTAGGCAAGGACAAAGAAGTACAAAATAGTTTTTAGTTTATTATATGGGAAAATGGGGGAGGAATTACAATCTATCCAATTACCGACTCGATCATTGCCCCTGTATTTGAGCCACAAATATACCAACGCTTTGATGTTTTGAATGCCTCTACAAATTTATAGTATGCACCTCGAAACAATCTGTCATTCCTGATCCTCTAAAGATTCCATAGCAGACTATAGTAAATACAAAGCAGTTTAATGCCTTTTTTAGAGCAACGACCCCATGAAGCTGCAAAATGAAGTAGTTCACCAACATTATTGAATTATTCTTTGTTTAATTCACACCATTCAAAAATCTTGTTCATTATAAGTTTAAGTTCACTAATAGCTAGCAAATAGAATGTCATATCGTAATTATATAAAGTTTAAAAAAAAAAATTAAACTCTCAACAAGACTAACCGAGTTTGTGCGTCATTTGTTAATTTTGCATCATCACATACCAATCAATTGAACCAATGAATGCACCAAACGAAGTGCAATTATATGATATCGTAAAAATTGATATAAAAGAAATACTTGGCAATAACGTTGTCAAATTTCATTGCAAAGATTCATATAAAAATACTTTGACCGACACGATTTATCCATTTTGGTAGAAACATATACCACAGTGATATGTTTAAGATTTAACTTGAAGATGAATGTTTATATAATATAATCACTAGGTGTAAGATCTATGTATTATATTAGTTTATTTAAAAATAAATAAATATGAAAATTTTACAATTTGAAAAGTTTGAATTTATAAGAAAAATAAGAATTTTTAAATTATTAAAATTATTGAGATTTTAATAAATTTAATACATTAAATGCTTACATATATAAACACTTTCTAATAAATAGCTTACATATATATATATATATATATATATATATATATATATATATATATATATATATATATATATATATATATATATATATATATTAACTTACATATTAAATATGAATTTTTAATTTAATAAAATGAAAATTATAATAAAATGATAAGTGGAAAATAGAAAATTCAAAAAATTTTAAAAATATCATGTATCCAAATGAAGGAGATGAGAACATATGACAAAAAAATTTTAATTTATCATGAAGGATTGTTGATTCATTTTCCAAAAGATAGCAATCTAATCGTAATTGCTATAATTCCAACTTTTTTCATCGTAATTTAGAGGTTTTTTGGTATTGTAGTTGGTTTTAAAAATAGAGGCATAGTTTATTTATGGATTATAAAAAACGAATTTTCTGAAAATGACCTAAAGTATTGATCCAATTTACGGTTTAGTCATAAATTAATTTTTCTTTAACAAAAATGGACAAAATACTAACTAATGTAATCATTTTGACCATTTTTAATCTAGTGAACCGGTAACTGCTAACATGACACAACTGATTTAATTGGGAATACCAATATATAAAAAAGGGAAATGATAATCAAACTCGAAACCTTATGTTTGAAATGTCACACCATTAACCACTAGGCTACAATGTTTTTGATGCTTTTATGGTAAACTGATGTATATAAACATACAGTCTCACCTTAAAAACATTAAGAAATAAGGAAAGAGAGAGTAGAACTTTGGTATTCTACGACCTATAATACCTTTTGGGATACTCCACTTTCATTCATTTTTTCCTTTACAAATAAATAGTCTATTATTTGCTAAACATTATTATTATTATTATTATTATTATTATTATTATTATTATTATTATTATTATTATTATTATTATTATCGAAACAAAAATAAATATAAATATGTTGTCAAAAAATATTTTTTCGAAAAAATTATGTTTTATATAATGAATACGGTTTTTAAAACATATTTTTGAAAATGTATTTAAAAGCGTATTTTGAAATATATCTGGTAAACATAGTTTTTCATTAATAATAATAATAATAACAATAATAATAATAATAATAATGCTCATAAATATAAAAGATTATATATACAAGTGTAAAGAAAGAAAATAATAATAATGGTGTAGCCCAAGTGGCGCGAATTAAGGGCGAAATTATAGTTTTAGTTTTTAAGGTGGGAATTAATGGATTATATACATAAGCTATCATATCGATTATATACATAAACTATTATGATGATCGAAATTTCAATAGCGATCGTATGCCATTATTTTAAATCGCGGTTATCGTGATGATATAGTGAGGTTTTTTTTTTTTTCAGTTTCAATGTTTTTTTTTTGTTTTTTTTTTCACTATATACTTGTATTTTTAAATCCACACTACTAGAATAGATAATAGAACAAATTCAATCAAAATACTTGATTCTAGTCATTCAAAATCACGTAAACAAAGAACAACACTAATGACAAATTTACCCATCCATAACCTGAAATACTCTTTATTTATCATAATTTCTCAATAGTACAAAAATATGAATATTTAGAAAACTAAATGCCCATGTTTGATGTTACCAAAATGATATAAATGAAAGTATGTTGCTATTACTTTTCACTTATCTTTTTTAATGTATTTTGTAACCTTTTACTCCTTTTTATAATCCCTTTTCAACCTACAATTCACAAGCAATAATGATAAGGAAGAAAATAAGTTCCACAAGAAAACTGTTTACAATGAATTCACACCAAGGGTATGTTAGACATTTTACAAACACTCGAACACTTATCCACACTATTGCATACTAACTAACTAGGAAACAGTTGGAATGATAGTTTTCATATATCACTATCTACATCATATTATAAAAAATGCACAAAAACCACATTAATTATAACTTCATAAAAAGCGTAAAAATGAAATATATATATATATATATATATATATATATATATATATATATATATATATATATATATATATATATATATATATATATATATCTTGGATAGCAAGTAGTGATCGTCTGCATCGGTGAACTTTGAGAACCAAGGAATGTAAACCCTCAAAAAAGTAGATAAAAAAGGATGATTTTGTTACCCTTTGATCTTGTTAGAAGAAAAAGGTGCCTCCATCACTAATTATTGGGAATAAGAAACAAAACAACCCGTTTGTGATACATATAATCTGCAACTCAACAAAATATATTAATATATGAGTGAATTAAAGAACAAGTCCCTCTGGTGTGATGGAAATAACAACTTTAGGCCAACTTTTGATTTAATTACATGGACCTATCCTTGATAAAATGGTTATTTTATATGTAACGAAAAATAAACCTTCAACCTGTAAGATGAAGAATGGATTTGATAAATTGTAATGTGCTGAGGTATGATTTGATAAAGTGGTTATTTTATTTGTGAATTGTAATGAAAATATTGAATATTATTTGATAAAAAGTTCACCTGTCTAGAAACTGTTGTTCACATTAAAGTTAATCTAGGTCAACAAAGTTTGAGTAGTCAAAGAATCACATTTCTAATTGTCAAATGATCCATCTTTAAAGTCACCAAACGCCTCTGTGTGAAAAGACAAATCTGCCCTTGGTTTCTATATAGTGAAAAACAAATATCAAATGCATACCTTGAGTATTTCAAGCCACTTCCATATTCTAATACATCAAGTGTAAATGAAGTGTGGTCACGAAAGAAAGGTAAGATTTCGCTACAATTATAAACCATGTAAGAAATGAAGTTCAAAAATATTTATATTCAAATTTAATAAAAAGAGCCAACGATACAAATGAATGAGTTCATGTTCTATAAAACCTTATTAAAAACCATGTCAAAAGTATATTAGATGAAAACTTAAATCAACAGTAAGATTAAATTAAACAATAGTGAAAAGACTATGGACCCAATCAATGTAGCTGAGACCAAATCATAACAACGGGTAAGAATGTGAGTGTATGATATATGTATGTCACTTTCTGCATCAAAACCAACTAATTCCAATTTCAACATTAGCTTTTAGGATATCTCACAATAAAATATATGAGGAAAAAAATACACAAATAAATATTGGTTATATTGCAATTTATATTCCATTCCATGATAGGATGAAAAAAATATCCTTTAAAGGATTAAGAATTAAAAAAAATGAAAGAATAACATTCCTTTAAAAAGGTTCCATTATATTCCATCAGGCAAAAGCAACAGAAACTGGTAGTGGAATGAAAAATTCGATTCATTCTCCAATTACATCGTACCAAATAGTACCCAAAGCTTATTTTTTTTTAAAAAAAAAAACCTTGATTCTGTTCGAGCCAATAAAAGTAAACAGGGTGTTTGGACGTCGTTCTAAATACGTGAAATGCAATGCAAGATACGGGCTTCCATTCTGTGTCCATTCCAGTTAAAGTTGACTTTGCATAGGAGTTCTGAGAGTCCTCAATTGAATGCATAATAACTTGGAAGCAATGACAGACCCTTGTATTGCTAGATGGCAAAAAGTTAAGACTACACAAGATTCAGTCCATATGAATTTGAAGTTTTCACTTACCTTGTCTTGTGATTATGGTTTTGACAAAATTCACATGGAAAGGAACACATACACCATAAAATCTAAGTGTCATAAGGTTTCTCTCCGATTCATGAAAATGATGGTGAGGAAACACTTTCACTAAGTAGATTTTTAGTAGATAGCAATTGTGACATTTGCATTCTCAAAGTTGTTAGTGGAGCGTGTGTGGGTAACCGGCACACTAACATAGACTTGTGAGAAATGGAAAAGGTCTAAACAATTGAGACTATGATTACAGCTTCCTTTTTCATAGTTCTATAAAATTGTTTAGATACACATGTGAGCTATCTAAGGAAAGGTGTATGGTTTTGATAAAGTTTTATCAAAGCGTCTAGTATCAGAAATTTGAACTTTGGTAAGAGAGTCAATAAAGTATTGATTTCTAGAAGTCCAACTAATTTCTGGATACATGTCAAAGCTAGTGGGAGAATAAGTGTTATGCTAATAATTATCATGTTAGTGTGTGACATCCCCAAAATCTCGGCCAAAAAAGACCGATTTTCATTTATGCTTTTAAAATAATTTCAGAGTAAATCCTTTTGATTTGAAAGAGTTGCGGAATTTGTTCCCAAAAACAAAACATGATAAAACAATGTTTACCAAAGCATTTTATAAAAGAAATGTATTTTCATTATATAATCAAAACTCGGGGTGTCATGTTCCGATACAGACCATTAAGCATAAATGATAACATTACAAGTCATTCAACAAATATATACATATACAGACTTGTAAACAAAACAACTTGATGGTTCATCCATCTTACGCCCTTGCGCCACTTCCTGTAATACAAATAAAACTGAGTGGGTAAGGCTTGGGAGCCTGGTGAGCATATAGGGTTTTCAACCCACAATAAATAAATTATATTTAATTTCACCAACCAATCACTATCCCGATTACCCATTCCCGTTATCCTCACTTTACGTCCCTAAAACAACATCTATCTCAAGGGACCTAATCTAGGATTTTCATCAGGACGAACATTACTGCTAAGGGGTTTCCTCAACAATAGATATCCTAAAGGCAACCATGAGGGGGATAGAGTACACCGGTGAACACATCGTTCACAACACCTACAGGTTATGAACCTGCTAGCGTTCCACGAGACTGTCTAGAAGGAGTCTGTGGTCGTTATCCATACTCCGCTGAATAACTAGGTCAACAACAACAACATCGAGGCCTCTCATCTGTTTATTACACACCAACTATCTACCCATGTTCTACCCAACATATTAGTAGATAAAAATATATATATTTTATACATAGTTTAAAACTTGTATAGCATTTTCATTCAATACATATTTCACATAACAGATGAGGCATACCCACATAACACGTATTTCATAGAAAACAAATCAGATCTATGAGATTGAAGAGAGTGAATATACATTCACGCACATAACAACAAAATTATACACATAACACGTATTTGTATAAAATACTTCATAATTATGTGTTAGAAGAAAGTAACTACACACTCACTTGATCAGAAGATGATCGGACAACACTACGGCTTGTAGAAGTAGTAATCCTCAGCAGATCTAGAAGATCTCTACAAAAATCAAACTTCTCGCGGACAGAGCTTCGGCTCGAAAATCGCACTTCTCGGGATCTTCGGGCTTCGGGACTTGCTTCGGGGCTCGGGAATATTACCGGGGCTTCGGGGTACTTCTGGCACGCAAAAACTATGCAAAACGGGAGAGAGAAGAGAGAAAAATAGCAAAAGAACTCGGCAGCCTTGCATCCTATTTATAGGAGGCTGGAGCCTCGGAGTACGCGGGGCGTACTGCCTCGGTTCGTAAGCGCATGCGTCATCCGAAGAACTCGAGGGCGAGTGTCGACATTCCTTGGGTATGTGGGGCGTACACGAGTACGCAGGGCGTACTTCGGATGAGTCCGGTGACTCCTCTTCGTATAATACCGAGATTTAATAATTAAATTTAATTATTAATTATTTAATAAACTTCTAAAATTCATATCTTCTTCATACGAACTCCGTTTTCGACGTTCTTTATATCCACGCGAAGGTGAGACTACGCTCTACAACTTTCGTTTAGACTCTGTTGGCTAATTTTGAATTTATTTTTATTATTTATTTTTAATAGGTCGGGACAGAAAATTACGTTATAAATTCATAACTTCTTCGTTTGACGTCCGTTCTCGCCTAACTTTTTATCGCTTCGATACCAACAACGAGATCTTCGATTCTCGTTTAGATCACTAAGGCTAAATATCACTCTAACGTAAATTTCACTTTTTACGTCATTCAGCGTTGCCGGTTCTGTCGCGAAACTTCGACAGGTCATAACTTCTTCGTTATAACTCGGATTTCGGCATACTTTATATCTTCGGAAACCTCGTTTCAACTACTACAACATTATCCAAAGATATCAAGTTTATTTTATACTTAAATTTTGACGCTTGTTTTTATTCTTAATTAATCAAACCACATAATTAAGCAATTAAGCACAAAACACATAATACACAAACAATACACTTCTATTATTTCAAAACGGGTTACAAAGGTTAACCTAGACTATTACATTTCTAAAAATGGCAAGCCCGGAAACACAAGCGTTACATAGTGCGAGCATGATTATTATGTTAAGTGTAAATTATAAAAAATAAAAGTTTCAATTCGTGAAGTTGCAGGGATTGAAAAGTTGTTTTGCTATAATTAAGGGAGAGGAAATTATACTTCATTTAAAATCATCTTAGATAGTGAGATTTTAATCATGTTTAGTCAAGTATATATATGAATTTTATGTTGGAATGGTTCGACTTAAAGAAATTATATATATATATATATATATATATATATATATATATATATATATATATATATATATATATATATATAGAGAGAGAGAGAGAGAGAGAGAGAGTCAAGAACAAATAAGAAGGAAATTTTTGGTAGGAAGGTAAGAAGTTTTTTTTCTACATATTTTTTTCGTGAACAAACAAAATGAATCATTAGATGATTCATTTGTAAGATGATTCACAAGAAAAAATTCTCAAAAAAACGTCTCGATGATTCATTTATACAATGATTTTGTTGTTATTCACTAAAATTATCATAAAAATGAATTTTTTCTTAATTTACTTAAAAATGAATTATAAAGATGTTTTTTTGGGAATTTTTTTTGTGAATCATCTTGCAAATGAATCATCTAGTGATTTATTTATTTTGTTCGTCAAAAAAATATGTGGAAAAAAAACTTCTTACCTTCCTACCAAAAAAAATTTCTTACCGGATCTATATATATATATATATATATATATATATATATATATATATATATATATATATATATATATATATATATATATATATATTGCGTTATCGAAATTCGATTATGATTACGACATCCCTCTTCATAGTCAAATTTTGAAAATATGGCAAATAAAATAATATTGTAGCAAAAGATTGGTCTAGTATCATGTCTTTATGTGAGACATCATGAATCGTGTCCCATATTCTTCGGATATAGGATCGATTGCATGTGCTGTAATATTCATCCTTTCTAAATTTTCCAAATGCTCAGGGCATTAAGAGGGGAAAGTCTAGAATTAGATATGACTAAAATGATTAAACAATTGTCGAGGACAATCTAAGGTTTACCGAAGATTGGTTGCTCATGGACTGTTGGAAGTATAAGTGTTAATTTTGGAAGGACCATATTGATATATTCTGAAAACAGGTAACTCTTGTTCAGAAGTGATAATCAAAATAGGAATCTGGAAAGGTTTCCATAGGTGGAAGTTGTTCTTTCAAATATGTGTAAGATTAGAAAGCTTAATGCAAGAAGGATGTTCAAAGTAATGTACGTTGAATTTGAGACTTCATTTCCATGGAATTGATCTCCATTGGAATACTTAGTAATGTCTGTTGACAAGTCTTTGTGACTTTGTGCATAGTCATTACGAGAGGATCAATGCATATAAGTTTACAATCTAACAAATTTCGTTAAATGGTAGGAATTTGGAATTCTTACATTTACGATAAAGATTTGGGATTGTAAAATGAGCATCATTGGAATCATGTTCAATTGATTTATTTCACAAAGTAAGGGTCATAGACAAACATAGTGTGCATACTTAGTGTATGGCAAAGCTATTGTTTAAAAAAATATAGTGTACATGCTTGGAGCATGGGATAACTAGTGTTTTTAATTCAAGTATTAAGTTGATAAAACCGAAATAATGAATAATGAGTCATCAATATGGTGATAAATAAAAGGTGTTTTATTTATATTCATAGGTTTTGATACCATCTCAGATTCAATTATTCTTGTGTTTCATTTTGCATGTTTTGACTTCCAGAATAAACTAGGTCATTCTTCCTGAAAGACTAAGTTATTCAAACCATCCACAGTCGGTCATATGTTGGAAGTAGATATGAATCAATATTGTCATGGGTCCTCTTGTAGAGGTCTAAGTTGTTGGACAAAGTGGTGCTACAACACTCATGAGTGCTCATAAGTTCTGAGTATTGGATTCAACCCACGCTCATTGGAATCACTTCATGGATTTTATCACGAGTGATCATGAGACGATAATATATTATATTCTTCAAACCTAGAGATATGAGTTGTTACTATAAGTTGGTTATACATTGATTGCACGAAAACACATTGGTAACTCGATGTTATAAAATGTGCCTTTGTGTATGATTCAACAAGTAGTAGAACAAGCCATATGAGTCGGATTTTATCCATTCCTTTTACATGCGGGATAAAAGCGATATCTGTGGGCCCCTCGATGATTTTGTGATGACAAACGTAAGTGCTCAGCCGGGCCTGGACTGATTTGATTTGTTCAATTAGTCAGTCTTCATAAAACGGAAATCGGGAAACAACAAATGGACAGAGAGAATGAGTATAATCCATGTCTCAGTCCATATAATATCTAGAATGGAGGAATATATGATCCCTTATCTAATGGATATTTCATTGATTTGTTCAGAGTTCGACATCGGATTTTAAGAGCTACGATTGCTAGTCGGGATCTTGGAGTCATACTTGAGTAATAGTTTTAGACTTATTCAAGTGGGAGACTGTTGGATTAGGTGTCTAAGCCCATAACTATTATTGGTATGCATTCGATACGAGAGTAGCATGGTCCATTTGGGTTGCATATCATCAGGACAATTTGTTAGGATGGACTTTTGAGAGAAGGTTAATTATGGTTTATTAATATATTATAAGTTATAATATATTAATATGAAATCATATGTTTTAATTAGTATTGATCAAGAATTAATTTGGAATTAATTTAGTGGTCAAAAGAGACTAATTAAATCTATGGGGACTAATTATGATAATTAGTTATATTTATATGTGTTGGGCTTATGATCCATGTTGGATCAATTTTATGTATGGATACATAAAGAGTTGGGCCACATGAACCATGGATCATAAAAACTCATGGGTATGGATTTGGGTTATATCCATGACCCTACAAATCCCACATATAAATAGATACTTCATTGCCAAAATTGCCACTTGTATCTTCTTGGAGTTCATGGTGTCTTTTGTGTGCATGGAATTCTCTCTCAAGTTCATCCTTTGTCCATGGTGCGTTGTGATTCCATTTGAGGCTTCCACACTATTGGGGCTAAGTTCTTAAGGCCAAATACATCAAGACCTCCAGCCACACAAAAAGGTATGTTACACTATTTAGTATTTTATGTAGTTTGTATGATAATTGCATGCTAGCTATAGGTTCAATACCTTGGAAACCATTTGCATATATAATTAGTGAAAACATAGATCCAAGGTATTTAGGGTTGTATTTGCACCATAGGATGTTGTATTATACCAAAACCCAACAAAAGTAACTATGCACTCACTTGTTAAAAGTGAATGACTAGTGATTTTGGCATAGCTTCGTTATAACAACCTAAAAACAGTGATAATTTTTTTCATTGAAAGACTATTGATTTCATTCATTAATTGTTCCAAAGGCCATCACAAAATATAATATCCAAAATATCAGATTGCAATTATTCAATTGCAGAAATCATGAGGGGAGGATGTTGTGCCATCACGTCGAGCCCTTTCCTTTCGAATCAGAAGTACTTGAAACCATAAACATAAATTGTAAGCATAAAGCTTAGTGAGTTCACCAAAGTACCACATACCAAACATACAACTAGGCCTAGCCCTAGGGTATATTTCAACCCAAAAAACAAATATTGCCCCAGCCATGGGGTATCTTTCAACCTGAACATACCATAGTGGGCCCTACCCTCTGGTGTATTTCAACCCGGCACACAACAGTGGGCCCCACCCTGGGGTGTATTTCAACTTGATAATATGATAGTGGACCCCACCATGGAGTGTATTTCAACCCAATCATACAATAGTGGGACCTGCCCTAGGTATATTTCAACCCAATCATACAATAGTGGGCCCCGCCCTAGGTGTATTTCAACCCGATCACACAAAAAAATATGTATCATATAGCAATTAGCATTCTAAATAATCGAATAATGGTCCAACATTTGTGCCTTAGACCCATAGATACATTAAGGAGACTCACCTCACAAACAGAAGAGAAACTGAAACAACACAATGCTTCGAAATCAACTCTATCGATCACCTTTATAAATATAGTGACCAAAACTCAAAATACATATCAAAATACCCAAAATACCCCTAGGTCAAACTTTGGTCAAAATATAGGTCAAAGTCAAAACTCAACCCAGCTAGCCACGTCGTGGCCTCCTTGGCCACGTGGCCACAAACCCTCAAATCAGGCGGGTCTTGACCAAGTCACCACGTTGTGGCAACCTCAACCACGTCGTGATGATGCGTCTGGACAACTTAAACCAATAAGTCCTTTTTCCTTCAACTACAAAAACTCTAAGGCTCAAATCTGGTCCTTCCCATGGTCTTGATGGGTAAAGTTTCCAACTTTATCCCTCAAATCCTTCCATAATCCAAAATCCTAAACCAACCACTAATGGTGACTTAATGCATCAAGATTATTATTAAGTACCAAATCCTTAGATTTGCACCTCTAAAGTTTTGATAATGGTTTCACTCTCCAAAGTGACCTTAAAAATCATGGCTTTATGGACTTGCATGTCCAATATATGCTTTTTCCATTTTAGGTCAAAAATAGGGTTTAATGGCTAAAATACCATGCATGACATAACAACTTGATTATAATTCAGATGCAAGACACTACTTGCTCATTTTGACCCGAAGATTCATAAAGTTGAAATTTTTTATGAGATTCTATCACTTAAGTCCATCTAAATCATGGAAAAGGGGGACAAAAACAAGAGATCTAGAAACATGGCAAGAAAAGGTTGATTCTTGAGCACTCACCAAGGTCCAAGAGATAAGCTTAGATGAAGAAATGATGCTTGCCAAGTAACCACCTCACCAAAAGCTTTCTTCTTCTAAAATCATCAAAAAGCACCAAGAATGAGCTCACAACTTCAATGGATGCTAGGGTTAGGGTTTTTGAGGTTGGGAGGAAGATGGGGGCTGAAACCCTAGCCTTAATGTTCCTTATATAGGGTCTAAGACCTGAGATTAGGGTTTTCACTTAAACACCTACCATGTCGTGGTGCCCAATGACCACGTCATTGTGGGTCAATTAAATCGCAACGGTCCAAACTAATACGCCACTTCGTGGTAATGCTCCACAACGTCGTGGCAACCCATTTTAAAGAAAATACAGGAAAGTTGATTCATACCTGGATCAGATGTTACATTCGCCTAACACCTTAGCTTTTCCTTTTGACATGACTTAGGTACGAATATCACCAAGTCTTAGTCTTATATTCATTATGACTAATGATGGTTTAGATTCCTCATTAATTCCAATGTTTACATCAAGATCTATCAAGTAAGGAACAACTAGTTATGATCATATTGGAGGTAGGATCCATTCGGTATATGGAGTATACTTTTTGGAAATCCCACTTTGAACACCTTACTAAATCAAGCCTAGATATCATTCTTGTAAGTAGATCAATAAGTAAGATGACTTGGTTTTTTGGACTATTCTAATGGATAAAGTTGGAAACTTTATCCATTATGGAGTTATTACGAACCATAAAAATATGATCTTGGCCCTTTTATCCCTTCCATGCAAGAGTTATGATGTATTAATGGATTAATAAGTTAGGATTTTGGCTTTTGAACCTTTTCTATCCATGGAAAGTCATAAAGGTGGAAACTTTATAACTTAAGTCGATGTTTGAGTCTAGATCTGGCCTCTGGACAAAAGGTCTTAAGTGATAAAGTACTTAATGGAAAAGTAAGAATATGTCGCATATGTTGGGCGTACTCAGCTACCCTAGACTTTGAATTTTGTTGACTTCCATTGACCTTTGACTTTTAACCAAGTTTGACTTTGGGTCAAACTTGAGGATTCTGGGCTATTGATCAACACTTGACCTGGTTTTGGTGATTAGCATATTTGCGGGTGCAAGAAGTGCTAAAAAGGGATCGCATCGCATTGTTTTAGAGTTCTTCAGTTCAGGTGAGTATTCCTCACTATATTTGTGTGTTGAAGGCACCAATGCCAGCATACAGGATTTGATATCATGGTATATTGATCGATGTTATGCTGAATATGTTGGATTAGTGTCTAAGTCCATAACTATTTTGGTATGTACTTGACCCGATGGTGCATGGTCCTTTTGGGTTGCCTTCACCAAAGCAACTTGATAGGATGAATTATGGAGAGAAAGGATTAAATATGATTTATTAATATATTATGGAAATAATATATTAATGGAGAAATCATATTGTTTAATTAATATTAGTCAATAATTAATAAGAATTAAGTTTGTGACTGAAAGAGATTAATTAAACTTAAGGGACTGGAATTGTAATTATAAGATAATTGCAATTGGGTTATGGATTACCTTATATTATAAAGTTGGACAAATTCTATGGGGAAACCCATTAGAAATCATCCAAGGCCTTTAAGTAAAGGAGTTCATGGTTGCTTAGGGCTTAAGCATCCAAATTAGGGTTTCCTTGTTAGATAACCCTAATAGCCTCACTATTTAAAGAGCCCTTATGCCTCAAAAACGTGGACAAGCTTCCTTCCAGGGTTTTGGATGGTTTTGGGCAGCTTCCTTCTCTTCTCCTCTTCATCCTCTTGCTCTTGGTGTTTGTGAACCATTAGAGGAGTGACATTTGTGACTCTAAGCTTTCTAAAGTCATTATAAGAAGGAATTGTGATTGTTATTGCTATATAACAATCAAGGTAATATATTAAACCCATTATTATGTTAATATTGATTATCATATGCTATATCTAGGGTTTATAGTCTTGGATAAATTGCATGTACAATAGAGAAACCTAGATCCAAGCATTAGGGTTTGTATGAGCACATAGGATGTTCTTATGACCAAAACCCATCAGAATATATGGTAGATTTGTATGATTACCTGATGATTACTAATACACGTTAAAATTGTAGATCTGTATGATTACCTGTATTATTGGCTATGTGTTAGACTGGTAGATCTATATGACTACCTGTATTTACTGGCTATTGATTGTTATGGTATAACTTGATGTGTTATGGTTGGTTGGGTTGAGGCAATTGTAACACCCCGACTCCCATGTATAAATTTTAAAGCTTTTATATTCATAATTATAGACCTACTCGACAAGTTGGCTGCCCCAACTCATCGTGTAAAAACTGATAAAGCCACGTGGATTATAGAACCTACTTGACGAATTGGAGGACCCAACTCGACGAGTTGAGGTTGGACATGAAAACCCTAATTTTTAGGGTTTCCACCCTATTTAAAGGACCTTAAGTCCTTCCATCGAGCCTCCTTACCACTTTTCACGTCCAGAATCAAACCCTACTCGAGTTAACTTGCTTTTTGAGTGTGTGTGTGTGTGTGTGAGAGAGAGAGAGAGAGAGAGGCTAAAAGTGTGTGTGTTTGGTGCATTTCTTGAAGAAACTTGAAGATTTAGAAGCTTGGAACGAGAAAGAGCTTGTAGATCCAACATCTACTTCGTTTTGGCATTCATTTGACGGTAAAAAGGCATTACCTTGATCATTTTCTTGTTAGATCTCTTCATTTAAGAGTTTAGGGTCATTTCTAGCTTGTTCTTGAGGCATTTCTGGTATTGAGCATATTTTGAAGTGAGGATTTCAGATATGGACTCCTCTAGGCCCTCATGGACCTAAAGACTCAAGCTTTATGAAGCTTTGGCACTTCTCCATGCCCTAAACCTCTGCTTAAGAGTAGTTTTCAGTGTTTTAGCTTCTTGAAGCCTTGCATGCACGTAAAGTTAGCAACTTTACATGGTAACTACACCCTAGGAGGCTAGATCTATAGCTTGGAGCCTTGGCTTCGTTTAAAAGCCTCTGGATGAGAAAAGGACTGAAGGAACTCAATGAGTTGCATAGCCAACTTGACGAATTGGATGAGGGTTTCCCATTTTCTGGATTATGCATGAACTCGGCGAGTTAGTAAGATAACTCGACAAGTTGGTTAGGGTTTTCCCGATATTCTGGATGTTGCATGGACTCGACGAGTTACTTGGTAACTCGACGAGTTGACTCAGGTTTTCGCGATTTTTTGAGTTCTGAAGGAACTTGATGAGTCTGTAAGCTGCACTCGATTTGGGTCAACATGGACTGTTGACCTTGACCGTTGACTTTGACTTTGACCAAGGGTTGACCGGTTTGACTTCTGAGGATATTTTGGTAATTTGGAATTTATGGGTTTGGATCAATGGTGGTTGTATGTGTTTAAGTTGAGAGCCGTGTGTCGGGAGTTTGATCTTTTCAGTTTAGTTAGACATTGAGATGTGAGTTCTTCTCACTATATCAACAGGGTCGAAGGCACCAATGCCGGCCCTTCTGTTGGATTATTATCCTGGTTATCGCATGATGATATGCTTAGTGACCTGTTAGGTCGGTATCCTGGTATATAGGATGATACTATGTTTAGTGACTTGTTAGGTCGGTATTCTAGTATATAGGATGATGTTATGATTAGTGACCTGTTAGATTGGTTTGACTGTTTATACATGCTAGCATTTGTTATCTATGTGTAGATTGTATGCTTGGGGGTGGGTTGAGGCGGACCTGCTTTGTCTTGTAGGCCAACGTACGCAGGGTGGCCCGGATAGACTGTCGGCCCAATGGGGCATACCATTCAGGCCTAAGGCCTGGAGAACGGTCCAGACAGGCTGAAGGCCCGGTAGTGCGGACCAAACATGCTGAAGGTTTTGAGAGTGAGCCAAATAGACTGAAGGCCCAGTGAGGGCGACCCAGTCATACTGTAGACTCTATATGCATGTTGTCTGTTATGATATGGTTATGGTTTGTATGGCGTTGGTATTTTAGGGGGAACTCACTAAGCTTTGGGCTTACAGTTTTGGATTTTTTTTCAGGTACTTCAGATGATCGCGGGATGGCGAAGGCTTGATCCAGTGGCGGAGGTAGATGGGGCGTTGCCCCAAAAAATTATTTTATATATATATATATATATATATATATATATATATATATATATATATATATATATATATATATGTATGTATGTATGTATGTATAATATTATTTATAAACATTTTCCATGTTATTATACCCTGAACTACAGAGATTATAACATTTTTTAATGTCCAAAATTGGATAACTATATATAATATATATTGACAATGTTTGCACTTCATATCAAAATTCCTGATTCTGCCACTGGCTTGATCGTACACCTCCTCGCATTTTATGATTTTGATTTCTGGGATACTCTGATATGAAACTATTTTGAAAACATTTTGTAATAAATAATGGCTTTTGGATGTTTGATAAAGTTTTAAATTTTCATGAATTTTATGGATGTTACAATGGTCCTGCTTTGTGCTAAAGGCCAAGATACCTATAGCTATCCAGATAGGTTGAAGGTCTACAAGGCGGTCCAGTTAGGCCGAAGGCCCGAAGAGCGGTCCATATAGGTTGTAGGCCTGGCATGGTGGTCCAGTCATGTTAAAGGCTCTAAGAGTGGTCTAGATAGTTTGTAGGCCCGGTGCGACGGTCCATTCAGGCTGAAGGCTCATGTATGCATGTTGTTATTTGTATGGTTGTATGTGGTACTTTGGGGGAACTCACTAAGCTTCATGCTTATAGTTTCAGTTTTATGTTGCACATCATCCTCAATTTTATCAGATTATGATTTTAGGATACTTTGATTCATGTTTATGAGTTTTGGAAATTATGATTTGTAAACACTTATGGTTTTGGATTGGTTTCAAAAATGAAAAATTTTACCATGACTTTTCGGATGTTAAAGAAGGGATTAATTTGTATGAGAAGAATGCTGAAAATCGAAGGTATTTATAGGGTTTTTGGGGGGTACGTCGTGCCTAGGCATGCCACATTTGGTGACGTGGCTGCTTCCTCATCTGTCACGTGTCAATGTTGTCTTCGTCCACATACTCCCTTATATAACAACTACATGTCGACTTATTATGGCGCCACATCTCACAACCTCGTGGTACCACGTCACCATGTCTCTTGAAGGGGTGGGCTCGCCGACCAGTCCATGTGGTGCACTTCGGTGCTACCACGTCATCAGCGAAGATAAATTTTCGCAGATCTTCGGACGACCATAACTTTCACATACGACCTCCATTTTCGACGTTCTTTATATCCTCGAAATCCTCTCGATGAGTTCTAGAAATTTCATTAAAGTCTCAACATACAAATCGTACTCTAACTAAAATTCATATTTAGACCAGTTTAGATTGTTAAAGTTCGTACAAAATCCATAACTCTTTCATACGAACTACATTCTCGACTGCCATTATATCGAAGGGATCATATTTACGAGATCTGCAATTCTCATTTAGATTGGTTTAGCTAACAATCAACTGATTTGAATTTCAATTTATGTGCCCACATTGCCGTGCTAAAACTTCGAAAAATCATAACTTCCTCATACGAAGTCAGATTTAGACGTTCTCTATATGCATGCTCTTGGTTTTAAGATTACTAAGACTTTCGTTTAGATTTCTTAGGCTAATAAGAAACCTATTTAAAATTCACTTTTTATGACGCACACAACCTTGCCGGTTTAATTGTGAAACTTCGAAGAAACATAACTTCTTCATGTGAAGTCATATTTCAGATTTCTTTATATATACAGAATCTTTGTCGCATACACTATAACTTCGGTTAAGGTTATTTATCCTAAATAACCTTCTATCAAAACTTTATTTTTATTGTTTATTATTTCTTAACTGTCTAGTCCGAATATGCGAGCGTTATAGTGTGTGTAAACCCAAGAATATGTTTGAATCATACATACCCTAATATATGTATAAGAATATGTATAAAAGTGTGTGGTTTAATGCTTATATAATCAATAAGAGAATGTGTGTGCATGTGTACATGATAATACAAGAATGTTATGAAGTAAAAGTATAAATAAAGTACAAAATACGAATTATCTAGAAATGATCTAAGTAAAGTTATTGGTACATGGTGTACGTGTTCATAGAGGGAGTTCAACGTCGCCAATCCAGTGACTTGATCTTTATTTGGTGATAATTGGTTCAATGGTTTGATTAGTGTGAGGAGTTGAGAGTGTTGTGGTATTTCTCCGGTTCTACAATTCAGGTGAGTTTCTCACTATACCACGTATCCCATTGTATATTCTTTGTATGATAGGATAGGTGTGTTGTTAGAGTATGAGTATGCTAGTTATCTTGGATGATTCCTTGTTATGCATGAGTAGTGTATGACACTTGGTCTCATGGGATGCTAGACTGATAAGGTCTTGTCTGTTGATTGTATGATACTATTAGGTAGGGATGAAGAGAAGCATGTACCAAACCATATATAGTGGAACCGGAACTGACAGTTCCTAGAAAGACCGGAACAGGAACCGGTTACATCGGTTCCAAAAATTTTGGAATCGCTTATGGAACCGCCAGAACCGGTTTCGGTTTCGGGTACCCGCTTAGTAAAAACTTTCAAACTATTTTAAGCCAAAAATCATGAAATTCTTGGCATTTGTCTATTTAAAGATTTTATAGTTTTGAAAAGTTTCAAACTTGTTGTGTTGGTGTTTAAGAGCAAGCCAAAATACTCCCACCCTTGTAAAGTTTTCAATTGAAACAATGAGCTATAATGGGAATGAACAAAGTCACGTTCTTTATTTATAAGCTAAAGAGTCATTCATAGGTTTGTTACACTAAACAATGTGAGATAACCTTATTTCTCCTTAGAGTCCATTTTCACAACCACTTACTATTGCTTTTGTTTTCTATTAAACTAAATATAATTACAATATGATTTATTGTATGTCATATTAATTCTTAATAAATCTTGATATCTTATTCAAAAAAATTAAAACCAACTTCAATATATTTAACAACTTGAGCTTTATGCCGATATAAACAAGCTAAATAGTCTATTAGTAGAATTATTTAATATTAATCTTGTCGTCATATATGTAAATCCTCAAGAATAATTCTTTGTTTTTCACTGCGTTCTTTATTTCCTAAGGCTTTAATGATAGCATGATGAGCAACTTTGAGCAATTTGGAGCAACTTCACCTCAATAAAACCCGCAAGACGCACGTGTATTGTGGAGAAGGTGCAACGTTGCGAGTTACATGAGAAATATACAATCTAATGCTAATTTATTATTATTATTTTTTAAACGACAAATCTATTCTATTCATAAACTCTATCTATATCCACTACAAGACCTGAACCTTTAACGAAAGAACATCACCAAATATTGCTGGACTAGAAGCTCATTGTGCTAACTTATTAATTATTATAATTAGATTTTTTTTTTTTTCAACATTTTCTTTTGATAATTGTATAATACGTCAATAATTTCCAAGCCACATAAAATTTATCCTTTTATTTCTATCCGAAACACAAAACCCCCCCTCATATATTGAACTGTAGTCGCCGTTATCCCCTTCACCATTACCCGAAAAATTCGAGTGGCGGAGATTACACATGGCGGCAGAATCTGTTGCCGCAGCTTCACTCTGCAACTTCTCCGGTAACAATGGTAGTTCCTCAAGCAGGCCGCTCCGTCGCTTCTTTCTCTCTCCCGCCACCTCCCTCCGTCGCCGTAGTCTTACCTCATCTTTTTTCGGAACCCAACGGCTGACAACAAACATATCGACTTCTCACTTTCAAAAGAGGAACCTTTCGGTTTTCGCCATGGCTGCTGGTCCCGAAGGTCTCTTTTATACTAATGAATTAAGTGAATTTTGAAGTAATTAATTGAAAAAATTGAGAAGAATGGAAATTTAGTATGTTAGGGTTGATTGTTCTCGTAGTTACTGAATTTATGCTATGCTCATTTCCTTACTAGTTGAAATTCATTTGCAATTGTAGACGCTAGTAATTGATTCGATATAATTGTCAATTACGTGAAAACAAATCCAATCATTTTCCAATTTTCTCTGTTCCTTATCCAATTTTCTAGCTTTATCTTATCTTGAAATCCGATTCACGAAATAAAAACTAGCAACATGAAGCAAATGAAAATAAAACTTCAGAATTCTAAATGAAAAACGAAAACTTGCTCTTTTCCTCTTATTGTATGCCGTTTACGATGAATACTGTCCGATAATTGTATCATCCATGGCTTAATTTGTTAAAATTATATACTTGTACCCTTTACAACAGATTTTTAAACTTCTTTGATCAATAATTCTTGTAATCCATCTATTACTTGTCATATTCAAAGACAACTTATTCGAATTGTGATTCTTAATATACAGATGGAAAGCGTGGGGTTCCATTGAAGGACTACAGAAACATCGGCATCATGGCCCACATAGATGCAGGAAAAACCACAACAACAGAACGTGTTCTTTACTACACAGGAAGAAACTACAAAATTGGTGAAGTACATGAAGGAACAGCTACAATGGACTGGATGGAACAAGAACAAGAAAGAGGAATCACCATAACTTCAGCAGCCACCACCACCTTCTGGAACAACCACCGCATCAACATCATCGATACACCAGGCCACGTGGACTTCACCCTTGAAGTAGAAAGAGCCCTTAGGGTTCTTGATGGAGCCATTTGCTTGTTTGATAGTGTTGCAGGTGTTGAACCACAATCAGAAACCGTTTGGAGACAAGCTGATAAATATGGAGTTCCAAGAATTTGCTTTGTTAACAAAATGGACAGGTTAGGAGCAAACTTCTTTAGAACACGTGACATGATTATCTCAAATTTAGGTGCTAAACCACTTGTGTTACAACTCCCAATTGGGGCAGAAGATGTGTTCAAAGGGGTTATTGATCTTGTAAGAATGAAAGCCATAGTTTGGGGAGGTGAAGAACTCGGTGCTAAGTTTTCATATGAAGATATTCCTTCTGATCTTCAAGAATTATCAGAAGAATATCGCGCTTTATTGGTTGAAAATATTGTTGAGCTAGATGATGTTGTCATGGAGGCGTATCTTGAAGGGGTAGAGCCAGATGAGGACACAATCAAGAAACTAATCAGAAAGGGTACAATCGGGGGTAGTTTTGTCCCAGTTTTATGTGGATCAGCTTTCAAAAACAAAGGAGTACAACCTTTACTTGATGCTGTTGTTGACTATTTACCCTCACCTCTTGATGTTCCCCCTATGAAGGGTACTGATCCGGAAAATCCAGAAATTGAAATTGAAAGAATTGCAAATGATAATGAACCGTTTGCTGGTTTAGCTTTCAAGATTATGAATGATCCTTTTGTGGGGTCCCTTACTTTTGTAAGGGTATATGCGGGAAAACTTGCTGCTGGATCTTATGTTATGAATGCAAACAAAGGAAAGAAAGAAAGAATTGGGAGATTACTTGAAATGCATGCGAATAGTAGAGAAGATGTTAAAGTTGCATTAACTGGTGATATTGTTGCTCTTGCAGGTAAGACTATCTATATTTATAAGGGTATATATGGGAATTCAGTATTGTTATTGTTGTTGTTATTGTTGTTGTTTTTGTAGGGTTGAAAGATACGATTACTGGAGAAACATTGTGTGATCCTGAAAAGCCGATTGTGCTTGAAAGAATGGATTTCCCTGATCCTGTTATTAAAGTTGCTATTGAACCAAAGACTAAAGCAGATGTTGATAAGATGGCGAATGGGTTGATTAAGCTTGCACAAGAAGATCCATCTTTTCATTTCTCACGTGATGAAGAGATTAATCAAACGGTTATTGAGGGAATGGGAGAATTGCATCTTGAGATTATTGTTGATAGGCTCAAGCGGGAATTCAAGGTTTGTTTTTCTTCATTTTGTTTATATGATTTCAATTACTAATTATAAAAAAAAGAAAAAAAAAAGTACTTCATTTTCTCGTATTATAGCATTGTACTACCCAAATATAACAATTTTTTTTCAAATACAATAATTGGGTATTCCAAAATATAATGTTTTAGTAAGAAAAAATCAAAAATACAATGCTATAATTGAGTAGATTTTTGAAGATACAATCTCTTAATAAGAAGGGGGGCTTAATCAGTAAAATTTTATATTAGGCAATGACCATTTTTCTAATTTTTTTAAACAAATGGACCATTTGCTGTAAAAAAAAGTCGGCACAGGGACCTTTTCTGTAAATTTTAATTTTCTACAAAGGGACCAAACCTGCCAACATATGAAAGTCTTGTGGCAAAAGTGTCAAACCCAAAGAGTATACTATTGTGGCAAAAGTGTCAAACCCAAAGAGTATACTATTTAACCACATGGACCATTTGTGTAAAAAATATTGTACATGGACCTTTTCTGTAAATTCTGGGGATAGCTTTTGTAATTTATTTTCTACATAAGGACCAAACATGCCAACATACAAAATTCAAATTTAAGGTGGTGAAATTAACATTATACAAAGTAGACGGGTGGAAAGTGAAATGCTACAAAATAAGTGGCAGAAAGTGACAAGATACGAAAATCCAGGGACCAAATCTACCAACATAAGAAAGTTTTGTATACTATTGGCCAAAGTCCAAAATAAAAAAGTTTGGTGGCCAAAGTCTAAAACCTAAAAGTGCACTATTCCTAACCAAGTTGCTTTTTATTACATATAATAATTATAGAACGTTATCCAACTACAAAACAATTTTTTGAAAATACAACGTTGTAATAGAAGAAAGCATACAACGATTCCATGGAATCATGGAACGTAATCACTGATTCCATTCCATCAGGTGGAAGCCAATGTTGGAGCACCACAAGTGAACTATCGCGAGAGCATATCGCGTGTATCCGAGGTCAAATACGTCCACAAAAAACAATCAGGCGGACAAGGTCAATTCGCGGACATAACCGTACGGTTCGAGCCTCTAGAAGCGGGAACGGGATACGAATTCAAAAGCGAAATCAAGGGTGGGGCGGTCCCACGTGAGTACATTCCAGGTGTAATCAAAGGGCTAGAAGAGTCAATGTCCAACGGGGTAGTTGCAGGGTACCCTGTGGTTGACCTTCGGGCAGTTTTGACCGATGGGTCCTACCATGATGTTGACTCCAGTGTCCTTGCATTCCAGCTGGCAGCACGAGGGGCGTTTCGGGAAGGTGTTAGGAAAGCTGCTCCAAAGATCTTGGAGCCGATTATGAGAGTTGAAGTTGTGACGCCTGAAGAACATTTGGGGGATGTGATTGGGGATTTGAATTCGAGAAGAGGGCAGATTAATAGCTTTGGTGATAAGCCTGGTGGACTTAAGGTATGTTTATTGACTAATTTACCCCTCGTAGAAGATGAAAATTAATTCATGTTGTGAAAATGTAGGTGGTGGATTCTTTGGTCCCGCTTGCGGAAATGTTTCAGTATGTGAGTACTTTAAGGGGAATGACAAAAGGAAGAGCTTCTTACACAATGCAATTAGCTAAATTTGATGTTGTGCCTCAACATATTCAGAACCAGCTTTCTGCTGCTAAAGAAGAAGCTGTGGCAGCTTGATCTTGATCTTCATCTTTGTGCTATTCAATGATAGGGGAATTTTCTGATTTTCACTTCATATGTCAATATAGGGAAAAAAAACAAAAACAAAGGATTCGAGTTTTGGTTGAATGATATACCATGTAACATTTTTAATTTATTAATTCGTGGTGATTTTGTGTTTGTTGAAGTTGGAGTTGCTTTTTGAGATGATTTGAATGTTATGGTTTTGAGTTACATATTTGGATGATGGATGATGGATGTTAATGTTGTGTTTAGGTTTCATTTTTTTTTTTTGTGGGTTTTGATAACATTGTAACCCTTTGATGATGGACACTTAAATGTATGACAATGGAATGAATTAATCAAAGAATGGGTTATGTTGGATTATAGTTATGGTTAGGGGACATGGATGTTGATTTCGAAGATGTGGAGCACATGACAATTATTGAATCAAACTCTAGCTCACATGACAATTTAATAGGTAAAATTATGGACTACATGTCATTTTAACTACTTCAACTAAAAAAGCATACCATTTGTCCCCGGTTCTGATCTTAAACTTCTAACAATATGCAACACATGTGGTAATACTTGTCCCCATTGCCGCTTTCATATTTAAATATAGTTCACATAAACCATATCCAAGTAATTTAATTGAAAACACATAAATACATAATACTCAGTTAAAGTACACAAGTTTGGGATAACAGCTTAACATACACCACAAACAAAATTTGACCACAAACGAACATACACCATAAAACATAATCCACAAAACTTCATAAATGGTCCTTGCAGTATTTCGAAATCTGAAGTTTCGTCCTTAATTTTAAAAAACCTCACCGATGATTACTGTGGTTTTAAAACTTTTGATGTTTGGTCTTTATGTCTAATTCCGTCAGCTTTCTACCGTTAAAGGAAGGACATTTTTGTCATTTCAGTACTCCAATGACCATATATATATATATGATATAAAAGGGTCCTCTCTCTCTCTCTCTCTCTCTCTCTCTCTCTCTCTCTCTCTCTCTCTCTCTCTCTCTCTCTCTCTCTCTCTCTCTCTCTCTCTCTCTCTCTCTCTCTCTCTCTCTCTCTCCAGTTACCAAGGACCATCAAGAACCCAACCACACAGACTCTCTCTCACTAAACTTTGAAGGGATCCGTTCACAGGAAAATCTGATAAGGAACCATGAAGATTCATATTGCTTGATAGATCCAGACTCTGTAAATTCTGTAATTCCGGGACCTTTAAGGGAAATGTTCCATGCAAATTACAAGCACCAAGATCCAAAACTTTTAGATTTATGAAATTCCCAAAGAAATTCGAATTGGAGTGCTGAGATTGTTCTGAGCAAGACAAATTACAGAAAGTGATTATAGCTTCCCAAGGAGTCATCTAAAGGGTCTGAAAGTTGACAAGCTCAAAGCGTGCAAATCAAGCAATGAAAAGGATAAAGCTTGGCACCAATCAAAGTTTTTTGTCGATATGTTCACACTATTCATATATAGAACTCTAAGTTGTGTGAGGTTTTTGATAAGCATGGCTAGATTGGGGCTATCAAGTTTTAGTGAGCGAAAGGAGAAAAGCGAAGACAGATCAAGAACTTCAAGCTTTGTCAGATGCAACAGTTCTCCAGGAATCTGGCCTGAAAACCACGAATCTAACAAGTTCAAAATCCTTAAACTAGTCAAATTGCCAAATCCTGAAGGAAGCGGTGTGGAATTGAAGTTATTTCCAGCCAAATTCAGCGTCTCAAGATTCTTTAAACCGAAGAGAGCATTGGAATCATCAATAGTACTAGATATTGCCTCGTTGGTTAAATTTAGACCGACAACATGCCCCTGATGCTGCAATTAACACCTATCCAGATCACTAGGTGTAACAATCTGCTGCATTTAGGTCTCATGACAAAAGTTTTGATGATAAAGGGGTTGGGGGTCGATTCTTGAAAAAATTCAGGTTTTAATTTTTAGGTTTAAGGAAAACAAGAACATAGAGGTGGAAGACGACTTAAGAGGATGATTTCGTATATTTTTGCCCTTTCTCTTGTTGAAATCGAAGTTCAATTTTGACCTTTTCAGTCAAACATTGTTCTTCTATACGATGATTTCATGTATGAGAGAGAACGAGAGGTGGGTCTGATAGTATATTAAAAAAGGTAATTTTTCTTTTTTCTTTTTTTTTAAATAACAAAAACTCATAAATGGTCCCTGTAATAGTGAAATGACAAGAATGTCATTCACTTAATGGACAAAACTTGAAGGAGTTAGCAATAAGGACCTTTTGTTACAAGTTTTTAAACCACAGGGACCATCCGTGAGATTTTTTAAAATTAGGAACGAAACTTCAGATTTTGTGAAACCACAGGGACCATTTATAAAGTTTTGTCAACATAATCTAACTTCATTATTTCATTAAAGTATTTCATGTTGGATTGGGTGTCTAAGGTTGTAATTATAATTGGTATAACCTTGAATTGATAGTAGCATAGTCATTTTGGGTTGCCCTCAAACATAACAATTAAATAGGATGACTTTTAGAGAGAGAGAGAGAGAGAGAGAGAATGATTTGTTAATTTATGGTTAATAAATTAATTAGAAACCAAAATAAATAATTTGTTAATATATTAATAATAAATTAATTAGAAACAGTAATATTTAATTAAGAATTAACTAGAAATTAATTGGAAATAGTTTTGAGATTAATTGGACTAATTAAAAGTGTAGGGGTTACAGTGTAATTGTTCAATAATTGAACAATAGACTTTCTAGAACCATTCTAGAGCCTTGGACAGTTTTATGGAGGTTCTAGAATATCTAGAATTTGTAGGATAAGGTGTCTAAGTCCATAACTATATTTGGTATGTACTTGACCCGATTTGGCATGGTCCATATGGGTTGCATGATATCGTAACAATTGGATAGACAAAATGAGAAAAAGGACACTTATAATTTGTTAATATATTATAAACTCTAATATATTAATATGAAATCATATTATTTACTTAGTATTGATCAAGAATTAATTTGGAATTAATTTTGTGATCAAAAGAGACTAATTAAATGTACGGGGATTGATTTGGTAAATCATTCATTCTTATGTAGTGAGCTTATGATCCATGATTCATTAGATTGGGCTAGGACTTATAGGGTGCTCCATGGATGCTCCATGGAGGTTAAACCCCATGAATCATGGAGAAAATGAAAGGCCATGCACATTAGGGTTTGCATGGTGTAACCCTACACGTGACACACTATATAAATAACCTCATAGGAAGTAAAATTGGCCACTAAGACTAAAAGGGTGAGGGTTAGCCGATTTTGTGATCAAGTGTTCTTCTCTCAAGTTATTCCAAGAGTTGTGGTGTTGTGTGAAGCATTTGAGGCATTACATTTGGGGTGCTAGGCTCACAAGGTCTTAAGGAATCCAAGCTACAAAAGGTATGTCATTCTACTAAGTTTGTAATACATATACCCCATGATATGTTAGTTAGGATGAAAACCTTGGAAAATGAAATTTTGCATGTATAATAGAGAAAAACATAGATCTAAGTTTTCTAGGGTTTCATGTACACAATAGGAGTGTTAGAATGCTCAAAACTCAATAGTGGGCTTGCTTTCAATTATACTTGATGCAAACTGCTTAAAAAATCAATTTTTTTTCTAACTGTTCAGTGGACTCGCCGAGTCCATTGGAGGACTCGACGAGTCCAAGTGAAAACTCATCCTACTCGTCGAGTAGGTTCTTGCACTCGGCGAGTAGGAGGCCATCTGTGCAGAATTTGGAGTTTTGTTGCTGGAATTGGACTAGAATCATTATCCTAAACTGTTTTGGGCTTGTAAAATATGTTTTTGATGTGGTAATGATTATGCTAATCCATTTTCAAAGGTTATTATCAAAGTTTCAAGTTTTATATATGTCACACCCCAAAACCAGGAACGGTGGAAACGTTCTGGGGCGGAGGACGTCATGTATAATATCAACAACAATGTAAAGTAGTAAACAAGCAACAACATCATCCATTGCATTAATAATATAATTATTATACAAATGTGTTCTGTCAAATTTTGATAAACACTAAAGCATAAATCAAAATGAAAGATAAGTCTTGAACAAGCTCCATCTTCCTTTCTCCTTGCATCGGTACCTGTCTATGATGACCTGAGGATACAAGTAATTTTGAAAGCGAGTATCAGCTTTAAAGCTGGTGAGATCATAAGTATTTAGTGTCTTAATTTGTATGTGAGAAAATGTAAGTATATGTACTTAAAAGTATTGAAAGTGTATATGAACTGTAAGTGTTTGAAAACCCTAGAATCCCTATGATTCCTATTAATAACAAAAGGAGTCTTCTACCAAGACCTAACTGTTCTGAATGTAGTCTTCTACCAAGACCTAACTGTTCTGAATGTGTGTGTCTCTTGTAAGAGGATGTATTTTCCAAAGTATAACTATCATTATTCAAAAATATAGTTTGTACAATAATGTTTAAGTGAGGTTATCACTAAAAATATGTAATGGAAAATCAATGTAGTACTATGGTGTAGTGTCCAACTACAACCGTACTTATTACCTTAAATCTAGGGTAATACTTCCAAGTACTGTAGTATTTAATAAAAATAACTACATCGGTACTCAACTGCCTTATTTGAGGGATAAGGGATAATGTGATGTCTAGATCCCAGACTATACGCTCCCCTATCAAAGGGATTTTGGGACCTACCCAGGACCCCTGCATGAACACAAGCCGTGAGCATCCACATTACCGAATGATCATGTATACTCGATATAACTATCACAATTATGGTGTGATTCATCAGTATAGTTAGATCCTGAACTGGTTCCGTGCTATAGCACCTAATGACGTCTGTTCTATGTATATGTAAGTGTGATCATGTAATTGTACTCAAGTAAGAGCGATCATGTAATAGTACAGTAGTGTACTGTAATGTTCTACGTGTGCTAGCTGTAATGTGTGTTCTCTCTATCTAGCAAGTATAGTAATGTAATCATTCTAGTATAGTTGTATATGTTCTCGTCCTAGTATAGTTGTATATGTAATGTACTGAAAAGTTCTAGAAAGTATTGACTCATGAATGAACTGACTCATTGAATGATATCGCGTTCTAGCAATGGTTCTAGTATCTTCCTGAACTACCCATATGGTAGCTTTCTAGTAATCTAAGTGTACGTATGGACATGGATGTATACCCTTGCTACCCAAGGGCATAGGATGAACTGGAAGGACCTTTTATGACTATATATGTGTACATGATATATAACTTATATTTAAATGACCTTCGGACGAATACCCAAAATCCCACCAGACCACATCTCAAGGCGCGAAAAGGAAATAGGGTGGATAGTCTTCCTAAGTCTTTTAAACATTTCTTATATAAGTATACATATAGAGGCATGCAATTTATAATATAAAAGCATAAATAAGATTTGTAAGACATTTGAAATATAAGTATTATTTTAAGAAAAGATTGACTTGGTGTCAATCTATAAAACAATTTGAAGGCATAAGTTTAATAAAACAGTTTAAGTATAAGGAAACATTTGTTTGAAACACGGTTGTAAATAAGTTTGAAAGGAAATGTACGGAGTAAGCTGTACAGTGTAAAAAAGGAGTTTAAAACATATAAAATGTTATAAAAAGTCATTTGAAGGAAACTGTTTGGTAAAACGGCTAATGAGTAGCCAAATCATTTGATTGCTGTATATTAATCACATGTGATTGATGTAATAAGTAATATAATCCTACTTGCTAATCACATGTGATTGACATAATAAGTAGCATGATTCTACTTGTATCCCCCCCCCCATAAAACATTTAAAAAGAGTTTAAAACATTAGTTAAGGGGTATGAACTCACCTGTGGTAAGTGACTGGAATTGAACGGACTGTTATCGTACGGAAGGATCGGACAAGTGTTTGGTGTCAAGTGGAGACTTAGACACACACAATGATCCTAATTACATACGAAAACATATGTATATAAATAATTAGTGATTACAACACTAATTATACAAGTAATAACATTTAAGCGCGAGGATAACACTTTTGGTCAAGTGCTAGGAGGCTAAAGGGTTGCAACAAAGGAGTGCAATGCCCCTAATGTGAGTTTAAGGTCAAAAGACCATATTCTTTGGAGTTTACAGCCCAAGGAAGTAAGTTCCTGGCCGTAAACTCCCAACCAAGGCTTGGGATTGTACTTTCAATTACTACAACCTTAGTGGGAATTGTTTCAAGGCATATACAAGTGTTTGGGCACCATATTGACTCCTTTGGGGAGTTTACGGCCCAAAGACCCTTTTCCCTTGGAGTTTACAGCCGTAAACTCCCTTGGGAGGGTTCTTATTGTCCTTTCAAGTCTCCAACATTTCTAGGAACAAGTCTAGGCTTCAACCATTGGCTTAAGGAAGGTTTATGGCACTAAATGGGACCATTTGATGGAGTTTACGGCCATAGAACTCTTTGGGCCGTAAACTCCCTCACACATGAGGTTCTAAGAATTTTAACTAGTCCAAAACTCATCTAGGTACTTGCCCTAAAAGTCTCTTGGCCTTAGGAAGTGTTTAGGGTGTCATTTGACCCCTTTATGGGAGTTTACGGCCCAAGAAATACTCTTGGCCGTAAACTCTTCAACACTTGAGCTTTTCATGAGTTTTCTAGGTCCTAAACACTTTAAGGTATTTGTCTAACATGAAGTCCAAGCCTTTGGGGGTGATTAGGGCACTTTTAGCCCTTGGAAAAGGGGTTTACGGCCCAAGAGCTTTTCTTGGCCGTAAACTCCTAGAACTTTATGATTTTGAAGTGTTTCTAGTCTCTAATGTTCATACATAAAGTCCTTAGTTAGATGCCTAACACGGAAATGGGACTAGGTGGCCTTTAGGCTTGATTTTGGAGTTTACTCCCCAAGAACGTTCTTGGGCGGTAAACTCCCGGATCTTGTGTTTTGGACATGTAAATAATGTTATTAAGCATATAACAAGTATTAAAACACATCTAGGGAAGTAGACTCACAATCTGGGATGAAAACCCGAAGATCCGTGAGAGAGAAATGGGCTTTTCTCTAAATGGAATTCAACTAATGAACCAATTTGGTTCAGAATTCTATTTATAGTCCTGAGATTTTTGGCAGAAAATATTTCTATTCTCGGAATGGATTCTATTGATTCTAGGGTAATGGAATTTACAGTGTTGCACAAAATCCTTGTGCAACCACTCTCCTAATACCCCTTTTTGGTGTAAAACCCTAAAACTGCCAAACTTATTCCAAAAGTTTGAATTTTTACTGTAATTGCTCTACTACTATTGGATTGAAATGGTTTGATTTAGAATGGAAATTTCGGGTTGTCACATCATCCCCCTGTTAAAGGGAATTTCGTCCCGAAATTAGAATTTAGGCAAGGAAGTATGCACGAATGATCGAGTCGTGAGGAGAAAACTTCCTAATCGATTGGTGCTAGCGCACTTAATTGAAATCGGGCTCTCGGTTGGCATTCTAACGAACCTTCACTAACTGGCGACGACGTTGCTTCGTCCACTTGACCTCTCGGTCGAGGGTCACTATGGTTCTAATACGAAGGCGAGGATCTCGATGAGTGGACTTGCAAGAGTCCTAACGGAAAGGTATGGTTTCACGATCGAGAAGCGAAGAGTAGAAAGTATGTTACTGAGTTCGCGGAGTAGGTCTAGTTTGTGCGAGGCAGAGGACCGATTCCGATAAGAATCTCGGAGGTCCTGACTAACTTGGATTTAGCTTTCCACGCTTTACGAAGCGTATTAAGCCATTCCTAGAGTGAGTTATCCTAAAGAACTTGGTCACTCACTTGGAATCTCAAAGGTTCCCTTTCTTGCGTAACTTCCCAGTCAAAGGCCACCCCTTGCTGGGTCAAAGTCGTACGAGTTTCTGTAGTTTGCGAGGGGTTCTGAATGAACTAAGGCGGTAGGTCTGTAAGACCTAGAGTTTGGCGAAGGAATGTCGGCGTCTCTGATGTCGATAAATGCTCAGCGGTTTTGACAAATCGAAAGAGTACTCAAAATTTCCCACACTACTAATAGTGGGTCTTAGAAATTTGACTCTTCAATTTCAAAACTCGTGCTTTGAGAACAGCGCTAAAAGTTCCTCTGAAGGGAATGTTTTCCCATGGGTTCCTTCTTACTACAAGGGTAGACAAGTAAGTCATTACCTGGAGAAATGACGAACTGATCCAGGTAAGAAAGACGTACCCTACTCGTTTAGCTCATAAAAGCTATGGGCGCATTGGTCCTATCCGAAGGGTATCACTACGGACTTGAAGTGTCCGTATCGAGTTCAGGAGATAGTCTTTCGGACGTCTTTCCCTAACACTCGAACTGGTGATATTCGGATCCCGGATTCACTCCTGGAAGTAGTTTCTTTCTTTGCGATTGCTCAACCATTTTGTCTACGCGTGACAGAGATAACGATTTCTAATGAAAAATCTTGACGGGGTCCTCAATAATCGAGGTACATGCAATGCGATCCGTCGATCTCTGGAAGAATATGACCGAGGTTCTCTAGGGTGAGAAACCTAGTCTTCTAATTCTATTTATGTGTAGTTCACTAAGTTGTCCAAACTGTTCTTGTATCTCCGTGGGTGTTTAAACTATAGGACGACCTGTTTTCGGGAGTCGTACTGGGTTCTATGCTTGTTCTCATGACGATGTGATTACTCGTACTTAGGCAGTTCTCCGTCCTGAAGTTCATATTAGAATTCATACCTAGTTTCACAGTCACCCTTTCGTGTATACGAGTCATATATAATTAAGGTTGAAAAGGTAGTCGAATAACTGGTTCTTCTTTAAGTTCACATCCCATCGGGGAAAAAGAATTTAAAGTGGAATCATCAATTCTAAACCTGTAGAACCTTGATTATATATCACTCTTATGCATACATTCTTCAATGATAGATCAACCGCATGAATCCCTGGATTAAACTTGATGTACCGCACGAGTGGTACTTCGGGGATTTCTTCGGAAAGAAAATAACTAATAGGTACTCCTGGCATGAGTACCTCGGCGTTCTGATGTGACGGTTTCGCTGGAAAAGTGATCTAGAAGAAAGGGGTGTAAGTATGAAGCCGTTTTCGTGAGGATCAAATTGAATCGAGTCGTATGATAATGTCGAAATCATACGGAAACTTAAAGACATTAGATTTGAACATAAGACGTTTACAGACAAAACACAACCGTGCAACCATGAACAGAGTTACAGTACTTTAGGTTTACCACAAGACTATTGCTGCGAATAAGGTATACTACAAAAGACAAGTATACGCAGCACGAGAGTCCTTATACAGATAGGATCTCGCAAAAGGTAAGACTCTAGTTGCACTAGTGCTAGACAGTTTATAAGTCTGTTACAACGAAACGCCTAATTTATATATAACGTGGTTCCGGAGCAGGCTCTCCTGCAGCTGTGATCCTGAGAATTCTCCCATCTTTGCCAGAGTTCTTTGTTATCGGGCAATCTTTCTTGAAGTGCCTTATTTCCCCGCATTGGTGGCATGCCTGGGTAGTACTAGCTTTGGCGACGGGATTGCGGTGTTTAGCCAAAGTTATGTGGACACGAGTGCCTTCCTCATTACTCCACCTTGGAAATTGTTTCTTAAATCGTTCAGCGTCATAACTCATCTTGTGTGTAGGGTTAGTCCCGATGAAAGGGACTTGAGTGATGGGTCGTTTCGGTGCTCCACAGTCACGAGCATGATGCCCTATGCTTAGGCAATTGCAACATTGCATCTCATGGCAATTTCCATGATGATGGAAACCACAAGTATCACACTTCGGGAGTTTTCCCTAGTATGGCCTGCTCGACACTGGGATGGCAGGGGTTTCCACTTGCTGCTGTTGTATAGCCAGTTTTTGGGCTCTCTTGTGTTCCTTCCGGGCTTGCCGCTTTCGTTTCTTGTTCTCTGCTTTCTGGCTTTGCGAGCCTGTGACTGTTACTGTTTGGTGACTTCCTGGATGGATATCACGATTGGGAACTTCATTCCCATCAGCAGTATCGATTGTGCTGCTAGTGCTACGGTGCGCAATGACCGCGGTTACGGCAGCCACTACAGCAGCTGTTAATGTCGTTTGAAAGGTAGCGGCGTCCATCGAAAAAGTAGAGGTCTCGTTGCTTGGCTGGTTGTTTCCGGATGACGACATGATTCTGTAATACGAAAGATAAGGATTTGTGAGCAACTTTGGTTGACCCCGATGTACTTAGATTGTTCATGAAACAGTAAAAGTATTATCTCGAAAGTTTGACCTACATCCCTATGATGCAGTCCTAGTACGAAATGGAAGTATGTTCGTAGAATGGTCTCAAGACGTTTGTCGTTCGAGCTGAGGTATAGTGGGTTAGTGAATAACAAGATCCAACCACTGAAAGAGACTTGGAAATGCCTCTGGAGATAAATCGCTATAGTCTAATGATTTGACTAAAGCATGATTCAGATAGACTCTTATGAATGAATGATAAGAGTACTTGAATGAAGAATGACACAGAAGTTAGCCGGCTGTCAATATCTGTGATATTCACGATGTAAAGATTCTGGAAAATGACCTTAGAAAGGTCTTACATCATATCCACTAAAGATAGTTCCTAACAGCATAAAGACCTAACTAAAGTACTTACGGTACAAGATAATTTCATAGAAAATGCCACATCGGACATAGACAGAAAACACGATTCCTTTTTATAAGGAAAAATTAAAGTAACGGGTCTACTACTAGCGACGGTCATCCCTCTGGTGAACTCGTAGTTCAACTAATTGACGTTCCATGTCAAGTAGGTGTCTTTCACGCATCATCTGGCGTACCCGGAGCTCTATGACTGCGGCTCGTGATTCGGCCAGTGCTTGCAGCAGGGTTTCCTGGTTTCTCTCTGATCTCTCGTGTGCATCTTCTAGACGAATGGTGTGGAGGGTATGCATTCTAGCATAGGCGACAACTTCTGTAATCTGATGTAGGGCTGTCCTGCCTTGAATCTCATTTCGGGCCACTCTGCGGACCAAGATTGGCAAGACTATATCTGCTAAGCCCTCATTGCTCAAGTCGTAAAACTTCGGTCGCCATCAAATAGCATAGGCTGATCTTGTCCTTGGCTCCATATTTCCAAGCATTCCACTCTCTCAGGGTCGGGCCATGAAAAGCTGGACGAGGGTTAGGAAATGGGAAAGGGAGCTGCTCGGGGTAGGTTTTCAAACTCTGGTTCGGAGTTAGCATCAGACGAAAGGTCTTCATCATAACCAACCAGCTATGACTTCATTCGGAAGATACTGTTTGTCAAGGGGATGGAGTCCAGTTATGATTTCTTTGCGAGAATTTAGGGTAAGAGAATAATTATCAGAAAAACTATCTAGATAATTATTCAGAAAATCTTCATTAGTTACATCGCTATTTGTGAAGTGCATACTAGCTATGTGTAATCTAAATAGGATAAACCTTCGAATAAGTGACCTTAATTCCAAATTCACACAGAATAGGGGTAAGGCAAAATTATCATAGATTCTAAGTCTATAACATCCTAATTACATGTAGCCTTAGTGTATCCACTTAGCAACTATCAACTTAGTAATGAAGATCCCGTTTTAATTCTCAAGTATAAAGTACTTATAGTAACACCAAATACACCTATAGTATTTGAATTTTAATGTTATGTTCTATTGTTCTCATTGTGGTAGGGTTGGTAAGATTTTAGCATTGTTGCAACCACACACTTAAACTTAGGCATATGCTAGTCAACCCTCGGATAATATAGGTGATCAGGCTATATCTTCCCAGTTTTGACCATATGTCTCTAAGCCCACTTGTGTTGTCCAACAATCGTAATTCTTTTGTACTGTCCTAGTGACACTGATTTTAGTATGAATGCAGCACGTATACTTATTTAAATATTTTACTATTTAAAGTATAAACTCTTGGTCAGAGTATTTTTAATCCCTTATGTATTTATAGTTAGTATATCTTTTATGGGTTGATATACTTAATTCACTATAAACAATGCTCTGATACCAATCTATCACACCCCAAAACCAGGAACGGCGGAAACGTTCTGGGGCGGAGGACGTCATGTATAATATCAACAACAATGTAAAGTAGTAAACAAGCAACAACAACATCCATTGCATTAATAATATAATTATTATACAAATGTGTTCTGTCAAATTTTGATAAACACTAAAGCATAAATCAAAATGAAAGATAAGTCTTGAACAAGCTCCATCTTCCTTTCTCCTTGCATCGGTACCTGTCTATGATGACCTGAGGATACAAGTAATTTTGAAAGCGAGTATCAGCTTTAAAGCTGGTGAGATCATAAGTATTTAGTGTCTTAATTTGTATGTGAGAAAATGTAAGTATATGTACTTAAAAGTATTGAAAGTGTATATGAACTGTAAGTGTTTGAAAAACCCTAGAATCCCTATGATTCCTATTAATAACAAAAGGAGTCTTCTACCAAGACCTAACTGTTCTGAATGTAGTCTTCTACCAAGACCTAACTGTTCTGAATGTAGTCTTCTACCAAGACCTAACTGTTCTGAATGTGTGTGTCTCTTGTAAGAGGATGTATTTTCCAAAGTATAACTATCATTATTCAAAAATATAGTTTGTACAATAATGTTTAAGTGAGGTTATCACTAAAAATATGTAATGGAAAATCAATGTAGTACTATGGTGTAGTGTCCAACTACAACCGTACTTATTACCTTAAATCTAGGGTAATACTTCCAAGTACTGTAGTATTTAATAAAAATAACTACATCGGTACTCAACTGCCTTATTTGAGGGATAAGGTATAATGTGATGTCTAGATCCCAGACTATACGCTCCCCTATCAAAGGGATTTTGGGACCTACCCACGACCCCTGCATGATGTTATATCATATATATAAGTGGGTCAGGTTGGAAAACCTGGTGAGTACATAGGGTTTTCAATCCCACGATGTTATATCATATATATATATAATTTAGAACTCACAAAATTATACAATTTCCCTATATTTATAATCAACTCTTACCCCACCCCGTCAATCCTTACAACGAGACTATCCATACTCTCGGACCTTAAATTTTACCTCTTACTCCTAGATCTATTCCGTGTTCTCGGATCAATAATTGTTCCCATTCTATACCCTCGGATTAAGGACAAGTGTCTACGTCTAAATCCATACTCCCAGATTAATGACGGATAATTATGTCCTGTCCATACTCCCGGACTAAGGACAACCGACTATGTCTTAATCCATACTCCCAGATTAATGAAATTTGACTATGTCCAATCCATACTCTCAGACTAGGGACAATGACTATGTCTAATCCATGCTACCGGATCAATGACATATATTAAAGTTCTATTCTATGAGTATAACTCACTCGTACTCGTAAGAAGATACTACCCAATATTCCTCATAATTAATTTAGGTTTACTCTGTATCCTAAATCATCATATATAATAGGGTATTTTCTTTAACACGTATTTCAGGCAACATCAAATATATCACACATAAACATATATTTAATAATTTAATCAATACTTTTATTAAAATCATGTTCATGAAAGTGACTATGCACTCACCTGATAAAGTGGTGACTTGGTACTCGGACGGCACTTCATTTACTTTAAACAACTCCTTTGGCAGAACCTAGTATCATTACCATTAGAGGTTAGCCTAATATTCACCGAGACTAATTAATAGTCTTGTTATTATTACTATTATATAAGGATGAAACAATATTTCTCAACCACTATATACAGACAGGGCCAAACATAAAACACCGGATAGCAGGACCATTTTTGGCATATAGCACTTCTGAAATCCAACAACCCTATGCGACCCTTTAAACCAGATTTCCCGTACCGTGAGTGGTTAAAAAGATATTATAACGATACTTATATAACTCATAATAACAGCCCCAAATACTCATTATAAGTTCCTAATAACATTACTATATTGAAACATAAGTTATACTAAAGATAGGTTAGGCGTAGCTCACTCATAGCGGGTTTTCTCGAAAATTGGGCTTCGCTGGAGCAGAGTTCCCAAGCCTAAAGGCTCTTTTGTTGGGGCTTAGGGAGCCTCAGGGCTTCCTTCGGCTTCTAGGGGGTTTACCTAGGCTTAGGGGGGGTGGGGGAGTAGAGAGAGAAAGTAAAGTTGGGAAGGTATGAAGAACGAGGGAACCCGACACCTCTATTTATAGGCTGGAATCCTGATCCACTCATCGAGTAGGAGGTCCTACTTGTCGATTCCATGTCCAGGTGTCACCATCTGGTGGCTTGCCTTGAGGAGAAAGCCTTGGCCCATATTCAGCCACGTCACCCGATTTCGCACAGTACCCTGCCGACTTCTAAACCCCGTAATTTTCGCATACGAACTCCGTTTTGACATTATTTATATCCATGCATAGGTAAAAACAGTATCTACAAATTTCATTTAGACTTCATTGGCTAATTCTCGACCGATTTTAAATTTAACAGTAGGAGGAGATTATACAGTTAAATATCCGCGTAAAATTCATAACTTCTACATACGGACTCCGTTTTCGTCTGTCTTTTTACCGTTGAGCTCCTATTAATGAGATCTTCAACTCTCATTTAGGTCGTGTAGGCCAAAAACTACTCGAACTTAAATTCGAGTTTTGGGTCGTGCACTGCTATGTCAAATCTTAGAAAATTCATAACTTCCTCATATGAAGTCAGATTTTGGCGTTCTTTTTTTTTGTATGTTCTCGTTTTAACGTATAATACAACTTTTGTTTAGATCACTAAGGATAAAAATTCCTCTATCTTAAATTCAATATTTATGTCTCCCGTTGTCATGTCGGTTTTGCCGTAAAACTTTGACGGGCCATAACATCTTCGTTATAACTCGGATTTCGGTGTTATTTATATGTAAGGAACCCTTGTAACATATGCTACAACTTGGTTAATGTTAATCCCTCTAAATAATCTTCCATCAAAAACTCATTTTTGATGTTCATTCTCTCTAAATTGACTAGCATGGATCTGCAAGCGTTATAATTATCTCCCCCTTAGGATGATTACGTCCCAGAATCATCAACGAAATAAGGCAGTATAATGACTCCATACATTATCTCTTCATCCTAGGTAATAATCGTTACTTCTTTGTTCCTTCGAATGAGTATCTAACTCTTAGACTCCTTGACTGCAAGCGGTGCTCGATCTTGCACTTGCTCCCTATCTCACGTTAGACTCCAAATTATGACCCTTCAAGTCACAATCTCAATCCTCACTGGATACGAACTTAAGATAAGTTCTTTTATTACTACAATGGAATGATGTGTCATATTCTTAATGTCCTATCATCGTATGTTGCAACGCTTAGACTCAAGTCTCTTAGAGTCTTTCAGAACGGAATATACTTTCCTTCATGTTCTAATGTGATATAATCACATTTTAACATGCAGCATTTCTAGGTGCCAACCTTCTTTCTTTAACAAATATCGCAATACTTCTATTGATTTCTTCAATTATCTTTCACTTTAATCTTCTTGCTTAATTCAGACGCTACATCGAACTTGGTTCTCTGAACCATGTAACATACTCGTCTTAGTCGGACTCGATTTGATATGACCACTAGGGTATAAATGACGATCATCTTCTTAATCATTACCGAAACAATGGTAATGACATACATAAACAAAATATAATCAATTACTAGCTTCTTGGTAACCTTGTGACTTTCCCTAATCCAAGTGCGAGTCCCGTGCTTCTGGTAGTATAGGCCTCTACTACCATTCACACCTACTTATACTCGTCCCAATTATTGTTTCACAGTTTATCCAAGTCACCATGCAAGAAAATCACACAATCATTCAACACATCAGATAACAAACCGAAGGTTTTATATTATTTATTGAAACGATTACATAGGTGTTTAAGTTTACCCTAGACTATGCCTCTAATAGGCTACATTACATTTTACTATCCACATGGATTGATCTTCAGATATCAGTCCTCACTCCTGATTCCTTGCATTGTCAGTTGCCTCATCAAGGATCATATGGAATGTTCTTGCTTTCAGCCTTGGCGGCACATTTGGCTTTGTATCCCCTTCTCTCTTTGGGCAATCTTGCTTGAAGTGCCCTTCCTCATTACATTCATAACCTACTCTTTTGTTGAATGTATATTCATTGGTGTAATGCCCATGCTTTCCACACTTGAAACAAGTCACCTCCTTACCACAGTTTCCATAGTGTTTCTTTTTTCACTTCTCGCACCATCTTGCTTCACTTCCTCTTCCTCCTCCAGACTGCAAAAATTTTCTCTCATTGTTGGACCTTGAAGATCCTTCAAACTTCCTCTTTTCTCCTACCTTATCTTTTTCTAGACCCTTTCTCTTATCTGGGTCTCTACATTCTTAGTTGATCTAATAGTTGTTTTCAAAGTAGCTGCCATTTTGACCGTTGGGCCAAAGTTTGTGGGCAGTCCGTTAGCAAACCTATCTATCTTGGAGAGTTATGTAGGCACCAATTAGGGAAACAGCTTCATCCTCTCGGTGAATGCGGTGGCATACTCATTGACACTCATCTTCCCTTTCTTCAGGTTTTGAAACTCGTTGTTTAGGTCTATTAGATCTATCTATAAGTAGTACTGCATTTTCAGCTGCTCCATGAATGCTTCCCAAGACATCCGCATGGCTTCTCCCCGTGGCATTGTGACTTGCCGGCTCGACGCGCGACTTCTTGTTTTCTTGCACTATTTCTTTTGGCTACATTATCTCGTAACACTGTAACTCCTTTGGTGGCGTTGCAAGGACTATTCCTGACCCCTCTATGGTGCTAAATTTTATAATCTCGTACATCGTTGATGGGACTGCCCCAAATTTGAGTAGGGATGTCCGCCCGAGGATAATGTTGTGTTTTGCCGGGTGTCTTATCATGAAGAAGTTGTTGGATTAATGTCTAAGTCCATAACTATAATTGGTAAGACTTGACCCGACCTGGCATGGTCCATTTGGGTTGCATGGCATCATGCACTTGGATAGACTAAATGAGAGAAATAAGACACTTATGGTTATTAATATATTATAAGTTCTAGTATATTAATAATAAGAATAATGAGATTATTTAATTAGTATTGATCAAGAATTAATCTAGGATTAATTAAGTGATCAAAAGAAGACTAATTAAATATATGGGTTGATTGTGTAAATCAATCCATACTTGTATAGTGGGCTAATGCTCCATGGATAATCAAGTTGGGCTAAAACCCATAGGATGATCCATGGATGATCCATGGTGTATTTGAACCCATGGATCCAAGGAAATGGAAAGTCATGACAATTAGGGTTTACCCTAATTGTAACACTATATAAAGATATTATTCTTGACAAAATCGGCACTAGTATTATTCTAGAGAGGGCTATCCGATTTTCATGAAGTGTAGAATTCTCTCAAGTTATTCCAAGTGTATTTGGTGTTGTGTGAACCATTTGAGGTGTCACACTTGGGGCACTAGGCACTCAAGCTTCATGAAGACATTCTACATCAAAGAGGTATGTATTCTATCTTGTTTTATTGATAGTTTTTGTATGCTAGATTAGGATAATACCTTGGATGTTCATATTTGCATGTATAATAGAGAAAACATAGATCCAAGGTATTTAGGGTTGCATGTACACTTAGGTGTGTTAGAATGCTCAAAACCCAACAGTGGTATCAGAGCATAGGCTTGTTTTCTTGTTATACTTGCAAATGGAGCTGAAAAATCGAGTTTTGATGTTGTCAGCCTAGCAGACTCGCCGAGTCCATGAAGGGACTCGACGAGTCCAAGGCAAAATGCATCCAACTCGCCGAGTTGTGTTCATGCACTCGACGAGTTGGACCCCAGACAACATATTTTCGAGGTTTTTGGCTAGAAATGGGCTAGGAACATTACCCTAAGTTGTTTTTGAACTTATAAACTTGTTTTTTGATGTGGTGATGTTCATGCTAATCCATTTTCACTGATAGTTGTCAATATATTCATGTTTTGTATTAGTTTAAAGGTTAGACTAATTACATGAAAAAGTTTGATTTGAATTATCTTGTTCTTATGAGTTGCTTAGATTAATAGAAAAGTTAATTGAAATAGTTGTTTTCAATCCATTTTAATCTAAGAGTTGAGTATAAAATGTGTTTGTGTAAGTTGTCCTCAAGTTACATGAAGAGTCACATTAAAGACTCATAAAACTCATAAAAGTTGATAAAGGTTACAAAATGAAAAGTCTAGTTCTAATTAATTGGAGTTATGACTCCATAATTTGTCCTCAAGTTATGGAGGACCAAGAGTCTCTTCATTAAATAAAAAATAATAATAAAAAATGTAACCTTAATTAATTCCATAAGTTATAAAATAAAGAAAAGTTAATTTTTTTATTAGTTTAAAGTCTTCCATAACTTGTCCTCAAGTTATGGAACTTGAAGAGTTTTTGGATTAAAACTACTTTAAACACATAAGTTATGGAATTAATTAGTTTTGAATAGTTTCAAAACTTGCCCTCAAGTTTTGGAATTTGTAAAGTTTTCTCTTATGAATACTTTAATTCCAAGTTAGCCCTTAGAATTTTAAAAGTTAAAATTCAACCCTTATACTTTATAATATTATAAGTTAATAATATATATATGTATAAGAGTAAAGTCAGTCTTACCGCTAGTACGCCTCATTCACGAAGCCGGTCTATAAGGTGAGTATAAGGTTGTTGCCTATAAAATGGAAACTTAATGGGTGTCCACTCTCACCCACCGCTTGCTTGATTGGTGGAGGGTTGTTAGCCGAACGGGTTTGACAGGACTATAATTCTCCCTTCATTAAAAGTATTAATGATAAATACTAAGTAACTAAACTCTTAATAATTCCCAATCTTAGTTACTTAGGAAAATGTGAATAAGGTGTTAATCCATGAAATTACACTTTACACTTTGTCTAAGTCGTTAGTGGAGCGTGTGTGGTTAACCGGAACACTAACTTGGTCTTAACAAGGTAGGTAAAGGGTGACTTAATATTTATCATAGTATCGATGGAGCGTGTGTGGTTAACCGGCACATCGATTGAGGGGTAAACACTTAAGGGTACTAAGTAATTTGCATTGTTACTTCACACCTTGTTTTGTGATCCTCGGCATCCCAGTCACAAAACCTGAAGGGCACACTCGAGATTGAAACATGCCATTGAACAGTTCAATGAATCTCAAAAAGATCTAGGAGTTTCAAATCCAATTAAAACCTAATAATACATTTCGTTTATCTTGGTGGAAATTGGTGAATCGTCATTCACATAACTTCAAATATTTTATAGCTTGGATTACGGCATACCTCTTCTAAGTTATAAAAATAGTTTGTTGGGTCCTAGCCTTAATATTTCATATTGGGTGTCATATTAAGGACTTTAAATCAACTATCTTGAATATCTCCCAAAACATGTCTGGTTTAGACATTTATGATCTTCCCAAATATCTTGAAACAAGTTTTCCTAAATGAAGATGATGTCCCATGGAAATCATACTTCTATCACCTCCTCCAATTATTCTCCCTACCCCACAAGTTCTTGAAAAGTTTAAAGTCACTCGAACCCTATTGGCAAGTGAAGGTCTAGGTGTGGTCACATCTTGGAGATGTAGTCACATATTGACAAGCCGGGAGAGTTGGGTGTCAAAGTCTTGAGAAAGTTGGTGGTTCAATCACTTTCTAAGTCACATAGTGAGTTCTTTTGGAACACCTATGAAACAGACTATGACAAAACCCTTAATGATCTTATCTATCTGTTAAGATCAACTTCCTCAAAACTTGATGGACATTGACAATAGTGACACAGGAAATCCAGAAAAGCATTATCTTCCCAATAAGAAGGGATCGGCCATAGTCAACTCGGTTGAACAAATGGTAAAGAGAAAAGCTAAGTCTGTGATAGTCCCGTGTACCATTATCAAAGGGTCCATATGTTTATATTGCCAAAGAAAGGGTCATTAGTTGCGAAGCTGCCAAATTTACCTAAGGATGTTAAAGTTAATAAGTTTGACTCTACTTCAGGTAAAGTCCACTATCTAACTCTGCTAAGTTTCTATTCTGAGATTCTTATTACATGATGTGACTGGGTCACATGTTGATGTTTTAAGAATCAAAGAAAAGTGAAGGAACTTAAAGAAAGAATATGTTGAATCTGATCGCATAGATGGATTTCTATCGCGTAGTTTGAAGATCAAATTCTTGAGCTACTTCTTAGGAGTTATGAGATATTGCTTAGGAATAGATAACAACAAGGTTTTCATGTGGATTGTAAGGATAAGTTTTTCCACATAGTTTTAAAATAAAAGAAAATTTTTTGATTTTATTTATTTTAAAATATCCTTACAATGGCATTTGAGGAAACATTGTTGCTTATATGATTCCATTAATAGCAAGAGTGGAAACATGAAATTGATTCCTTCATTTGTGGTAATGTCTAAATTTACCAAATAAGGAAAGATTCTCATCATCCAAAGTCTCAATTGGACCGGGACTTGGAATCATGCAATTTGTATAGCATGATGATGAGACTTTCAAGTATTGGAAAAATTATGACTAATTACTTGTTCACATGGATGTGTGAGTCAAGTAATGGACTAAGGGATCGAGTACATAGTCATGTACACTGATTAAGTCCACCACAAAAGATATAAGGCTATTACTAAAGCTTAGTAAATATGATTATACTTACAAGCGTAAGTGTAACTCTGAGACATTGGAAAAGGTTCCAATGCATGGCAGAGCGAATAAGAAGAATCAAATTAGGCAGAAGGATAAAAGTTCCTCAAATTTGAAAAGATGGGAGAGTACTTTAGTATCAGTTTTGTGATCATCTTAATGATTAAGAAACCATATCAAAATTAGTTCTCTAAGGAAGTCTTAGTGCGTTCTTATGACTAAGAAGAAGGGATCTTGAATTGTTGAAATGGTTAAATCAAGAAGATGAGTCATACTTCATTCCAATACAAGTCTTAGAGTCATACTCCAAGATTGTAATTTGAGTGACATGTCTTAAAGAAGGTTTAAAACACTTGTCAAATGTAAGAGTAAAAGTTTTCTTCTCTTGTACATTTGAAATTGGTAAGTTGTGATGTTTTGGATAAAACAAAGACCAACTTCGGCCAATTGTGTGAAGTGTTTGTCTTGATTAGAATCCACACTATCTCTTGGATGTTTGACAAGGGAGTCTTGTAGGTCAAGAGGACAGTGGGAGTCTTAAAGGTCTTGAAAGTCTCAAGAACTAATCAAGAATGAAACCTGAAGTTCCTCACTAGCACACAACTTGAGGTTTATAACCTATCGTGTTGACATATTCTGTGCCCATTCCAGTTAAAGTTGGTTTTGCATATGAGTTCTTAGAGTTCTTAATGTGTTGCACAACAACTTGGAAGCAATGGCAGGCCCTTGAGCTGCCAGGTGGCAAGAAATTAAGATTGAGTTCAGTCCATATGAGTTCAGATTTGTCATTATCCCTGTCTTGTGACTATGGATTTGACAATTCACATGGATAAGAACACATACACCGTTAAATCTAAGTGTGATAAGGTTTCTCTCCGATTCATGAAAATGATGGTGAGGAAACACTTTCACTAAGTAGATTTTAGATAGATAGCAATTGTGATATTTGCATTCTCAAAGTCGTTAGTGGAGCGTGTGTGGTTTACCGGCACACTAACCTGGACTTGTGAGAAGTGGCAAAAAGGTCTAACCATTATGATTACGACATCCCTCTTCATAATTGTTTAGACACACAAGTGTGCTATCTAAGGGAAGGTGTATGATTTTGATAAAGTTCTATCAAAACAATCTAGTATCAGAAATCTGAACTTTGGTAAGAACGTCAATAAAGTATTGATTTCTAGAAGTCGAGCTTTCTGAGTACATGTCAAAGCTAGTGGGAGGATAAGTGTTATGCTAATAATCATCATGTTAGTGGGAGTATGATAATTATGATAAGTATTGCAAGTTAGCAATGTTAATTATAGAAAACAAAAAGTTTCAACTGGGAAATAGTTGTTTTGCTATAATTAAGGGAGAGGAAATTATACTTCATCTCAAATCTATAAGCTTAGATCGTGAGGTTTTAATCATTTAGTCAAGGAAATATATATGAATTTCATGTTGGAATGGCTCAACATAAGGAAATTTTGTATATGGGTCCATTATTTGCGTTCTTAAATTCGATTATGATTACGGCATCCCTTTTCATAATCTGAATTATGAGAACTTGGCAAATAGAAATGGAAATGTTATAGCAAAAGACTGGTTTAGTCTTTATGTGAGACATCATGAATCGTGTCCCATATGCTTCGGATATAGGATCGATTACATGTGCTATATTTATCCTTTCTAAAAAGTTTCCAAATGCCTGGGGCATTAAGAAGGGAAAAGGTTTAAAACTGGATATAACTAAAAGGATTAAACAATTGTCGAGGACAATCTAAGGTTTCCCAAAGATTGGTTGCTCAAGGACAATTGGAAGTATAGTGATAATTCTGGAAGGACCATATTGACATAATCTATAAGGAGGCAACTCTTGTTCAGAAGTGATAGTCAAAATGAATCTGGAAATGTTTCAAAGTCAGAAATTTCAATCTGTGTGAGATTAAGGAAACTTAATGCAAGAAGGATGTTTTCAAGGAATTGATCTCCTTTGGAATATTCTGTAATGATTGTTGCCAAGTCTTTGTGGATTTGTGCATAATCGTTACAAGAGGATCAATGCATATAAGTTTAGAATCTAACAGATTTCAGTAAATGGCATGAATTTGGAATTCTTGCATTTGCAGTAAAGATTTGGGACTGTGAAAAGAGAATTATTGAAGTTATGTTCAATTGATCTAGTTCACAAAGTAAAGATCATAGACAAACATAGTATGCATACTTGGTGTATGGCATGACTAGTGTTTAGAAAAACATAGTGTACATGCTTGGAGCATGGGACAACTATTATTTTAAATTCAAGAATAATGTTGATAGCTGAAACAGTATACAATGAATAATGTGTAATCATATGGTGATAAATAAAAGGTGTTTTATTTATGTTCATAGGTTTTGATACCATATTGGATTCAATTATTATTGTGTTTCATTTTGCATGTTTTGACTTCCAGAATAAACTAGGTTATTCTTCCGGAATGACTAAGTTATTCAAACCATCCACAGTCGGTCATATGTTGGAAGTAGATATGAATTAAGACTGTCATGGGTTGGCTTGTAGAGGTCTAAGGTGTTGGACAAAGGGCTACAACACTCATGAGTGCTCATAAGTTCTGAGTATTGGATTCAACCCGCGCTCATTGGAATCACTTCATGGATTTTATCACGAGTGATCATTAGACGATAATATCTTATATTCTTCAAACCTAGAGATATGAGTTGTTACTATGAGTTGGTTGTACATTGATTGCACGAAACCGCATTTGGTAACTCGGTGCTATAAAACGTGCCTTTGTGTATGATTCAACAAGTAGTAGAACAAGCCATATGAGTTGAAGTTTATCTATTCCTTTTACCTTCGGGATAAAAGCGATATCTGTGGGCCCCTCGATGGTTTGATGATGACAAATGGAAGTGCTCGGCCGGGCCTGGACTAATTTGATTTGTTCAATTAGTCAGTCGTCATAAATCGGAAATCGGGAAACAACAAATGGACAGAGAGAATGATTATAGTCCATGTCTCAGTCCATACGATATCTAGAATGGAGGAATATATGATCCCTTATCTAATGGACAAGTCATTGACAAAGGTCAGCGTTTATCGACAAGGTCAGAGTTCGACAGAAGCTTTTGAGAGCTACGATTTCCAGTTGGTTCCTGAAGTCATACGCAATAATATTTTTAGACTTACCCAAGTGGGAGACTATTGGATTAATGTCTAAGTCCATAACTATAATTGGTAAGACTTGACCCGACCCGGCATGGTCCATTTGGGTTGCATGGCATCATGCACTTGGATAGACTAAATGAGAGAAATAAGACACTTATGGTTATTAATATATTATAAGTTCTAGTATATTAATAATAAGAATAATGAGATTATTTAATTAGTATTGATCAAGAATTAATCTAGGATTAATTAAGTGATCAAAAGAAGACTAATTAAATATATGGGTTGATTGTGTAAATCAATCCATACTTGTATAGTGGGCTAATGCTCCATGGATAATCAAGTTGGGATAAAACCCATAGGATGATCCATGGATGCTCCATGGTGTATTTGAACCCATGGATCCAAGGAAATGGAAAGTCATGACAATTAGGGTTTACCCTAATTGTAACACTATATAAAGATATTATTCTTGACAAAATCGGCACTAGTATTATTCTAGAGAGGGCTATCTGATTTTCATGAAGTGTAGAATTCTCTCAAGTTATTCCAAGTGTATTTGGTGTTGTGTGAACCATTTGAGGTGTCACACTTGGGGCACTAGGCACTCAAGCTTCATGAAGACATTCTACATCAAAGAGGTATGTATTCTATCTTGTTTTATTGATAGTTTTTGTATGCTAGATTAGGATAATACCTTGGATGTTCATATTTGCATGTATAATAGAGAAAACATAGATCCAAGGTATTTAGGGTTGCATGTACACTTAGGTGTGTTAGAATTCTCAAAACCCAACAGAAGTCTATTAGGGTTGTCTTCCTTTTTGATATATCATGGCTGGTCAATGTCATCGGTAGATGAATTATGCCTTAGGGCCATAGGTTATGCCATGTGAAACATGTTAGTCTCCCTGATGTAGGCTTAAGGTTCTCCTTCCATCTATCGGGGAGAAGGCGGAAGCATTGCTCGTAAATAATATCCGTCGAGCTTCCCGTATCAATGTATACTCGGTGGATTGTCACATCCTTGATAGACCCTTGGATTATAAGTGGGTCGTCACCCCGCCAGCCCTTCGGACGGGGGTTCTTTGTTGAAAACGTCAACCCTTGCATAGATCTGGTGAGATCATCTATATCATCATGTTCCTCTTGCCTTCCCCGCTTGAAACGCATCATCAAGATTTCGCAAGGTTGGTCGTGCTCTCTGGCTGCATCTTTGGTGTGCTCTATGTCAAACTTGACACAGAGGCTTTGTGCCACCTCGATGAGGTTCCTTTTTAATTCTTTTTCTTCCATCTCCCTTTTTAACACTGAGCAGTTGACGGTGTCGTGAGTTTTGCTTTTGTGGTGCTCACAGAATCGTCCTTTCCCTCCTTTTACTGGCTGTTTGTCAGAGACTGCATAGACATCCGGCCTCCTACCCCGCCTTTCATCCCTTTGGAATGGCCTGAAGCATCCCTACCAGCGCTTGCCTCGTCCAAAGTGCATGAACCCGCCTTGGCGTTTCTCCCGTCATTTGGGTTATCGGTGGTGTCTGGAGGAACATCGATTCTACCGCTACCGTTTGGTTTGTCGATGGTGTCTGGAAAACCACCGGTTGTGCGCCTGCCATTTGGTTTGATGGTTGTGGTGTTTGGAGAACCACCGGTTGTGCGACTGCCATCTAGCTTGGTGATGGTGGTGTCTGGACAACCACCGGTTATGTGCCTGCCATCTGGTTTGGCGGCATCTGTTGGAAAAAACTCGATGTGGTGTTAGCATCTTCCATCGTTGGTGGCATCGTACTACTTGGTACCACCGCTAGTTGGGGTGCTTGTATCAGAGTGCTTTGTGTTGACACAATGACAAAAATAGGTTGTCCTTCGTCGAACGATTGCTCTTGTTCGGTTGTTAGTGCAATAGTTACCGTTGAAATGCCTTCTTTTGACACTTAGTTGGCGATTATTGTGTGAATTGGAGTAGTGGTTTGCTCCAGCGACATCATAGGCCTAATGGGCTGGTTGGCGTTCCACCGGTCCCTACTGTATCGTCGGACGCCATTTTTCACCGATGAATAGTGTGCTTTTGGTTTGTTTTTCATCACACTTCGGATGCCACCAAATGATGTGACCTGGTTCCTCCTCAATCATTAGTCGCTCTTGGTAGTTCTGCCGAACCTGCGAGGTCACAACAAGAAAGGGCCGTTAGCCGTTCTTCGGGAAGGACTCCCATGAAAACGCTCTGACGATCAAGTCAGTGGATAGACTTGGGGTTGTCTTATGGGTAAAACCGAGAGAGAATCACTTACTTCTTAAGGCACCTGGGGTAGCCTTTTATACTAGACCCTTCTGTTAGTCCGTACGGGACAAGGACATCATACCCGACAGGACTGAGGATGCTGATTGGTGGATCGTGCTTCTTAATCTGTCAGAGCCAATGATTGGTTCGGTCGGTAATACTCTGAGCATCTGCTTTGTTGCCTAACCGTTATATTTGTCCTGAAGTGGAAGGTGCCCTGGGCGGGGCCGAGCCTTTCTCAGCGAGCACCCTGCTCTCAAGGGCGCTGACGGGTGCTGGATTCCATCAGGCTTAGCCTGCTGGGAGCGTTATGCCTTGTGGCATTCTCTGGTGCGACCGGGCGTAGCTCCTCCATGCGCGCTTGGGCACGTCATCAAGAGGCATTGATGTTAAAGCTGACCCAGTCATCTAGCGTAGTATAGATAACGACTACAGACTATTCTTGGCAGTAAAGTGGAACGCTGACAGACTTGCAACCTGTAGGAGTTTTTGAACTACATGTTAACAAGGTGTAATCCATCCCCCTCATGGTTGCCTTACTGACATATATGTTGAGGGGTCCCCTAAGCTTGATTGTCTTCCCGATGATAATCCTTAGTCCAAGTCTCTTAAATTAGATACTTTAGGGACAGAAAGTGAGGATAACGGGAGCATGTAATCGGGTCGAATGGTTTGATGAAAATAAAGAATTTAACTATTGTGGGTGGAAAACACTATGTGCTCATCAGGCTCCTAATCCTGACCTACTCAGTTTCTTGTATTATAAGCAGTGCATAAGAGAACATGTGTGATGATCGGATGAGATATCCATGGATTATAGGACATTAGAATAATAGATGTTTGTAAGGCCCATATTATTTCTGTTTATGCTTATGCACTGTATTGACGATAATATCCCAATGTTTTTAATATAATTAAAATACATTTATTCAGAAATTCCTTGATATTATCTTTATCATATTTTTTAGAACAAATTCTGTAATATTATCCGTAAAAGGATACTCTGATTTTAAATAAAGCATAAACAAATCGGTCTTTTCTGGTCGTGAAATTGGGGATGTTATAGATTCTTGGGCATGTTGTGATCAGTTTAGAAGTTATACTGGAAATTATAGTTACAGACTTATCTAAGTGGGAGATTTTTGGATTAGGTGTCTAAGCCCATAACTATAATTGGTATAAACTTGAATTGATGGTAGCACAGTTTTTTTGGAATGCCCTCAAACCTAGCAAATGAACATAATATTTTGGAAAAAGAGGTTGATTTATTATTTGATTAATAAATTGATACAAATAAACAATCTATTAATATATTATGAAAATAATATATTAATTAGAAATAATAATATTTAATTGAAATTTAATAAAAAAATTAATTGAAAATAGTTTTGTGATTAAATAATTAATTAAAAATACAGGGACTAAAGTGTATGTAACAGCCGGATTTTCAAGTATCTTGTATATTTATGTTTTCGGTGTTTTGAGAGGGGACTCGGCGAGTTGGAGCTCAGACTCGCCGAGTAGGGTCGCGGATCTGGTCGCGGGATCGCGCCTGGACTCGGCGAGTCCAGGATATGGACTCGGCGAGTCAGCGCTGTGTAATGAAACCCTAATTTCTCGGGTTTGGGACCTATTTAAAGGGCCTTATGGCCGTCATTTGTGCTCACCAGTCCCTTGAGTGAAACCTTAATCGAGTGTGAGTGTTTGGAGCATAGTAGAAGGCCATTATTGATCTTGGAGGTGTCATTTTTGCAAGGAAGGAGAGAACTAGCTAAGGGAAAGCAAGTGGAGCCACTTCTGAGAGTTTGGAGTCCAGAGCATCACTATTGTGGTAATAATTTCGAGTTATCTTCTTCCTTGTTGATGTTTATTTTGATTTAGGGTTTGTTGAACCCTTTTGTGGCAAGATCTAGTGTCCCCTTGGTCCCTTATGTGGTTTAAACCATAGATCTGGACCCTTGGAGGTCCAGAGTGTCCCTTTGCCCAAGCTTTTTGGGAATCAATGGAGGTTTTGGATTGGAATCCTTATGCCTTAGGTCAAAACTCTATTTATGAGCCATGGGGTGTTGTGGGCACCAAGATAGAAACTTTACGTGATGAATCAGTCTAGGGAGGCCAGATCTATAGATTGTGGAAGCAGATCTGACCTTAGAAGCAAGTTGGAGTGGTTGCATGGCATGGACTCGCCGAGTCTGTTCATCAGACTCAGCGAGTAGCGTGAAGATTGCCTTGGGTTCGCTCAGTGAGTGGTTCAATCGAGTCATGGGTTGACTCAGTGAGTCAGGGTGAGTTGGAGAGGGACGACAGGTGGACTGAGTCGAACTGGGACTCGCCGAGTTGTTCTTGAGACTCGACGAGTTGAGTCGGGGTGGCCCCGCGATTCTTCCAGATGAAACTCGTCGAGTGAGGGGGGAATACTCGATGTGTAGGAAGGGAATTTTAGAGAGTTGGGGAAAACGTCTAGACTCGCCGAGTCGCCATAGCGCACTCGCCGAGTCCGGTCAAAGTTGACCGTTGACCGTTGACCGAAGTTGACCTGTGAATAGTCAACCTTGGAAGATATAAAGTGTTAATTAGAGACATATGATGTTATAGGAGGATAAGAGCTCGGAGGATCGAGCACGAGGGATTTCCAGGATTCGTGAGATAACGAGATACGCGAGGTGAGTCTTCTCACTATACTTTTACCTTGAGTAGGTAACCAGAGTTATGTGATAGAGTATTTGTATGCTATGTATGTTATGTGTTGTGTTGCATTATTTCTATGTGATTTATGTGGTGCATGTTTATCAGAGCTAGAACCTGAGGGTTCACAGAGTTTGGGTGCACGGACCCACAGAGTTATAGCCTCGAGTGGCTAATATGTGTTATATGTGGTATTTTGGGGAACTCACTAAGCTTTGTGCTTACAGTGTTTGATGTTATTGTTTCAGGTACTGGTGACGACCGCGGGAAGGCGTCGGCTTGATCCGTACACACACACACACACGGAGTTTTTACATTTGTGATCTTGGGATTTTGTATTGACTTGAATTGGATAATTAATATGGTTGTTTTATGAATATTAATTGAATTATGTTTTATGAAAATTTGAAAAAATTTGTTTTGAAATTTACGATGTTACAATTTGGTATCAGAGCCTTGGTTTGAAGGATTCGGGTACACCTTCGGGAGTATTTGAACTAAAACTGAGGATTTGGGAAGATATTTTCAAAAGAAAACCTAACTTTTCTAAGAGTAAAGGATTTTCTTGAAAAAGAAACAAATTCCCAGAAGAAACGTGTGTACGATCAGTCAGCGCCCGAACGGTGAATTCCCAAAAATACCTTTATATTATGTAATATTGATATTGATATGATGTATTTGCATGCTAGAGTAGGCTAGGTATTGCTATTAGGACTAGAGTGGCCTGATTTGTGATGCCTTAGCCTAGGGAGAGGTGAGCTGCTATGAGATGCTTGAGAGTGAGTAGGTAGCAGCGAGGGGCTTATGAGGGATCTATTAGAGAGTGGTCTATGCATGATAAAGTACTTGGGATTTGGGATCCGAAGAGGAAGATTTGGGGTGTGTACTGAGACGGTGTGGACAGTAGTATTGGGCCCGTACTACTGAAAGCACCGGGGCGGTGCACGGTCTAAATAAGAATCTTTGGGATACCAAGCATCAAGGAGGGATGGATTGTCGAGTGTGAGTATGCTCGAGTGAATTCTAATTTATCACATGTTGTATTTCAGAGGTTGATCATGGTGAGGACACGTCATATGCCGGAGGGTGCCGGAGCTAGTGATGAGGAGATTCGACAGATCATTCATGAGGAGGTGGCTGCGGTCATCAGAGCTGAGATACCAGAGATGTTCGGGTCTATTAAGACCGCAATGATTGAGACATTTGACGAGCGTTACGCCGCTCTTTTTGATGTTGTTGTTGCAGCGGCTACCCCAACGATCGCTGCAGCGAGACCCCAGGGAGGTGATGCGTCACTGTTTCGGGAGTTCAGCAACACCAAACCACCAGAGTTTGATGGGACACAGGATCCGGTGGCAGCTATGAGGTGGATATCTGATATGGAGGGGTGCTTCTTCACTTGCTCATCTCCTGAGCATCTGAAGGTTCGGTTCGTGCTGAACCAGCTTCGCTTGGGAGCGAAGGACTGGTGGAAGTTTGTGACGGCGCATTTTACGCCTGCTGAGCTTTCGGCGGTGACCTGGGAGAGGTTCACTACCATGTTCCGGGATGAGTAGGTTCCCCAGGTGGAGAGGGAGCATTTGGCACAGGATTTTCTAACCCTCAAGCAGGGTACTGAGTCAGTTACAGCGATCACGAGGATGTTCCATGAGAGGGCGATGTTCTGCCCTGAGCACGTGTCCACTGAGCAGGCACGTATGAGCCGCTACTTGAGCATTTTGAGACGGGATACTCGGGAGTTCGCCGCGAACTCCTCGTATCGGAAATTTGCTGAGCTCCAGGCAAATGCCCGGAAGAGGGAGATTGAGCTTGAGACACAGGCCAGGGAGGAGGCGGAGTCTCAGGGGAGGGATCGGCGGCCGACACAGTCTCAGCCGACAGCCAAGCGGGCCAAGCTCGCTGATCCCAAACCCGGGAGCCAGAAGGGTCGCACTTACGGGAAGTGTGGAAAGGGTCATGATGGAGTCTATCGAGCGGGATCTTGCTACAAATGTGGCAAGGAGGGGCATATGGCCAAGGACTACCCCCAAGGGGTTTGCAGTGTGTTTTCACTGCAACCAGACCGGACACCGGAAGGCGGAGTGTCCGCTGTTGCGCGGAGCATCTCGGGGATCTGCTCCTGCCGCCATCAGAGCTACAGAGAGTCGGCCCGTGAAGGCCGAGGCGCCGAGAGCTCGAGGGAGAGCCTTTCAGCTGACTGCGGAGGAGGTCCGCATTGCACCCGATGTTGTGGTTGGTACGTTTCCTTCTATGTATTTATTTTGGTATTGAGATATTATGCTTATATTATGTTATGCATAGGTACCTTCCTTGTGAACTCTGTGCCTGCTTTAGTGTTATTTAACTCGGGTGCGAGTCGGTCTTTTGTATCTTTGGCCTTTAGTCAGCATATCAGTGTTAGTCGTGAGGCATTGAGTCGGCCTCTGTGAGTTTCCATAGCTGCCGATAGAGTGATTTGTGCCATGGAGGTCCTCCGGGGATGTGTGTTAGAGATTTTTGGGGTTGAGTTTCCGATTGATCTGGTTCCTATTGCGATGGGTGATGTCTGTATCATTGTGAGCATGGACTGGTTGAGCCGATTCGGCGCGGTTATCGACTGTGAGCGTCAGCTGGTGACCATATGAGATCCTAGTGGGGGAGTTCTTTCAGTGTACGGCGAGGGTACACGTTCTGGATCAGCCTTTTGTTCGGCCGCTAGGGCGAGGCAGTGTTTACAGCAGGGCTGTAAGGGTTTTGTGGCATATGTGATGGATACGCGGGTGATCTCCGAGAGACCGAGTTCAGTGGAGGAGGTTCCGGTGGTGCGTAAGTTTCCAGATGTTTCTCCCGAAGAGTTATCGGGTGTGCCTCCCGTGAGGCAAGTAGAGTTCAGTATTGATTTGGTTCCGGGGGCCGCGCCTATCGCTAAGGTGCCTTATCGTCTTGCACCTCCAGAGATGCAAGAGTTATCCTCGTAGCTTCAGGAGCTGCTGGGGAAGGGGTTTATTCGGCCGAGTAGCTCGCCGTGGGGAGCGCCCATTCTGTTTGTGAAGAAGAAGGACGGCTCGCATCGTATGTGTATTGATTACCGAGAATTGAACAAGCTGGCGGTCAAGAACCGTTACCCGTTACCGAGGATCGACGATTTATTCGATCAGTTACAGGGAGCATCTTGGTTCTCCAAGATCGATTTGAGTTCGGGCTATCATCAGGTGAGAGTGCGGGATGAGGACGTCCAGAAGACAGCGTTTAGGACGCGATATGGGCATTATGAGTTTGTGGTGATGCCTTTTGGGCTCACCAATGCCTCGGCTGTGTTCATGGATCTCATGAACAGGGTATGCAGGCCGATGTTGGATTGGTCAGTGATTGTATTCATCGATGATATTCTGGTATATTCGAGATATAGAGAGTAGCATGAGGAGCATTTGAGGGAAGTTCTTGGGGTTTTGAGATCGGAGAAACTTTATGCAAATTTTTCCAAGTGCGATTTCTGGTTTCGGGAGGTCCAGTTTCTGGGACATCTTGTTAATCAGAAAGGGATATTGGTCGATCCGGCCAAGGTTGAGGCGGTGATGAGTTGGGAGGTGCCAAAGTCACCCTATGAGATCAGGAGCTTCCTTGGGTTGGCAGGGTACTATCGGAGATTTATCAAGGATTTCTCCAAGATCGTTGTGCCACTCACCAGATTGACCCGGAAGGGTGTTACATTTTCATGGGGTACCGAGCAGCAGACCTCCTTTGAGATGCTTCGCCAAAGGTTGTGCGAAGCCCCGGTATTAGCTCTTCCGGAAGGGATGGAAGATTTTGTAGTATTTTGTGATGCATCGATTTTAGGGCTGGGAGCGGTACTGATGCAGAAGGGACATGTGATAGCATATGCATCGAGGCAGTTGAAGCCTCATGAGACGAGATATCCCACGCATGATCTAGAGTTGGGGGCAGTGGTGTTCGTCCTCAAGATTTGGCGTCACTACTTGTATGGGGTTCGTTGTACGATATACACGGACCATAAGAGCTTGAAGTACTTGATGGATCAGCCTAACCTAAATATGCGGCAGAGGAGGTGGTTAGATGTGGTTAAGGATTATGATTGCGAGATCCTGTACCACCCGGGCAAGGCTAATGTGGTAGCTGATGCGTTGAGCCGCAGGGCGGAGAGTACTCCACTGCGAAATGTATGTTTGAGATTGACCGTGATAGCTCCAGTTCTGGATGCCATTCGTGGGGCACAGGCCGAGGCTGTGCAACTGGAGATGCAGAAGAGAGAACGGGTCGTTGGTTTGGTTTCAGAGTTCGTTTCGGATAGTCGAGGGCTTATGACTTTTCAGGGCCGGATTTGGGTACCGTTTGTGGGCGGTACGCGTACTACTTTGATGGAGGAAGCACATAGATCGAAATTTTCGATCCATCCCGGGGCTACGAAAATGTATTTGGATTTGAGGAAAGAGTATTGGTGGCCCTGTATGAAGAGGGACGTCGCATGGTTTGTCGAGAGGTGTTTGACCTGCCGAAGGGTTAAGGTCGAGCACCAGAGACCGCATGACAAGTTGCAGCCATTGGAGGTTCCCGAATGGAAGTGGGAACAGATCACTATGGATTTAATCACCAAATTGCCGAGGACTTCCAGAGGAGTTGATGCAATTTGGGTGATTGTGGATAGGTTAACGAAGAGCGCTCACTTCCTTGCCATCAGTGAGAGTTCTTCGGCGGAGAAGTTGGCGGAGGTTTATGTGAGAGAAGTGGTATCTCGGCATGGGGTGCCGATCTCGATTGTTTCGGACCGTGATGTGCGTTTCACTTCCAGATTCTGGAAGAAATTTCATGAGGAGTTGGGTACTAAACTGCATTTTAGTACCGCATATCATCCCCAAACAGACGGCCAGAGTGAGCGGACGATTCAGACACTTGAAGACATGCTTCGAGCATGTGTGTTGGATTTCAGGGGTAGCTGGGATGCGTATTTACCCTTGGCAGAGTTTTCCTACAATAACAGCCATCATTCGAGCATCAGTATGCCGCCCTTTGAGCTGTTGTATGGTAGGAGGTGTCGGACCATCATTTGTTGGGGTGAGGTTGGGCAGAGAGTGATGGGCAGTACAGAGATCGTGATTCAGACGACAGAGCAGATGCAGCAGGTCAGACAAAGGTTATTGACCGCCCAGAGCCGACAAAAGAGTTATGCGGACAGGCGCCGGTCCGAGCTTGAATTTTAGGTCGGCGACTTCGTTCTCCTGAAGGTTTCCCCTTGGAAAGGAGTGATTCGGTTTAGGAAGAGGGGCAAGTTGGGGCCCCGGTTTATAGGACCATTTCGTGTGATTGCGAGGGTAGGCCGGGTAGCTTATCGGTTGGAGTTGCCAGCAGAGTTGGGGCAGATCCACGACACTTTTCATGTGTTGCAGTTGAGGAAGTGTATAGCCGATGAATCGGCAGTGGTTCCATTAGAGGATATTCAGGTGGATGCAAGCCTGAATTATGCCGAGAGACCAGTGGCCATCAGAGATCGGAAGATCAAAGTTCTGAGGAATAAGGAGGTACCTCTGGTGTTGGTTCAGTGGCAACACCGGAGGGGATCGGAGATGACCTGGGAGCCAGAGCGTATGATGCAGGAGCAGCATCTGGAGCTGTTTTCAGAGCGAGACTTCGAGGGCGAAGTCTAGTTCTAGTGGGGGAGAGTTGTAACAGCCGGATTTTCAGGTATCTTGTATATTTATGTTTTTGGTGTTTTGAGAGGGGACTCGGCGAGTTGGAGCTCAGACTCGCCGAGTAGGGTCGCGGATCTGGTCGCGGGATCGCGCCTGGACTCGGCGAGTCCAGGATATGGACTCGGCGAGTCAGCGCTGTGTAATGAAACCCTAATTTCTCGGGTTTGGGACCTATTTAAAGGGCCTTATGGCCGTCATTTGTGCTCACCAGTCCCTTGAGTGAAACCTTAATCGAGTGTGAGTGTTTGGAGCATAGTAGAAGGCCATTATTGATCTTGGAGGTGTCATTTTTGCAAGGAAGGAGAGAACTAGCTAAGGGAAAGCAAGTGGAGCCACTTCTGAGAGTTTGGAGTCCAGAGCATCACTATTGTGGTAATAATTTCGAGTTATCTTCTTCCTTGTTGATGTTTATTTTGATTTAGGGTTTGTTGAACCCTTTTGTGGCAAGATCTAGTGTCCCCTTGGTCCCTTATGTGGTTTAAACCATAGATCTGGACCCTTGGAGGTCCAGAGTGTCCCTTTGCCCAAGCTTTTTGGGAATCAATGGAGGTTTTGGATTGGAATCCTTATGCCTTAGGTCAAAACTCTATTTATGAGCCATGGGGTGTTGTGGGCACCAAGATAGAAACTTTACGTGATGAATCAGTCTAGGGAGGCCAGATCTATAGATTGTGGAAGCAGATCTGACCTTAGAAGCAAGTTGGAGTGGTTGCATGGCATGGACTCGCCGAGTCTGTTCATCAGACTCGGCGAGTAGCGTGAAGATTGCCTTGGGTTCGCTCAGTGAGTGGTTCAATCGAGTCATGGGTTGACTCAGTGAGTCAGGGTGAGTTGGAGAGGGACGACAGGTGGACTGAGTCGAACTGGGACTCGCCGAGTTGTTCTTGAGACTCGACGAGTTGAGTCGGGGTGGCCCCGCGATTCTTCCAGATGAAACTCGTCGAGTGAGGGGGGAATACTCGATGTGTAGGAAGGGAATTTTAGAGAGTTGGGGAAAACGTCTAGACTCGCCGAGTCGCCATAGCGCACTCGCCGAGTCCGGTCAAAGTTGACCGTTGACCGTTGACCGAAGTTGACCTGTGAATAGTCAACCTTGGAAGATATAAAGTGTTAATTAGAGACATATGATGTTATAGGAGGATTAGGGCTCGGAGGATCGAGCACGAGGGATTTCCAGGATTCGTGAGATACCGAGATACGCGAGGTGAGTCTTCTCACTATACTTTTACCTTGAGTAGGTAACCAGAGTTATGTGATAGAGTATTTGTATGCTATGTATGTTATGTGTTGTGTTGCATTATTTCTATGTGATTTATGTGGTGCATGTTTATCAGAGCTAGAACCTGAGGGTTCACAGAGTTTGGGTGCACGGACCCACAGAGTTATAGCCTCGAGTGGCTAATATGTGTTATATGTGGTATTTTGGGGAACTCACTAAGCTTTGTGCTTATAGTGTTTGATGTTATTGTTTTAGGTACTGGTGACGACCGCGGGAAGGCGCCGGCTTGATCCATACACACACACAGAGTTTTTACATTTGTGATCTTGGGATTTTTTATTGACTTGAATTGGATAATTAATATGGTTGTTTTATGAATATTAATTGAATTATGTTTTATGAAAATCTGAAATTTTTTTTTTTGAAATTTACGGTGTTACAGTGTAATTGTTCAATAGTTGAACAACAGACATTCTGGAACCTACCTAGATCCTTGGACGGTTTTAGGAGTTCTAGAATTATCCTTGGAGGATAATCATAAAGCTGGATAATTACCATTTTGAGCTTATGTAGGGTTTCTTGACTGCACTATATAAAGGCTCCTAGGCCTCTGATTATTGATATTCATTCCTTAGAAGAGATAGGCCGAAACTTTGATCTCATCCCTCATCTCTCCTCAATATCCTTCTTGCTCGTGTTGGATGTGAACCACTAGAGACACACCACTTGTGGTGATTGCTTCCAAAAGATCAACAAAATGATTCTTGGTTGTTTACTTCAACAATCAATAAGGTATATATTCTTATTAATGAATTCAAGTTTGAATAGGAAAATTTTGTAGTTTGATAGTTCATAGTATGTTGCCCTTTATGTGAAAGATATAGATCCTTCGTAGGTTGCATGTATCTTGATCATTTAATTGTTAAATGTTTTTCCGCTTAGATCATTGTTTTTGTAACCTCCATAACCCAACAGTTTCTCCATTTTTGACCTAATGTGAGCTTTAGACTCACAAAGGACATGCATGGCTGAAAATCATTAATCTTTAGGTGGTAATGGATGTTAGGAAGCCTCCTGGAAGGATTGGATGAATGGCTTAATGGATTGAGAGTCGAATCCATTAAGCTGAGAAAGCTTGTCTTCACGACGCGACAACTTCCTAGTCACGACATGGGATTTCCCGGGTTGATTTGGATTGATTATGTTACGACGTGATGATTTGATCATCACAACGTGACGATAGCTTGGGTCGAGACTAAGTTAGCTGAGTTGGATCGCGACCGAGTTTGGGATCAGGCCGAGTATGTTTCTCACGACGTGACCATGGGTTGGTCACGACGCGAGGGTCAACTGATGGTGATGCTGACCGTTGACCTGGGTTGACTTTTGGTAATACGAACATTTGAGAGCTTCTAACTTTTAGCTTTTGACAAAACACTCAAGTTTAAACAGAAAACTCCGTTTGGTAATATGAGCATTTAACTTTTAGTTTAAATAAAACGCTCCAAATCTAAAAGCTATTTCATGTAGCGTTTAACAAAATGCTATCGAGCTTTTTAAATCAATTTACATAATTATCCTTAAGAATATACTTATATATATATATAATAATTATCTTTTTATGTAATTTTTACATATCTCAAAAAGCTTCTAACCACTTTGGCTAAACACTAACATAACAAATAAAAATTATAACTTTTAGTTACCAGTTACCTATCACCACTTATACGTTTTTTCTACTTGCTTTCCGTTTCCGACTTCCAACTAAAAAACTATTTTTACCAAACCCGCTCGTAGTCGAATTGTTTATCAAAATGATCAATTTAAAATAAAATTTAAACTAAAATACGTACGGATTTCGTAGCTTAGTGATATTTTTATTTAATTATATATATTTATTATCTAATGATGGTGGCTAGAACCATCCAGAACTTCTCTTCATCGAACTCTCTGGTTAGCTTATAAAAACCCTAATTTCTTTATCTAATCGGCTAAATCGAAGTCAAGTTTTCCGACGAGAGCAAATTACAAACAATCATCATATACCGCCGTCGACGTTAAGACATGGCCGACGAAGCCAAGGCCAAAGGTAACGCCGCTTTCTCTGCCGGAAACTATAATGAAGCTATCCGTCACTTCACTGACGCCATCAGCCTCGCCCCTGCCAACCACGTCCTTTATTCCAACCGATCTGCCGCTTACGCATCCCTGAATCAATATTCCGAAGCTCTAACGGATGCTCAAAAGACTGTCGATCTGAAACCCGACTGGTCTAAAGGCTACTCACGTCTCGGCGCGGCTCATCATGGCTTGCATCAATTTGATGATGCAGTTTCGGCTTATAAGAGAGGGCTTGAAGTTGATCCGAATAATGAAACTTTGAAATCTGGACTCGCGGACGCTCAGTCAGCTCAGGCGGCTGCATCAGCCTCTTCTCGGTCACGCGCACCGCCGAATAACCTGTTTGGAGATGCGTTTGGACCGGATATGTGGGCGAAGCTTACGGCTGATCCGGCTACACGATTGTATATGCAACAGCCCGATTTTGTTAACATGATGAAGGATCTTCAGAAAAACCCTAGCAATTTGAATTTGTACTTGAAGGATCAGAGAGTTATGCAAGCGCTTAGTGTGTTGTTGAACATTAAGATGCAAACTCATATGCCTGGGGATGATATGGAGATGCCGGATTCTCCACCTAAGGAGAGGAAACGTCCTGCTGATGAAACAGAGTCAGTGAAGGAGAAGAAGCGTGAGCCGGAACCTGAACCAGAACCGATGGAAGTGAACGACGAGGAGAAGGAGATTAAAGAGAAGAAAGCACAGGCGCAAAAGGAGAAAGAGGCCGGTAATGCTGCTTACAAGAAAAAAGATTTTGAGACAGCGATCGCACATTATTCGAAGGCCATTGAACTGGATGATGCCGATATTTCGTTCCTTACAAACCGAGCTGCAGTGTACTTGGAAATGGCAAAGGTATGCACATGTTTTTCTTTAGTTAACATCTAGTTCATCGTCAATATAACAATAAATTTCCTATGAAAACTCCAACTTCATATCCCTAAAGGCTGAAGTTTGGAACTTTGAGTTTATGTGGTATAAATGCTTGTAGCCTAGTCCTATATTGATTGAACTAGCAGTGCTCTATGCTAACAATCAATTAACCCAAGCTGTTCCTCAACAATGACAAAGTTGAGAAGCTTTGTGGACATCATCACCAACATTTGGTAATGAGCTAATACATCAATTTAATTAGAACTCACATTAAAGAAAAAAACTATCTTCAGACAATCCATAAAGGGGATTTTCATTAGCAGTTTAATTTAGATTAGAATTTCAATAAAGTGTTACCCACGTGTTTTTGATATACCCCATGCTTCACATGATGGAATAGTATTTTGTTGTATCTTCAGGGATACCCACTTAGTGGTTGCTTTGTCTTGCTAAAAATTTACTTTCTAACTCTTGTAGGGTTTCATATTTAGGCTTCCTGATTATCTATCATAGGATTCCTTATAGGGGTTCATCTTCTAAACTGATTAACTAATCATAACATTGCTATTATACAACCACTTCAGTATAACTCTTGAGTCATTATAATCTTACAGTATGATGAATGCATCAAAGATTGTGAAAAGGCAGTGGAGAGAGGAAGAGAGCTTCGTTCAGATTACAAAATGGTTGCAAGGGCATTAACAAGAAAAGGAACTGCTTTGGTTAAAATGGCCAAAGTCTCCAAAGATTATGACCCTGCAATTGAAACTTTCCAAAAAGCTCTTACAGAACATCGTAACCCTGACACATTGAAGAAACTCAATGATGCAGAAAGAGCAAAGAAAGAACTAGAACAACAAGAGTATTATGATCCTGAACTTGCTGAAAAAGAACGTGAAAAAGGTCAGCTTTTTATACAATATACATTACTTTTATCCCTAAAGAAACACAATTCTCCTGCTATTAACCTATTTTGGTCATTAAATCAATTTCTTACACATGTATATTAGGAAATGAGTGCTTCAAAGAGCAGAAATATCCAGATGCTATTAAGCACTACACAGAAGCTTTGAGAAGAAATCCCAAAGATGCAAAGGTAATGGTTTCTCTTGGATGAATTTCCAGGGTTTATACTCTTCTTACCAATATATAACTTGAAACTTGTGAAACATTTGCCAATTTCTTTTTACAAATTGAATATTATTGGTAAAGAAATGTAAATACTTTCCATTTTATAGGCATACAGTAACAGAGCTGCTTGTTACACAAAGCTTGGAGCAATGCCAGAAGGTCTAAAAGATGCAGAAAAATGCATAGAAATTGATCCAAAATTCTCAAAGGGGTATACAAGGAAAGGTGCAATTCAGTTTTTCATGAAGGAGTTTGATAAAGCTTTAGAGACATATGAAGAGGGATTAAAACATGATCCTAAAAACCCAGAGTTGCTAGAGGGAGTCAGGAGGTATTTATTTATTTATTCATTTATATACAAATATATATATAAATAATCATAGTTTTTATTTATTTGTTTTGTTTCTATTTATTTACCTTTGAATGATTATTGCTACTTTCAGCTGTGTTCAACAAATTAACAGAGCTAGCCGTGGAGATCTCACACCTGATGAGCTAAAAGAGAGACAGGTTTGTTTCATATTTGCAGTTTTGGTCCCTGTGTTATATCATTCTTTAAGATATGGCCCAAAGAGAATCTTTTTCTGTATTTTTTTGTCACTATCTTACTTTTTCTTAACATTTTTAGTCCTTGGGTTATCTAAGTTAATAACCATTTAGTTGAATTCATAAAAATATTTTATAATTGGGAAAGAGACATAAAAATCCTTGGGCTTTTTGTAATATGTTTTTAGAAGTATAAATATATTTTTAGAAGTTTAAATATGTTTTTAGAAGTATAAATATTTATTTAAACGTATTTATGCTTCTAAAACTAATCATGAAAAGTTCCGTTTATAGTTTATAATGGACCTAAACGTGGTTTTTGGATAAATAACTGTTTTATTTGAAAAACATATGGGTTTTTATTTCATTTTCTATTTATAATTCCCCTATGTTGTCAAAAATTTGATTTAAAAAACAAATTCATTGTTCAAAATGTGAAGTGAGTTCACAAAATTCTTTTCATATCCTTCAAAATAAGAAGGAATTGGCAAATTTACTTTTCCAAAAAATTGAAACAATTTTGAAAAATAGATGGTTGAAAAGAAAAATGTGTGGTTACTTTCTGTTATTTTAGTTAAATTCATAAGAATGACTATTATTGGTCAATTGGTATTTCTTGAGGGACTGAAACTGTAATTAACTCTTTATTTACAGGCAAAGGCTATGCAAGATCCGGAAATTCAGAACATTCTTACTGATCCAGTGATGGCACAGGTATACACATTTTTTTTTAAATGTTTTAATTGTCATAATTTTTCCTTAGTTTTTGATGGTTTGACTTTGTGCTGACTTTGGGGGTTGTGTCTTAATTTGGTCAGGTGTTAAAGGATCTTCAAGAGAATCCGAAAGCAGCACAAGATCACATGAAGAATCCTTCAGTGATGAACAAGATTCAGAAGCTGATAAGTGCTGGGATTGTGCAAATGAGATGAATACAAAAAACACGTTAATTTGTCTGAATGGTTTCAGTGAATCATGATGATTTTTGTTTTGGATTTTTGGGTCTAGTTGTTTTTTTCTTTTGATGTTATGTTTTTAACTTTTTGCTTATGATTGAAACAGTTAAGTGTATGCAAACAAATAATCAGGATTTCTTTATCGATGATTGTTGGTCACAATTTCAGCTCAGTGTTAGATTCAATATTATTTATATTTATACTGACATCGTTAGAAAAATAAAACTTGGAACCAATACATCCATAAATAGTGTGAATTTAAGTTAATAGAGTGATTGGTTGTAAATAAGCTATAACCAATATATAATCCACTTTCTTCTTTTGAAGCTATGACTTTGTGCTACTTTATCCAACACATTTCACGTTGCCAATCTCTTGTTCCCCAAATAGTTGACAGGATAATCTATCTAACAAATTAAGAACTAACTATGGAACGTTGCCCATCTCCTGTTCCCCAAATAGTTGACAACATAATCTATCCAACAAATTAAGAACTATGGAGAAACAATAGACTCTGAAAGTGACCAAATTTCCTTTCAAGAGAGATATGACCTATTAAAAGAGACTTCACTTTATTCCTTGATATTCTACTTATTGAATAGTTGGACCAACTCATCCATCTTCATATACCTCTCTATGTCTATGTCTTCAACGGTTTATCTCTCTTCTATGTCTTGAGTTTGCTATGACAAACCTTGGTGATCGGAATTATTTTTGGGGAGCTTAGTAGTACAAACCTCCCATAACCTGTTCCTTTGTTAGTAGAAGTATTCCATTGAGATACTTGAGCATGCTCATATGCTAAACTCCAAACCTTGCCCAATACATGTCCTTATTTGGTAGATCTTAATTTATACTATTATTTCCCATGCATTGCTATATCTTACCTTCACTTGCCCATACATCTCTTTTGAGGTCTAATATATGTACTTACATGGACGATCCTTGCGAGTCACACCTTCATGCCCTTAAACACATTATGCATTATAGTCAAGACACTATTGGTGACAAGTTTAGCTTCATGTCTCATCGCCCACGGTTCTCATAGAATACTCTTATGCTGAACAAGGGGATGACCTTCCACTAACGTTCCAGTTCAAGGTACTATATCTTTCTTGCTGATTGTTCATCGAAACACCAATGTGTTATTTCATAGTCTACTATTGAGGTTGAAAACCACACAAACTTCATTGTCTACCTTTAAGGCAACCATTGTCTACCGTGACAATGTAAGTGATGTCTTTATGTACTCTAATCACATTCAACACCAACATACAAAACATGTAACACCTGGATTCCGATTGTGGTCTCATCCTAAGAATAATTGATTAAAGTCCAACAAAGGAAGGATGTGGAGGGTTTCAAGTTGTGGACTTTGGTGCATAGGCATGATGTGCCTAGAAGAGGACACAACACGTCCGGTCTTTGGGCCAAACCCCTAGGATTGCATGTGTGACGTCATCCTAAGGCGGATTTCGATGATGAATCCAGTTTAAGCGGGGAAGAATCGTAAAATCCCATTTTGAGAAAGCCTTTAATTGAAGGTTCAGACAGTAGTTGATCTGGTAAAGTTCCTTGGTCTTTCGGATTGAGTTTGGACCTTACAGAATAAGCTTCCCAGGTTTGGCGTTAAGACCTCGGGCTTAGAGTGAAGTTGAGCTTAAATAAAAATTTAGGCTTGTTGGCCTAGGCATGCCACAATATGGTAAGCTATGGACTACAGTTTGACACATCACTTAAAGGAAAAATGCACCTGAATGGCTATCACCACGTGGTAAAGAGATTACCATGACGTGGTGAACACTGCAACCCAAGACCATGAAAATTAGGGTTTGTTCCATATTTAAAGGCTTAAAATCATGGATTAGGGCATGTCTATGTGTTATGAGTTCCGGACTGCAGTCCGATGCAATATGCAGTATATGTGTTTATGTTTATATGTTATGATTATGTTATGCTAAGTTCAGTCAGTTCCAGACTTCGGTCTGATGCAGTGGGCGAGGCCCTAGTTAGTTCCAGACTTCGGTCCGATGCAGTGGGCGAGGCCCTAGTTAGTTCCAGACTTCGGTTCGATGCAGTGGGCAGGGCCTTAGTTAGTTTTGGACTTCGGTACGATGTAGTGGACGAGACCCTAGATAGTTCCAGACTTCAGTTCGATGCAGTAGGAAAGACCCTAGTCAGTTCCAGAGTCCAATGCAGAGGGCAAGGCCCTAGTCATTTTCGGACTTCGGTCCGATGCAGTGGGCAAGGCCCAGTATGTGTTTTATATGTTGTTGTATGGTATGTGGTAGTTTGGGGGAGCTCACTAAGCTTCGTGCTTACAGTTTCAGTTTTTTGTTCCAGGTACTTTAGCTAGAAAGGGGAAGGGCTCGGGATGATGGCATGTCACACACCACAGTTTTAGCCTGGGAATTAGACTATGATATTTTTGACATGATCTTGACATTAGTTTTGAACTGAGACATATTTTATGACATTTTGAGACACGGCTTATGGTTTTCTTATATGATATTTGGATATTATGGTTTGTAGTAATGTTTTCAAACGAAATTTTTGGCTTGTATTTTTGGGATGTTTCAAGATTCCTCATTTTGATGGCTTCTTCCACGTAGTCATCCCGTAACGATCCTTGTATGTTATACATTGTCTCTCAAAAACTAAAAACCAGTCCAAGAGTATATTGATTTGATTCATAAAGCATACTACTTAGTTCATATCTATGGCTTGTAGAGCTTCACCACGATAAAAAATTATGGCATGGTTTTGATTTTCAGGTTTCCCTTCTACAATATTAGGTGGTCCTGGTAGCTTCATGCGATATATCTCTTGTAATCACACCACATAACAATTATAATGGTGAAGTTTGTGAGTATATTGTTTGGTTTTGGTAGCTTACCTGGTCAAACTCGTTGACTGCTTCGACTAAAAAGGATGAGTAAATCTACTGGTTCTTCCCACTCTTCAACGTAAGCCACTTACAATGAAGGGTACCTCACTATAAGATCAATGATATCTTATGCTGTGGGTCCCCAGATGTTTTTTGTGACCTTAATAACTGACATGACACAACATGAGTAAATTTCATTTCTGTTAATGCATCTAGATGAGCATTTAACATATCATTCCCCCTCTCAATTTTCCCATAACCTTGAAGAATATCTGATAATCAACATCTACATATCAGACTCTGACAGACAAAATTAACAGCTATTTATTTCACCTAAAAAGATGGAATAAGGGACCGATTTTCGATATCTCATTTGTACAAAAGATGTAAATACCCTTCCTCATCATTGAAATTAGTTCTAAAAAGCTTGTTAGGTCCAATCCAGTCCAGTGAAAGAAAGGCAGCCTAACTACAACAAACCATCATATTCAGCCTTGTCAAGAAAAGCTTACAGCTTTAGCACCTTGTGATAATACATCATCCCATGACCTGTTCACAAAAATAAACATATATATATATATATATATATATATATATATATATATATATATGTGTGTGTGTGTGTGTGTGTGTGTGCGTGTTAAGATATAAGTAGTATAGGGTTTTATTAGTTCTTGGTGTAGCTTATATCTAGTTTCCTGTTTAGGTAATCCCTATGTACATACATTGAGTGTTGAACCTCACTCTCAAATGCAAGATATAATTTCCAGATTTCCATAATATTTACAATATGTAAGTTTAAAAGAAGTAACTGTTTCTACCAACTCACGTGTTTCTAACTAATTCTTGTTACCGTGAGAGCCATCCATGAAGCATATAATAGTAGTCCTCCAACAACAGCTACAAAAAAAAACTGATTATGAAAAAGAACAAGAGATAATTCAATAATTATAGTATTACCCTCTAATTTCATAGTGATTGCCAGTGACTTCATAGCTGAGAGAGTAACAGAAATAGAGCATGGATGCAAGAACATCAACTATTCTTCTCTTTATATAAACTCAAAAAGAAACAAACAGTACCTCTGTTTTACATTTTCGAAACCCAACATTGTGGATTTGCCATTGGAGCAATCGAAGTGCACATACACATCTTTTATGAAAAAACCCTAAGTCGCCGGTGTCTTAGTCGATACCTTGTACCAAAAAACCCTAAATCATTATGAGAGAGGAGTGAGGCCTGAATTGATTTCGTTAAGAATCACCGAGCACAACACCGAACAAAACCCTAAATCTTTGAGGAATTGCAGTTTCTATAACATCCGCCGCACACAATAACAGATTCATGAAAGACAGATTCTTTATGTTGATCAAGGCGACATCGGATGGCGAGATGCTGGTTCTCATGGAGAGATTTTATTTTGAGAACATGTTGAAGGCAGTCGAGATGGTATCATGATTAAGGTTTGTAAAGAGAAGGTAATAAGAGAGTGGAGGATATTTTGAAGCAGGGTATTTCAAAATTAGAATTTCAGAGGATTCATATCCTTTAAGAATGCACCTGTAACACCATAAAATTTTGAAGCAAAATTTTCATTCAAAAATCACCATAATCTCATTAACATAAGTCACAAAAGCTCAAAAATCTCAATGTATCAAAACACATGTAGCACATGGTTCCCGGTACATATTTCTTGTAATTAATAATTCTAAATTCATGCATTTTTGCCTTGGACTCGGCGAGTTAGAGGACCGACTCGCCGAGTAGGAGCGGGATGAGACGCGAAGTCTGAGCCTTGGACTCGGCGAGTCGGTTTCCCGACTCGACGAGTAGGCCCTGTTGGGCAAAAACCCTAACCCGAGTGTTGGCACCCTATTTAAGCACACTAACTCGGCCTCCCTTGTCCCTAACACTTCCAGAGAGCTGTAATGAGAGACCCTAGCCCCCATATTGTTCTTGTGAGTGATTTTTACTTGGTGAAGGAAGTTTGGAGCTTAGAAGAAGAAGGAGGAGGTTGAAGAGTGCAACGAAGGGAGTAGATCCGAAATCTACACTATGAGAAGCTTCCATTCAGGTAGAAAAGTTCATACCTTGATCACCAGTTCATTAGATGCCATTTTTGTCCCAAATTGGTGGTTTTCAAGCCCTAAAACACCAAACTCCATGTGTTTGTGCTTAATGATCCGAAAGGAATTTAGATCTAGACCTTGTGGACGTATTAGAAGCATAAAGTTCCTGTGGATGAAGTGATTGAGGTCCCCATTGAGTGTATGACCTCATAAAGAGCTTGGATTTGCCTTTTGAAGCTTGTGGGGCCATGCATGCACGTAAAGTTTGCAACTTTACGTAATAAGCATGCCCTAGGAACATAGATCTATGGTTTTGAAGCGTTGCATGTCTCAGATTTGTTCTATATGGGAAATGGGTCAAGGGACTCGACGAGTCTCAAAGTGGAACTCGGCGAGTTCTTTGAAGACGGCCATAGACTCGACGAGTTGGATGAACAACTCGGCGAGTCCTATGAAGATTGCCTGGTACTCGCCGAGTTGTTCTTCAAACTCGGTTAGTTAGATAAACAGTTAATGAATAAGAGGGGTTTGGATGTTGAAGGTCCAACCCTTCGTATTTACACGCGAAATTATCAATCTAACAAGTTGCAATAGTCCTAGAAACCCAAATCCTCATAAGGGATGCTCTGGTGAGGATTTGGAAGCGAGTGGGAGGTTTGCTCGTATGGATTCGGCGAGTCGGATCGCGAGCCGGTTCTATCGTCCCAAGTAGTGAGTTAAGGGTGACTCAATGAGTGGGAAGAGGAGCTTTTAGAGTAGGACCGGGTTAGTGGGAGAAGGACTCGGCGAGTCGGTGCCATGACTCAGTGAGTTCAGTCAACTGGAAGTTGACTTTGACCAAGGAGTTGACCTTGGACCAGGGGTGGGTCATTCATCTGACCTAAGGGTGTGAATGACTGGCTAATCTATGTTTATGATTTATAGTCGTAGGATTAGCGATTTAGCAGTCAGACGCTTAGCAAGCAGACTTTCAACAGCTACTTTTCGAGGTGAGTTACCTTCCAGTAGCGGTGGGTCTAAGGCCACAATGCCGGCCCACCAGTAGGAGATGTATGATAGATTATTGTCTTTGTGATATCATCTAGGTTTGTTACTACCTGATATGTTATATGCTAGCATGATATGTGGTATGTGATAGTAGTAGAGTTCGGTTGTTAGGACCGAAGGGTAGTCAGACACCCCAGGTACGTCTGACAGTATTTGATGATATGTTTGCATGCTGGCTTGTTATGTTATATACGATAGAGGTAGTAGGAGGGGACTAGTCCCTAAGTTCGGTTGTTAGGAGCGAAGGGTAGTTCATGTTGGATTAGTGTCTAAGTCCATAACTATTTTGGTATGTACTTGACCCGATTATGAGCATGGTCCTTTTGGGTTGCCTTCACCATAGCAATATGTAGGATGATTTAAGGAGATTAAGGTTTAAATATGATTTATTAATATATTATGAGAATAATATATTAAAGGAGAAATCATATTGTTTAATTAATATTAGTCAAGAATTAATTAAGAATTAATTTTGTGGCTAAAAGAGATTAATTAAATATAGGGGACTGGACTGCAATTATTAGATAATTGAGTTATTGGGCTAAGGAATGCTATAGGAATAAGGGGTGAACGAAATTATGATGGAAGCCCATCATATTTTCGTCCATAGCCTTGTCCAGAAGGTTCCATGGGCTGCTTAGAGTTTAAGCTGTCCATTAGGGTTTTGACTGAAACCCTAGCAGCCCACACTAGTATATAAAGGACCCCTTAGGCCCCAAAAACGTGGACAACACTTCCATTAGGGTTTCCAGCCGTTTTTGGTGCCTCTTTTTCTTCTCCTCTTCATCCAAGTTGCATATGGTGTTTGTGACTCCATTAGAGGTACTACACTTGTGGTACTTGCTTTCAAGAGCTAAGGAAATTCAAGGAACAAGTTGTTATTGCTATATAACAACAAAAGGTATGTATTATAGTTTTATATATGAATTTCGAAAATTATAGTAGCATGCCAGGTTTCTTTTTGTGTTCATAAAGTTGTATAACTAATAGTGAAAACATAGATCCAATACTAGGGTTGCATGCACACATAGGATTGTTTGTATTAAACCCAACAGTTCAGGCACCCCAGATATGTCTGATAATATGCTTATGCTACATTATATGTGATAGTAATAGTAGGGGGTGAAATATTCCCTGAGGTTCGGTTGTTAGGACCGAAGGGTAGTCAGCACTCCAGAATGGCTTGACATGGGTAGGTCGGCACCCCCGAATGGCCGTACGGGTAGGTCGGCACCCCAGAAATGCATGGCAGTATGTATGTTATATGATTGTATGGTATGTGGTACGATGGGGGGACTCACTAAGCTTGATGCTTACAGTTTTCAGTTTTGGTTTCAGGAACCTCTTCAACGTAGGGGAAGGAGCCGGCGCGGTAGTGGCACATCATACACACACACTTTGGATTTCTGCATTATGAGATGTTCTGGAATTGTACTCTGACATTACTATTATTTTCTTGTTTTGGGTTTTCAGACACGTAATATGTTTTATGAAATGATATGATTGGATGATGTTTTGCTATAAGTATTTTACAAACCACTTATTTTCTTGTTTTGGGTTTTCAGACACGTAATATGTTTTATGAAATGATATGATTGGATGATGTTTTGCTATAAGTATTTTACAAACCACTTATTTTAATTGAAAATTTTGGGCGTGTAAATTGGTTTGTTACAACACATATCCATAATAACAAAATCCAGGATCCTCCGAAATATAACTCAGTATCATGTGTACTATCTAGCCGATGCCTTCTCGTGATCCTAAGAAGTACTTGAAACACATAACATAGAACACAGTAAGCATAGAACTTAGTGAGTTCCCCAAAATACCACGTACATCTCTAATAAGATCCTCCACTCAATGTATCTCAGTGGAGACCCTCCGTCCCACAAATCGGGTGGACCCTCCGGTCCTAACTCAACAAAGCATAACATAATCACAAAGCATAATGCATAATATGTCACATAGCTCAGTGTAAGCACATATAAACAACATATACACTGAATAACATAACAACATAAGCTTGGCAGTTATAGCGGTCCAAAATCAAATATCGGTCAAGGGACGATATTTGATTTTGGACCGCTATAACTGCTAAGCTTATGTTGACTGCGATATTTGAGATATAGGTTATCGCGGGGAGATATAAGTGGGATATCGGTATTTCTATATCATGCATTATATATGTGTATATAAACGTAATACATATATAATAGTAATATCAAAAGCCAAAACTCAAAAGTGTCAATGTTTCAAGCATAATCATATGTAAGCCATGGAATCTTCCTCCAAGAAAATCAAATAAGGCTTCCAATTATTTTATAAAGATCTTCCACATCAACTCTAATATTATCATCTTCATCATCATCATCATCATCACCAATTACGAATTAAGTACTTAACATAACAAGATGATCAAACTTGTAGAAATTAGCAAGTTAACACTCCAGTATTTAATAATTAACACAACAATAGGATCAGTTAAGACTTAAAACCATGAGTCTATGAATTAAAACTAACAATTAAGTACTTAACATAACAACAGGTTCATATAAGTTAAAGACCATAAGACTCAATACAATGATTTAATACTGACGGAAGTAAGTAAAATTTCTTAACCGATATCCCACCTGGAAATCACCTGGAAATATCGGTGAATATCGGTTAAATATCAGTAAATATCACTAATTTTTGCGGTTCCGATATTTTGGACTGATATTTGACACCGATATTTTGAAAGTTACCGATAACCGATATCCCACCTGGAAATCACGTGGAAATCACCGAGATTAACTACATAGAACATAAGTCACAAAGACAGTATGCACAATAATGCATATCACATTATAACAAATGAGACCCTCCGGTCAATAATGAGGACCCTCTAGTCCCATGGCTCAGGTTGAACCCTCTGGTCTAGTGTCTCTAAAAAGACCCTCCAGTCACACAGTAACTACTACTCAGATATGTATAGTGAGAAGACTCACCTCGAAAGAAAGCAAACAATTATCCTCAGACTCAAATCTCGAACTAGACACTGCCTAACCCATAGGGTAAATATCTCACATAAATACTCGATTCTTGACTCTAAGTAAACCAAAGGTTATTCTTCCTCTTTCTAACCTTGAAGTGGGTAAAAGACCATTTTACCCCTCCATGGTCTCCATTACTCATGTTTGACTAAACCCCAAAGTCACAAAAGTCAACTCAAGACAACAGACCATGTTTGACTTGACTCACCGAGTGCACCCATGTGACTTGTCGAGTCCACTTGTTTCCTTAGAAGTCTCGTGAAGGTCCAGCTTAGCTCATCGAGTTAATCCCCAACTCGCCACGTTATCGTATGGTCAAGCTCATCGGGACAAACCCTAACTGACTCGTCGAGTCGGCTCATTGACTCGGCGAGTCCATTCAGACTCATTTCTCATCCAGAAGATTTCAAGGTAGAAAACCTTCCCAAACTCTAGATCTACATTCTCAAGGCTCGATTATCACGTAAATTCACGAGCTTTATATCCATGCATGTGTAACATCCGGATTCCCAGGTATATTATTTATTCATTTAATTTTTGGAGTTTGTGGAGGAACTCGGCGAGTTGGTGCCAAGACTCGCCGAGTAGGGACGCGGATGTTCATTCTATTTCATGACCGGACTCGGTGAGTCCACGCTGTTTAGTGAAGCCCTAATTTCCAGGGCTTGGGACCTATTTAAAGGCCCTTATAGCTATCCATTCTGGATACTACCCCCCGAGAGAGAGTCTCAGATCGTTTGAGAAGCAAGGAGTGACCATTGTTGATCTTTGTGGTGTCATTTAGTAAGAAGAAGGAGGTTATAGCCAAGGGAAAGAAAAGGAGGTTGCTATTCTAAGGACTAAAAGCTAAGATCATTCATTTGAGGTATTATTTCGACTCTTCTTCTATTTTGGGAAGGATATGTGGTTTTAGGGTTTCTTGTACCCTTGACTAAGTTGTTTTGAGGTCCAAATAGTACCTTCTAGAGATAAGGCTTTGTACCTGGACCCATAGAGGTCCAGAGAGCCTTATTCTTCAAGCTTTATGAAGAACAATGGAGGTCATGACCTTGGGTTAAGGTATTTGGGACAAACTCACCATTTGATGCCTATTGGTTGAGTTATAAGCATCAAGATTCAGACTTTACGTGACATTTATGCTTGGGAAGGCCAAATCTATGGATTATGGGCACATATCTGACCACAGGAGGTCAATAGAGTTTGTGCATGTCATGAACTCGCCGAGTTATTCTTGAGACTCGATGAGTAGGGTTAAGGTCCATGCAGATCACTCAGTGAAGTAGACTTGCCGAGTTGGGAGATAACTCAGTGATTCAGAAGGGGGTTAAAAGACTGGAGTTCAAGGCGGTACTCGCCGAGTTGTTCTTGAGACTCGGCGAGTTGAGTCGGGGTAGCCCCACGATTCATGCCAGGTGTGACTCGTCGAGCATAGGGTAGGACTTGACGTACCAAGTGGGACAGAGAGTTAGTGGACATGTGTGTACTCGCCGAGTCACCAGAGTACACTCGGTGAGTTGGGTCAAAGTTGACCGTTGACTTTTGTTGACTTTTAGGGTTTGGTCAACAATGGGGTCCTTGAGTCAAGAGGGGGCTAAAATAGTCTTTTACCCTTCTGAGGGTGACAACAGAGGGTCGAGTCTAGCCTCGAGTGTTATGTTTATGAGGGTATTTACTTTGTGTGACTAGGCGGAGGCTAGGCAATACTTCTACCGAGTCAGAGATTTACGAGACGTCTGAGGTGAGTCTTCTCCCTATGCCTTACCCGATGGGGTAATTATATGTGATCGAAGGGTCTTATATGTATGATGTATATGTGATGTAAGTTATATGTGATATGTTATGTGATATGAGCATGATGTGGGCCGGAAGGTCAAGATGATACGGACCGGAAGGTTAACTGAGTCTGGGATGGAAATCCCCTGAGACACTTGGATCGGAAGGTCCTATGGCCTGGAAAGGCATATGTGCTATATGTGGTATTTTGGGGAACTCACTAAGCATTTATGCTTACAGTGTTATGTGATATGTGTTTCAAGTACTAGCGATGATCGTGGGAAGGCGCTGGCATGACTCGTACACACGCATATTGGAGAATAAACATTTTGATCTTGGGGTTTTGTACTGACACAATGTTGATACAATGTTTTTATTTATGAATGCAAACTATATTTCATGGTTTTGCAAAAGTGAAAAATTGTTCAAATTTTTTTACGGTGCTACAGCATGGCACTTAGGGCTTGAAATGCCAAGAACATGCTCTATTAAGGGGTTTTCACTCAAAAGCTCTATTATGGATGAATAAAGCAGGGACCTTTGGACTCTAGGGACCTCACATGGTCCAGATTTGATTTCCAAATCTCTTTGTGGACTCAATACACTCAAAGTCCCAATATTAGATGGAAAAAGCCCCAAACTCCAATAATATGAGATCTACCCAACTAAAAATGAGAAAGGTATGAACTTTCTACCTTTCACAGAAGCTCTTGGATGAAACAAATATCAGATCTAACAACCACTTCTTGTTTTTTGTTTGAAATCCCTCTCTACCCTTCCAAAGATGCACCAAAACACTCAATATTAGCTCAACATTGTATCTCTTAGCTCAAAGACTGATTAGGGTTTCTCTCAGTGAAGGTAGACATTTAATGAGCCGCAAATGAGGCTATACGTGTCCTTAAAGAGGCCCCAAACCCAGAGATTTAGGGTTTAATCACTCAGCATCTACTCGGCGAGTTGACTCTGTGACTTGTCGAGTAGGTTACTAATCCAACGTGGCCAAACATGACTCTAATCGATGAGTTGGACTCACAACTCGTTGAGACACTCAATAAATCTCAAAATAAGCACATAATTAATATACATGGGAATCCAGATGTTACAACGCGTTTTGAGTAAAAAATTATAAAGCGGCATTCACAGAGGATGTACTATTTTAAAACAAGTGCCCTGCGTGTTTGTAATTTTTTTTTGTGGGACCATAATTTTAGGGCATGCAAAAATACGTGTCCTCTGTCCTTCAAAATTTGTAAGGATGACATTATATTTAGTGCACACAAAAAATGTGTATCGTAAATTAGTGAGTCTCACTGTTCGCGTGTAATTAAAGGGTATTTTTCTTGTAGTGTTCAGATGATCACGGAAGGTGAAGGTGTGATTGTACACACATTGGTAACTACCATAATTTGTGATTTCACGTTTATGACCATACTTAGATTTTGGAATGTAAACTTTTGGAACAAATGGTTTTTATGATATTACTAAACAAATGGTTCCTTTTATATGAAACTAAAATTGATTTTTTTTAATGAAAATTAGGGTGTTACAATTTTCCACTCTCCATCTTTAGAGAGACTTTACTACAGAAGCCCTAGTCTTCATGAAATGTTTTGAGCTTACTTTATCTTCTTGATTCACCTTTTGTCCATTTTTGAGCGTTCCTGGTACATGATTCAAAAAAGTAAATGCAAGGAAGCAAGAAGACTAAAGATTCCAACCTTCTATACACGTATGGACCTTTATAAGTATCAAATACCCTTGCTTTTTAAGGTTTCACCCATAGATATATGAGTGTGATGAGTTTTTAGAGATTTCTAGTGAGTTTTGGTCCCTTTGGTGTCTTTTCCGTGGAGTTTGGAGAACTCCAAAGCTTGGAGTTGGTTTTTGGGTCTAGATATGAGATTATGGTGCAGTAGAGAGTGCATGCAAGAGCTCTCTTTACTCCATGCTTGATGAAATGACCCTATTCGGTACTTTTATGATATAAGGTTTGAGTATTAGTTGGTATGTGGCTAGTGTATGGATAAATTTGGAAACTTTATCCCTTAAGGCATTGTTTGGAACTAGATATGAAAGCATTACCTTTATCTTAAATGGTTTAAGAGGTTTTTGAAATGGGTGCATATTAGCTAGGGCACGACACGTATGTCTAGGGGCGTGATGTGCTTTCTGTTTCATAAGATCATTTATTTTTTCTTATTCCCCGTGGCACGCATGTATGTTGGCGTAACACACATATTTGGTTTTTGGGGTTGTTCACGTTGACTTTGACCTTTGACTTCTTGACTAATTTGACTTTTGGTCTAATTGGTGGATTTATATTTGGTGTTTAGGCGGTTTATGAGACTGTTTCTTGTGGGATTGTGTATTTGGCTATGGTAGGATGTAAATGTACGATAGGTTTTTATTATGCAGGTTTGGTTGCTTGATTTTATGGTATGTGGATATGTTATATAGAGGGGTTGATGGTGGAACGACATGAGAGATGTGAGCCTAGATTACTCAGGGTTGATGGTAGATCAACACAATAACTGTGAGCTTAAATACCCACTATTGATGAATAGACTGGCACTAGAGCCATTTGTCACTAAATATATCGACACAAGCGCTGAGAGACTTGTTTGTATGCAGATTGACATAGGAGCCAAGAGACTTGTTTGTATGCAGATCAATACGTGATCCGAGAGACTTGTTTGTATGTGGATCAATACAAGAGTTGAGAGACTTGTCTGTATGCAGATTAAATGAAAGCCAAGAGACTTGTTTGTATACGGATTGACACAGGATCAGAGAGACTGGTTTATATGCATTGTATGTGTATTGTTATGTGTGGTATATTCTAAAATTCACTAATCTTTTTGCTTATAGTTGTTGATTCAATGTTTTCAATTGGTTATGCTATTAAGGGGGAGAGTCCAACTTGATTATACCGTATGCACATCGTTGATGATTTTATTATTTGGACTTTCGTTGTTTTATTATTTTGATACAATTTATGATTTGAATATATGGTTTTGGAACAAATTGATACTTGTGTTTTATGAGAAAACGGTTTTTGGATGTTTCACTTAGGTTTTGAGAAAGAAAATTTGGTTTGAAAATTTGGAACTTTGCAAAACATATTGAGATTGACATTCATTTTGTTCAGTATCAAGTTGAGTTAAGCCTTGTTCGTGTTCTCAACATGCCATTTAGTTCTTAATACATTAAAATATTCAATAGAGGTCTCCCCATACCTCTTATATGATTTCAAATTTAGTTTGAACTTCAGGAGTCTATTCTCGATAAAACTAAAAGAGTATGTTAGTTAATATGTAATTTATGTATTTCGTATGTATATAGTTAGTATGAAATAGCATTCAGCCCATGGCCTCGTCTGTACATATTTAGCACCTTGTAATAATTTATATTGAGTTATGAGAAAATACTTAACACAAATACTCGGTAGCCATTAATAAGGACTAAAGCAAAAACCGAAAAAACATCTTTGTCACCCAATTCCTTCATTTTTCACCAAACCCAATATCCAACCCGACTCTGAAATTGTTAATATGGAACAAATCTATTTATAAAAGGTTTCTAAAATATAAATCAAAACTATATGTTAGACATATTGTATGAATAGTATAGTATTTTTGATATTAAATGTGGTCCAAACTCCATACATATGGTGAGCCCACTTTGTATTTAGCCCATTAGTATTGTATTGTACTTAAATTTGATGGAATGCAATATCGGACGATTCTTATTTGTGCGATCATGTATTTTTGTATAAGTGTGGCCCAATGTATAGTACCCATTTTGTATTTAGCGTTTTAGTATTGTATTATTATACTTATATTTGGTGGAATGCAATATTGGAGGATTCATAAGAAAATACTTTGTCAACACTCTATATCCGAAAATGGAGAGCCTTCTATAAATAAGAATGACTTGAATTACTAGGAAAACTATATAAAACCAATTTCTTTTCTCTTTCTAGTATATCCACACCTATTTTGTATTTCAACCATAATGCTTTCATGACTTACCATTTATTTATCCGATTTTTGCTTTTGTACACTATACAAAATGGCCGTCTTATGGAGGACAACATAAACTCACAAAATTCTTCGCATTCACCGAATGAATAAGACACAGTGTTTGGGTCCAACACGACCCCATTACAATTGTACTATCTCTCGGATAATATGTGGACTTCAAATAAATTATAAATCAATAGCATCGCAACAAATGAACGTCAATAAATTATAAATCATACGCTCTTTAATATAATGTTTCTTATTGCATTCTTGTCACGTAATGCGTGGCCTGTGACACATGCCAAACAAGTTAGCGACAAGTGAAATTTCTTGCCATAGATTCCATTAGCATTTCTAGTATAAGTACATGAAACCATTCGAACAAATCAAATCCATTCTCTCAATATGGCTTCCTTCCATGTGGCCTTGTTACTACTAACTCTGCTCGGGGTACAACTCTCAGAAGCTACCCGTAGTCTATTCACTTCCACTAACGATGTCAATAGCACAAAATGGGCTGTTCTTGTAGCTGGTTCAAAGGGGTACTACAACTATCGTCACCAGGTTTGTGTTTAATTTCCTTAAGTTTTCATTTACTAGTTAACTTGTAAAAAACGAGACAATGTAATGAATGGTATTTATGATTTCAGGCGGATGTTTGTCATGCATATCAAATACTGAAAAAAGGTGGATTGAAAGATGAAAATATAATTGTGTTCATGTACGATGACATTGCGAGTAACATAATGAACCCAAGACCCGGTGTCATTATTAATAGTCCAAACGGCTCAGATGTTTACGCTGGTGTCCCAAAGGTACTAGCTCATTAATTATAACGTTGCAAAGTGTCGCAAAACTGTTATAACGACAATGTTTAATAATTCTGTCGTAAATTTGATACACTTTTGTAGGATTACACCGGAGGATACGTGACAGTGGCCAATTTTTATGCTGTGCTTCTGGGCAATGCTTCGGGATTAACAGGTGGAAGCGGGAAAGTTGTAGCGAGTAAACCTGGAGATAAGATCTTTGTTTTCTACTCTGATCATGGCTCCCCTGGACTTCTCGGTATGCGTTTACACAGTTTGCTTTTGTTCTTGATATTGATTGATTTGTTAATTATCAACATAATTCTCGGGTTATATAATTATATAGGTATGCCGAACTTGCCTCCCCTTTATGCGAATGATTTCATTGAGGTTTTGAAAACGAAGAACGCGAGTGGTACCTACGATGAGATGGTAATTACGATGCATTTTCTTCTTGATTTATGTCCGATCAATGATCTCGAGGAATAAATTAATCGTTTGGGTGTTGAAAATAGGTGATATATATTGAATCATGCGAAAGTGGAAGTATTTTCGAAGGTCTATTGTCCGACGATATGAATATTTATGTGACAACTGCATCAAATGCAAACGAAAGTAGTTGGGGCACATATTGTCCAGACATGACACCCCCTCCACCTCCAGAGTTCCATACATGTTTAGGTGATTTATACAGTATCTCATGGATGGAAAACAGGTACATTTTGATCATTCCGTGTAGCTTTAGCAATAGTTTAGCAATCACCATGCAAGGGTTTGATTAAGTCGTGGATATGGTTACTAACAATCTTGCGTTTGTGTTCTTTCAGTGATGTGGAAGATTTAAAGATTGAAACATTGGAACAACAATACTCGAAGGTTGGTATAAGTGTTGAATTTTCTTTGTTTATTTAACCTCAGTTGTCGTTCAAGTGTGTCAAGTAAGATACAAATATTCATGCATGACACATTTTATCGATGCAAAATTGATCAAGCGTAAGATGTTTGTAGGTAAAGATAAGGACTTTAAATAACAACTCAGAAGAGGGATCACATGTGATGCAATATGGTACACAAGGCATAAGTAGCCAGACTGTTTCGGTTTATCAAGGTTCTGGTTCTTGGAACTCCACCTCGAATACAATCCAATCTCTAGGCTCCATGGGTGTTGTCGACCAAAGAGCTGCAGATCTTTATTCAATGTGGAAAACGGTATATGTACACTTAAGGAAAAATTAATACACGACACTTGAACTTACGCATTTTCTAGTAAAGAATTGACATAATATCATATTCTACAGTATGAGAAATCAACAGGAGAACCACAACAGAAGATTGAACTACTCAAGGAAATCAAAGACATAACAACGCATAGGGCGCATTTGGACAGTAGTGTCGAAACGATCAAAGGCCAGTTAATTGGCGAAGAACACGGATCAGTGAGCAGACCTGAAGGATCTGTCCTTGTGGACGATTGGGAGTGTCTTAAATCGATGGTTACAAAGAAACTTGATATTTCCGTGTTCATTTTATCATCATTTTGGTAATTGTTTGTTGGTTATTAACTTTTAGAAAATTTGAATGATTCAGATTCGAACATTCGAGACACACTGCGGATCCTTGACAGAGTATGGCATGAAACATTCAAGAACATTTGCTAACATGTGTAACAATGGTGTTACGAAGGAAGCCATGGATGAAGCTTCAAAAGCAACATGTAGTTCGTTTAACATGGGGCAATGGAATCCTGCGACTGTTGGTTACAGTGCCTAATCGATAATGGAGGAATGGAATATAGAATAATGTCGACAACAAGCAATATGATTACATATCACATGGGGTGGTCATTCATGTCACATCTACGTACCTTAGATGTTTTGATTGTACCTTGGAAAAGCAAATGCTAGAAATAGTGAATTTTATGTGTTGGGATCAAAATGGGCACTACAAGAATTACGACATAGCGACTGAGATACCGTGTTACTAAAGTATAAATCACTTATATAACTTTTCTATTATATTACTGCCAAATGAAAAATAGTCACGAACACAGCCATCATTAAAATACTGTTCTAAACAAATTCTCAGTACTCCCTTGGTTTAAAAATTTAGTAACTGAATAATTTAAAAAACTATATATACATATATCAATGGTTTACCAATATAAACAAAAAAAAAGTAACTTTGTTTCAACTTTCAAGGGCATACAAAATGGGGATCAAAAAGAGTTTAATAGAATTAAATTGAATATGAGAGGTTCGAGACTTAATCTATATTGAAGCACATAATATATATATATATATATATATATATATATATATATATATATATATATATATATATATATATATATATATATATATATATATATATATATATATATGTGTGTGTGTGTATATATATATATATATATATATATATATATATATATATATATATATATATATATATATATATATATATATATATATATATATATATATCATACATACTTATAAACATATTATACTTAATTTATTAGTTTTAAAATGCTGTTGCATGTAAACCATTATCAGTTTAAAGTTATAATTTTGAACAGTTTGGACAAAATATTTAAATTGTTAATTTAAATATAATATTACAGTGTCAACTTAAATATAAATTTCAGTTCCACTAAAAAAACCAAATAATATTTTGTAATTAGTTAAAAGTGATAAGTTATAGTGATAAATACAAAAATTGTAATATCAGTTTAACTAAAATATTTCCTAAATATATTTATATAATCGTTAAAAATTTTCAAATAAGTAGTTTAAAATAACTTATAATAACAATAGTTAAAAATAACTCTATATAAATGATTATATTGTTACCTTTAAAATCAAAAAATAATGTTTGATGTTTTAAATAATTATAATAATAGAAATTAAAACATCAAACAAATAATTTTTAAAAAATTAGTTAAAAATAACAACTATAAATAATATTAAACCATATATAATATTTAATTTTATTGATGTGTAACTCGCGAGTAGAAGTCATTCAAACGATTGAGATTATGATGTTATAATAGATTTATATATTATCATATAATTCAAAACAATCAATATATTATATTAAATTAATATACAAATTATTATATCAAATTTAACAACAACGTTAGTGTTATATTTTAAAAAATATATATTTGTAAAGACTTCAACTATATAGATGTTTCTGCACATTACAATGTCAACTCAAATATAAATTTAAGTTCCATTTAAAAAAACTAAAAAATATTTTGTAAATAGTTAAAAGTGATAAATTGTAGTGATAAAAGCAAAAACTAAATTGTAATCTTAATTTAACTAAAATACTTCTTACATATATTTTTATAATCATTAAAAGTTTCTAAATAAGTAGCTTAAATTAACTTATAATAACAATAGTTAAAAACAACTCTATATAAATGATTATATTGTTAGCTTTAAAATAAAAAACAATGTTTGATGTTTTAAATAATTATAATGATAGAATTAAAACATTAAGCAAATAAATTTTAAAAAATTAATTAACAATAAAAACAACTATAAATAACATCAAATCATATATTATATTTAATTTTATTCATGTGTAACTCGCGGGTAGAAGTCATTCAAGCGATTGAGATTATGAAGTTATAATAAATGTATATATTATCATATAATTCCAAATGATCAATATATTATGTCAATTTAATATATACAAATTATTATATTAAATTTAACAACGACGTTATTGTTATATTTAAAAATTATATATTTATAAAAACTTCAATTATATATGTGTTTCTGCGCAACGCGCGGGCATTCGCCTAGTATGTGTATATATATATATATATATATATATATATATATATATATATATATATATATATATATATATATAATCAAGATCAAATAAGAAGAAAATTTTTGGTAGGAAGATAATAAGTTTTTTTTCTACATATTTTTTCGCGAACAAAAAAAAAATGATTCACAAAAAAAATATTTATCAAAAAAACATCTCGATGATTCATTTATACAATGATTTTGTTGTTATTCACTAAAATTAACATAAAAATGAATTTTTTTTTAATTTACTTAAAAATGAATCATAAAAATGTTTTTTTGAGAATTTTTTCTTATGAATCATCTTACAAATGAATCATCTAGTAATTCATTTATTTTGTTCGTTAAAAAAATATGTAGAAAAAAAACTTATTACCTTCCTACAAAAAAAAATTTATTACAGGATCTACATCATATATATATATATATATATATATATATATATATATATATATATATATATATATATATATATATATATATATATATATATATATATATATATATATTCACTTCTACTTGGAACTTCATTTAAATATCAATTTAAATCTCGAGGCGTAGTTGTGCACACGAATGGGTTGACAATACGAAGAAACTAAGATATTTTTGGATGATAGTTAATTTCAAAATAGAAGTGACAATAAACCAAAAGAATGAAAGTATTCTTGAAAAATTTCCAGTATGTTGTAACATGTCATATTTTAAAGAATGCACATGTAATAATAAACAAAATCATTCAAAAGAACGAATGTATTCTTAAACAATTTTCAATATTTAAAATTTATTATACTATATTGTTAAAGAATAAACGAATGGTAATCATGTTTTTTTATTTTTATTTTTATTTTCATTTTTTATTTTTTAAAATTAAGACGATTTTACTAATCGTATTAAAAGATACAATAATCAATTTAAAAAGTAAAATATGTAATTTTATTTTTTGAAATATAATTTAAATTACATCCTATACTTATATTTCATAAATTATTCTATACTTATTTTTCATAAATTATTTCTAAACAATTTCACTAATTTATCCTTACAATTAATTAATTAATTAAGTGTAATTATCAGCAAATGTTATCCCATTTAATAACATATATACTATATCTAATAACATATATACGAATATCGCACCATTTCATTATTTGAACGAAATGTATAAGAAGTTGTACATACATTTATATACTTTATATTTAAGCTTAACTTTATGAATAGTTAAAAATATTTGGAGTTGACTAGTTATAAACTCAAGAGTAATTTACAATTTGGTCCTCGTGGTTGTTCTTATAAGACTTTTAGTCTTTCTATTGCAATTTTAAAACCACTTATTCTTATGGATGTACTACCTCAAATTCTCAAACTGATTATTTTTTTTTATTTTTTTAAAATATTAATAAACAACTCAAAACAATATTCATAAAAAGATCATAAGCATGAAATTGTTTCAAACACCAACTGTCAAGTCAAAAACATAAATCAAAGTTTGCGGAAATCCAAAACATATAAATCCTGATTCCTGTACATAAACTCTCTATTAGTGGAAAAATCATAAAATATTTAATTTTGAAATTTAAACAGAAAACTTAATGAGTTTTTCAGTATACCATACATTTCATTACACATACAATGCAACACATATAACACATACCACCTGATGACTTATGACCTTTCATCGATATGCTAGACTCACAGTCTATCACCAATCTGTCATCACCTATAGACTTACAGTCTATCGTCAGTCTATCATCACCTATAGACTCACAACCTTTTGCCGATCAATAATCGCATGATCGCATGTAGACTCGCAAACTTTCTCCGATCAATCATCATTGCATACCAGTCATAAGAACATATCATACGACTATCAATCAACATAGAAAAGACTATACTACTCCAAGCATACATTTATACAAAAATAATACTATCACCTCTATGATATAGTGGGAAATATCATCTGAATCAAGAAATCACAACTTCACTAGACATTGTGCATGAACCACCTAATACCAAACAGAGGCTAAACCTCAATCTAATAATCAGATCTATAAATGTTTAACAAAAAGTCAAACTGGTAAAAATTTCAAGAATCAATGGTCAATGGCCAGACACACCATGAACTTCACAAGACGCACCATGACAACTGAAAGACAAAAGAGTCACGATTCCTCTACTCTACGCGCAAGGTGTAGGGGAGCTACATGCACAATGTAGCATTGCTGAATTCATCTCTTTTGATAAGTGCTTAATCCCTAAAGAAGAGGGCTCAAACTTTCCAAAAACCATATATTAAGGATCTTAATGCATTGATTTTCCAACTTATCTACAAGTCATTAACACAAACCGTAGATCTAAAGTGAGCCTAAAAACGGCTAGATTCTCTTGCATGGTTCTAAGAGAGTTTAAGCTTACTCTCTTTTCATCCTATCAAGTCTAGAATCGACCATTCAACAACTCAAAAGTCTATAGTTTTCCAAACTCTAAGCAAAAGGGACCAAACTTGACCAAAATGCTCCAAAACACTTCTACATACTAGATCCATGAATGATATACATAAAGGGAGAAGCATTATTACTTACAAAGCATAAAAAGTGACAAGAAGGTTGGAACTTCACTGGATATTGCTTCCTTACAAAAAATACACCTTCTTTTTCTTCTTCAAAATTTTCTCTCAAGGCAGAAAAAGCTTCATAAATATAGGATAGAGGCTAGGGTTTTCTAAAGAATAGGGGCTGCCAAATGATGAAACCTTAGAAGTTAGAGCCATTATATAGGGCTCAAGGACCACAAACTAGGGTTTGGTGTGACACCCGTTTCAGGTATGAACTAAACCATCATATTGTAAGTCTTCATTTTAGGTGGCCACGGTGTGCTGAGACCTCACCACGGCAGGACAATGTTTTCAATGATTGAGGGATTCAAAAGGACCCGACACGACATGGCTATATGTGTCACGATGTGACCAATATTTTTATTGAAACCCTAATTTCCGAGCTTTGCGCTCTATTTAAAGGAATAAGGAGGCTAGGGTTTATTCATCCTCAACCTCCATCACTCTCTAACCCTCAAAAACCCTAACCCTTATCTTCTTCGAAGCTTTTGGAGCTCATTTGCTAGCTTTTGGTGATTTTGAAGGAAGTAGAGGAAGATTTTGTGCAAGAGACAATCAAGCAAAACTCCCCAACCTCCAAAGGCATCTTGTTCGACCATTTGTAAGGATCTTGATCTAGGATTTTAACTTTTTCCTTATAGATCTAGAGTGATTTTGCTTAATAAACTCTTTTAATGGATTTTGAGTGGAGAAGAGAGATAAATATTGCAACTTTATGAATCTTAGGGGTCCCAAGGACCTTATATCTCATAGATTTGAGATTTTTTTGTGCTTTGCAAATCTTGCATGAGATTTGGGCCCATTTATACTCTTTTGAACTAGATTTCATTAAGGACATGCATGAGGAATTCATGTCCATAAACTTTACATTTTTAGAGATCTATAGGACCCCTAAAAGCTTCTGGAAAGTTTAGACTTGTATCTCATGTGATTTAGGACTTAATGGATGGGTTGTACATCTTAAATGGCCTTTAGAACCTAGGTTTTGAGATATTGTCTTAATGGATAAAGTTGGAAACTTTATCCATCAAGATGTTGGAAAGGAGTAGATTTGGGCTTTGAGCTTTTGATAATGAGCTAAGAGCAACTTAACTCAAATAAGCCATTTAGGTTGGTCCCTATGACATGGTACTAGGTTGCCACAGCGTGGAGACTAAAGGCCAGTCGACTATCTTGTCCTTTTGTGCCTACGATGTGGCCAAGAAAGGCCACGACATGGAGGAGTGCTGAGGCATTGACTTTGTATTTGACTGTTGACTTTTGACTTGGGTAGACTTTTGACCAATTCTTAGTTTTTGGAAAGTGGGTTGAGGGTGTGCCTTGTATGATTGTCTAGGTGGGGTGTAGTTCCTATATTCCGGCAGTGAGAGCGGTTACAACTAAGTAACGATTGAGAGGCAAGTCTCTTCACTATACTCGTAGGTCAAAGGCACCAATGCCAACCCACCAAATTATGTTTATAGGATGATAGTTGTCTTTATGACACTTGATAATATGCCTGTATACACTTGTGGTCTTAGTGACTATTGCTGATGTTATTATATGCTTAGCTGTAAGGGGGTGAAATAGACCCAATACCAGTTGAAAGATACCGAAGGAGTTGAAATACACTCATGGGGAAAAATAGACCCAATACCGGTTGAAAGATATCGAAGGATTTGAAATAGACTCTGGGGGTGAAATCGACCCAATTTAGTTTCTGGATGTTATGCATGTTTTGTATGAGGTATTTTGGGGAAACTCACTAAGCTTTATACTTATAGTTTTATGTTTATGGTTTCAGGTACTTATGGTTCGAAAGGAAAGGGCCTAACATGATCGCACTGCATACACGAGTATTCCATATTTTATGCTATAATTTGTACTATGATGACTATTTTATACATTATCACATTTTGATGGATTTTGGAATGAATGCATGATGTTTTTGATAGTTGTGAAAATAAAACTTTTACATAGTATTTTTAGGATGTTACAAGTTGGTATCAGAACCTTGGTTTGAGGGATTCAGGCACACTCCCGAGTTTGTCTTAAATCGAACTAAGGAATTGGTAATATTATTGAAAGAAAAAATATTCTAAATAGATTTTTATAAAGAAAAGGGGTCGTGATGCTTGCAATAATCCGATCTCAAGTAAGTATTTCCCATAATACTCATACATGTTTTTTCTTTATTATATGTATGTATGTATAGCATGCTAGATTATGATAAATAACCTGCTCATAATCACCTAGTAGGATGCTAGGAGAGATGCATTTGTATGTTGGTTGTATGAGCCTTTAAAATTGCATGCTAGTATAAATTTTAGATGATTAGAAAGAGTTGCCCGATTAGACAATGTACTGGTTTAGAAGTCAATGCTCAAATGTTGATTGCTTTGTGCTTCTAGGGAGTCCACTAGTGTCAGCCAATTATTGAGTGAATACATTAAATTACATGTTGTGGGGATTTGATAATTTTCAAAGGCTAGGTTCAACCCTATTGCACAACTCTTATTTGATTCCTACCATTGTAGTGTGGGATATAGAAGTAAAAAATTGTATTTGTGAGGAAGTTAGAAGGTATTGGAGGGAGTCTCTTATGTAGCTAATGGGTGAGGGTGGTGGAAAAAGGAATCCTAAGAAAGACTAAGAAATATAGTAGGTCGTAGGGCGCTCTATAGTGCGAGTGAAGTAATTGATAGTAGGGAAGTGACTTGGAGGATTTGAGACAATCCATAAGGAAGGTATACATAGGTGTGGAAGGTAGTATTGAGCATGTAATACTGAAAGCACGTGATCTATACTTGAGACAACGAAGGCCTTGATAATTTCGAGAAACTTTGGGAGTGTGAACCTATTCGTGCGTTTACTGACACACATTGATTGTTTATGTATTGTGTTTTAGCATGGTTGTAACACTCCAAATCAGGTATTACACTTTGGAACCTCGAAATGGAAAAATATCTCACAATGGTCCCTTAGTATGCATGTATTACTTAATTTATTTAAAATCTAGGGTGTTGGTGTGTGTAGACTCGGCGAGTTGGGAGTCCAACTCGTCGAGTAGAGGGCATTTCAAGGATGCGAGATCTACACTCTACTCAATGAGTCGAAGGCCGACTCGGCGCTGTAATGATAAAACCCTAATTTTAGGGTTTGTCCACTATATATATCTTTAAGGGCCTTGAGGCTAACTTCCCATCAGCCTCCAAACCCTAAGAACGTTTGTGCTAACCCTAATTCCCATTCTCTTCCATTTTGTGAGCTAGTGTGGTTTTGAAGCTTAAGAAGAAGGAGATAGTGTGAAGATCCAGCAAACCAAGTACCCATCCTTGAGCTTGACCTTCTTGTAGACTGATGTAAGTCTTCAAGACTCGATTTTTATCATAGATTATGGCTAGATCTTGAGAGTACTCTTCATTTCTTACCCTTTTTGTTGATTGCATGCATGGGGTTCATAAAGTTTGCAACTTTATGAATCTCCAGGGCAAAATGGTCATAAGGTGGGCTAGATGTGGCCTTTGGTCAAGTAAGGACACCATGAATGGGTTTTAGGGCATATTTCCCTCTTTTTTTTTTTTTTTTTTTTTTTTTTTTTTTTTCATTTTGACCTAGGGAAATGCATGTCCATAAAGCCTCCACCTTTGAACATTTTGATGACTAGAAACCTTTATCCCAACCTTGCAGGAGGTGAAATCCTGGCTTGGGAAGTGTTTTTACTATGAAGGACCTTGGAGAAGCTGCCAATATCCTAGGGATAAGGATACTGAGAGACAGGAGTAAGAGAATAATTGGACTTAGTCAAAGTACCTACTTGGACAAGGTGTTAAAGAGGTTCAACATGCAAAATTCCAATAAAGATGACTTACCGATCCAAAGCAATGCCAAGCTGAGGAAGAGTCAGAGTTCGAGTACAGAGGCTGAGATAGCTGAGATGATTCGATTTCCATATGCTTCCGTGGTTGGCTCGATCATGTATGTAATGAATTGTACTCGCTTTGATGTGGTATTTTCTTTGAGCATGGTTAGCAGATATCAGGGGAACCCTGGTAAGGCTCACTGGATTGTGGTAAAGAATATTCTCAAGTACCTGCGAGGGACTAAGGACCAGGTTCTTATCCTTGGTGGGAGTGATGACTTGATAGTGACAGGGTATAGTGACACCAACTTTCAGACCGACAGAGATAATTTCCGCTCTTAGTCGGGCTAGATATTTTCCTTGAATGGAGGAGAATTTAGTTGGAAAAGTTCCAAGCAAGAGACTGTAGTCGATTCACTATGCGAATCAGAGTACATAGCAGCAAGCGAAGCGGCGAAGGAGGCGATATGGTTGAAGAACTTCATTGGAGACCTTGAAGTTATGCCACGTATAAAGGAGCCTATGGAGATTTTCTGTGACAACGTTAGTGCGGTTGCCTTAGCTAAGGAACCAAAGGATCATGGCAGATCCAGACACATTGACAGGAAATATCACTTCATAAGACACAAGATAAAAGGACTCCTCGTAACAAAGAGGGCATCGTTAGAAGAGAAACCAAGAGGTCCCCTCACGAAGGGATTGAGTAGGGTTAAGCATTTAGAGCATGTGAGGCGCATCAGGCTGAAGGACGATATTAGTTTTAATGATTAGATAGCTATTTCTGAAACTTGTAAGAGATAAAATATAATCGACATTTGATGATTAAATAAAATTTGTTGTTTATTTATGAGTAAAGTTACTATCTTGTGTCAATTGTTTACTACTGTTTCAATTTTGTATGTTTTGACTTCAATGATAATAAGATTAGTTAAACTATTCACTATCAATCATACTTTGGAAGTAGGTATTGAGGCAATATTGTCATGAATTGGGCTAGTAGATGTCTGAAGTGTTTAGACATAGAAAAAGTTGCTACAACATTCATGAGTGTTCATAAGTTATAAGTATTCGATTAAACCCACGTTCACTTGTATCACTTCATGGAATTTATCTCGAGTGATTGTGAGACGATAATATCATATAAATCTTCAAAATAAGAGATACGAGTTGATGACTATGAGTTGGTTGTGCATTGATAGTACGAAAACGCATCAGTAACTTGATGTCATAAAACGTGATATTGTGTATGATTTGGCAAATAGTTAGTACATGCATATGAGTCGAAGTTTATATGTTCCTTTTAGTCCTCGGAGGATTAGAAGTGATATCTTGGGCCCCTCGATGATTTTGTTTTGACATATGTGTTGGGTCCGATCAGAACTAAATTGATGTTTTCGATTAAGTTCTATGTCAAACAAATCAGAAATTGGGAAACAAACTGCTAGACATTAATTATGACGTTGTTCCATGTATTTGTCCGACTGATATCTTGAGAACAGAGGATTATATGATCACTTGTCTAAAATGGCACGTCTTAGTTCAACAAAGTTTTAAGAGCTACGATTGCTGGTCGGTTCCTGAAGTTGTACTTGTAGCTATAGTTATTAGACTTATCCAAGTGGGAGACTGTTGGATAAGGTGTCTAAGTCCATAGTTCCGATGAAATGCAACCCAAATGGACCATGCTAAATCGGCTCAAGTACATACCAAATATAGTTACAAGAAAGGTATGTTATTTAACTAGTTTATTATACAAGTATGAAAGTTTTGTATGCCAGTTAGGGTAATGCTTTGGAAAATTCAAATTGCATGTATAATTAGAGAAAACATAGATCCAAAGAATTTAGGTTTGTATGTGCACCTTAAGGTTGTTAAAGTGCTCAAAACCCATTGTAACACGGTAAAATTTCAAAAAAAATTTTCATTTTAAAATCACATAATTCTCATAACACGTTTCAAAAAAATACCATTTATTTAATTTGCAAACACAACTCCATAAATGTTTGATTAATAATCCAGGATCCTCAAAACATAATTTTTTCTCTAGTGTGTACAATCAAGCCGGCACCTTCCCGCGATCCTAAGGAGAACCTGAAACACATATCACATAACATGGTAATCACGAAGCTTAGTGAGTTCCCTAAAATACCACAAATATCCATTATCCTCTCATAGCTGTACTTAGATAAGAACCTCTAGTCAATGTGTCTCAGTAGGACCCTCTGGTCCCATAACCCGGGTGGACCCTCCGGTCCAAACTCAGTAAGCTCAAAATAATACATGACATAAATCACAAAGACATAATGCAAGATATCAAATACTCAGTATAGCATATAAGACACTCCGGTCACACAAAGGTTAACACTCTAGGTAAAGTATAGTGAGAAGACTCACCTCGGATGATGAACAACTCCTATAGATGCTACTGCTGCACCGGCCTCAAGCACTGGACCAAAATCCACAATTTCCCAAAAAAATATCTAAGTCCAAATCCTCACTATTTAGGTCTAAAGGTAGTCTACTAACTAGTCCATTAATAACCTAAAACTCATTGGGCCCACCAAAGCCCAATAATGAATGGGTTCTCTTAAGGCCCAACTCTCAAGTCCAAGTGACAAGCCCAACACAAGGGCCAAGGCATAATATTTCCCTAATCAAAGTCTCAAGTTCCCAAGCCCAAAGATCTAGGCCCAACCCTTAAGGCCCATTATAAGATTTAGCCTAAAAGCCCACAATAAGGTTACGCGGGGCGTACCTCCCTTGGTACACTCAGCGTACACAAGAATGCACAAAATTTGATCGGGGACACCAACCCAGTACGCGGGGCGTACTAGGATTATGCTCGACATACATCCAATATGGCCTTTCTCACTTTCTTGGTCTTAACCCGTTAAGGTCTTAGCTCACATCACATATATGGACTCCTTAGAGGCTCTTACTCCATAAAGTCTGTGACTTTAAACCTTTGCACGGCTGGTAAAGTCACAAACACCCAAAACTCTCATTTTCTCATCTTAAAATGCACATATCTCATGCATGGGTTGATTCAAACGTCCAAGTCTCGATTTTTATAACTCCACACCACTAAAGACACTTAAAGAAGCTGATAATAAACTACGGAGCTCAATATCTCATAAAGTCTCCATCTTTGGGACTAAAACCCTAAAATACACTAGAATGATGCACTAATCAAAAGAGTAAGAAAGCTTTGAGCTTTATACCTCAACATGAAGCTTCTAACTTAGATAATATTAGATCCAAAGCCTGTACTCCCACTCCTTATTCTTCTTCAAGGCTTCTTCTCCACTCCAAAGAAACACAAGGTCACTCAATAGCTCACAAATGGACATACAAACACAATGGATGAGTATTTAGGGTTTGAGAGGGTTGATTATCTGAGGATGGTGGCCAAGAATGAGGCCATCTTATTCTTTATATAGGGACAATCCCTGATTTAGGGTTTCCACTCTATGCCTAGTACGCCTAGTGTACCCTTTGGTACGCCAAGCGTACTAGGTGACTCCGCTTTATATTCACGCACATGAGTATGCTAAGTGTACATACACGTACACCCAGTGTACTCAGCTGCCACCTTTCTCAAATAAGGGACTTATCCTGCGAAAACTTCAAACCGTCGAACTTCCTTGTTATATGTACGTTTCCAATGAACCTTATGTCCATGGAAAGGTGACGAGAAGCCCTATGCTTCTAGCAACTTATAGCAGCCCCGAGGCTTCCTCATGCCCGGGTTGCAACCCACGAACCCTAAATCACAAACGATCTGAAACAGGATGTTACACCCATCATAATCACCATATTGAAACACAACCACATAAACAATTAGCATACACACAAGAAGGTTTACACTCTCAAGTTTCCCCATATTAGCGGTCTTCTTGGCATTAGGTATAAATCTTGTGCTTTATGTAGTATGGGTCTAATACTACCTTCCATACCTATTTATACCCTTTTCAAGGACCACCCCGAATCCACCAAGTCAATATTCGTAAATAATACAATCTCAAACTATAAGGAGTGATATGTACCAAATATCCCCTAGGGACTCCCTAAGAATCCCTTACTCACCCCTCTCTGCTATCAACTGTAGAATAAACTTCTACAGGTACTACCTAATTACTGCATGAATACGATTACATACTACCGGTACCAGATAATTCTTCGAATGACAGTTTCCACTGTACAATGGTTGGACTCAAACAAGAGCTTTGAAATAGAGCTAAACCTATACTTCTAAAATTATCCAATAAGAGTAATATGTAACCTAATGCATTCATCCATTAGTTAGTGAGTACCAACAGAACTTCCTAAAGCACAAAGCATGCAACATTCAGGCATCAAATAATTCAATTGAAAACATACCCTATACATGTCATCCTAACAAGTAACTATTCTGATACTAACATGCAAATATAAAAGCTTATACAGATAGGCATATTAACAAATCCCTCATAGCATTCGATCATGCAATCCTGAGCAGATCCTTAACCCCTAATCTAAAATGCAATTCTCATATCATAGCAATAAAAATACAACTTGTATGGGTATTTTTGGAAAACTTAACTGAGCTCGGCTAATTGCACGCATCATACCCATTTGTTTTTATTAAAATCCAAAGATATAAATGTTTCTTTTTGTGAAAAAACTAACAAACCCTCGATTTGAGTCCAGACGCATCTGAGAATATGTCTGAATCCCTCAAACCAAGGATTTGATACCAACTTGTAACACCCTAAACTTAAAGATAAAATTTTGTTTTTAAATTCATTCAATTCGTAAGAAACTGATACCAAAATATTCAAAAGAGTCAAATTGTAATATGCTATCAGAGTACAAATCCCAAAATCACTAAGCGCGAAAAGACATAGAGTGATGCGGTGCTATCAGGCCGGGCCCTTCCCCTTCTAAATAGAAGTACATGAAACAGAAATTGAAAACTTTAAGCACATAGCTTAGTGATTTCCCCCAACATACCACATACTAAAAAAATGTACTGCCAAGCATACCTGGGTGTCGGCCTACCCTTTCGGTGTATTTCAACCGGATATTGCCAAGAATATTTGGGTACTTGCCTACCCCTTCGGTCTATCTTAATCAGATACTATCAATCATATCTGGGTGCTTGCAATCCCCTTCGGTTTATTTCAACCGAATACTGAGTCTATTTCACCTTTACTACTACCACATAATATCATAACAGTAATCACAGAGTCATCAAGCAAATACATACATAACTGACAATTATCACAAAGAAAATCATCATGCTATAACATAAACTAGTGGATCGGCCTTGGTCCTTCGGCCCATGGCTATTGTGAAGGAAGACTCACCTCAGACTGTAGGTATTAAATCACCCTAAACGGATGACTCGCAAACTCCTCTCCCTATCGCACAAGCATAAAAACGCTAATTAGAAATTAGGTCACAATCTAACCTGAAGGTCCAAAACCCTAATCCTTGTCTTAAGGAAAAAAGGCTCCTTTACCTTTGCCTTATTGGAATTCCTTCTCTCCAAGGCCTAAATCCACAAAAACCCAAAAAGGTATCTAAGCCCTCCATAGGGCCTTTAAGGCCCAATATGGCTCAAGAACCCCAAACATAGCCTTAGGCCCAAAAATGAATTGATACACTCAGGTGGGCCTGAGGCCCAACTTACTCAAGCCTAAATCCCAACACCAAATGAGCCTAAAATCTTGTAACCTCACTGATTGCATACGCGCGAGGTGTCAAGTTGCATGGTGTACTGGTTTTCCAATTGTTTCTTACTTCCATGTATTAATCCCTTATGACCTAACATCCAAAACATAGATCCAGACCCCTAGAAACATCCTAATCCGTAAAGTTGCAAACTTTATGCTTTTGCATGCAAGGATGGGGTAACTTAAAACATGAATCAAGTCCATAAGCACACTTGGATGGTTCCTAACACTTGCATGGTTGAGTCTTAACCATCAAGATCTGATTTTTATGACTCAAAACACTTCCAAGAGCTCAAAAGGACAACTCATATGGTCTGAAGTTGCTCAACTCCAAGATTCCAAACTATGGGACCAAAAGATACCATTTCTACCCTAAACCTAGATCTAAGCATGGAATGGTCAAGGTTTAAGCTTTATACTTTCAATAGGTCTGAAATTGTGCCAAACTTCAGGATCTACAAGCTCTTCCCACATCCTTGCTTCTTCTGTAACACCGTAAATTTCAAGACAAAATTTTCATTTAAAATAATCATTTTACTCTTAGAAACACTTGTTTAAAATCTTATTCATAGTCGATTTACAAAACATAACTCCATTTTCACTTGCATAGAAAACCAAGATCCTCCAAATTATGACTCTTTCTCTGGTGTGTACAATCAAGCCGGTGCCGTCCCGTGATACTGAAAGAAACCTGTAAAACATCAAACAGAACACTGTAAGCACGAAGCTTAGTGAGTTCCCCAAAATACCACACATAACACATATTAGCCACTCGAGGCTATAACTCTGTGGGTCCGTGCACCCAAACTCTGTGAACCCTCAGGTTCTAACTCTGGGAACCTTCCGGTTCCAACTCTATAAACATGCACAACATAAATCACATAGAAATAATGCAGTACAACACATCACGTACATATAGCATACAAATACTCTAATCACATAACTCTGGTTACCTACTCAAGGTAAAGTATAGTGAGAAGACTCACCTGGCAAGCAGAAAGCAGATATCCCCACACTTGAATCTCGAACTCGCCACCGCCTAACACGTAAGGCAAATACTCTCATGAATATAACTCTCGAGGCTAGAATAAATCCTCTCATAACACCCTCTTATGGGTAAAAGACTATTTTACCTCTCTCTTGGCCCAAAGGCCACATCGCTGTCCAAACCCTAAAACTCAACGGCCAACCCTTGGTCGAAATCAAAGTCCCCAGTCTAGGTCAACCCTTGACTGACTCTACTCGCCGAGTCAACCCTGTGACTCGTCGAGTTCCCATAATCAGAACTTCCCCATATCGCGACTCAACTCGTCGAGTCACCACGAGACTCGCCGAGTCCCACAACTCTGAGTCCACTCACACCCAACTCACCGAGTCATCCCTTGACTCACCGATTCTCGACTCAACCAGGAAATATTTGGGACTCTTCGTCAAGACTCGTCGAGTCCAAGAACAGACTCGCCGAGTCTACGGCTATCTCCAACCTACTCGCCGAGTTGTTCATACAACTCGCCGAGTTCCAGGCCATCTTCATCCAACTCGTCGAGTCCACCCATGTAACTCGCCAAGTACTGTCGGTCTGAATACATTCTGAAGCATTCCAGGCCATGCAACTGCTCCAAGACATAGATCTAGCCTCCTACCACTCATCCATCACGTAAAGTGGCAAACTTTACGTGAATCCAAAGAGATCTAAGCCGTTTGCACATTGGGGCTAGGGTTTGGGACATGCAAGCTTCACTAAACACTCCAACACAGGGACTTTCATGCTCTCTGATTCTTCTCCCTTCCAGATCTGAGGTAGCAACCTCAGATCTAACCTCTAGACTTCCCATTTCATCCATAGACAATTTCTCACAAACCCCAAAATGAAGAAACAACATAATCAACAGGTCAAAAACAAGATACTACCTCTGAGTGATGCCCCAACTGCAATGCAATTTGAATCCAAGATAAGCCCCTTGATCCAAGCCTTCAATCTTCCCAAAATTCCTTCAACCATTACTTCTCCAAGCTCCAATCCACCCAAAAATGGTGCTTCTCCGCGATTTAGGGTTTTCTGGGGCTCAAGGGGTGATAAAGAGGCTGGGAGGAAGACATAATGATCATTATATAAGGCTCAACCCCGAGAATTAGGGTTTTCTCCACTCAGCGCCTACTCGCCGAGTCCAATACACTGACTCGCCGAGTCGGCCACTTAACACGCGACCAAGTCGCGACTCTACTCGCCGAGTCCACACATGGACTCGCCGAGTCGCTCTTTCCCAATTTACTCTTTTAGCCCTTCAACTCTACTCTTGATATTTCGAGATGTTACAATTCTCCCCTACTTAAATTAGGCTTCGCCCTCGAAGCCTACAGTAACTTAACTCCAGAATTACTCCCACAACGTGCCACCTGGCCTTAATCAGACCAGATCTCACAAGGCATACCCATCGAAACTCGAACACACTTTCCTTTTCCTTACGGTGTCCTGACCATTGTCTCGAACCGGGCACCAGATGCACCCTCTGATGACCACACACATCGATCCGAGAATTACCCATGAAGTATCACTGCCCCAAATCTCAACAATCACTCGACCCATAAGGGTTAGAAGACATGAACCATCGGATCCCCGATTCGAATCCCTCTCTATCCAATCCGTGACGACGGGAAGACCCACTCTTAAATCCCAGAGCAACTCCCATGAGTCCTCTTCTTGCAATCACACACCCATGCCGCACCAACCTTCGCACTCTCGGTTAGGAAAACCCGTCACAATGATGACGTCTCTAACATCCCCAGGAGAAACCACCACTACGCACACAGCCCTCGATCAGAATCAAGTTGGGAGTCCCAGACTCCATCCCTACATCTATCCTGAGACTCTTGGCTCTACACCCGCGGAATCCTTCCGCATCCTCAGCAGACATCCCATCATGATGTCATTCCATACCACTGTCACAGACACAGTGTTCGACCACCATACTCCAAATCATCCATTCTCACTACAAATTTCACTTCCGCGAATCAACACTTTCCCCAGTAAATGAGGATCCAACACTTCCTCCCATACAACAGCACAAAGGGTGGCATACCAATGCACTAATGATGGCTGTTGAAATAGGATAACTCAACCAAGGATAAATACGTGCCGCAACACCCTTCGAAATCTAATACACATGCCAGAAGCATGTCTTTGAGCGTCTGAATCGTTCACTCCCTCTGAGGTGTCCTCCGACATCATCAGGATAAGCTCTAGCTCATCACATATCCCTCTTCGAGACTGAGCACCAGGTTAGCTTTTGACTCCACAGCTGAGCCTCCAAAGGTCACCCAAATCATGATCCAAATATCCCACTAACTTCCTCCCCGTGACCACTATCCCGGCCCCGTGACACGCAAGTCACGAAATTCTCTTTTTCTTATGCAAGAAAGTACAATCCAACCGAGGATCGTCTCCACTCTGATCTCTGGTTTCTGCTGCGCATATCCCTTGCCATCTCACCACATTCCCCGACAGAGACGGGGACCCCAGTCTCGCCCCCGGTCCAACATCCAGGCTCCAAAAACTCAATACTAGGGCTACTCAAGCCCAAAACTCTTCCACATCACACACTGATCGGAGAACATTCCATCATCACACTCTCTTGCCATCTAGTGAGCACTACGACTCCCCGCGGTATCACAACACCCTCTGACTGGTGAGTACTACGGCTCCCCGCAGTATCACAACACCCTCTGACTAGTGAGTACTACGGCTCTCCGCAGTATCACAACACCCTCTAACTAGTGAGTACTACGGCTCTCCGCAGTATCACAACACCCTCTGACTAGTGAGTACTACGGCTCCCCGCAGTATCACAACACCCTCTGACTCCACTAGCTTGTGCTCCACAGACTATCATAGGCGGCTACCCATACTCATCTCGAATATTCATCACAGACTTTGGAGGCAATCGTCATAACAGATGCCCACCCTTGCGAAGATCCACTCTCCCAAGTAATCTCCCTGGATGCCCATACTCGAAGGGCTATCACTAGTTCCATAGATACCTGATATACCACAAGTCGTCTCAACTCAAGATTCACGAATAACTTCGAAATAAAGATATCCATACCCGGATACCTCGGAACACCCCCACCGATCACCACAAGATCCTGCCACAACCACAGGTTTCCTGCCCCAAGCACCATATAGATGCAATAATACATTCCCTCTGAACCCCATAACTAGATCTTCATCTTTCCCAAGTTGCAACTTCGGTGTATTCAATTTCCCAACTGCAATACGAAGAAACGCTAACGCTACGAAATATGCTGATAATTCTCCGAAACCCTTTTTCCCGCCACTCAAAACCCAAACAAGGATACGCATACCGACCCGGGAGTTGCCTGCCCAATCATTCTTTATCTACTTGCCCCAACACTGACCAATACCGGATTCCTGACTAATAAACACCTTTCGTGGAGACATTCATCCTTCTCAAACAAGTACTTCCCGCATTAACTCACTCCGACCCCTTTCCTCGATCACCGACATCTCTGGTCTCATGATTTCTTACCGCATATTTCTATACCCACTTATAACTGCTCCTGACAAATCTCTGCTTTCTTACATACGGCACCCGGTTCTCCCCCACTTAGGGTTCAAACCGTCACCAAATAGCACACAACTATTCCATAACTATATTCTCCAGCAAAATCGCACCTACCCCCGGAAAGTGCTACACAACGCCCGATAATCCCCCTTACGGAAATGAATCGACTTCATATACTCTGAACCTCTGATGAATTCCTCAAGAACTTCTCGTCACGTCTGCCTCTAGTCGTTCCAAATATCTTACCAATCTAGTACCAACAAATCAGTTGCTCAATAACATCCCTGGCTCATAGACTGAACCATAAAATCACCGTACCCCTCACCTCAACTCATCAACCAACGCTCCAACACCGGGATCACCCCACGAACAAGGACCCACTCCCATATTCAACACCCCATGGATAGAAAACTCTCTGCACCACTAAACTCGACTGAAATCCCCACTGATACCACTACCATACACCCGACTATACTCAATTAGGTATAGCGTGGCCCTCGACTATCTTAGTCCCAACTGACTATCTGCTCATGATAGATCACTGCCTCGCGGCACACATGTTACCTGATACTCTGGGGGAAATCATCATCAATGACGACCTGCAGGGTTTACCCCTAAACCCAAAACCAAAACATCATGCTTCTCATATTCTCACACTTACATAATTAGTACCTCCCCGATCATAGGAGGTGACATCTCCTTTATCGACTGATCACTCAACTCAAATCGAAATTCTCCCTTCCACTGACTCCTTACTAGAATACTCTGAGGGACTCTCGATCTCCCTCTCAAGGGACGCCTCTTCGAACTTACTCGTGACCGAATAACCGGAGAACCACAAACATCATTCACTACGAACCATGGTACTCCTTCCACGACATCTCTTCTCAATATGCCCCGATGTATGGTACCCTAACCATGACATCACTCCCCAATTCGCTCCGATATATGGTACCCGGACCATAACATCACTCCTCAATCTGCTCTGATGTATGGTACCCGAACCATAACATCACTCCTCAATCTGCCCTGATGTATGGTACCCGAACCATAACATCACTCCTCGATCCGCCCTGATGTATGGTACCCGAACCATAACATCACTCCTCGATCCGCTCTGATGTATGGTACGCAAACCATGACATCGCTCCTCAATCTGCTTTGATGTATGGTACCCGAACCATAACATCACTCCTCAATCTGCCCTGATGTATGGTACCCGAACCATAACATCACTCCTCGATCCACCCTGATGTATGGTACCCGAACCATAACATCACTCCTCGATCCGCTCTGATGTATGGTACGCAAACCATGACATTGCTCCCCAATCTGCTCTGATGTATGGTACCCGAACCATAACATCACTCCTCAATCTGCCCTGATGTATGGTACCCGAACCATAACATCACTCCTCAATCTGCTCTGATGTATGGTACCCGAACCATAACATCACTTCTCGATCCGCTCCGATGTATGGTACTCAAACCATAACATCACTCCTCAATCTGCTCTTTAGAACCTTCAGAATACTCCCTGTATCAAGTATGGGTCCTCTTCTTTCAGTAGTACGGGCCCATACTACCTGCCACATCTACCCATACTTTCCACACGGACCATCCCAGAGCTTCTGAATAGCTGCTCAACCTGCTCTTTCACCAATCCCATCGCGCGTGCTCGCTCCCCAGTGAAATTCTCTATTCTACAAGCGCACTCATCTGGATAGGGTTATTCCCTAGGCCCTTCCGTCGTCCTCCCACTTCTTTGCTATCAGCTGCTGAAGAGCTCCTAATGATGCCAGCCATCTACCTCCTGAATATCATCATATTCACTTGGTAGCTGACTCCCATCATCGAGAGTTCCACAAAGCACAAAGCAAGCAGCATTCGAGCATCGAAGGATACATAGGACTCCCTCTCTGTGATAACTCCACCTTCTCAACTCATCCTCGAAAGTACCACCGAACTCTGTAACTCTACCCCTCATGGGTTCTAACTGGATACTCTCACTCATCACATACTTAAAACATAACACATATAACAATGAGTCCTAGGCTAAGGCATCACAAATCAGGCCACTCAAGTCCTAACATATGAAATACCTAGCCTGTCTCTAGCATGCAATAATATCTCATAAAGTGCATCATACATATCTCATAACACAAAAATAAGGGTATTTTGGGAAATCACCGTTCGGGCTCTGGCTGATTGTACACACTGCTCCTTCTTGCTTTCTCTTTGAACTCTTATTCACTTTTAGAAAATTATTTCTTTAAAAACTTTCCGTACTTCCTCAGTTTGAGTCCAGATTTACCCGAAGGCGCATCCGAATCCCTCAAACCAAGGCTCTGATACCAACTTGTAACACCGTAAATTTCAAGACAAAATTTTCATTTAAAATAATCATTTTACTCTTAGAAACACTTGTTTAAAATCTTATTCATAGTCGATTTACAAAACATAACTCCATTTTCACTTGCATAGAAAACCAAGATCCTCCAAATTATGACTCTTTCTCTGGTGTGTACAATCAAGCCGGTGCCGTCCCGTGATACTGAAAGAAACCTGTAAAACATCAAACAAAACACTGTAAGCACGAAGCTTAGTGAGTTCCCCAAAATACCACACATAACACATATTAGCCACTCGAGGCTATAACTCTGTGGGTCCGTGCACCCAAACTCTGTGAACCCTCAGGTTCTAACTCTGGGAACCTTCCGGTTCCAACTCTATAAACATGCACAACATAAATCACATAGAAATAATGCAGTACAACACATCACGTACATATAGCATACAAATACTCTAATCACATAACTCTGGTTACCTACTCAAGGTAAAGTATAGTGAGAAGACTCACCTGGCAAGCAGAAAGCAGATATCCCCACACTTGAATCTCGAACTCGCCACCGCCTAACACGTAAGGCAAATACTCTCATGAATATGACTCTCGAGGCTAGAATAAATCCTCTCATAACACCCTCTTATGGGTAAAAGACTATTTTACCTCTCTCTTGGCCCAAAGGCCACATCGCTGTCCAAACCCTAAAACTCAACGGCCAACCCTTGGTCGAAATCAAAGTCCCCAGTCTAGGTCAACCCTTGACTGACTCTACTCGCCGAGTCAACCCTGTGACTCGTCGAGTTCCCATAATCAGAACTTCCCCATATCGCGACTCAACTCGTCGAGTCACCACGAGACTCGCCAAGTCCCACAACTCTGAGTCCACTCACACCCAACTCACCGAGTCATCCCTTGACTGACCGATTCTCGACTCAACCAGGAAATATTTGGGACTCTTCGTCAAGACTCGTCGAGTCCAAGAACAGACTCGCCGAGTCTACGGCTATCTCCAACCTACTCGCCGAGTTGTTCATACAACTCGCCGAGTTCCAGGCCATCTTCATCCAACTCGTCGAGTCCACCCATGTAACTCGCCGAGTACTGTCGGTCTGAATACATTCCGAAGCATTCCAGGCCATGCAACTGCTCCAAGAAATAGATCTAGCCTCCTACCACTCATCCATCACGTAAAGTGGCAAACTTTACGTGAATCCAAAGAGATCTAAGCCGTTTGCACATTGGGGCTAGGGTTTGGGACATGCAAGCTTCACTAAACACTCCAACACAGGGACTTTCATGCTCTCTGATTCTTCTCCCTTCCAGATCTGAGGTAGCAACCTCAGATCTAACCTCTAGACTTCCCATTTCATCCATAGACAATTTCTCACAAACCCCAAAATGAAGAAACAACATAATCAACAGGTCAAAAACAAGATACTACCTCTGAGTGATGCCCCAACTGCAATGCAATTTGAATCCAAGATAAGCCCCTTGATCCAAGCCTTCAATCTTCCCAAAATTCCTTCAACCATTACTTCTCCAAGCTCCAATCCACTCAAAAATGGTGCTTCTCCGCGATTTAGGGTTTTCTGGGGCTCAAGGGGTGATAAAGAGGTTGGGAGGAAGACATAATGATCATTATATAAGGCTCAACCCCGAGAATTAGGGTTTTCTCCACTCAGCGCCTACTCGCCAAGTCCAATACACTGACTCGCCGAGTCGGCCACTTAACACGCGACCAAGTCGCGACTCTACTCGCCGAGTCCACACATGGACTCGCCGAGTCGCTCTTTCCCAATTTACTCTTTTAGCCCTTCAACTCTACTCTTGATATTTCGGGATGTTACATCTTCCCAAGCTTCATTCTTCTTTAAAGACTCTAATAAGACCGCCATGATAGAGTTCTTTGATGATCGATACGCTGCACTTGTTGAGACTCCTGCTGCTGCTGTAGCCGCCACAACCATTGCTGCTGTAGGGATTGTTGCTGGGAGGGCTTTCTAGTACTAGGAATTCAACAATACAAAGCCCCAGATATTTGATGGAGTTCAGGATCTGATCATAACTATATGGTGACTGTCTGACGTCGAGCGATGTTTCTTTACGTGCTCTTGCCCGACTGACCAGAATGTCAAGTGTGCTCTGAACCTTCTTCGATCTGGATCGAAGGATTGGTGGAGGTTGGTTTCTTGTTCTTACACCCCTGAGCAACAAGACGCAGTTGCCTGGTAATAGTTCTATGACATGCTCCGCTTGAGATATGTTCCATTGGTAGAGCACGATAGGCTTGCTCAGGAGTACTTAGATTTGAGGTAGGAGACCGAGTTAGTGACGAAGATCACCAAGATGTTTATGGAGAGATCTATGTTTTGCCCTGAGTTTGCTGCTTCTGATCAAGCACAGATGACCCGGTACATGAGCATGCTCAAGACAAAAATCCGACAGCTTATGTCCATGCAGTGCTATGGTTCATTGATAAATTTGTAGGAGGCCGTTAGGCGACGTGAGATTGAGATGGAGCTCCCGACGAAGGAGCAGAGGAAAGCCCTAGTGCAGTCACAGTGTAACATCCAAAAATTTCATAAAATTTAAACTTTTCAAATCAACCGTTTTTAAATAGAAGTGTTTACAAAAACCTTTGTTCCCAAAACATTATATAAAAACCAGAATCTCTTTCAACATAGTTTCCAAAAAATTCACATTATCAAAGTTTCCTAGAAATCATCAGTTCAAAACGCGAGGATGTGTACGGTCATGCATTCACCTTGCCATGATTCACTGAAGCACCTGAAACCATAAACCAAAACTATGAGCATGAAGCTTAGTGAGTTCCCCCAAAGTACCAACACCCAAACATATAAAATATACACATAAATACATAGTATGGGTCCAATAATCCATCACGTTGAAATACCCCAAACTCTCAACCATCGGGTTGGAATGCCAACATACTATGGGTCCAATCAACCATTGGGTTGAGGCTCTTAAGCATCGGGTTGCAATGCCAAATACTATAGGTCCAATCAACCATCGGGTTGGACTACCCAGGCCCTCAACCATCGGGTTGGAATACCTCGATATGTTGACTTATGCATAAAGAAGTGAAGCCTCAGCCATTAACGAAACATGTGCACATATTATAGATAAACAAGCTATCAACCATCTACCATTGAAGGAAAACATACCCGGAGACCTAAGGGATCATGAAATATATTGAACTTGATGACAGATTGGCCCGATCACTTAATCTCGGCCGACACCTCTAAGCCTTCCAAGGAAACTTAGCTGAATGATGAACCTCCATGGCGAATGGTCAGGATACAGTAACACAAGAAATCAATACCCTCGTGGAACTGAACACACCCACCTTTGAAAAATATCCACTGGTCAACAACTACCCACTAATCCAAAGACAACGATCCGGAACAACGAACTGCCAAGACTCTCAAGGACTGACACTCAACCTGAGAATTCCTAATTCTCCCCTACTTAGAGCTCGAACTGCTACCTACTAGTGATAAACCTAAACATAACCCAAACAGCCCATCTAGGTACAACAATACCTAATCAGGAAACAAATATCACCCGTAGAATGGTCCTCCAGGTACGGATCAAACGAACCCTATGGGGAACTGGAAATACAACTGAAGTCCTCAGATCTTACCATAATAACCACTTACTAAGCATTGGAAACTGTTGGTTTACGATCCAACATACACCCTTGCATATAACCCACACGACAATTTGGCACCTGGCCTTTCCATCCCCTTAGCATATGGCCCTTGCTCACATCGCTAAGATACTCGTGCCACATCAAACCACTTGCGCACACCAGCGCGGACATGCTATTTCCAACCATCACGACCAACAAACGCAAAGCTGAGAATCCCATCTAACTCAGGAGGTGAAAACCCTATCCACTTCCTCTAACTCGAAAAACTAAAGGCAAAAATCCCTGCTACAAATAACGACAAACCAAACCGATAATCCGCCACTTAAATCCCAAATGAAATTCCAAATCGATCATGACAACCGTTTCGTCCCCATTTCTCGAGGCTCGAGGCACGACCTCCAACAAAACCCTCGAGACTTCCAATCAACATACTTATCGCCATAGGGTCCATGAAACCCATCCTCGCCTGAGCAATCTAAGCCAAAAGATCGACATATACGGAACCACTGTGTCGAACTATGGTGTCCAAGCATGCTATCTCCCCTGACCAACCGACAGATTCCATGAAATCTTCATTGAATCGAGTATGGATTCTATGCTTTTAGTAGTACTGGCTCGATACTACCTTCCCCCACCTATCCATACTTTCCTCAAGAATTATCTCGAATCCTGTATGACTTGGTCATAAAATACTCCTGAAACCTGTTCACCAATGGAACAACTGCACTGAAAGACACTCTAGGCTATCCTAGGATTGCAAAATTCTCTGCCATCAGCTATGGAAGAACTCCTCACAATGTCAATTAGCCATCCCATGAATACAATCACATGCGAGAAAGCTTAGATAATCCTTCGAGTAACAGACTCATCCCTACAACGGTTGGACTCAAACAAGAGCTGCGAAGCAGGGTCAAGTCTGTCACTTTGAGATTATCCAACCTTTTCCACATATGACTTGACATAATCACTTAATGGTTAACTCACATCACTCATGAGTTTCACAAAGCACAAAGCATAAAGCAAGCAACATTCGAGTAGAGAAGCCGACTAGGACAAAAATTCAATATAATCATACACATCCTCGTGCGAAATCATTGATCTCCAAATCCCAACGCCATAGGTACACCTTCGACCTGCCCTCACACTCTCAAGAGTGGTTAATCATTCCTCGTGCTGACCCGCTATATACTGCACCCGCTCATGAAACTTCCACCAACCCTTCAACACTCGTCTATGCTAGCCATACATAACACTGGATCTTATAAACAGTTGAATACTTGATCCTAACCTAAGCGCTTCATCAAACAATAATAGGAAATAAGGCCAAACGAAACATTCTTAGGCTATAGAATCTCAGTTATGTATAACTCTGATGCATACACTAAGAAACTAAAGTAATGATGTCAATTTTATATAAAGGAGAATCCTAGGCTATCAGGCATCATATAATCAGGCAATTCTACCATGCAATTCCTAAAGATCCATAGCCTATCATTAGCATGCTATTCTAATATATCACAACATCAGATAACAGTATGGTATTTTGGGGTCCACTTACTGGCTCAGGCTGATCGTACACGTTGCATCCTCCATAAGTATTTTTTTAAGCTATTTGAAAATCATTTTGAAAATCTTTTCCTTAGTTAGTGACTGGATTCACACGAGTGTTCCTCCAATTGACTTAAACCAAGGCTCTGATACCAACTTGTAACATCCCAAAAATTTCATAAAATTTAAACTTTCCAAATCAACCATTTTAAATAGAAGTGTTTACAAAATCTTTTGTTCCTAAAACATTATTTAAAAACTAGAATCTATTTCAACATAATTTCCAAAACATTCACATTATCAGAGTTTCCTAGAAATCATCAGTTCAAAACACGAGGATGTGTACGGTCATGCCTTCTCCTTGCCACGACCCACTGAAGCACCTGAAACTATAAACCAAAACTGTAAGCACGAAGCTTAGAGAATTCCCCCAAAGTACGAACACCCAAACATATAACATATATAAATAATAACATATTATGAGTCCAATCAACCATCGAGTTTAAATACCCCAGGCCCTTAACCATCGGGTTGGAAAGCCAACATACTATGGGTCCAATCAACCGTTGGGTTGGAATACCTTAGGCCCTTAACAATCGGGTTGGAATACGAACATACTATGGGTCCAATCAACCATCTAATTGGAATACCCTAGGCCTTTAACCATTGGGTTGGAATGCCAATGTACTATTGGTACAATCAACCATCGGGTTGGAATACCCCAGGTCCTCAACCATCCGGTTGGAATGCCCCGCCCTGTTGACTTATGCACAACACAATGAAGCCTCAACCATCAAACAAACATGTGCACATATTATAGATAAACATACTATGAACCAACTAGCAACAATTAACAAATCTTACTGATCACTAATCATAGCATCATCCTATCTACCAGGATACCGATCTAACAGATGATAATAGCATAGCAACATCCTATCTACCAGGATACAGATCTACCAGATCATAACAATATAACAACATGCATAACAGTATATCAAACCACTGGGCCGACATTGGTGCCTTCGACCTACAAGTATAGTGAGGAAAACTCACCTCGAATGCAGATGCTACTCGAAAGAAATCCCTAGCTACGACCCTGCCGGATTCCCGAGCTATCAATACCAAAAACACACCCAATTAGCAATTGGATTCCATGCCATAAACCAATATCTATACTTGGGGTAAAATGACCATTTTACCCCTGGCCCAACATACACCAAAACTAAGGCCCAAAACCAAAAGATCCTCAAAGGCCCATTAATGGCCTAATTTTCCAAATATGGCCCAACCCTATATAGGTCTCAACCGAAGCCCATAATTTCCTTAGATCCAATTTAGGTTACCACAAACACCCCTTGGGATAAACTTCGTCAAAGACATAAGTCAAAAGTCAAAGTCGACGGTCTAGGTTGATGCAACTCGCCGAGTTGTCCTTTAACTTGTCGAGTTTCTCCATCAATCTGCATAGATCGAGAAAACCCAAGTTAACTTGCCGAGTTTACCCATCAACTCGTCAAGTTCCTCTATTCATCTGAAATATTGGGGAAAGCTGAGATAACTGTCGAGTTTATCCATTAACTCGTCGAGTTCGGTCAAAGTCCATCAACTTAATTCACTAAGCAATTAATCCATAAAGGCATGGCCACAAACCATAGATCTTACTTCCTTGAGCTGGAAAACCACGTAAAGTTGCTAACTTTATGTCCATGCATGTCTAGATGATACTCTTAAGATTCAAATGAACTTAACAATCGACTTAATGTATACATGACATCAAGATCCTCCTAAAGTTTGCACCTTTAAGCTCAAGGGTAGCAAAACAAACTCAGATATGAAAGGACGAACCTTTACACCACCAATCTTATCCATAACTCAAAAAAGAGGCAAAAAAGCACAAGAAAACCCAATTGAGAAGATCTAAGCTATTAATCACCAAGTTCCTGACTTTTTACCTCAAATGGCTGCCTGAGGCATGATAGATTCTGGATCCGAAAGCTTCCCTCCAAGCTAAACAATTTCAAGCTCTTCCAAACCTTCACCAAGCCCTAAAAGCACCCAAAAATCAACTCAAAACCGCAAGATTCCCAAAAAGAGGCTCACAAATCGATTTACGGTTTCAGGAGGACAAAGAGGCTGATAAGGAGGCTGGAAGAGAGACTTAAGGCCCTTAAATAGGTGCAAAACCCTGAAAATTAGGGTTTCCTTTTGAGAGGCCAACTCATCGAGTTGAGGCTCCTCAACTCGTCGAGTTGCATCAATGAACTTCACGGTCAAGCTAACTTCTACTCGCCGAGTTGAGGCTCCTCAATTCATCGAGTAGACCCACTGTAGACCCACTAAATCCCATGATTCTTCATCGTCAACCCGCCGAGTTAGCTCCTCCAAATCGTCGAGTTCAACTTGAATTTGGCATCATTCCACAATTAATCTTCTAGATTCCGAGTGTTAAACGTAGCCTACACCAAAGAGGTTCAAGGCCATTGATGTTATCTGGGAGTCATAGGGGCCACACTTGTGGGAAGTGTGGCAAGGTTGATGATGGAGCTTATCCATTTCTTTAGGATGCCACAAATATGGCAAGCAGAGCAACATTACGAGGGACTGCTGACAACAGGCTCCAGTATCCAACATAAGGATTTTCTATCACTATGATCAGGTGGGCCACATAAAGGCCCAATGCCCCTTGCTTGCTTCTATACCAACACAGGCTCCAGCAACAGCTACTCTAAGGATCACATCTCAGAGCTAGGGCAGGGTTGAGCCCCCAGGGGCTCGCGATCATGCTTTTCAGCTTACTACCAATGAGGCTAGAGCAGCACCAGCCGTTATGACTACTATGTTTCTATTTTTTGTTCTATCAATTATTTTATGGAATGATTATATTTATGTTTCTATTGGTATGTTCATAGTGAAGTTTATGCATGCTCTAGTGTTTATTGACTTGGGGGCGAGTCGGTCTTTTGTATCGCGATCTTTCAGTAGGGATTTTGGTGTGCCTCTTTGTGAGTTGGATTGTGGGTTTCTATCACTAATAAACACGAGGTTTCTACATCCAGTATATATTAGGGATGTGTATTGGAGACCTTCAGGGTGCCCTATCCGATTGATTTGATCCATATCCCCATGGGGTGTGTGTGCGTGATAGTAGGGATGGATTGGCTGAGCAAGTTTGGTGCCATAATCGATTGCGAGGGCCAACGAGTAGTAGTTTGAACTCCAAGTGGGGGAGAACTGGAGATCTATGGTCAGGGTACTAGGGTTGGTTCAGGGTTTTGTTCGGCAACTAGGGTTTGACAGTATATTCAATATGAGAATGTGTGTTATCTGGCTTATGTGGTTGATACTCAGGTTGGAGAGCAAGCTTCATTTTCAGAGATACCAATTTTCAGGGAGTTTGCTGATGTTTTCCTAGAGGATTTACCCGGTGTGCCTCCCGAGAGGTAGGTTGAGTTCATGATTAGTATAAGGCCAGGTGCGGCTCTAATTGCCAAGACGTGGTACCACTTGGCACGTCGTGAAATGTAGGAGTTATCTGCTTAGCTTCAAGATCTGATAGGAAAGTAGTTCATTAGACCAAGCAGTTTGCCGTGGGGAGCGCCGATATTGTTCATATAGGAGGATGGTTCAAAGAAGATGTTCATTGATTACCAAGAGTTGAATAAGTTAATGGTGAAGAACCGTTATCCCCTTCCACGGATTGATGACCTCTTTGATCAATTGTAGGGTGCATCTTGGTTCTCCAAGAGCGATCTAAGGTTCGGGTATCATCAAGTGAGAGTGGGAGAGGACGCGGAGAAGACCGTGTTTCAGACTTGTTATGGGCATTACGAGTTCGTGGTGATGCCATTTGGGCTCACCAATACAGCTGCAGTGATTATGGATTTGATGATTCGGGTGTGCAGGCAGATGCTCGATCGATATGTTATAATGTTCATTGATGATATCTTGGTGTATTCCAAGACCAGAGAGCAGCATGAGGAGAAACTTTGAGAGCTTCATGGATTATTGAGGTGGGAACGGTTGTATGCTAAATTCTCGAAGTGTGAGTTTTGGTTGTGAGAGGTACAGTTCTTGGGACATATTGTTAACAAAGATAGGATTTTGGTTGACCTAGCCAAGATAGAGGCCATGATGAAGTGGGAGGTTCAGAAATATCCCTCAGAGATCAGGAGTTTCTTGGGTTTGGCGGGATACTATTGGAGATTTATTCAGGATTTTTCCAAGATTGTGGTACCCCTCACTCGTCTTACGAGGAAGAGAGTGGATTTCTGATGGGGCCCTTAGCAGCAGTTAGCATTTGAGACTCTTTAATGGAGGCTATGTGAGGCCCTGGTATTGACCCTTCTGAAGGGAGTCGAGGATTTTGTGGTATTCTTTGATGTATCTATCATCGGTTTGGGGTGGTCCTTATGTAGAGAGGACGAGTGATTGCCTATGCTTCATGACATCTAAAACTGCATGAGATGTGATATCCTACTCATGACTTGGAGTTGCGAGGAGTGGTGTTTTCCCTAAAGATTTAGAGTTAATATCTTCATGGGGTTCGTTATATTGTTTACAGGGATCACAAGAGTTTAAGATATCTTATAGATCAGCCAAACCTGAACATGAGGAAACATAGGTGGCTTGACGTGGTCAAGGATTATGACTGCAAGATCCAGTACCATCTAGGTAAAGCGAATGTGGTAGAGGATGCATTGAGCCTCAAGTTGAATGGGTATTCAATTGGGGAAGTTTGTATGAGGATATCCATTGATTCTCTACTTTTGGGTTTGATTAAAGAGGATCAGGTAGAGGGAGTTTAGAAGGTGAACTGGAAAGAAGAAAGGATCAAGGGTGAGATCGATAGGTTTATCACTGATAGTCGAGGGTTGTTGACCTGATGCGGTCGGGTTTGGGTTCCAGTTTCTGGTGGTATCAGAAAAATAGTGCTGGAGGAGGCTCATAAGTCTCACTTTTCTATACACCCAGGAAGCACCATGATGTATCGGGATTTGAGATTGAGCTACTGGTAGCCGTGTATAAAGAGGGAGATATCCTGGTATGTCGACAGGTGCTTAACCTATAAGATGGTCAAGGCCATGCAACAGAGGCTGCATGGGAAGCTACAACCTTTGGATGTTCCCATGTTCAATTGGGAACAAATCACTATGGATTTCATCACCAAATTGTCAAAGATGGCCACAGGTTTTGGATGCAATATGGGTTATCGTGGATCGATTGACCAAGAGTGCATACTTTTTGGCCATCCGGGAGAGCTCTTTGGCTGAAAATTTGGTCGATATGTATGCCTAGGAGATTGTTGCCCATCATGGGGTTCCGGTCTCCATTGTTTCAGACCAAGATGTTTGGTTCACTTCCAGATTATGGTAGAACTTCCATGAGGAACATGGCATGAGACTACATTTCAGCATAACTTATCAACCACAAATCAACAGTCAGAGTGAGCGGACCATTCAGAACCTTAAGGATATGTTGTAGGCCTGTGTAATTGATTTTGGTGGGAGTTGGGATTCCTACCTACCTCTTATAGAGTTATGTTACAACTACATTTATCACTTAAACGTTAATTCCCCACCTTTTGTGCTCTTGTATGGTTAGAGATGTCGTACCTCAGTATATTGGGGAGAGGTTGGTCATATGTGAAGGGTTTTGAGCATTCTAACACTCATATGGTGCACATGCAACCCTAAATGCTTTGGATCTATGTTTTCTCTAATATACATGAAAGCTTTCAAAATTCCAAAGCATCATCCTAACTAGAATACTATGAATTATCTATACTACCAAAAACTAGTTTGATGACATACCTTTTGGTGTAGTTGAAACCTTGAAGCTTTAAGAGGCTAACACCAATAGTGTGAATGCCTAAAATGGAACCACAAATCACCACCAAAAATTGGAAGAACTTGAGAGGAGATAATATGCACTTAAAATAGGCTAGAAATCTTACAACAACTCTTGGTGCCGATTTCATGATCCAAAGGGCTTCTTATATAGTGTGGCTATATTAGGGTTACACCATGAAAACCCTAATGTGCATGACTTTCCACATTCCTCATGCTCCATGGGTTTTAACCTCCATAGAGCATCTATGGGTCACCACATGGGTTTAGCCTAACAAAAGGAATCATGGATCATTAACCCACATTGCAAGAATGAATGATTCACACAGTCAGTCCCTATATATTTAATTAGTCTCTTCTGATCACAAAATTAATTCCAAATTAATTCTTGATCAATACTAATTAAATAATAAGATTTCATATTAATATATTAGAACTTATAATATATTAATAAATCATAAATAACCTCTTCTCAAAAGTCCATCCTTACAAATTCCTCGGGTGAAGTGCAATCCAAATGGACCATGATACTCTCGGGTCAAGTACATACAAAATATAGTTATGGACTTAGACACCTTATCCAACATTAGGGTCGTGGGAATGACCAAAGTAGTCCTTAAGACCACATATATTATTCAATAGATCAGGTAGAGACTGGAGACTGCTTAGAGTCGGCAGAAGAGCTATGGTGAAAGATGTTGATTAGAGTTGGAGTTTTAGGTCGTCAATATGGTACTCCTGAAGGTCATTCCCTGAAAGGATGTGATACATTTCTGGAAGAGGGGGAAATTAGGTCCTCGGTATATTGAACCTTTCTATGTGATCGCCAAGGTAGGTTGGTTGTCATATCGGTTGGATTTTTAGAGTGAGCTCAGTCATATCCACAACACTTTCCATGTCTCTCAATTGCATAGTATGTGTTTGACAAAGAGATGGAGATTCCTTTGGAAGATATTCAGGTTGATGAGCACCTGCATTATATCGAGATACAGGTGGCTATTTTGGAAAGAATGATGAAGGTCCTGCATAATAAGAAGTTTCCTTTGGTATACGTTCAGAGGTAGCATCAGAGAGTCTTCGAGTGGATATGGGAGCCGAAGTTAAGGATGCGGGGGCAGTATTCTGAGTTATTCGCCACCATGGACTTTGAGGACGAAGTCTGATTCAAGTGGGGGATAATTGTAACCCTCGGTTCAGGTGCACATTTTATTTTTTTTATGAAGTTACAATTTCAATTCTGGCCCCTTTTACGACGTGAGATTTTTGTTGTTTTGTGTGGAATTAAATAATCGTGCATGCCATTTTATGACACATGACGTGAGAAATGGATAGCTCATGACATGAGATTTGATGTGTGGAAAACCCTAGTTTTGAGGGTTTCACTTCGTATTTAAAGAAAGTAAGGGCTAAGGTTAGCCCACCCTCAGCCTTCATCACCTCCTTACCCTTCCTTTTGAAACCCTTGCATAAATTGCTGGTATTTGAGCTAATTTGTGGGTTTTAGCCAAAAATAAGAGGAAGAGCATCCACTTCATCATTTCTGCATTTCAAGCCTCACCATTATCCATTTTGGCACCTTTTGGACCTGTTGTGAGTTCCAATTTCCTTGCTTTATGAGTCCTTAAGCTTAGATCTAGGTTTCTGTGATCATTTCTCTATATTCAAGTTAATGTGGTGATTGGGATCCATAAAGTTTCCAAATTTATGGATCTCCATGGTTCCTTAAGTGTTATAGTTTGTAGATCTGTAGTTTGGTGGAGTCTTGTGACTCCTGCATGAGATTTAATGTAATTTCCCCATTTGTGCCCTAGTTGGTGTTGGGACATGTATTTGGAAATGCATATACAAAAATCCATGATTTTTATGATGTTCTAGAGTGAATAAGACTATATAGAAAATTTGGTTGCTTCTCTTAATGGATACAAAGTTTCATTAAGAACTTATGATTTGGGTGTCTTCACGATGTCAGGGTTTGGGGTTTCACGATGAGAGGATGGCGATCCTCAACTATTTTGGACTTTTCGGATCATGACATAACCATTGGAGGGGCCACAACGTGACCCCTGGCTGTGAGGTTTTTGGGTTCGATTTGACTTTGAGTTTGACTAGGATTTGATCAGGTTTGAGTTAAGCATATTTTGGGTATTTTGGACTGTGGTTGAAAATTGGTCATTTGGTTGGATAGGTGATGGTTAGCGCTGAGATTCGGAATCAATACCTCATCAACTATTGTTCAAACTGTGAGGTGAGTCTTCCTCACTATACGTACAGGTCGTAGGCACCAAGGCTGACCCACTGGATTGATATCATGTTTTACCATATGTTGCTATGCAGCAGTGATCTGTTAGATCTGTATCCTAGTTTCTAGGGTGTTACTATGCGGTAGTGATATGTAGATCTGCATGTTTGTCTATTGATTGATTATATGTTTATTTGTTATGTATATCTCGACATATTTTGAGCTGTGGTTGAGACTTTACTGCTTTGTGCATGAGCGAACAGACCGCGGGCATTCCAACCCGATGGTTGATTGGGCCGGACATGATTGGACCCGTTGTATATTGGCATCCCAACCTGGGGTGTTCCATCCCGAGGATAACTAGACCCGAAGGTTGACTGGCCCTGGTGTATTCCAACCGATAGTTGATTGGACCCGAAATGCTATTGTATATGTTAACCGTTTATGTGTTAGTACTTTGGGGGAACTCACTAAGCTTTGACTTCCGTTTTTTTTGTTGTTGCAGGTGCTTCTGATGATCGTGCGAAGGAGAAGGCATGACTGTACACATCCTCTATTTATAACTTTATGATTTTGGAATACTCTGATATGGATAAACAATATGAGTTGTTTTTGAAAGTTTTAAATTGTTGTGATTTTTGGGATGTTACATAATGTTGTATTCTTGTATTTTAGTGTTTGATTCCTATATTTGTATTATATATTGATTACACAATGGAAAATATGTAGAGGTGTTTTGCCTAAATATTATATGGTATCAACTTATTGTCTTAATCCCTTCTCCTTCCCTCACGACAATTGACGCACACTCTGCCACTTCTTTTGTTATCTCTCTTCCTCTTAACATTATTCTTCACATGCTCACAATTAAATATCACCCACAATTATCTTTAATGCTGAAATTAACTTCTTGCCCTCCTTGCGTACATAAACTTTCTAATCATATTGATGGAAAATTATATGAACATCCTCAAACCAACGATGTAACCAAATTTTCTTCTCCAAACCTTGACAATAAAAAGTATCTTGATGTTGATCAATAGTTTGTTCCTTATTATCTTGTCCTCCTTAACTAAAACTATCATGGCAGAAACCCAAAGTCTCACAACGGATTTTGAGGTTTGGTGCAATCTTAAACATAATTATCACCATGACCCTAAAGAATGTATGAAAACTCTTAAGGACTCCCTCCATCAACTTAAAAAGGGTATGCCTACTATTTTTGAATTAAACTTAAAGTTTCGAGCAATCTGTGATTAACTCACTGCTGTTGGTCACCTCGTTAAAGAATTTAACAAAAGTCACTAGTTTTTATGTGGTTTTGAATCATCCTTTGAACCTTTCTCTACTACTTATTGTTCCATAAAACTAAGACCCTCATTTCTTAACCTTGTCTCACAAGTAGAAGGTCATGAGCTATTTCTTATTGCCATTCATGATTCAGCACCACCACCAGCTGCCTTCAGTGACCACCACTAACAGCCACCTGCCTCCGCCTCTTGTGGTGGCTCTATGCCTCTACCAATGGACATGGTTGTGGATCCCAGTCTGGTGGTCTGGTCGATGTTGGCCTTACAACCAATTATGTCGCACCAATGGCTACTATGCTAGCTCATACTCAGACCTGGTTTACTTTGCTCACAAGTCTCTAATCTGAACGCCAATTTGGAACATGCCTTTCATTGTCAAGGTCATGTTACTAATAATGACCCTAATTGGTATGGAAATTCATAGGCCACTACTCACACGTTACCTTCCACTTCCAATCTTGATTTGGCTTCTAGTTATGTAGGATATAGTAATGTAGTTTTTAGCAATCGAAATGTCTCAACCATCTCACATATTGGTAACTCATCACTTTCTCGAGATCTTAATTTTCATATGTTCTTGTTGTTCAAAATGTTACTAAGAATCATCTTTCAATTAGAAACTTAACTAAGGATTCTCGAATGGTTGTTTTATTTTATAACCCCTTTTTTGTTACTTAGAACCGTGAAACAATGGAAAGTATGTCAAAACAAGGCACACAAACGGAAGTCCAATCTAGTTTTGCTTACGTCACGCTAAATCCGATCTGGTTAATTCCGATCAAAATCCAAATCTGATTCCAAACTGGTTTGAACCATTTTTTAGTGGGTTTACATGATTTTGGTGGTATTTTAGATCTGTTTTTTTTAACAAATCCAATTTACGATCCTTTATCGAATACGATATTACCCACATGATTAGGATACGGTTATAATCCAGTCTATCAGATCCAATTCGATCCGGTTTGGTGAAATTCGGTTTTGACCAAAACCCGTTTTCAGACCGGACCAGTTTCAAATTGATGAGTTGGTTTTGGTGTGCAATCTACTAGCAAAGGGAACATGTGTTCATGGGGATTACATATTCAAGCCCGTTCATAAATTTGATCTTACTTATATTGGATAAAATCCCTTATTCTAGGCTCTCTTCACAACCAAAGAACAACACATATTTATATATAATACGAACTATCCTCGTTGGTCATCAGTCAAAGATGACTTGGGAATTAGTTCCTGATCCTCCAAACTCAAAGGTTTTCAGTTATAAATAGGTTTACCGTACAAAGTAAAACTCTAATGACATAGTGCAACATATTAAAGCGCGTCTAGTTGCTTAAGGCTTTAGTCAAGTTCTGGGTGTTGACTACATGTACACATTCAAACCCATTGTTAAGGCTGCCACTATTTGAATTCTTTTTTCTTTAGTTGCCTTGCACAAATAGCCTAGACACGAGCTGGATGTGAAAAATTCCTTTTCCAAACCATGCTTTTCGTCTAAAAAAATCTCTATATGAATTTAATCAAGCATCCTGTGCTTGGTTCCAATAGTTAAGTTCATTTATCATTAGTCTTAGTTTTATTTACAGTATAGTGAGTTCTTCTTTATTTATCTTTAAACAACAATTGCATGTACACTACTTATTATTTTATGTCAACGATATAATACTTACTGAGAGTCATGGCTGGCCTTACATTATAAAAATTAAGCAAGGGCTTAGGGGCCCCAATTGTAAAGGGCATCGATTTTCAAAAATCGGTGGAATCGACAACACTTCAATTTCCACAAAACGTGATCGATTTCCACAAAACACAACTTTTTCTTCTAGTGTTCTTCTTCCTTCATTCCCTTCTCGATTCTACCTTCTCCATTCTTTCATTCTAGATTTTGATTGTCTGATTCGATCAATGCCTCTGTGGTAGACTAATTACTGAAACGCAGCCAACGCCCAGTAGCCTTCTGTGGTTTTGCTTTCTTGCCCTTCTCTCATTCTTGATTTAAATCATCATCACCATCTCTATTGTTATTGCTTAACCCTTCGTAAATTTAGGTTTATTTTTATGACATAATTATTTTTCTGATTGTAGATTCTACTTTTTTAATCCTTATTTGTTATTAGAACTTTTTTGAGTATACTCTAGATTGGTCATTGGTGTAGGACGATCATCAACACACACCTTCTCCTCCCTCCTATTTACTGGTTGTTCTTATCATCATTGTGATAGAGAATTTAAGGTACCTAACTAGTCACTATCTTGTACTATTTTTTTTCCGAATATAGCAGCTATGTGCTTGTGCTGAGTTCACCAATCACCGTTACAGGTGTGTATAATCTATTTTAAATTGTCAATATGTGTGTTGAGTATATATATATATATATATATATATATATATATATATATATATATATATATATGTGTGTGTGTGTGTGTGTGTGTGTGTCATTGTGTGCTTGGTTGGCTTTGAAGCATCAACCAAGAAGAGGGAAACCAACAAAGCTGAAAATTTGTTAAGGATTTTGATTCATAAGAAACCTAATTTAGATTTTTATTTTGATTTTTAGGTTAATTCTCATGTCCTCTTTTATCTTTGTTTATTACTGAATATATACTATTGAATCAAGGCATCGATGTTAGGCCTTCATGGTTGGAATAGGCTTGTAACTAGCTTGAGTTTTTACTTTTGAGTTTTCAATTATCTTGTTTTCTCAGGTATTTCATTAATCTATCATCTGGTAATCAGTTACTTCCATTCTAACTTTAGAAACTTTTTGGTTTATTATTACGGGTCTCAAGCCTACATAAAAGAGTTGGGTTTATAACATTAATATAGTAAAGATCCAAGGGCCCCAATTTTTGGCTTGCTTAGAGCCTCGAAACTGGTTGAGCCACCCTTGTTGAGAGCGATTCTCATCTCATTTGTAAATTTATTTCCATGCTCCATGCGGAATTTGCGATAAAAGAACTGGGTCGGATGGACTACTTCCTGGGTCTTTAAGTTTCATATATGGAAGATGACAATGGTCTGTTTCTTACTCATATGCTTACGCCATACTCAGAGGTAGCAATTAATGACACAACACGATAAAAATACACGACACGAAACAAAATTGAGATGAACTAAAATTTGAATTCGTGTTCGTATCATTTTGGTGTTAAGTGTAGAAGCATGATGCCGTGTCGTATCGTGTTCGTGTTAAAAATTCCACAGGAAATTAACACGATTTGGTATTTGTTTGTCGTATTTTTTGTGCTTGTCGTATTATATCTAATAAAGTATTAATTAAACCAACTAACTTTTATTTTATGTTATCTTTGTCGTGTTGTGTCGTGTTTTTCGTTTTTTAATTGGTTCATTTTCGTGTTACTTAAAAAGAATGAATTTGTGTCATGTTGAGTTTGTGTTACATTAAACATTGTCGTGTCGTGTCGCGTCAGACAAAAACACGACACGATAGCCCGATTTGCCACCCCTAGACATACAAACCAATGCCGACTTGCTTGATGTCAAACCAACACCTACTTTTCTATCAACTACTAAGTATCTTGTCCCACACGACTCTCATTATTCTGATCCCATCATGTACTGATGATCCCTTGTAGGTGTACTACTAGGGATGTCAATGGGGGCAAACGGGGCGGGGATTGCATTCCCCGCCCCACCCCCGAAGTTTTCCTGTTACCCCGCCCCCGCCCCCGAAATCTCTAGCCTCCCCATCTCTGCCCCGTCCCCGAATCCCAGGATTACCCCTGCCCCCGCCCCCGTTTCCCCGCCCCCGTTTGGGTTGACTTTTTTTTTTGGCGAACGAAGGTGTTGTTTAGGCTAAAAGAAATTATTTTTTGAGCTAAAAGAAACTATTTTGGATAAAAATAGTTAATTGTAGCATAAGTTTATATATTTAAAATAAAAATATTATAACATCTTAAAAACGTTATACTATAAACTTAAAAACATGATATATAATTGAATTTTGGAAGTTCAATATCATTGTTATTATTTATTATATTTTTATAATTAATATATATTAATATAAATAATATATTAACGGGGTCCCCATTGGGGGTTCGGGACGGGACTATCCACCCCCGCCCCCGCCCCCGAAACTAAAATGGGTGTTAACATTGCCCCCACCCCCGCCCCTACCCCTATCCCCGATTTTTTAAACAAATATTCCCCATTCGGGATCCGGGCCCCACGGGTTCGGGGTCCCACGAGACTTTTTGACATCCCTATGTACTACATTATCTAGATTTGTTAGATGATGTCAAACAAATCATTCAGTTTCTTCATGGTCTTATAATTGATCATTATATCAAGATGTAAAACGAATCTTAAAGTATATCAATGGTACTCTAACCTATGGCCTTCATTTCAATTATCCACAATCATCATCGTATGACTTTCTACTTATGGCTCCTCTATGTTCTGGGCGACAATGTAGTTTCGTGGAGTGACAAGAAGCAACCACCGTTTCCCGATGCAATTGTGAATCTGAATATCGCGCCATGGTTAACACTATAGTTGAAATCATTTGGATAACCCAATTACTCCTCAAATTGCATGATCTACCTTCGGATGTAACATCCCAAAATTCATAGCCAAAAATTTCATTTTTAATTAAGTAAGTATAACACCAGTAGTCTAAAACATCCATAGTGTTAACTCATTTCATAAGCAAAAACCAGTATTTCAAATAACTAAAGCATGTCATAGAAAAGTATAATCAGAGTACAACTCCCAAAGATCTGATAATGCGGAAATCATAGTGTGATGCATTGCAATCCTGTCAGCTCATTTTCTTTTGAAAAAGAAGTACCTGAAACCAAAACTAAAAATCGTAAGCACGAAGCATAGTGAGTTCCCCCATCATACCACATAATCACATACTGTCAGGCATATCTAGGTGCCCGGCCTACCCTATCAGACATATCTGGGTGTCCAACCTACCCTGCTGAGCATACCTCGATGCTCAACCTACCCATGTTAGGCATACTGGGGTGCCCAACCTACCCCTTTCAGACATACCAGGGTGTCTGACCTACCCCTGCCAGACATATCTGGGTGCCCGACCTACCCTCCAGTTTATCTCAACCGGTTACGGGGACTATTTCACCGAAACCACTACCACATAATAACATATCATAAACATACTGTCATACATATCTGGGATGCCCAACATACCCATGCCAAGCATATTTGGGTGCTCGACCTACCCTCCGGTTTAGCTCAACCAGCTATAGGGTCTAACCTACCCCTCCTACCACTCAGCCAACACCCCGCTAAATATTATGGATTTTAGGGCTACTATTCATTCATTGATTTTATCTATTTATTTATTTAATAAACAGGATGTTACAACTCTCCCCCACATAAATTAGATACCGTCCTCAAAATCATTCCTTACCATTCCTTACACGCTAGACAACTTGAACAACACGATCACAATCCCAAGCATAACCTAGCCTTTCCAAGGCAACCAAAATCATCCCTTGCAGCGTTCTAAAACCCGAAAATGAACGAATTCCTTGCAACATAATCGTATCTACTCCGTCTGAAATCTGCAGTCTCGAGGTGGTCTCACTCCTTGACAGACCACCCATGCTGAGCTTTACCATGCTTAATCTTCCTTGAATGACCGACCAAATGCACACTTCCAGCTTTGATTATCTCGATACTACCATTAGAAAAAAATCACTGACCATAACCAACTGTAGAACACTTATACTTGGTCAAGGCTCAGATAATCCTACTGTGAGTGAGTTAGCATAATCCAAGCAATCTGTTATTCTAACCCTACATTAAATCCTAAAACACTAATATTACCCGAAACAACATGCTGCCACGTGGCTGCTTTCCAAAATCCAACGAGACCTCCCTGGTCTCATTTCGTTCGCCAGTCAACCGAATATCAGGTTTAGTTCCGGTTGTGGAGCCAAAAGGCTCCTACGCAGTTGCCTTACACGACTTCCGAATGAAATCCTTGTCTGTCAATAGTTGCTATTATTTATCTAGCCACTGTTGCTCTAACGACCTTCTCATCTAACTGATCGGGTCCATACGTCCTGATGTCACCAAATCCAAGGCTAAAAGTAATTGCTACTATCTGACAACCCCGTGAACGCTACGGCTACACCCACATAATTACAACACTCTAGCACTATTTCCCAACCTTGGTACTATCACGAATCCATCTATACCTATCCTAAGTCGAACATGCACTCGGCCTAATTCTCCACTGAACTCAAGTCCTAACTGGACCCTAACCTATTTCCTGAGGTGTAACACCGTAAATTTCAAAACAAAATTTTCAAGTTTTTATAAAACATAATTCATTTAATATTCAGAAAACAACCATATTTAATCATTCAATCCAAGTAATACATAATCCCAAGATCTCAAAATCATAAACCCCATGCGTGTGTACTGATCAAGCCGACGCCTTCCCGCGGTCGTCACTAGTACCTGAAACAAATAACATCAAACACTGTAAGCACAAAGCTTAGTGAGCTCCCCAAAATACCACATATAACACATATTAGCCACTCGAGGCTATAACTCTATGGGTCCGTGCACCCAAACTCTGTGAACCCTCAGGTTCTAACTCTATGAACCTTCCGGTTCTAACTCTGTAAACATGCACAACATAAATCACATAGAAATAATGCAATACAACACATAACATACATAGCATACAAATACTCTGTCACATAACTCTGGTTACCTACTCAAGGTAAAGTGTAGTGAGAAGACTCACCTCGCGTATCTCGGCAATTCGTAAATCCATGAAATCACTAGTGCTCGATTTCCCGAGCTATAGTCCTCCTATAACATAATACATCTCTAATTAACACATTCCCAACTAAGGTTGACTATCCCTCAACAAGTCAACATAGGTCAACACTGGTCAATGGTCAACGGTCAACTTTGACCGGACTCGGTGAGTGCACTATAGCGACTCGGCGAGTCTAAGCGTATACATTGATTTCCCTAGGATCCTCTCTTGACACGTCGAGTATTCTCCTAACTCGACGAGTTCCACCTGGCATGAGTTGTGGGGCCACCACGACTCAACTCGCCGAGTCTCAAGAACAACTCGGCGAGTCCTAGCTTGACTCAGTCCACCTGTCAACCCACTCTGACTCTCCCTGACTCACTGAGTCAAACCCTCAACTCGGCAAGACCACTCACTGTGTGGTGCTGGGCAATATTCATGCTACTCGCCGAGTCTATTCTTCGGACTCGGTGAGTCCATGTCATGCAATGACTCAAACTCGCTCCTAAGGTCAGATCCGATCCACTAACTCATAGATCCAGTCCTTCCAAGCTTATTTAGCACGTAAAGTCACTATCTTGATGTACATACAACATCTATACGACCATATATGATGATTTAGTCCCAAATACCACAACTCAAGGTCATAATCTCCATTGCTCTTCATAAAGCTTGATGAGTGAGGCTCTCTGGACCTCTATGGATCCAGATCCAAAGCCTCAATATTAGAAAGGGACTATTTGTCCTCAAATTAACCCAACAAAGGTCACAAGAAACCCTAAATCCAAATATACTTCATAAAACAGAAGATGAGCTGAAATAATACCTCAAGTTCGAAGATCTGAGCTTCAAATCCACAGTATAGCAATCTCTTATGCTTCCTCTTGGTTATGACCTCCTTCTCCTTGCTAAATAACACCACAAACGTCAAGAATGGCTTCCTTTCTCTCTCAAAACGCTCAAGCACTCTAGGGTTTCTCTCTTTGGATTGGTGAGCACAAATGACGGCCATAAGGCCCTTTAAATAGGTCTCAAACCCCGGGAATTAAGGTTTCATTACACAGAGTGGACTCGCCGAGTCCACACGCGAACCCGTGCCCAATATCGCGATCCTACTTGGCGAGTTTGAGCTCCAACTCGCCGAGTCCACTCACAATTTCCAAAAATAAGCCAATAATAAATACCTGGAAATTTCGGGCTGTTACAATTCTCCCCCACTAGAACTAGACTTCGCCCTCGAAGTCTCACTCTGCAAATAACTTCGGATGTTGCTCTCGCATCTCACGCTCCAGTTCCCACGTCATCTCGGACCCCTTCCGATGTTGCCACTGAACCAAAACCAAAGGTACCTCCTTGTTCCTCAGAACTTTGATTTTCCGATCTCTGATGGCCACTGGTCTCTCAGCATAATTCAGGCTCGCATCCACCTGAATATCCTCTAATGGAACCACTGCCGACTCATCGGCTATATAGTTCCGCAATTGCGACACATGGAAAGTGTCATGAATCTTCCCCAATTCTGCTGGTAAATCTAAACGATACTCTACCCTGCCTACCCTCGCGACTACCCGAAATGGTCCGATATATCGGGGCCCCAACTTGCCCCTCTTCCTGAATCGGATCACTCCCTTCCTGGGAGAGACCTTCAGGAGCACAAAATCGCCGACCTGGAACTCAAGTTCGGACCGGCGTCTGTCCGCATAACTCTTCTGTCGACTCTGAGCAGTCAGTAACCTCTGTCTGACCTGCTGGATCTGCTCTGTCGTCTGAAGCACTATCTTGGTGTTGCCTATAATGCGCTGCCTGACTTCTCCCCAACAAATGGGGGTCCGACACCTCCTGCTGTACAACAGCTCAAAGGGTGGCATACCGATGCTCAAATGATGGTTGTTGTTGTAAGAAAACTCGGCCAAAGGAAAATACGTATCCCAACTTCCCCCGAAATCCAATACACATGCTCGGAGCATGTCCTCGAGTGTCTGAATCGTCCGCTCACTCTGTCCGTCTGTCTGGGGGTGATATGCGGTACTAAAATGCAGCCTAGTACCCAGCTCCTCATGAAACTTCTTCCAGAATCTGGAAGTGAAACGCACATCCTGGTCTGAGACAATCGAGATCGGCACCCCATGCCGAGATACCACTTCCCTCACATATATCTCTGCTAACTTCTCTGCGGATGAACTCTCGCTGATAGCAAGGAAGTGAGTGCTCTTCGTCAACCTGTACACAATCACCCAAATTGCATCAACTCTTGAGCAATCCTTCGCAATTTGGTGATGAAATCCATGGTGATCTGTTCCCACTTCCATTCGGGAACCTCCAACGGCTGCAACTTACCATGCGGTCTCTGATTTTCGGCCTTAACCTTACGGCAGGTTAAGCACCTCTCAACGAACCACACAACATCTCTCTTCATATGGGGCCACCAATACTCCCTCCTCAAATCCAAATACATCTTAGTGGCCCCATGATGGATCAAAAATTTCGACCGATGAGCCTCTTCCATCAAAATGGCACGCGTACCTCCCACGAACGGTACCCAAATACGCCCCTGAAAAGTCATAAGCCCCCGACCATTGGTAACGAACTCTGATACCAACCCAACAAATCGCTCACTCTTCTGGTTTTTCGACCTCACTGCCTTAGCGTGTGCTCCTCGAATGGTGTCCAACACCGGAGTCATCACGGTCAATCGCAAACATACATCTCGCAACGGGGCGCTCTTCGCCCGGCGACTCAGGGCGTCGGCTACCACATTAGCCTTGCCCGGATGGAACAGAATCTCACAATCGTAATCCTTAACCACATCCAACCACCTCCTCTGCCGCATATTTAGGTTGGGCTGATCCATCAAATACTTCAGACTCTTATGGTCCGTGTATATCGTACACCGAACTCCATACAAATAATGGGGCCAAATCTTGAGGATGAACACCACTGCCCCCAACTCTAGGTCATGGGTGGGATACCTCGTCTCATGAGGCTTCAACTGCCTCGATGCATACGCTATCACATGCCCTCTCTGCATCAGCACCGCTCCCAACCCCAAAATCGATGCATCACAATATACAATAAAGTCCTCCATTCCCTCCGGGAGGGCTAACACCGGGGCCTCGCGTAACCTTTGGCAAAGCGTCTCAAAGGAGGCCTGCTGCTCGGGGCCCCATGAAAAGGCGACACCCTTCCGGGTCAACCTAGTGAGTGGCACTGCAATCTTAGAGAAATCCATGATAAATCTCCGATAATAACCGGCCAGCCCTAGAAAACTCCTGATCTCGGAGGGTGACCTCGGCACCTCCCAACTCATTACTGCCTCCACTTTGGCCGGATCGACCAATATCCCATCCTGGTTAACAAGATGTCCTAGGAACTGGACCTCTCGCAACTAGAAATCACACTTGGAGAATTTGGCATAAAGCCTCTCCAATCTCAGAACTCCGAGCATCTCCCTCAAATGCTCCTCATGCTGCTCTTTAGATCTCGAATATACCAAAATGTCATCAATAAATACGATCACCGACCGATCCAACATCGGCCTGCACACCCGGTTTATGTGATCCATGAACACTGCCGGAGCATTGGTGAGTCCGAAAGGCATCACCACAAACTCATGATGCCCATAACGCGTTCTAAACGCTGTCTTCTGGACGTCCTCATCTCGCACCCTCACCTGATGGTATCCAGACCTCAAATCGATCTTGGAGAACCAAGATGCTCCCTGCAACTGGTCGAACAAATCATCGATCCTCGGCAACGGGTAACGGTTCTTGACCGTCAGCTTGTTCAACTCCCGGTAATCAATGTACATCCGGTGTGAACCATCCTTCTTCTTTACAAACAGAATAGGCACTCCCCACGGTGAGCTGCTCGGCCGAATAAACCCTTTCCCCAGCAGCTCCTGAAGCTGCGAGGATAACTCTTGCATCTCTGGAGGTGCAAGACGATAAGTCATCTTAGCGATAGGTGCGGCCCCCGGGACCAAATCAATACCGAACTCTACTTGCCTCACGGGAGGCACACCCGGAAACTCCTCTGGAAAGACATCCGGGAACCCTCGCACTATAGGAACCTCCTTCACTGACCTAGGCCTCGTGCAATCAACCCGCGTATCCGACACGTACGCCACAAAACCCTTACAGCCCTGCTGTAGACACTGTCTCACCCTAGCGGCCGAACAAAACGCTGATCCAGAACGGGTACCCTCGCCGTACACTGTAAAAACTCCCCCACTAGGGTCTCGTATGGTCACTAGCTGCCACTCGCAGTCGATAACCGCACCGAACCTGCTCAACCAGTCCATGCCCACGATGACACAAACATCCCCCATGGCAATAGGAACCAAATCAATCAGGAACTCAACGCCAAAAATCTCGAGTACGCACCCACGGATCACCTCCGTGGCATATATCACCTTCTCGTTAGCTATGGAAACTCTCAGAGGCCGACTCAGTGCCTTGCGACTAACACTGATGTGCTGACGAAAAGCCAAAGATACAAAAGACCGACTCGCACCCGAGTTAAATAATACCAAGGCAGGTACAGAATTCACAAGAAAAGTACCTACGCATAACATAATATAAGCATAATATTTCAACATTACAATAAATACACGAAAGAATACATACCAGCCACAAAATCGGGCGTTGCGTGGACCTCCTCCGCGGTCAACTGAAACACTCTCCCACGTGCCCTCGGTGCCTCGGCCTTCACTGGCTGACTCCCGGTAGCTCTGATGGCGGCAGTGGCAGATCCCTGAAGTGCTCCCTGAGCTGATCCCCGCAACTGCGGACACTCCACCTTCCGGTGTCCGGTCTGGTTTGCAGTGAAAACATACTGCAAACCCCTTGGGGCAGTCCTTGGCCATATGCCCCTCCTTACCACATTTGTTGCAAGATCCAGCTCTACACGCTCCATCATGACCCTTGCCGCACTTTCCACAAGTGCGGCCCTTTTGGCTCCCCGATTTGGGATCAGCGGGATTGGTCCGCTTGGCTGCCGGCTGGAATTGTGCCGGTCGCCGATCCCTCCCCTGAGACTCAGCCTCCTCCCTAGCCTGAGTCTCCAGCTCGATCTCCCTCTTCCGGGCATCTGCCCGAAGCTCAGCAAATGTCCGGTATGAGGAGTTCGCCACGAAATCCCAAAGGTCTCACCTCAAGATACTCAAATACCGGCTCATACGTGCCTGCTCAGTGGACACGTGCTCAGGGCAGAACATCACCCTCTCGTGAAACATCCTGGTAATCACAGTAATGGACTCAGTGCCCTGCTTGAGGGTCAGAAACTCCAGGGCCAAACGCTCCCTCTCCACCTGGGGAACGTACTCATCTCGGAACATGGCAGTGAACCTCTCTCAGGTCACTGCCGCAAGCTCAGCAGGCGAAAAGTGTGCTGTCACAAACTTCCACCAGTCCTTCGCTCCCAAGCGAAGCTGGTTCAGCGCGAACCGTACTCTCAAATGCTCAGGAGATGAGCAAGTTAAGAAACACCCCTCTATGTCAGAAATCCATCTCATAGCCACCACTGGGTCCTGGGTCCCATCAAACTCTGGTGGTTTCGTGCTGCTGAACTCCCGGAACAGCAACGCATCACCACCCTGCGGCCTAGCAGCAGCAATAGCTGCGGTGGCCGCTGCAACAACAGCCTCAGAAAGAGCAGCGTAACGCTTGTCGAAAGTCTCAATCAGCGCGGTCTTAATAGACCCGAACATCTCTGGTATCTCTGCCCTGATGACCGCAGCCACCTCATCATGAATGATCTGTCAAATCTCCTCATCACTAGCCCCAATACCCTCTGGCATATGACGTGTCCTCACCATGATCAACCTCTGAAATACAACATATGATAAATTAGAATCCGCTCGAGCATACTCACACTCGACAACTCATCCCTCCTTGATCCTTGGCATTTCGAAGATTCTTACTCGGACCGTACACCACCCCGGTGCTTTCAGTAGTACGGGCCCAATACTACTGTCCACACCGTTTCAGTATACACCCCAAATCCTCCTCTTCGAATCCCAAATTCCAAGTACTCTATTACTTTCTAACAGATCTCTCATAAGCTCCTCGCTGCTACCTATTCTCTCTCAAACATCTCATAACAGCTCACCTCTCCCTAGGCTAAGGCATCACAAATCAGGGCACTCTAGTCCTAATAGGAATACCTAGCCTACTTTAGCAAGAGAATACATCATAACAATCTCATAAGTATATAATATAAGGGTATTTTAGGAAATCACCGTTCGGGCACTGACTGATCGTACACACGTTTCTCCTCTGTTTCTCTAAAAATATTTTACTCTTAGAAAATATTGTTTTTCTTTTTTGAAAATATTTTCCAAATCCTCAGTTTGAGTTCAAATACTCCCGAAGGTGTACCCGAATCCCTCAAACCAAGGCTCTGATACCAAATTGTAACACCGTAAATTTCAAAACAAAATTTTCAAGTTTTTATAAAAAATAATTCATTTAATAGTCAAAAAACAACCATATTTAATCATTCAATCCAACTAATACAAAATCCCAAGATCTCAAAATCATAAACCCCATGCGTGTGTACTGATCAAGCCGGCGCCTTCCCGCGGTCGTCACTAGTACCCGAAACAAATAACATCAAACACTGTAAGCACAAAGCTTAGTGAGTTCCCCAAAATACCACATATAACACATATTAGCCACTCGAGGCTATAACTCTGTGGGTCCGTGCGCCCAAACTCTGTGAACCCTCAGGTTCTAACTCTGTGAACCTTCCGGTTCTAACTCTGTGAACCTTCCGGTTCTAACTCTGTAAACATGCACATCATAAATCACATAGAAATAATGAAGTATAACACATAACATACATAGCACACAAATACTTTGTCACATAGCTCTGGTTACCTACTCAAGGTAAAGTATAGTGAGAAGACTCACCTCGCGTATCTCGGTAATTCGTAAATCCATGAAATCACTAGTGCTTGATTTCCCGAGCTATAGTCCTCCTATAACATAATACATCTCTAATTAACACATTCCCAACTAAGGTTGACTATCCCTCAACAAGTCAACATAGGTCAACACTGGTCAATGGTCAACGGTCAACTTTGACCGGACTCGGCGAGTGCTCTATAGCGACTCGGCGAGTCTAAGCGTATACACTGATTTCCCTGGGATCCTCTCTTGACACGTCGAGTATTCTCCTAACTCGACGAGTTCCACCTGGCATGAGTTGTGGGGCCACCACGACTCAACTCGCCGAGTCTCAAGAACAACTCGGCGAGTCCTAGCTTGACTCAGTCCACCTGTCAACCCACTCTGACTCTCCCTGACTCACTGAGTCAAACCCTCAACTCGGCAAGACCACTCGCTGTGTGGTGCTGGGCAATATTCATGCTACTCGCCGAGTCTGTTCTTCGGACTCGGTGAGTCCATGTCATGCAATGACTCAAACTCGCTCCTAAGGTCAGATCCGATCCACTAACTCATAGATCCAGTCCTTCCAAGCTTATTTAGCACGTAAAGTCACTATTTTGATGTACATACAACATCTATATGACCATATATGATGATTTTGTCCCAAATACCACAACTCAAGGTCATAATCTCCATTGCTCTTCCTAAAGCTTGATGAGTGAGGCTCTCTGGACCTCTATGGATCCAGATCCAAAGCCTCAACATTATAAAGGGACTATTTGGCATCAAATCAACCCAACAAAGGCCATAAGAAACCCTAAATCCAAATATACTTCATAAAACAGAAGATGAGCTGAAATAATACCTCATGTTCGAAGATCTAAGCTTCAAATCCACAATATAGCAATCTCCTATGCTTCCTCTTGGTTATGACCTCCTTCTCCTTGCTAAATAACACCACAAAGGTCAAGAATGGCTTCCTTTCTCTCTCAAAACGCTCAAGCACTCTAGGGTTTCTCTCTATGGATTGGTGAGCACAAATGATGGCCATAAGGCCCTTTAAATAGGTCTCAAACCCTGGGAATTAGGGTTTCATTACACAACATGGACTCGCCGAGTCCAGACGCGAACTCGTGCCCAATACCGCGATCCTACTCGGCGAGTTTGAGCTCCAACTCGCCGAGTCCACTCACAATTTCCAAAAATAAGCCAATAATAAATACCTGGAAATTCCGGGCTGTTACATGATGCCTGCTATTCGATACTAAAGGAAAGCGTGAACTAAATGCTAGAACATTTTACAAACTCTCAACTCACATAATCCTCAACCTAGATGGTCACTCGGCCGACTTCCTCCCTGAAGGGGATGTGAAACTCATCCTAGTTTCACACCAATTACTGCTCCTGAATACCTGGTCGATTCCCCCCCACTTAGATCTGACTAAGTCTTCACAACACGTGAGAATTAGAGGATTCCTAATCCTTCTTGCTTTCTAAGAATAGATTGTTGACAACCTGTGCTCACCAATGCTAGCGATCAATTACCAGTCAAACCCTAAGATCATCCATCCTCTAAAATCTTTAAGAGTACTCTTGAATTCTGGTCTAGTCCGATACCTCAATCCACTTCTTATGCTACTATACCAACTCCTTAAGTTCTCATGCTGGTGACTAAAACCTTACCTTTACTTTGGCTGACGAATACTCGCAGAACCACTGAACTCTAATCAAACATGATCCATGCAAAAAATATGATTCCTTTGGAACATCCAATTGTCAAACAACCCATAAGACTACACTCGTATCCTTCTTCTACCACTCCTCTCCTAGTGTCAGTAGTGCTAGAACCCATAAGTCCTCATATAGGCCACCACCGATTATACCAAAACAGATGATGAAAGCACTATATCCCATCGATACGGGTGGACTAGCTCGATGAAGCTAAACACATGCCTTCCAGATAATACCCTCGACTGATTTCTACTATCAACCGAGAGAATACTGAGCATCCCGAACCAGCAAAAGGGAAACGGCCTTTCTTTAACTACTTAGTAATTCATGGAATGCAAATGACATATGACAATATTTGAAGATATACCCCAACATGAGCAAAGAAATAAACCAGGGATACACTTACTCAACCTACTACAATATGTCAAACCATAGTAAAATTCCCATAACAATGTTAAGATAAAACTAAAAGAAGGCAAAGGTACATACCCGCAACATCGCCTGCTGGAGTCCTGATATCTCCCGTCTGACACTGCAGGGCCTGACTCCTATCTGCTGGGGATCCTACCCTCCTCCTCGGACAATCAGCCTTCTTATGGTGCACCTGATCGTAGTGAAAACATAACGGGCTTGCCCCCCTGAGAACAATCTCTGTTGACACGACCAACCCTGCCACACTTGTAGCATCCTAAACCCTTGGAATGAGAAACTCCCTTGTGTACTTTCCCACACGTGCTGCACTGACTCTGGCCCTACTGGCCTTTCACCCGATGATCAAAAGTCTGGGGTCTCTTCTTGGGACCCTCTACTATATGCACCTGTCACGACCCTCTTTTCCCAATTTGCTCCAAATCGATCTCGTATCCTCGGACTCTGGAAGTCATATCATTCTGGGTCTGGCACCCTGAAACGCTCACTAGCTCACTTGCCAACGGTTGAACTACAATTGCTGGAACATCCTTTGCCCCAAACCGGGTTACAAACTCCTACCAAGGCATAGTCTCCAATTCAGAATGCGCAATAGCTTGTGCAATCAATTCCCGACAACTCCTTGCTGCCCGATACAGGAGATCCAAGGCGAACATAACCTTGGCTCCTATGGCTAGTGCGGAAAACACCTTCCATCTCCTCAATACAATGAGAACTCAAAATCATGGTAGTCCTTCCCTCGACTGGCTCACCACCTGAGCCGATAGCTAATCCTGAGCTAGAACCGCCTCCTTGAGTGCTCATCTCCAAACTAAACAATCACAAAACCACTGCTCAAAACATACTCAATTCTCCTCCCCGAAGCTTCTCATATTCTCCAAGACTCTCACTGATTCGATTATGGATCATGTGCTTTCAGTAGTACAGGCCCAATACTGCTTTCCACACCTATCCATACTATCCTTAGCAATCCTCCCGAATCCTACAAGTCACTTCCTCAAACTGATGCACCCAAGTCTCACTAAACCTCACTACTAACCCGCTGAAGCATATCCTAGGCTTTCCTAGGTTCCCGAACCCACCCAATCCTTAGATACTGAAAGATCCCCTATAATGTCAACTAGCTACCTCTTGAATATAGACACATGCAATAGAGATCAGATAATCCTTCGAGTAAAAGACTCAATCCTAGAACGGTTAGACTCAAACGAGAGTTGCGCAATAGGGCCAAGTCCATCACTTTGAAATTATCCAGCCTATTCCACATGTGACTTAGCATATTCACTTAGTACCAAGCTCACATTGCTAAAATTTACACAAAGCACAAAGCAAGAACATTCAGACAATGAAAATTTTAACCAACATGATCCAATCAAACTATTAGATCCTCTTATCAAGAATCTATACTAGCATATAAGGCATCCTTCTTAGATCCTTAGCCCTAATTGAGCATGCAGTTCATATATTCTCAATTCATATCATAACATACCATAACATGTATGGATATCTCGGGGAAAGCTTACTTGAGCTTGGCTGATTGCACGCATCACACTCCTTGTTCTTTATTAAAACTCTTTATTTGAGTTTTAGGAAATTATTTTCTTGTAAAAATCTTTCAAAACCCAGATTTGAGTCCAAACACACCCGAGAGTGTGTCTGAATCCCTCAAACCAGGGCTCTTATACTAACTTGTAACATCCCAAAATTCATAGCCAAAAAATTCATTTTTAATTAAGTATAAAACCAGTAGTCTGAAACATCCATAGTGTTAACTCATTTCATAATAAAAAACAAGTATTTCATATAACTAAAGCATGTCATAGAAAAGTATTATCAGAGTACAACTCCTAAAGATCTCATAATGCAGAAATCATATTGTGTTTTCCCCATCATACCACATAATCACGTACTCTCGGGTCCTTCCCTTTGAAAAAGAAGTACTTGAAACCAAAAATGAAATTCGTAAGCACGAAGCTTAGGGAGTTCCACCCATCTTACCATATAATCACATACTGCCAGGCATATATGGGTGCCCGCCTACCCTGCCAGGCATATTTGGGTGCCCAGCCTACCCTGCTGAGCATACCTAGGTGCTCAACTTACCCATGGTAGGCATACCAGGGTGCCCAACCTACCCCATCCCTAGCAGGCATATATGGGTGCCCAACCTATCATCCAGTTTATCTTAACCAATTATGGGGACTATTTCACCCCTACACCTACCACTACCACATAATAACATATCATAAACATGCTGTCATGCATATCTGGGGTGCCTGACCTACCCATGTCAAGCATATATGAGTGCTCGACATATCCTCCGGTTTAGCTCAACCGACTATGGGGTCTAACCTACCCCTCCTACCACTATCACATAACATCATAACATACTAGCGCATAAAGCATAATAGATAGTGACATACCATACAATTATAACAAAAACAATCATCTCAAATATAATCAACTACTAGTGGGCCGATATTCGTGTCTTCGACCCACTTCTACTTGAAGGTAACTCACCTCACACTATTGAAGTCCCGCAGATAAAACTCAAGCTGCTGGATGAAAGATTCCCGAACTGTCAACATCAAAATAACACCCAATTAATATTTGGTACCAATTCATAACCATAAGTCCAGGATTGGGGTAAAAGACTACTTCACCCCCCAACTTAGCTTAATTCAAGCCTAATGCCCAAGCCAAATGTAACACCGTAAATTTCAAGACAAAATTTTCATTTAAAATAATCATTTTATTCTTAGAAACACTTGTTTAAAATCTCATTCATAGTTGATTTACAAAACATGACTCCATTTTCACTTGCATAGAAAACCAGGATCCTCCAAAATATGACTCTTTCTCTGGTGTGTACAATCAAGCCGGTGCCGTCCCGTGATACTGAAAGAAACCTGAAAAAAACATCACACAAAATACTGTAAGCACGAAGCTTAGTGAGTTCCCCAAAATACCACACATAACACATATTAGCCACTCGAGGCTATAACTCTATGGGTCCGTGCACCCAAACTCTGTGAACCCTTAGGCTCTAACTCTGGGAACCTTCCGGTTCCAACTCTATAAACATGCACAACATAAATCACATAGAAATAATGCAGTACAACACATCACGTACATATAGCATACAAATACTCTGAACACATAACTCTGGTTACCTACTCAAGGTAAAGTATAGTGAGAAGACTCACCTGGCAAGCAGAAAGCAGATATCCCCACACTGGAATCTCAAACTCGCCACCGCCTAACACGTAAAGCAAATATTCTCATGAATATAACTCTCGAGACTAGAATAAATCCTCTCATAACACCCTCTCATGGGTAAAAGACTAGTTTACCTCTCTCTTGGCCCAAAGGCCACATCGCTGACCAAACCCTAAAAGTCAACGACCAACCCTTGGTCGAAATCAAATTCCTCAGTCTAAGTCAACCCCTGACTGACCCTACTCGTCGAGTCAACTCTGTGACTCATCGAGTTCCCATAATCAGAACTTCATTCAATCTGCGACCTAACTCGCCGAGTCACCCCAAGACTCGCCGAGTCCAACAACTCTGAGTCCACTCGCACTCGACTCACCGAGTCATCCCTCAACTCACCGATTCTCGACTCTACCAGAGAATATTTGGGACTCTTCGACAAGACTCGCCGAGTCCAAGGTAGCAACCTCAGATCTAACCTCTAAACTCCAATACATCCAAAGATATGATCTCCAACATCCCCAAAATGATGCATCTAAGAAATAGCAGCTCAAAAAAACGAGATATTACCTCAAAGGAATGCCCTAATTGAAATGAGACTCAAATTCAAACAAAGCCCCTTGCTCCAAGCCTTCAATCTCCCAAAATTCCTTCACAAATACATTCTCCAAGCTCCATTCCATCCAACAATGGTGCTTCTTCGTGATTTAGGGGTTTCTGGGGCTCAAGGGGGGGGGGGGTGATAAAGAGGCTGGGAGGGAAACATAATGATCTTTATATAAGGCTCAACCCCGAGAATTAGGGTTTTCTCCACTCAGCGCCTACTCGCCGAGTCCATTACCCTGACTCGCCGAGTCGGCCACTTAACACGCGACCAAGTCGCGACTCTACTCGCCGAGTCCGCACATGGACTCGCCGAGTTACTCTTTCCCAATTTACTCTTTTAGCCCTTCAACTCTACTCTTGATATTTCAGGATGTTACAATTCTCCCCCACTTAAATTAGGCTTCGCCCTCGAAGCCTACAGCAACTCAACTCGAGAAATACTCCCACAACGTGCCACCTGGCCTTAATCGGACCGGATCTCACAAGACATACCCATCGAAACTCGAACACACTTTCCCTTTCCTTACGGTGTCCTGACCACTGTCTCAAACCGGGCACCGGATGTACCCTCTGATAACTACACTCAACGATCCGAGAATTACCCATGAAGCATCACTGACCCAAATCTCAACAATCACTTGACCCATAAGGGTTAGAAGCCATGAACCATCAGATCCCTGATGCGAATCCTATCCTATCCAATCCATGACGACAGAAAGGCCCACTCTTCAATCCCAGAGCAACTCTCATGAGTCCTCTTCTTGCAATCAAGCACCCAAGCCGCACCAACCTTTGCATTCTTGGGTTAGGAGAACCCGTCACACTGATGACATCTCTAACATCCCCAGGAGACACCACCACTACGCACACTCCCCTTGATCAGAATCAAGCTGGGAGTCCCAGACTCCATCCCTACATCCATCCTGAGACTCTTGGCTCTACACCCGCGAAATCCCTTCCGCATCCTCAGCAGACACCCCATCATAATGTCATTCCATACCACTGCCACAGACACAATGTTCGACCATCATACTCCAAATCATCCATTCTCACTACAACTTCCACTTCCGCGAATCGACACTCTCCTCAGCAAATGAGGGTCCGACACTTCCTCCCATACAACAACACAAAGGGTGGCATACCGATGCACTAATGATGGCTATTGAAATAGGATAACTCAACCAAGGATAAATACGTGCCGCAACACCCTCCGAAATCTAATACACATGCCCGAAGCATGTCTTTAAGCGTCTGAATCGTTCATTCCCTCTGAGGTGTCCTCAGACATCATCATGATAGGCTCTAGCTCATCTCATATCCCTCTTCGAGACTGGTCACCAGGTCAGCTTTTGACTCCACAACTGAGCCTCCAAAGGTCACCCAAATCATGATCCAAATATCCTACTAACTTCCTCCCCGTGACCACTATCCCGGCCTCGTGACACACAAGTCACGAAATTCTCTTTTCCTTATGCAAGATTCACGAATAACTTCAAAATAAAGATATCAATACCCGAATACCTCGGAACACCCCCACCGAACATCACAAGATCCCGCCACAACCACAGATCTCCTGCCCCAAGCACCATATAGATGCAATAATACATTCCCTCTGAACCCCATAACTAGATCTTCATTTTTCTCAAGTTGCAACTTCGGTGTATTCAATTTCTCAATTGCAATACGAATAAACGCTAACACTACGAAATACGCGGATAATTCTCCGAAACCCTTTTTCCCGCCGCTCAAAATCCAAACAAGGATACGCATACTGACCCGGGAGTTGGCTGTCCAATCATTCTTTATCTACTTGCCCCAACACTAACCAATACCAGATTCCTGACTAAAAAAAACACCTGTCGTGGAGACATTCATCCTTCTCAAACAAGTACTTCCCGCATTAACTCACTCTTACCCCTTTCCTCGATCACCGACATCTCTGGTCTCATGATTTCTTACCGCATATCTCTATACTCCACTTATAACTGCTCTTGACAAATCTTTGCTTTCTTACATACGGAACCCGGTTCTCCCCCACTTAGGGTTCGAACCATCACCAAATAGCACGCAACTAACCCATAACTATATTCTACAGCAAAATCGCACCGGCCCCCGGAAGGTGCTACACAACGCCCGATAATCCCCCCCTTAAGGAAATGAATCGACCTCATATACTCTGAACCTCTGGTGAACTCCTCAAGAACTTCTCGTCACGTCTGCCTCTAGTTGTTCCAAATCTCGTACCAATTTAGTACCAAACAGCTCAACTGCTCGATAACATCCCTGGCTCATAGACTGAACCATAAAATCATCATACCCCTCACCTCAACTCATCAACCAACACTCCAACACCGTGTTCATCCCAAGAACAGGTACTCACTCCCAGATTCAACACCCCATGGATAGAAAACTCTCTGCACCGCTGAACTCGACTGAACTCCCCACTGATACCACTACAATACCTCCTACTATGCTCAAATAGGTGTAGTGTGGTCCTCACACATCTTAGTCCCAACTGACTATCTGCTCATGATAAATCACTGCCTCGCGGCACACCTGCTACCTGATACTCTGGTGGGAAATCATCATCAATGACGACCTGCAGGGTTTACCCCTAAACCCAAAACCAAAACATCATGCTTCTCATATTTCACACGAGCATAATCAGTACCTCCCAGATCATAGGAGGTGACATCTCCTTTATCGACTGATTGTCCAACACAGATCGGAATTCTCCCTTCTCACTGACTCCTTACTAAAATACTCTGAGGGACTCTTGATCTCCCTCTCAAGGGACGCCTCAACGAACTTATTCATGACCGAATAATCGGAGAACCATAAACATACTTCACTACGACCCATGGTACTCATTTCATGACATCTCTTCTCAATATGCCCCGGTGTATGGTACCCTAACCATAACATCACTCCCCAATCCGCTCCGATGTATGGTACCCGGACCATAACATCACTCCTCAATTCGTTCCGATGTATGGTACTCGATCCATAACATCACTCCTCCATCCGCTCCGATGTATGGAACCCGGACCATAACATCACTCCTCAATCTGCTCTGATGTATGGTACCCGAACCATAACATCACTTCCTCAATCTGCTTTGATGTATGGTACCCGAACCATAACATCACTCCTCGATCGGCTCTGATGTATGGTACTCGAACCATAACATCACTTCCTCAATCTGCTCTGATGTATGGTACCCGAACCATAACATCACTCCTCAATCTGCTCTGATGTATGGTACTCGAACCATAACATCACTTCCTCACTCTGCTCTGATGTATGGTACCCGAACCATAACATCACTCCTCAATCTGCTCTGATGTATGGTACCCGAACCATAACATCACTCCTCAATCTGCTCTGATGTATGGTACCCGAACCATAACATCACTCCTCAATCTGCTCTGATGTATGGTACCCGAACCATAACATCACTCCTCAATCGGCTCTGATGTATGGTACCCGAACCATAACATCACTTCCTCAATCTTCTCTGATGTATGGTACTCGAACCATAACATCACTCCTCAATCGGCTCTGATGTATGGTACTCGAACCATAACATCACTTCCTCAATCTGCTCTGATGTATGGTACCCGAACCATAACATCACTCCTCAATCCGCTCCTTAGAACCTTCAGAATGCTTCCTGTATCAAGTATGGGTCCTCTGCTTTCAGTAGTACGGGCCCATACTACCTGCCACATCTACCCATACTTTCCACACGGACCATCCCAGAGCTTCTAAATAGCTGCTCGACCTGCTCTTTCACCAATCCCATCGCGCGTGCTCGCTCCCCAGCGAAATTCTCTATTCTACAAGCGCACTCACCTGGATCGGGTTACTCCCTAAGCTCTTTCATTGCCCTCCCACTTCTTTGCTATCAGCTGCTGAAGAGCTCCTAATGATGCCAGCCATCTACCTCCTGAATATCGTCATATTCACTTGGTAGCTGACTCCCATCATCGAGAGTTCCACAAAGCACAAAGCAAGCAGCATTCGAGCATCGAAGAATACATAGGACTCCCTCTCTGTGATAACTCCACCTTCTCGGCTCATCCTCGAAAGTACCACCAAACTCTGTAACTCTACCCCTCATGGGTTCTAACTGGATACTCTCACTCATCACATACTCAAAAGCATAACACATATAACAACGAGTCCTAGACTAAGGCATCACAAATCAGGCCACTCTAGTCCTAACATATGAAATACCTAGACTGTCTCTAGCATGCAATATTATCTCATAAGGTGCATCATAAATATCTCATAACACAAAAAAAAATAAGGGTATTTTGGGAAATCACCGTTCTGGCTCAGGCTGATTGTACACACTGCTCTTTCTTGCTTCCTCTTTGAACCCTTATTCATTTTTAGAAAATTATTTCCTTAAAACTTTTCTTACTTCCTCAGTTTGAGTCCAGATTTACCCGAAGGCGCATCCGAATCCCTCAAACCAAGGCTCTGATACCAACTTGTAACACCGTAAATTTCAAGACAAATTTTTCATTTAAAATAATCATTTTATTCTTAGAAACACTTGTTTAAAATCTCATTCATAGTTGATTTACAAAACATGACTCCATTTTCACTTGCATAGAAAACCAGGATCCTCCAAAATATGACTCTTTCTCTGGTGTGTACAATCAAGCCGGTGCCGTCCCGTGATACTGAAAGAAACCTGAAAAAAAAACATCACACAAAATACTGTAAGCACGAAGCTTAGTGAGTTCCCCAAAATACCACACATAACACATATTAGCCACTCGAGGCTATAACTCTATGGGTCCGTGCACCCAAACTCTGTGAACCCTCAGGCTCTAACTCTGGGAACCTTCCGGTTCCAACTCTATAAACATGCACAACATAAATCACATAGAAATAATGCAGTACAACACATCACGTACATATAGCATACAAATACTCTGAACACATAACTCTGGTTACCTACTCAAGGTAAAGTATAGTGAGAAGACCCACCTGGCAAGCAGAAAGCAGATATCCCCACACTGGAATCTCAAACTCGCCACCGCCTAACACGTAAAGCAAATATTCTCATGAATATAACTCTCGAGACTAGAATAAATCCTCTCATAACACCCTCTCATGGGTAAAAGACTAGTTTACCTCTCTCTTGGCCCAAAGGCCACATCGCTGACCAAACCCTAAAAGTCAACGACCAACCCTTGGTCGAAATCAAAGTCCTCAGTCTAAGTCAACCCCTGACTGACCCTACTCGTCGAGTCAACTCTGTGACTCGTCGAGTTCCCATAATCAGAACTTCATTCAATCTGCGACCTAACTCGCCGAGTCACCCCAAGACTCGCCGAGTCCAACAACTCTGAGTCCACTCGCACTCGACTCACCGAGTCATCCCTCAACTCACCGATTCTCGACTCTACCAGAGAATATTTGGGACTCTTCGACAAGACTCGCCGAGTCCAAGGCTATCTTCAACCTACTCGCCGAGTTGTTCTTCCAACTCGTCGAGTTCCAGGCCATCTGCAAGCAACTCGTCGAGTCGACCCATGTGACTCGCCGAGTATCACCGTTCTGAATCCATTCAGAAGCACTCCAGGCCATGCAATTGATCCAAAACATAGATCTAGCCTCCTACAACCCATCCATCACGTAAAGTGGCAAACTTTACGTGAATCCAAAGAGATCTAAGCCGTTTGCACATTGGGCTAGGATTTGGGACAAGATGACTCCATCAACCACTCACAAACAGGGACTTTCATGCACTCTAGACCTTCTCCCTTCCAGATCTGAGGTAGCAACCTCAGATCTAACCTCTAAACTCCAATACATCCAAAGATATGATCTCCAACATCCCCAAAATGATGCATCTAAGAAATAGCAGCTCAAAAAAACGAGATATTACCTCAAAGGAATGCCCTAATTGAAATGAGACTCAAATTCAAACAAAGCCCCTTGCTCCAAGCCTTCAATCTCCCAAAATTCCTTCACAAATACATTCTCCAAGCTCCACTCCATCCAACAATGGTGCTTCTTCGTGATTTAGGGGTTTCTGGGGCTCAAGGGGGGGGGGGGGGTGATAAAGAGGCTGGGAGGGAAACATAATGATCTTTATATAAGGCTCAACCCCGAGAATTAGGGTTTTCTCCACTCAGCGCCTACTCGCCGAGTCCATTACCCTGACTCGCCGAGTCGGCCACTTAACACGCGACCAAGTCGCGACTCTACTCGCCGAGTCCGCACATGGACTCGCCGAGTTACTCTTTCCCAATTTACTCTTTTAGCCCTTCAACTCTACTCTTGATATTTCGGGATGTTACACCAAATGCCCAAAAGTTAAACAATGAACCAAAGCCCAACATGTGGCCTAATTTTCCAAATTTGGCCCAAACCTCTACATGGTCGTACCTCTCAGAATCCTCAAGGCCCACCAATTTATTCCAGTCGAAACATTTGACATTCCAATGATCCAACCTCTCATAATCCTCAAAGCCCAGTTATGGCCTATCTATGGCCCAATTTTCCAAATTGGGCCCAAGCCTTTTCAATGGGTCTTATCCTAAAGCCCCTCCAAATATTCTAGTCCATATACTTTTTCTTGGATGACCCATTAATAGCCCAATCACCAAAGCCTAATAGAAAGGACCAACTCAAGGCCCAAAGAAAATTAGGGTTTTCACATAAAATGACGATTAGGGTTAAGTGTTCTTACTTAACCTATTAAGTATTTAATCCATTAAGTCCATGAATCCACTAGGCCAAACATTCAACGTGGTCGGGCTCAATTCAAAATCCAGTGGTCCAAACATGCGGGTCCCGAAAATTCCAAATTACATATAAAAAATAGGGTTTTCTAAACCCTAATTAGGGTTTTCAACCCCATCACCCCAAATAGTCCATTTGTTAAGCTTTTAGGTTAATTAATTGTTAATGAAGTCGGACACCACCTACTACCACCTCGGGTAGTGGTGGTCAACAATGGATCGCGACGGCGACCGCCACTTCATGGTGGTGGTTATGAATTTTCTTGATTATTCGGACCACTAATTACAATTATACAACAATATCCAAATGAACACACACACAAAGTAACACATATACACTCAGCCACCCTTGTGGCGGCAGGCAGTTGTTGGAGGTGACAACCACCACCTCATGGTGGTGGTGGTGGCTTTTCTCATGAAATCCAGCCAAACAAACACCATGACACACACAGTCAGCAGAAACACACGCTTTGCTCAGGATAGGAACACCACCACCCACCTGGTGGTGTACGACAACAAAAATAACACGAATGACGGCAACATCAACGACTAACGGCGACAGAACTTCACCACGACAATGGCGACCTCGAACGACAACAATAACAACAACATAGGAACGGACCCGCTGGTGGTCCTCGTCGTCACCTACAAAGGAAGTAAAGTTGATCTGCGACGACAACAATGATGCTATATGTCTGACAACCCACTGATTCGACGTCACGTGTGGCCCTTCGTCGTTATTAGCACCTGCACCGATGATTGGCTTCGATCGGCAACACCGGATAGCTAGGAGGTGGCAGCGACCGGTTGGAGAGGTCATGGGTGGCGGCTCATCGTCTTCATTGGAAATATAATGGTGTCGGTGGCTTCTCGGTGGTTGATGACGGGTGCTTTGATTCAACAGGTAAAGAAGTTGCACCGGAAGTCGTAACAAGGAGGGTGGCGGTCGGTGGTTGGGGTTTATAAGGTGGCGGTGTGTGATGAGCATTACTTAGGGTTATGTTACGGGGTGATGGGTTATATACCCCATCTTCATGTAAACTTCATCCCATGTTGACACTATCAGTCCCTCCTTTCCATATCTTTTTCACACTGAGCCCCAAAATTTACCATTTATACCCTGAATTCTGAAATCCCTATCAAATCCAATCCTTAATTTACCCAACAGCTCTCAGTTTTCAAAATCTTTTCATAAGTCAAATACTTACCAAACAACCAACTATCTTCTAAATGTCTTTACAAAATAAATCCTAGAATTACACTTTAACCCCCCAAATAATCGAAAATATAATATTTGGCTCCCCAAAACCAACACCCTGCTAAATATTATGGATTTTAGGGTCACTATTCATTCATTAATTTTATCTATTTATTTATTTGATAAACGGAATGTTACATTGAATCACCTAACTTTACTTTGTGACAACAATAGCTCTCTTTATCTCTCTCTTAAAATCCAATATCATAAAACACACTAAGTGTATTGACATAGATTATCATTTTGTTGGAGAATTGGGTACTGTTGGTCAGCTGTATATACGTTTCGTGCCAACCTCTTTGCAAATCGCATACATTTTCACCAAGAGTCATCCATGTCATGTATTTGAGGAATTTCGTGCTAAGCTACGTGTTGTGTCGCCACCACTTTGCTTGAAGGGAGTATTAGAGATATGATTTTCTAATATGTGTTCTAATGATAAATATAAAAAATATTAATTATGAAAAATATTACAATAATTAACTATTAAATTTATTTATTATGGAGATTATTAATACATTTTATATTTAATGATAATAATATTCCTTATAATTAATACATTTTAAATTTAATTATTATAATGTTTATCATAATTAATAATTTTTATAGGTGTTATTAGGACATATATTAGAAAAATTCTCATGAGGGATATCAGACATAAGATCTCAAAGGATCTTATTCAATTTTAAATTATCGTTGTATCCATGTATTTTAGGACTTGATCATTTCTATTCCATGTATTTTAGGACTTGATCATCTCTATTTATGTACTATATTATTACTCAATGCACAAATATATCGTGGTGATTTACCTAAATCTTTTAAATTAATTTCATTGATAGACAGAAAACATAGAAAATTTTCGTTTATTTCTAAGAAGGCAACATATATTTTATTTATATAAACCTGTTTCGAGATTGTCAAGTTTTAATATCATCGTACAAAACGAACATCTACAAATCATTCTTTTTTCCATACGATATTCTTGTTGCCTTATTGTCTCGTCGTTCGCCTCTAAGAAAAATAAAAAAAAGTTGGCGACAACTGTAACTTCTTGTTCAGTGAACAGCATATGCAAAGTTTCCCAAAACATTTTTCGAGTATATATATAGGCGAAATCGTTCAAACAAACTCATCCCACTTTCTCAATATGGCTGCCTTCCACTTTGCATTGGTACTACTAACTTTGCTTTCGTTACAATTCTCCGAAGCTTCTCGGCTTAGTCTCTTTGCTTCGACTAATGATGCACAAGCAGCCAATAGCACGAAATGGGCAGTTCTTGTTGCCGGTTCAAATGGGTACTCCAACTATCGCCATCAGGTGCGTCCTTAGTTTACTTAGCTTTTTGTTTACTAGCTAATTTTGCTTCTAATAAAGTAGACTAACAACATTAAAATTTTCATTGACTTTAGGCGGATGTTTGTCATGCATATCAAATACTGAAAAGGGGTGGTTTGAAAGACGAGAATATTATCGTGTTCATGTATGATGACATTGCGAATAACACGATGAATCCAAGGCCTGGTGTCATAATTAATAGTCCCAACGGCTCCGATGTTTATGCTGGTGTGCCAAAGGTATGGTAACTAGCTCAATAAAAAGCGTTGCAAAAGGTGATAGTCATAAGTCATATATTGATTTATCCAAGTTTTATGTTCATTCTAGGATTACACCGGAGATTACGTGACAGCAGCCAATTTCTACGCTGTGCTTCTTGGCAATTCCTCGGGATTAACAGGTGGAAGCGGGAAAGTTGTAGCAAGTAAACCCGGAGATAAGATCTTTGTGTATTTCACCGATCATGGTGGCCCTGGACTCCTCTGTAAGCGTTTCCACAATTTGCTTATATATATGTTCTTAAACATTCAATTATTAATAGTACTATTACTAACACAACTCTTTTGGTTTATGTACATAGGTATGCCGAACTTGCCTTACATTTATGCGAATGATTTCATTCAGGTTTTGAAAACAAAGCATGCGAGTGGTACATACGATGAGATGGTAACACCCTTCATTTTCTTCTAACGATTATAAATGATACTAAAACAGTCAGGATGAATTTAATCGTTTGTGTGTTGAAATATAGGTGTTATACGTCGAAGCATGTGAAAGTGGAAGTGTTTTTGAAGGCCTGTTGCCAGAAGATTTGAATATCTATGTTACAACAGCATCGAATGCAAACGAAAGTAGTTGGGGTACATATTGCCCTGGGTCGTTAACTCCCCCGCCTCCGGAGTATAACACTTGCTTAGGTGACTTATACAGTATCTCATGGATGGAAGACAGGTACTTTTTTAATCCGTTTACCTTTAGCAACACTTTTTGCAACAGTATCACCATCACATTGATTTGATATGTCGTTCCATATATATGTTTGGGTATCGTGTTTTCTTAGTGACGTGGCAGATTTGAATACTGAAACGTTAGAAGAACAATACTTGAAGGTTGGTATTAGGGTTTTTTTCTTCATTCAATTCAAAAGTCTTTTAAGTGTGTCAAGAAGGTAGAAGTCTTTATACGACTTATTTGTTATGGAAAATTGCATAAATGTTTGTAGGTAAAGGCAAGGACTTTAAATAACAACACCGTGGGATCTCATGTGATGCAATATGGTACACAACTCATAAGCAATGAGACTGTTTCGGTTTATCAAGGTTCTGGGACTTTGAACTCCACCTCGAATACATTCCAATCAATAAGCTTCATGGGCGTGGTTGAGCAAAGAGCTGCAGACGTTTATTCAATGCGGAAAATGGTAAGTGCACATAACTATGTGATTGCTAGGGGATTAAGCACTCTAAAACAAGTTGCCCCAAGTTTGAATATCAATCTTCGTGACACATTTAATTAATTAAAGCCTTTCCTAGTAACAAATTGACATAATTTCATATTCTACAGTACGAGAGTTCAACACTAGAAGCACAGCAGAAGATTGAACTACTCAAGGAAATCAAGGAAATAACTTCGCATAGGGCACATTTGGACAGCACTATCGAATCGATCAAAGGAGAGTTGCTAGACCAAGAATACCTAAAGGAGAGAGCTCCAGGATCAGTCCTAGTGGACGATTGGGATTGTCTTAAATCCATGGTGAACATAAAAACTCGATACTTTTGGTTCATTTTACAACCGTTTTTGTTTGTTCTATATGATTGTTGCTAACTTTTTGAACGTTTGATTGATTAATTCAGATTCGAACATTTGAGAAATACTGTGGATCGCTAACTCAATATGGCGTGAAACATACAAGAACATTTGCTAACATGTGCAACAATGGTGTTACGATGGATGCTATGGATGAAGCTTCAAAGGGAAGATGTGGGTCTTATAGCATGGGGAAGTGGAATCCTGCGACAGTTGGTTATAGTGCTTAATCGATATATAGGATGGAATATGGAATAATGGTGAATATAATTATATAAGTAAAACCGATAACCATATGTAGTGGTCGTTATGTCCTATCTATCTATGTAATTTTAATTGTACTTCTAAATATCAATGGGAATAATTTTTTTTGAAGATAAAAATTTGATAGAAACGCCATGCCAACACTTGAAAAAATCGGAATATTGGTCGGTCATTAACAAAGTCTATACTATCACTCAAATTGAGGCCCACAAATATAATTTCATCGACTTTGCTCTATTTATTTCAATAGCTAATTTATCTCATTTATTTAGTTAGTGTCATTAATCCGGTATATTAAGTAACTTTTATCTAGTTTGGTAGTAGTCAATCTAACAATATAATTAATGTGTACAATTTTTTCTTAATCATTTTTGTTTCTAATTTGTTCACTATCATCCAACACCTCTATTGGGCGTGGGAATCTATTTCCAATGGAATTAGTGACAAATTTCCGACAAAATTTTGTTGGAAAATTCCAAAGACATTACTGAAGGAATTTAGGTTTTAGAAGTTGCGATACATGTTTGCTGCATTTTCGACATAAGCTTTCTCTGAAAGTTTCTATATCAAAATTTAGTGACAGTTTTTTTCATTGCTAGAAATGAAGTATAAAAAGCAGAGGAAAAAACACAAAAAAAAAAAAAAATCCTATTTTTCTGCTCAAAATGAAAAAAATAAATTCAATACATAGTCTTGTTTACAAGTTCAACCATAAATCTTATTTCTCTAGTTCAACATGCAAAACCATAAAAATTATTCCATGTAACACTACTCTTCACATTTTTGTCTAAACCACAATTATACTAAAGCATATAATAAGCACAGCAAGCTAAGAGTCATTTGACAGATTGCCAGGATGGCTACAAAATTGTCTCATGAATTCAACAATAGGCTCTTTAAAGTTGTGTCGTCTTCATTGCATCTCCTATCTTTTCCGTTGCAATACATTGGTTTGTATGATTATTAAATAAACAATAACTATAAAAAAATGTTCAAACAAAGTTATATGATTATTAAATAAACAATAACTATAAAAAAAAACAACGAAACTAAGGCAACATTGATAAAAATGTGCATTAAACCTTGAAAATGTACTTTGGACCTAAAACAACAGTTTTGTTAGAAAATGCAACCTTTCATGAAAGCTTGCAAGTTTAAACAAATGCTACCTTTTTGAAATCTAAATGTAACTTTCTTATTTTCAAATGATCATTTTCTTCACGTAATTAATTACATGAAACCTTTATTATAGTTTTAGTTATAATAATGTAAACTTTTCTACGTTCAAATGCAACATTTATATGATTTTATTAAAGAAAAATGCAATTTTCTTTAATAAAATCATATAAATGTTGCATTTGAACGTAGAAAAGTTTACATTATTAACCCTATTATGGTTTTAGTTACAAGCAACCTTGTTTACACTCAAATGCAACCGTATTATGATTTTAGAAACAAAAATGTAACAATTCCACCTATCTAAAACAACCTTATTTTTAAAATTAATAATATACGCTATCACTTTTTTCCCTACAAATATAGATATATGGTTTAACACATTTGTAGCACCATTGTTTCACATACTAAAATTGTTATTTATATATAACACTAATTTAATTACACCATAACAATAAAAATGAAAATATTATATATAATCTTATGATATACTTTATTAATTTATTATATATGTCAAAACTCAAAATAACAACCATAAATTGTAGTCAAGATAAAGTTGTGAATTACAATCATGAAAAGTGATGAAAACCATCATTTAGTTGTACTTTCTTTCATGTAAGATGGTTGTTTAATTTGATCATCTTTTCAAAACGTCACTTATTACTTCACACACTGAAAAAATAGGTTGCCGCATATAAATGATAATATGTCATGAAATTAGATGAAAAATTCCACAATGATGGAATAAAATAATTACGAAGATAATAAGAGATAAGTCATTGCATAATAAAAAATCAAATAGTTAATAATAATGACAAACACTGTACACAAGATAAACGATTTCTCAGCCTTTTTTTCCCTGTATTGAACTACAAAAAGTTATTGATTATTGTGTAGAAAGAGTTAGGATCAACTATTGTTAGCTTGAAGAATAAAGTTTTGAAATATAATAATGGCTAAGTAATTACCATTTTACCATTTCAAGGTAGAAATGCAACATCCTAAGCCGTTAAATGATCCCCAATGTTCATTCATAGTGTTTCGATTTGTAAAAGAATATGCGTATAGTGTTTCGACTTGTAAAAGAATATACGTGAACTACATTCACAACAAGAAAAACGTGATTTTGTTAGGGAAGTAATCTGTTGCGAAAAGCTGATATTCCGTTGCAAAAGACGAATAGTGACGAAATTTGCGACGACCAATTTCTATCGCAAAAAACCTCGTAGCGAGAGTTTGCTAGGAAAACAATTATTCCGACGCAATTGTGACAACGGAATGAAATCCGCTCTAGATGGTATTCAGTCGTGTATTCCATAGTAGGATTCTATTACAAATTATGTGGTAGTTCTTCCGTCACAAATTTCGTTGTAGTTAATCCCTAGCAAAAATCCATGGTAATGATTTCCTATCAAATTCTATGATGGTGAATCCCTAGTAATTTCACAGTGGTGATTCCCTACCAAATTCTGTGGTGATGAATCTTAACAAATTTTGCGGTGGTGATTCCCTAGCATACTCCGTTGTACTGAATCTCTAGCAAATTCCATGGTTGTGGATCCATAGCAAATTTAGTGGTGATCATTCCCTAGCAACTTCCGTTTGATGACTTTCTAGCAAATTTTGTGGTGGTGAATCCCTAGAAATTTTCGCGGTGTATATTATATAGCAGATTCCATATGGATGGATGAATAATTGATTTATAAATAAAATCCATATTATTTTGTAGTAATATATGAAAAACAAAAATAACAAAAAAATTGAATAACATTATATCATAAAATAATAAAATAATTATTTATTACATGGAAAATGGAAAGTAACTAATCTAAAATAAATACTTTGCAATAAACATATCAACATTTTATGACCTACTAGTGTTGTTTTGTAATGACATTAATAAGATCTATTGTCGTTTTAAGTTGTTTTTCAAGTTGTCCGACTTTTGCGTTGTTTTTTTTTCTTCTTGGCACTTCATTATTTCTTTAAGCTCTTCATTTCGCTCTTTTTGTTTAGCAACACGCTCCTTCATTTCTTCCATTTCATCATTTTTTTCCGGAATGTAAGATATATCCGTTTCACCATTAATATAGGGAACCACATTTGCAAAAGATCCTAATCCATGAAGTCTTTTTTTTTTGTCATGACCACCAACAACATCAGTAAATAGTTTTTCCTCAAATTCAGCACCTTTAGCTTCTAACTCTTCCTGTGTTTCTATATAGGATGCCTACAAAATAAAAATAATATAAGTTAAAAGATATAAAAATTATGAATGACATTATGGACTAGCTACAATATAAAAGTTTAATTGCACTAAAATGAATATTAAATAAATTTGTCTATCTTTTTCATTTGTGAAAATGATTCCATCGTGATTCTTCATGTGTGTATACAGGAACAATTCACTATGGGGTGGATCACGTCCTAATTTCCTTTTTTCCATAAATACCATAAAATGTCAAATATACACATAAACATAAACATTGATGTACCATTAAAAAGATTACCAAATCAAAAGCTATCTTCAAATGTTTTGCAGATCCAACAATATGGTTAGGTTGTGCTACTCGATCAGCCACACTGTTACTGTAACATCCATAAAATTCATAAAAGTTTAAATCCTTTTCAAGCATCCAAAAACTATTATTTATTACAAAATGTTTTCAAAATAGTTTCATAGCAGAGTATCACAAAAATCAAAATCATCAAATGCGAGGAGGTGCACGATCAAGCCTTTGCCTTCTCGCAATCAACCGAAGTACCTGAAACAAAATCCAAAATTATAACCTCGAAGCTTAATGAGTTCCCCCAAACTACCAACGCCTTACAAAACATAATCATATCATAACAAACAACATGCATATAGAATATGCCGTATGAATGGTCCACCTTATAGGGCCTTAAGACTGTCTGGACGGTTCTCCGGGCCTTCGACCTGGTTGGATCGCCCTCAGTTTATCCAGGCTGCCCTGGGTATGTTGACCTAGAGCACAAAGTAGGATCACCTCAACCCACCCCCAAACATACAATCAACACATATATATATCAAACGCTAGCTAGCATATACAAAGAGTCAGGCCAATCTTATAGATCACTAATTATAACATCAACCTATATACCTAGGATATCGACCTTACAAGTTACTAACATAGCATCATACTATATACCAACATACCGACCTTACATTTCACTAAGCATATCATCATGCGATAACTAGGATAACAATCCAAATAGAACGGCCGACATGGGTGCCTTCGACCCTGTTGACATGGGGGAAAATTGTAACACCCCGAGTTCAGAAGTGCAAGTTCAGGGTTCTTAGTGTAAATAAGGAAGGCCGACTCGGCAAGTTGATGGGTAGACTCGGCGAGTCGAGTCGCGGTTCTAGTCACGTGTTAAGTGACCAACTCGGCGAGTTGGTGCTGAAGGGAGAAAACCCTAATCCGGGGGGTTGTGCCCTATATAAAGCACATTATAACCCACCTTCAGCCTCTTGGCTACCCATTTGAGATCCAGAAACCCTCATCTCGTGTGTGTGACTCCATTGATGAAGAATTAGAGATTGGAAGAGAAATTTGGTGTAAGAAGCTTGGGGATTTGGAGGCCATCATCAAGGGGCTTGGGTAGATTTGGAATCTACTTCTATTTGGGAACATTTCAGGGGTAAGGAACCTCCTCCTTAAGCTATTTCATTATTGATTCATGAATGGTGGATGGTTTGGGATTTATTAGCTTGTTTGGGAGCTATCTCGAGTTTGAGGCTTAGATTTGAAGTTGCTACTTCAAATCTAGACTTGTGATGGCCCAAAAGGTCATAAAGTTCCTGTCTAAGAGTCAGTAGTGAAGCCCTTTGTCTTTAACCCTAGCCCCAGAAGTGTTTTTGGCTTATATCTCCTTGCTTCCACATAAAGTTTGCAACTTTATGTTAGATTTAGGCTGTAAAAGAGTGGATCTAGGGATTGGAGTCCCTGCATGGCTTGAAAAGCCTCTGTATGGAATGAGAACTAAAGAGACTCGGCAAGTCACATGGGTGTGCTCGATGAGTTGTATGATTATGTGCATGGACTCGATGAGTTGGAAGAACAACTCGGCGAGTCTGTTGAAGATTGCCTTGGACTCGACGAGTCTATGCTTGAACTCGGCAAGTCTGGTCGTGAAGTCCTAACCTTTTCTAGTTGAGTTGTGAATCGGTGAGTTGAGCAGGAAGGGACTCAGAGCTTGTTGGACTCGACGAGTCTTGGGGCGACTCAGCGAGTTGAGTTGTGGCATGGGAGTTTCTGAGCATAGGAACTCGACGAGTCAACGGGTTGACTCGACAAGTAGGGTCAACTAGGAAGGTTGGCTTTGGCTGAGGAATTTGACTTGGACCAAGGGTTGACTAGTTTGACTTCTAAGGGTATTTTGGTATTTATTGGTGTTTATTGGTTTTGGTTATTTGGTAATGATCAGTGGTGGAGTTCGTGCTGGTGGTCGGAGCAGCGTGGTCTTATTTCTTCAAGTCGGCAGTTGCAGGTGAGTTATCCTTATTATATCGACATGGTCTAAGGCACTAAGGCTGACCCTTTATCGGATGGGAATCCGGGTAGTTGTTTGTTATGTTATTGCTTTACTATATCTGCATCCTAGTAGTTAGGAAGGTTGGCTTTGACTGAGGACTTTGACTTGGACCAAGGATTGACTAGTTTGGCTTCCAAGGGTATTTTGGTATTTATTAGTTTTGGTTATTTGGTAATGATCAGTGGTGGAGTTCTTTCTGGTGGTCGGAGCAGCATCGTCTTATTTCTTCAAGTCGGCAGTTGCAGGTGAGTTATCCTCACTATATCGACAGGGTCTAAGGCACAAAGGTTGGCCCTTTATCGGATGGGAATTCGGGTAGTTGTTTATTATGTTATTGCTTTGCTACGTCTGCATCCTAGTAGTTAGGATGGTATATGTTAGGGACCTGGTTAAGGTCGGTATCCTGGTATATAGGATGATGTTATGTTAGTGATAGGTTAGGTCGGTATCCTGGTTAGGATGTTGCTATGTTATGTGATCTGCTAAATCAGTTGATTAGTTATGAATTGCTATATGATTATATGTTTATGTGCACATGGTTGTTGAACTGGGGTTGGGTTGAGGCGGGTCCTGCTTTGTGCTGTAGGCTAACATACCCAGGGCGGACCGATTAGATCGAAGGCGCAGCGAGCGGTCCGGATGGACTGAAGGCCCCAAGAGGGCGGACCAGACATGCCGAGGCTCGAAGAGTGGACCAGACAGACTGAAGGCTCGGTGCGGGTGGACCAGTCATATTTTAGACTCAGAGAGTGGACCAGGTGAACTGAAGGCCCGATGCAGGTGGACCAGTCATACTGTAGACTCGGAAAGAGAGTGGACCAGGTGGACTGAAGGCCTGGTGCAGGCAGACCAATCACACTGTAGACTCGATATGCATGGTTATTCCATTTATGAGATGAGATGATATGTGTATGGTATTGTGGTTGGTATTTTGGGGGTAACTCACTAAGCTTTCGGGCTTACAGTTTCAGTGTATTGTTTCAGGTACTTCAGGAGACCGTGAAAAGGCAAAGGTGTGATCGTACCGCTCCTCAGTTTTATGTTGATGTTCTAGGATACTGTGATAATAAAAGAATTGAAAACCTTTTTGTAATAACTTAATGAATATAGGTTTCTTTTGAAAAGTTTAAATTGGCTGTAAATTTTCACGGTGTTACATAAACCCTACCCAACTCGTCGAGTTGGCTATGTAGCTCATCGAGTTCCTTTAGCCCTTTTCCTATTTAGATGGTTTTAAGTAAAACCAACGCTCTAAACTGTAGATCTAGCCTTCTAGGGTGTAGTTACCACATAAAGTTGCTAACTTTACGCGCATGCAAGGCCTCAAGAGGCTAAAACACCTAAAACTAGTCTTAGGAAGAGGTTTAAGGCATGGAAAAATGCCAAAGCTTGATAAAGGCGAGAACTTTATCTCCATAAGTTCCTAGAGGAGTCCAGATCTGAACTCCTCACTTCAAAACGTGCTTAATATCCGAAATGCATCAAGAATACGCTAGAAATGGCCTGAAAATCTTACATGGAGAGATGTGACAAGAAAATGATCAAGGTAATGACTTTTTACCTTCAAATGAATGCCAAAACAAAGTAGATGCCGGATCTACAAGCTCCTTCTCATTTCAAGATTCTCAATCTTCAAGTCTCTTCAAGAAATGCACCAAACACACACTCTTTAGCCTCACACACACTCAAAATAGGAGGTTAGCTCGATTAGGGTTTGTTTCTCGGTGTGAAGGTGGTAATGGAGGCTTGAGGGAGGACTTAAGGTCCTTTAAATAGGGTGGAAACCCTAAAACTTAGGGTTTTCAAGCACAACATCATCTCGTCGAGTTGGGTCCTCCAATTCGTCGAGTAGGTCTTAGAGTTCACGCGGCCTGAACAGTTTATACACGACGAGTTGGGGCTGCCAACTCATCGAGTAGATCTAAAAATATAAATATAAAAGCTCAATCTTATACCTGGGAGTCGGGATGTTACAGTTCTCCTGCACTTGAACTACACTTCATCCTCGAAGTCTGATGCAACAAAAAAAATCTAGGTAATGCTCCCGCATCTCAGCCTCTGGCTCCCAAGTCCACTCAGATTCCCTCTGGTGCTCCCATTGTACCTTTACCAAAGGTACGTCCTTGTTTTGTAGAACCTTCACTTTTATCTCTAGAACGGCCACTGGCCTTTCCACGTAATGCAGGCGCTCATCAACTTGAATATCATCTAATGACACCACTCCCTCTTCATCTAGTATGCACTTCCATAATTGCAAGACGTGAAAAGTGATCTAAATCTAACTGACCTCCTTTAGAAGATCAAGTCTATAAGCCACCTTGCAAACCCTAGCAATAACCTGAAACGATCCAATGTATTGGGGACCCAACTACCCCTCTTACTGAATTGAATCACACCATTCCAGGGTGAGACCTTTAGTAGTACCATGTCACCAACCTAAAATTCCAACTCAGATCGACAACCGTGGGCATAACTCTTCTATCGAATCTAAGCGGTTTGCAACCACTGTCTGATCTGCTGAATCTTCTCGGTAATCTGTAGAAATACCTCGATCCGACCCATCACCTTGTGAGCAACCTCACCCCAACAGACTGGGGTACGATATCTCTGTCCATAGTGACATGTGGTTAAACTTGAACGTATATGTAATTGTTTCGAGAACTAATATAAAGCTTCGTTATGTTATCCGATGTATTAAATGATTATGTGAAATTATTTTACGGTGACTTGGAGGACTGCGAGACAACACTTGGGACGAGTATGATCAGGTGTGAATGGTAGTAGAGGCCTATACTACTGGAAGCACAAGACTTGCACTTGGGTCAGGGAAAGTCACAAGGTTAACAAGGTGCTAGTAATTGATTCTGTTTGATTCATGTTTGTTGTTACAATTGTTTTAGTAATGACTAAGAAGATGATTATTATTCCGACCCTAGTGGTCGTATCAAATAGAGTTCGACTAAGATGGGTTTTTTACGTGGTTCAGAGACAAGTTCAATATAACATCCAACTTAAGTCAGAAGATCGAACTGAAAGATAATCAAAACAATCAATAAAAGTATCGCAACCACCGAGAAAGTAAGCAACTTGTAGCTAGAAGTGCTACATACTAGAATGTTATTACATCACATTAGAACATGAAGGAAGGAAAATTATATTATGGAATTTGACTCTAAAAGACTAGAGTCTAAGCGTTGCATCATACGATGATAAGTCATTAGAACATAACCCATCGGTCTATTGTGGTAATCAAAGAACATCTCTTAAGATAAGTCTCCTTAAGAAGAAGTATGAGTCTCCGATCAGGATCGATTTTGTAACTCGAAGGTTACGATTGGATGTCCAACATAGGATAAAAATCGGGTGCAAGATTGAACACCGCCTGCATTCAAGAAGTCCAAAACTTAGATACTCATTCGAAGGAACATAAGAAATTACGGTTATTACCTAGGATGAAAAGATAACATATGGAGTCATTATATAACCCATGTTCTGTTGATGATTCCGGGACATAATGATCCTAAGGAGGAGATAATTAAAACACTTGCAGATTCGATCTAGTCAATAACAAGCGTTAAAAATGATTTTTTATTATATAGGATAAATAATATTAACCAAAGTAATAGTTATGGTCAAGAATTGTAACATATTTCACGTACTAAAGAAGAATTATGTGAATATTATGTTTTTCATGATTATTATAATATAAATAGGAAAAACCAGCCGAATCGTCCGTAAATCGTAAAAATAAGTGCGCGCATATATATATATATATATATATATATATATATATATATATATATATATATATATATATATATATATATATATATATATATAATATTTAGAAATTACATGTCTCTCCGATCCCGAAAAAATAAATTTCGTAGAAATCCGACTCCATATGAATTAGATATGATTTTTATAATATATAAAAGTCAATCGCGCACAGCGAATATATGATGTAAAAAAGCTACGAAGAGAATGATTGGCTTTTAGCTAATGCCACCAAAACAAAAATTGTAATACTCCTTAAAATATGAATTTTGAGAAAAAGAATGTTAAAAATGGAGTTCATATGAGAGAGTTATAGCAGGGCGAGATAGAGTTTATAGAAGGGCTGCAGAGGGTTTGTGGCCTATGTGATGGAGACACGAGTGACCGCTGGGAGGCCAAGTTCGATCGATGAGGTCCCAATTGTGCGGGAGTTCCCTGACGTTTTCCCCGAGGAGTTGTCGGGTATGCCTCCCGAGACGCAGGTGGAGTTTCGTATCGACTTGGTGCCAAGGGCGGCACCTATTGCCAAGGCACCGTATCGCCTTGCACCGTCTGAGATGCAGGAGTTATCCTCGCAGCTTAAGGAACTGTTAGGAAAGGGGTTTATTAGACCGAGTAGCTCACCTTGCGGAGCGCCGATCATTTTTGTCTAGAAGAAGGATGTTTCACACCGGATGTGTATTGATTACCGGGAGTTGAAAAAGCTGATGGTCAAGAACCGTTATCCTTTACCAAGGATCGACGATTTGTTCGATCAGTTTCAGGGAGCGTCTTGGTTCTCCAAGATAGAATTGAGGTCGGGTTATCATCAGATGAGGGTTCGGGATGAAGATATCCAGAAGACAGCGTTCAGAACTTGTTATGGGCATTACGAGTTCATGGTGATGCATTTTGGGCTCACCAATGCACTAGCCGCGTTCATGGATCTCATGAACAGGGTGTGCAGACCGATGTTGGATCGATCGGTGATTGTTTTCATCGATGATATATTGGTATATTCGAAATCCAGAGAGCAGCATGAGGAGCATTTGAGGGAAATCCTTGGAAATCTGAGATCGGAGAGGCTTTACGCCAAATTCTCCAAGTGTGATTTTTGGTTACGGGAGGTCCAGTTCCTAGGGCATCTCGTTAACCAGCAGGAGGTATTGGTCGATCCGGCCAAGATTGAGGCCATGATGAGTTAGGAAGTGTGGAGGTCACCTATTGACATTAGGAGTTTCTTAGGATTGGCAGGCTATTATCGGAGATTTATCACGGATTTCTCCAAGATTTCCATGCCACTCATCAAGTTGACCTGGAAGGGTGTTGCATTTTCTTGGGGTCTGGAGCAGCAGACCTTGTTCGAGACACTTCGCCAGAGATTATGCGAAGCCCCGATGTTAGCCCTTCCAGAAGGGATGGAGGATTTTGTGGTATATTGTGATGCATCGATATCCGGGTTGGGAGCGGAGCTTATGCAGAGGGGGCATCTGATAGCATATGCATCGAAGCAGATTAAGCCTCATGAATCGAGGTATCCCACTCATGATCTGAATTGGGGGTTTTAATGTTCGCCCTCAAGATTTGGCGTCACTATTTGTATGGGGTTTGGTGTACGATATACACGGACCACAAGAGCTTGAAGTATTTGATGGATCAGCCCAACCTGAATATGCGCTAGAGGAGATGATTGGATGTAGTAAATGATTATGATTGTGAGATCCTGTACCACCCAAGCAAGGCTAGTGTGGTAGCCGATGCCCTGAGCTGTAGGGAGGAGGGCGCCCCGATTCGATATATTTGCATGAGATTGAAAGTGATGACTCCGGTATGGGACACCATTCGAGGGGCCCAAGAGGAGGCCGTGAGACCGGAGAACCGCAAGAAAGAGCAAGTGATCGGGCAGGTATCGGAGTTTGTTACTGATAGTAGAGGACTTATGACCTTCTAGGGTCGGGTTTGGGTACCGTTTGTAGGCAGGACAGGTACTGTCTTGATGGAGGAGGCGCATAGATCGAAGTTCTCGATCCACCCCAGGGCCACTAAGATGTATGTGGACCTGAAGAAGGAGTATTGGTGACCCTTATTGAAAAGGGATGTTGCATGGTTCATACAGAGGTGCTTGACCTATCGTAAGGTTAAGGCCGAGCACCAGCGCCTGCATGGTAAGTTACAGCCGTTAGAGATTCCTGAGTGGAAGTGGGAACAGATTTCCATGGATTTTATCACCAAATTGCCGAGGACTACTAGGGGTGTCGATGCAATTTGGGTGATTGTGGACAGGTTTACGAAGAGCGCTCATTTCCTTGCCATCAGTGAGAGCTCTTCTGCGGAGAGGCTAGTAGAATTGTACGTGAAGGAGGTGGTATCGCGGCATGGACTACCGATCTCGATTGTCTCAGATCGAGGTGTGTGTTTCACTTCCAGATTTTGGAAGAAATTTCATGAGGAATATGGTACGAGACTACATTTTAGTACCGCGTACCACCCACAAACCGACGGGCAGAGCGAGCGGACGATTCAGATGCTCGAGGACACGCTTCGGGCATGTGTATTGGATTTTGGTGGGAGTTGGGACACGTATTTACCCTTGGCTGAGTTTTCCTATAACAACAACCATCACTCGAGCATTGGTATGCCACCTTTTGAGCTATTGTATGGAAGGAGGTGGCGTACCCCCATTTGCTAGGGCAAGGTAGGGCAGCGTGTGATGGGTAGTACAGAGATAGTGCTTCAGAAAACAGAGCAGATACAATAGGTTAGACAGAGGTTGTTGACCGCTCAGAGTCGCCAAAGAAGTTATGCAGATAGGCGATGATCCGAACTCGAGTTCTAGGTCGGTGATTTGATGCTCCTAAAGATATCTTCTTCGAAAGGAGTGATCCGATTCAGGAACAGGGGCAAGTTGGGAACCCAGTATATTGGGTCGTTTAGGCTGATCGCGAGGGTAGGAAAGGTAGCGTATCGCTTGGAGCTACCTGCGGAGTTGGACTAGATTCATGATACCTTCCACGTGTCGCAGCTGAGGAAGTGTATTGCCGATGAGTTGGCAGTGGTACCATTAGAGGATATCCAGGTGGTCGCAATTCTAAATTATGTTGAGAAGCCGATCGCAATCTTGGATCGGAGGATCAAGGTTTTGAGGAACAAGGAAGTACCCCTAGTTCAGGTCCAGTGGCAGCATCAGAGAGGATTCGAGCTGACCTGGGAGCCAGAGTCGGAGATGCAGGAGCAGCATCCGGAGTTGTTCACAGCATGAGACTTCGAGGGCGAAGTCTGTTTCTACTGCGGGAGAATTGTAACAGCCTGAAATCCAGGTTAGCTTTATGACCCTTCTATTTTGGAGAGTTGGCAAATTAGTCCCTTAAAGTTAAAAGGTAGTTTGGTGAGTACGTTGGGTGTACTGGGGTGTACGCCGCGCGTACTCGCGCGCTTATTTTGTATGCGGGTTCATCCGGGTACACCCAAGGTTACGCCGGGCGTAACCGGCCCAGATGCAAAACCCTAATTCCTGGCTTTTGCACTATAAAAGGATCATGTAGTCCTTTGCCCTAGCCACCATATCCCTTTGAGTGAGTCCTTGGAGAGCTGAGATTCACGCTTTACCTTGTGTGTGTGTGTGTTTTTGAGCTTGAAGTTATCTTTTCAAGGTGAAGAAGGAGAAGAAGAAGGCTTTGTTGGAGCTAGAAGTTGAAGAACACGTGTAGATCCGAGTTCTACAGTGGTTGGAGATCCTTTCTGAGTTAAAAAGATCAAAGCTTTCCTTGTTCTTCATAAGTTTTGCTTGTTGGACCATTTTTAGGGTTTTTGGTTCAAAGTTGGAGACTTTATGTGCAAAGAGTCTCCATAAGCTTAGATCTGACGTTTTCTAGTGTATAATGTGTTGAGGAGTCATAAAAATCTAGTCTTGGACGTGGATCTTGGGTCATGCATGAGTTATAGTCTCATTATGGAAAGAGGAAAGGTGTTTTGAACATAAAGTGACCTTTACAGCCATGCAAAGTCTTAAAGGTTTCAACTTTATGCATTAAGTCATATTAGAGGATTCAGATCTGAAGTTTGGATGCAAGTCTTAACCGATTAAGACCTGAATGTGTTGGATAAAGAAACTGGGCATTACTCTGGGCGTAATCCCAGTACGCGCCGCGTAGGGGGTCGCGTTCCCCGTTTCTGGAGTGCAATGGTATGCCCCGCGTATAGGAGCTGGTACGCCTCGCGTACTGCTTGCTGTTGATATTTGTTGACTTTTAGGGTTTTAGTCAACATGTGGACTTTTGAGTTAGGGAGGGGTAAAATGGTCTTTTACCCTTCTGTGGAATTTTAGAAAGGAATATAGTATAGCCTTGAGAGCCGTTAATCTGGAATAATTACTTGATGTGATTAGGCGAGGCTAGGTTGTTGTTGCGAGATTTAGAGATATCGAGCACGTGAGACACTAGACATCCTACGAGGTGGGTCTTCTCACTATACTGTACCTGGAAGGGTACCTATGTGTGACCGGAAGGTCTGGTATGCTATAAGATATATGCATTGTATGTTATTAGTTGCCTGTTTTGTATGCGTTATGTATGCTATGCTTGATATGGGCCGGAAGGCATTATGTTATGGGTCGGAAGGCATTATGATATAGACTGGAAGGTCAGGGAGTTATGGACTGGAAGGTTGACATGGGTAGGACCAGAAGGTTTACCAGGTTGGGATGTAAGTCCCCTGAGACACATGGACCGGATGGTCATGGCCTAGAAGGGCGTATATGTGTAGGTGGTATATTGGGGAACTCACTAAGCATTTATGCTTACAGTTGTTGTGTTATGTGTTTCATGTACTAGCGAGGATCGTGGGAAGGCACCGACATGACTCGTACACACACTCGCAGGCGGATTTGGATATAATTGATCTTGGGATTTGACATGTTTTGTATTGTGACTACGTTACATTGGATTTTTATGGTTTGTTTTGAAGGAAATTATGTTTTAAAGAAATGAAAAAATTGTTTTGAAAATTTACATTGTTACATTATTATCATATAAGCATAACACTTACGCTCCCATTAGCTTTGACATGTATTCATAAAATAGCTGAACTTCCAGAAAACAATGCTTATTGAATTTCTTAAGTTCATATTTCTAATACTTGATGCTTTGATAAGCCTTTATCTAAGCTTCTTATACTTATACACCTTTGCCTTAGAAAGCTCACATGTGTGTGTTGACAAATTCAAAACTTATGTTACTAAGTCCCAAATGTTCAGACTAATTGCCAAATCTCACAATTTGAACTATGGAAAGGGATTCCGTAACCATAATAGAATTTGAGAATACAATTTTCACAATTGCTATCTTCTAAAATCTCTTTTTGTGAAAGCATTTCCTCACAACCATTTTCATGAGGAGGGAAACCTTATGACACTTAGATTTTATAGCGTATTTGTTCCTATCCATGTCAATTTGTTATAACAATAATCATAAGACAATGTTTGTGACAAATCCAACTCATATGGATTGAACTTGTTCAATCTTGATTTCTCGCTTTACGGCAGCACGAATGCCGACCATCACTTCCAGGTTGTTAAGCAGCTCACCCTTACCTTATTAATGTACTTTCCATTGATCAGGGTGCTTGCCTTTATGCATTCAGATGAGAACTCATAGAACTCACATACATAGTTAACTCAAATGGAATGGAACAGAAAACAAAATTATGCCAACATGACAGGTTGTAAACCTCAAGTCAAGTGCTAGTGATGATTAACTAGGTTTATTCTTGAATTTGTTCTTGAACCTTTTCAAGTCGTTTAAGACTCCCACTGACTCTTTGACATATAAGGTTCTCTTGTCAAGAAATATTTCTTGACAAAACAAATATTCACGAGTTAGTGTAGCTTCTTATCAAGTTTAACACTTCACTCAATTGGTCGTAGTTGGTCTTTGTCTTATCCAAGACATCACGACTTACCAATTTCAAATGTACAATTATAAGAAACTTTATACATTTAATAAGTGTTAGAAACCTACTTAAGACTTTTCACTCAAGTCATAATCCTAACTCTAAGACTTGATATTGGAACGAAGTATGATTGACTTCTTCATTTAACCATTTCTACAATTCTCGATTCCTCTTCTTAGACATGCAATTGTACTAAGACTTGCTTAGAGGATCAATTGAGATATGGTTCTTAATCATTAAGACTTATCATCAAACACAATAAAAGGTACTGTCCCTTTTTCTTAGAATAGAGAAACTTTTATCTTTCTGCCTACTTGATTCTTCATATTTGTTCTGCTATTATTTGAAACTCTTTCAATCAACTCAGAATTATACTCAATCTTATAAGTATAACCATATTTACTAAACTTTAGTTAAATCATGGCGAATATCTTTGTCACTCTTATGGTAGACTTGATCAACGTACGACCTAGTGTACTCGATCTTCTAGTCCTTCAATTGACATTTTGTCAAAGAATTAGTCTAAATTTCCCAAATCTGAAAGTTTTTTTCATTCATCATACAATACTCGTTGCATGATTCCAAGTTCCTATCCACTTGAAACTTGGGTGATGAGAAACTCTCCCTATTTGGTAAACTCTTGACACTTCCACAAATAACATAATTAAGAATCAAATCCATTTTGCTAATAATAAAAGTACACAAACATCAATTTTTCATACACGTCATTGTAAGGATAAATAAATAAGATAAAACCAAAATTTATTTTATTGCAGAAAAATTCATCCTTACAATGCAAGTCAATTGAAAAAAAATGTTATTTCATATTTCTTAGTAATCCATTCTAACTCTAAGTAGTATCTCAAGAATCCAATCTTCAAGTAATGCGATCGAAATCCATTTCTTCATGATTAGATTCAGCTCACTTCTTCCCTTAAGCTTCCTCTCTTTTCTTACAAAACATCAAAATGTAATCTTATCACATCATGTATTAATAATCTAGAATAGGAACTTAAAAGAGTTAGTTAATGGATTTTACCTGAAGTAGAGTCATACGTCTTGACTCTCCCATCTCTTAGATCTCTCAGGTAAATAGGGCAGCTTCATCTCCAACGACCATTCTTTTGGAAATAAAAGAAAATGGACTCTTTTGGAATGGCACAAGGAATTATCTTAGAGTTTACCTTTTCTGGATTTCTAATGTCATCATTTTCAATGTCCATTGAAGTTTGGGAGTTTGTTTCACCATACAAATTTGCTTGACCAGCACGCTAAATCATTGCTGATTCAGCAGCTATAAGCAAATAGGTGAGATCAATGAGGGTCACATCATGATCCATCATATAGTACTCTTTAACGAACTCACTACATGATTCAGAAAGCGACAGAAGAACCCAATCAACAGCCAACTCACCTGAAATCCTGACACCCAACATCCTTAACCTAATAATGTCTGACTTCATCTCTAAGATGTGTACACACATAGGTTTCCCATCTTCGTGTTTACTTGCCGAAAGGGCTTGAGTGATCTTGAACTTTTCAAGCCTTCGAACTTGTGGGTTCGGTAGAATAATTGGAGGAGGTGGAGGATGTGAAGCATGATTTCTTGTTCCTTGATCATATCGAGGAACATCATCTTCATTTGGAAAGCTTGTTTCATGGAATTTGGGAAGACCATGATTGTCATAACTAGACATCTACAAAACGGGAGAAAATTCAAGTTAAGTTGATTAGAATCCTTGATGTAACACCCAAATGAAACATCGATGTTAGGATCCAACACAATACTTTGCAACCTAGAAGAGGGATGTCGTAATCTAGTTGCAGAATATTTGAAGGTAGGTAAATGACGATTTACCAATTTCAACCATTAAAAACGAAAATGAAATTTATGTTTTAAATGAATTGAAACTCCTAGATCTTTTGAGATTCATTGAACTTTTAAATGCCATGTTTAATCTAGATTATGCCCTTCTATTTGTGACTGGGATGCTGAGGATCACAAATAAGGTGTGAATAACCATACGAATCTACGTGGCGCACTCAATGCTACTATCACCTAACAATGTGCCGGTTAGCCACACACGCTCCATTGATCTATGATAAACATCGAGCCACCCTTCGCCACCAATGTCAATCCCAAATTAGTGTGCCGGTTAACCACACACGCTCCACTAATGTTTGACAAGGGTACGGAGTTTGATTCCATGGATTAGCATACAATTTCACATTTTTCCTAAAGTAACTATGATTTGGGAATTTGTAAAAGCATTTAGTTACTTTGTAATTCATTATACTTATAATGGAAGGTTTATGTCCAATCCTACCCATTCGGCTAACGACCCTCCACTAGTCAAGCGTGCGGTGGGTAAGAGTGGATACCCATTCAATCGCCATTTTATAGGCAATTTCCTTAAACACCCCTTATAGACCAGCTTCGTGAATGAGGCCTACTAACGGTAAGACTGACTTAATCTTATACATATATATATAATCATTAATATTATAATATTATAATAGTATAAGGGTGTATTTTAAACATTTCAAAATACTAGGGTTTTAATCATATTTAACTTTTCGAAAATTAAAACTTTTTAATTTTAAACTCTTAAATATTAAAATATTAATTTAATCATGCTCCAAAATTAAACAATTATTTTAAAACTATTAAATCTTGTAGGATTATCTATTAAATTAAACAATTAATTTAATTTAATCCCATATCCCCTAAGATTTGATTATCTATTTAAGGAATCAAGGATAATTATAAGATATGACATTATCGAAATCCCTATAATTTAGGAATCCTATCTAGGGGACAAGGCAAATTTCGAAATTCTAGGGCTAGACAACCCTAAAATCGAAATCTTGGGGCCAAAAGAAAAGGTTTAGGAAGCTTTACCAAAAATTTTGAAATATAGGGTTTAGAAACCCTAATTTCGAAAATCAAGCCTCCAGGGTTTATTAGCCGTAAAAACTAATTTTCATATTCATACATTGGTATCAAATCTAATTGAAAACAAAAAACCTAAGTCTCTGATACCACTGATGGGTTTAAACAAACAATCCTATGTGTGCATGCAACCCTAGAGTTGGATCTATGTTATCACTATTAGTTATAGAACTTTAAGAACACAAAAAGAAACCTGGAATGCTAGTACTATTTTTGAAATCCACATAGAAGAATATAATACATACCTTTTGTTGTTATATAGCAATAACAACTAGTTCCTTGAATTTCCTTAGCTCATGAAAGCAAGTACCACAAGTGTAGTACCTCTAATGGCTCACAAACACACTTTGGGTGAAAGGATGAATATGAGAGAGAGGAAGGAAGGCAAGAGGCTCTAAAATTTGACCCTAGTAGGGTTTCTCAAAGGAGTGGACGAATTCTAGTGCCTTCGGGTGCTATTTGTACTTGATGCTAGCTAGGGTTTCAAGGTGGAAACCCTAATCCCTTAGCTTAGAGCCTAAGCAAGTCCATGGACTCCTTTCCTTAAGCCCTTGGACGAAAACTCCTAGATCCTTCTAGGATTTTCGTTCAAGCCTTAATAGAGGTGATCCAATAGCCCAAAGTCTCAACTATCAAATAATTACAAAACAGCCCCCATACTTTTAAATGATTCCTTTAATCCCGAAATTAATTCCTAATTAATTTTTGATTAAATACTAATTAATAATATGATTCCAAATTATTATATTATTCATATAATATATTAAAAAATCATATTTATACCCCAATTTATTATTCTTAATATAAACCTGTCTCTCTCCTCAACAATCATCCTGTCTAGTCACCAGTGTGAAGGCAACCCAAAAGGATAATGCTCACAATCGAGTCAAGTACATACCAAAATATTTATGGACTTAGACACTAATCCAACAAATATAAAGGTATATTTTGGTGGTTTTCTTTCACAGACGAAGATATATATGGGTTTTGCTCTTTTTGCATTCAACATTCCTTTCACTCTCGACCTTCTTACTCTTGATTTTACAAAAAAAAAAAATAGTCTAAACCATAAGTTTGTATCATTATTGGAGTTTTTTTTTTGCAAAAGCAAATAGAGTTTCAAGGAGAGTGAAACCCTTCCTAGATGTGCAATATGATTTAGAAAGCTTGGTGGAGCAATTTGTGAATGTTTTCATAGTTGTAACTTGAGTCGTAGACATGAGGATGGGTTGCACACCAAGTCTTTGATAAAAATTCCTAGCCAAAGTGTTGCTTGGTCTTTACAATTATCCACATAAATTCAGAACCTCTTCAGGACCAAATAATGGATAGTATGACTGGCCAACAACATGTGTGTATGCCATTTCACCTGGAACCTGATAACATTTTTTTCAAGATTGGTGTTTTCATGGCCTTTGTTTTCATCTATTACAGGTTTGGGTGTTGGTATCTTTAATGGTACATTTATAAATGTATTTACCCATAGTAACACCCATTACTGAAACCATCGCACCACCAAACAACAACCGCTACACTTCATAGTCTAATCTCCATTTCTCGCCTCCACTATTACACCTTCACCACCACTTCCGACTATGAAGAAAACGGAAGAATAGTAAGGAGGAACACATGTGAGATTTAGTCGATGATGATAAATAGACATTCTTAGTGGCCAACTTCTTAGCAATGATCCTACAGATTTCCTCGTCACTAGTATCACTTCCCTGGGGGTTGTTGCAGGTAATCACCATAGTCTCTCTGAAACGCAAACACAAAATCGCAAGGTCTAGCTAAAGCATACACTTAATTACCCACCCCAACATGCTACTTAGTATCCCGAGGTTCTTACTTGGGTCGCATACAGATCTGGTGTTTACAGTAGTTCGGGCCCAATACTACCTTCTACACCAACCCATAGTCACCCTAAGTCCTCCTCCTAGGATCCTAATTCACAAGTACTCTATCCCTCATAGATATCAAACTAATCTCTTAGTAGAATCCTCAATGCATATCTAGGTATCTCTTCTAGATTACTCCTCGACTCAAAACTCTCTCTAAAAGATTCATGTTACGTACCCCTACTCAACAAACACAGGGCAATTTGCAGATAATATCAATCAATAACATCCCCTAGGATAACGCATCATGAATCAGGTAATATCTATCTCTAAATTCCTAAAATACCTAGCCTATCATCTAGCATGAAACTCAAATAACTCATAAGTATCTCATAATATAAACAACTAATGGTATATTGGGAAGTCTCCGCTCGGACTCTGGCTGATTGTACACATTGCTTCATCTCGTTTTCTCTTAAAAGCTTTTACTCATTTTAGAAAATATTTTTTTTTTCAAATTTTTTTTTCTCAAATCCTTAGTTTGAGTCCAGACATACCTGAAAGTACATCCGAATCCCTCAAACCAATGGTTTGATACTAACTTGAAAGAGGTACCTGAAATACTTTTTGCACAACACTGTAAGCATGTAACTTAGTGAGTTCCCTAAAATACCACACGCAAATAACTAGACTCTCATGGCTATATCTTAATAAGGACCCTCCAGTCAATGTGTCTCAGTGAAGACCTTCTTGTCTCACAACTTGGGTTAGACCCTTCGATCCTAACTCAATAAGGCACCTAATAATATACAAAATAAATCACAAAGACAAAATCGGTGATATCTCATATGTCAGTATAAGCATATAAGACCCTCCGGTCACACAATATTACCATTCAGGTAAGTATAGTGAGAAGACTCACCTCGTACATAAGCAAGTAGGTCTCGTACTCAACAATCGGTCTAGACTCCACTTACATATCATAATCATCTCTAATTGAGACTTTATGACAACAACTCTAAAGATGCTAGGCTAACACATTTTCTAACTCTCGGAAAGGGTGAAAGATCATTTTACCCCTCCATGGTCACCATAATCCATATCTTGACCAAACACTAAAAGTCAACGGAAGTCAACACTCAAGTCAACAGTCCATGTTGACCCAACTCGTTGAGTGCATCTATGCGACTCGTCGAGTTCCTTTGTTTCTCTGAAATATCAGGAAAACCCAACTCAACTCGTCGCGTTGTCCTACCAACTCGCCGAGTTGTAACGTGTCTAGGCTATCGGGGAAAACCCTAACTACCTCGTCGAGTTGGCTCATCAACTCTTCGAGTTGTTTCAGTCTACTCTCTCATTCATAAGTTTTTAAGAAGAACTAAGGCCCCATACTCTAGATCTTGCCTTCTAAGGCTCAAATACCACATAAAGATGCAAGCTTTACGTCCATGTATGGCATCTACGGCTATGTTTGCCAACCCAAATCTCAATAAAGGGTTTAATGCATGAAAGTTGGTCAACATCTTGATAAAGCATGAATATTTAGGCCCAAGGGAGCTCATATTTTCCAGATCTGAAGTCTCATCTTCCCGACATGCTCAAACAACTAAAGGACTCAAAGAGAAGATGGAAATGGCCATAAACTCCCTAGTGAAGAGATTTAACAAACAAATGGATAACCTGATAGATTTTTACCTCCAAATGGAAGCTAACACTAAAAGAATACTTGATCCCAGGTCTCCTTCTCGTTCTAATCCCTTTGCACCTGAACCACCTTCCAAGAATGCACTAAAACATACAATCTTAGCACCTCTCTATTTCTCTCTCAGATGGTATTAGCTCGATTAGGGTTTCTCTCAGTGTGCTAAGGTGATGAGGAAGGCGAGGTAAAGGACGTAAGGTCCTTTAAATAGGGTGTAAACCCTGAAAATTAGGGTTTTCACACTCAGCTCCTACTTGTCGAGTCGGGTCCCCCAACTCGTTGAGTAGACTCTAAAACTCAAGTGGTCGTCTCAAATCTCTACTCGACGAGTTGGGGCCTCCAACTCATCGAATTGACCTGAAAAAGTGAATATAATTTAATTAAATATTATACATGGGATTCAGGATGCTACAATTCTCCTCCACTAGAATCAAAATTCGCCCTCAAAGTTATCCTTTAGAAACAACTTTGGGTACTGCTCACGCATCTTGGACTTTGGCTCCCAAGTCCACTCGGATACCTTCCGATGCTCCCACTGAACCTGAACCAAGGGCACCTCTTTATTCCTGAACACCTTCACCTTCTTATCCAAAATCACCATTGGCTTCTCGATGTGGTTCAGACTATCATCAACCTGAATGTCCTCTAACGGGACCACTATTGCCTCATTAGCTACACACTTCCTCAGCTAGGATACATGGAAGGTGTTATGAATATGGCTTAACTCTGCAAGCAGCTCTAACTGATAAGTTAACTTACCCACTCGAGCAATCACTCTAAAAGCACCGATGTATCTAGGGCCCATCTTTCCCTGCTTCCTGAATCGGATAACCCCTTTCCATGGGGATACCTTCAGGAGGATAAAATCTCTGACCTGGAACTCTAGCTCTGAACGTCGTCGGACTGCGTAACTCTTCTGACGACTCTGGGCTGCCAGTATCCTCTGTCTGACCTGCTAGATCTGCTCTATCGTCTTGAGCACTATCTCAGTGCTCCCCATCACTCTCAACCCTACCTCTCCCCAACAGATGTGAGTCTGATACCTTCTCCCGTAAGAAAGCTCAAATGGAGGAATACAGATACTAGATTAATGGTTGTTGTTGTATGAAAACTCATCTAAGGGCAAGTATGTGTCCCAACTTCCACCGAAGTCCATAACACATGTACGTAGCATGTCCTCAAGCGTCTGAATCATCCGCTCGCTCTACCCGTCTGTCTGTAGTTGGTAAGCGGTGCTAAAATGCAACCGGGTACCCAACTCTTCATGAAATTTATTCCAGAACATGAAAGTAAGATACACACCCGATCTGACACTATCGATGTTGGCACCCTATGTCGTACCACCACCAATCGAACGTAGATCTTGGCTAATTTCTTTGTAGAAGAGCTCTCACTTATAGCCAGAAAGCGAGCACTCTTTGTCAATCGATCTACAATCATGTATATTGTATCGACACCTCACGTAGTCCTCGGTAACTTGGTAATAAAATCCATGGAGATCTGCTCCCACTTCCACAAGGGAATCTCCAAAGGCTGCAACTGGCCGTGGGGATGCCGGTGCTCTGCCTTCACCTGACGATAGGTCAAGCATATCTTAACTACCCACGCCACATCCTTCTTCATACAGAGCCACCAATAATCCCTTTTCAAGTCCAAATACATCTTGGTGGCTACCATATAGATCGAGAATCTAGACCTATTGGCCTCCTCCATAAAAATACGTCGAGCTCCACTCGTATATGTCACCCATATCTACCCACAGAAGGTCATAAGCCCTTGACTAGAAGCCTCAAACTCATAAATTTGCCTAACCACCTACTCTCTCTTACAATTCTCTAGTCTCATGGCCACTGTTTGGGCATCTCTGATGGTATCTAAGACTGGAGTCATCACTTTCATCATCATACACACATCTCGGATCGTAGCACTCACTGCCCTACGACTCAGGGCATCGGCTACCATATTAACCTTGCCAGGATGATACAAAATCTCCCAGTCATAGTCTTTCACTACATCCAACCACATCCTCTGTCTCATATTTAGGTTGGTCTGACCTATAAGGTACTTCAGGCTCTTATGGCCCATGTATATGGTACATCATACACCATAAAGATAGTGGTGGCAAATCTTAAGGGTGAACACCACCACCCGCAACTCCAAATTGTGGGTGAGATACCTCGTCTTGTGAGACTTCGGCTGCCTCGACCTATATGCTATCACGTGCCCCCCTCTGCATCAACACGGAATCCATCCCCGATATGGATGTATCACAGTAGACTACAAAGTCCTATACTTCCTCTTGATGGGCTAATACTGGAGCTTCACGGAATATCTAGCGAAGAGTCTCGAATGAAGGCTACTGCTCGGGCTCCCAGACAAAAAGTAACACCCTTCCTGGTCAATCTAGTGAGAGGAATAACAGTCTTGGAGAAATCTCTGATAAAACTCCGATAGTAGCCCGCCAAACCCAGAAAACTCCTGATTTTTTATGGGGATCTCGACACCTCCCATCGCATAACTACCTCAATCTTGGCCGGGTCGACCAAAATCCCATTCAGGTTAACGAGGTGCCCCAAGAACTGGACCTCTCGTAGCCAGAAATCACACTAGGAGAATTTAGCATAGAGCCTCTCCATCCTCAATACCCCAAGAATCTCCTATAGATGCTCCTCATGCTATTCTCTAGACCTCAAGTACACCAAAGTTTCGTCGATGAACACGATCACCAACCGATCCAACATGGGCCTGCACACCCGGTTCATGAGGTCCATGAATGTTGTCGGTGCATTGGTGTGCCCGAAAGGCATCACCATAAACTCGTAGTGCCTATAAAGAGTTCAGAAGGCCGTCTTCTAAATATCCTCCTTTCATATTGTCATCTGTTGATACCCATATCTCAAATCAATCTTGGAAAATCTAGACTCCCCTGCAACTGATTAAACAATTCGTCAATCCTCGGTAGTGAATAATGTTTCTTGACCGTTAGTTTGTTCAACTCCCAGCACTCGATGCACATCCAGTGTGAACCATCCTTTTTCTTGACAAAAAGTATCTACGCTCCCCACAGTGAGGTATTCATTCTAATAAAACCCTTCCTTAGCAGCTCCTAGAGCTGCAAGGACAACTCATGCTTTTTAGGCGGTGCAAGGTCATAATGTGCCTTGGTAATAGGCGTCATACCCAGAATCAGATCGATCCGAAACTCCACCCGCCTCTTAGGAGGCACACTCAACAATTCTTCAGGGACAACATCCGAGAACTTACACACTACTAGAACATCGGAAATAGAACCCAGCCTCTTAGTGGCAACTCGCATCTCCATAATGTATGATAAAAAGCCCATGCATCCCTGTTGTAGACTCTGTCTTGCCCTAGAGGCAGAACAAAATGTTGATCCCAATCTAGTTCCCTCACCATAAATAGTATGTACTCCCCCACTAGGGTCTCGTATGGTCACCATCTGACGCCCACAGTCAATCACAACTCCAAAATGGCTCAGCCAATCAATTCCCACTAAGACACAGACATCACCCATCGCTATTAGCACTAGGTTTATCGGAATCTCAACCCCAAAAATATCTAAAACACATCCTCGATATACATTAGTGGCAAAAACCGCATGCTCATCAGCTGTAGAAATCCTCAATAGTCGACTCAACGCCTCGCGTCTAACACTAATGTGATGACTAAAGGATAAGGACACGAAACATTGACTCGCACCCAAATCAAATAACACCAAGGCAGGCATAGAACTCACAAGAAAAGTAAATATATTGAACACAATATAAGCATAAACAAATCTCAAAATAACATAAATAAGGAAATACGTACCAGCAACAATGTTAGTTGTTGCACGGACCTCCTCCGCGATCAACTGGAAAGCTGTCCCATGAGTTCTTGGAGCCTCAGCCTTCGCCGACCAACCATCAGTAACGCGCAAAGCAGCAAGAGCAGAATCCTGGGGTGATCCCTGAGTTAGTTGAGGACACTCGGCCTTCCAGTAGGCGGTCTGGTTGTAATGAAAGAAAACTATGAATCCCTTGGGGCAGTCCTTCGCTATATACCCTTCCTTGCCACATTTGTAGCAAATCCATGTTTAGCAAGATCCCTAATGACTCTTTCCTCACTTGCCACAAGTGCCACCCTTCTAGACTCCTGCTCTCGTATCAGCGAGCTTAGCCGACTTTGTCGCCGGTTGTGACTGCAGTGGTGTCCTGTCTCTACCTTGAGACTCTTCCTCCTCTCTAACCTGAAACTCCATCAAAATCTCCCTCCTCCTGGAATTGGTCTGTAGCTCAGCCAATGTCCGATATGAAGAGTTCGCCATGAACTCCCAAATTTCTTGCCTCAATATGCTCAAGTGCCAGCTCACATGTGCCTGCTTTGTAGACACGTGCTTAGGGAAAAACAACGCCCTATTATGAAACATCCTCGTAATCTCTGCCATGGTTTCTGTCTTCTACTTAAGAGATAGAAATTCTTGCGCCACTTACTCCCTTTCCACTTGGGGAATGTACCCATCTCAGAATAGCTATGTTAACCTCATCCAAGTCACTGCCGCATGGTCTGAAGGAGAATAATCAATCGTCACAAACCTCCACCAGTCCTTCGCTCCCAAGCAAAGCTGGTTTAGAGCAAATCGAACATTCAGGTCCTCAGGGCATGAACAAGTATAGAAACATCCCTCAATATTAGAAATCAGTCTCATATTAGCAATCGGGTCCTGGGTCTTGTCGAACTCTGGTGGCTTCGTGTTACTTAACTCCTGAAGCAACAACAAATCACTCCCTTAAGTCCTCACAATAGCTAGGGCAGCGGTGATTGCGGCAGCAGCAACCTCTATGAGAGTAGCATAATGCTCATCAAAAGTCTCAATCAGTGTGGTCTTAATATACTCGCACGTCTCTTGTATGGCCTCCTTGATAGCTGCGACCACCTCCTCAGCAATGATCCTAAGGATCTCCTCATTACTATTACCACTTCCCTCGGGGTTGTTGCGGGTAATCACCATAGTCTCTCTGAAACACAAACACAAAATCATGAAGGTTTGGATAAAGCACACACTTAAGTATCCACCCTTGCATGCTCTTAATCATCCTAAGGTTCTTACTTGGGACGCATACAGATCTGGTGTTTTCAATAGTACCGGCCCAATACTACCTTCCACACCAACCCATAGTCGCCCCAAGTCCTCCTCCTAGGATCCTAATTCACATGTACTCTATCCCTCAAAGATATCAAACTACTCTCTTAGTTGACTCCTCAATGCACATCTAGGTATCTCTTCTAGATTACCCCTCGACTTAAAACTCTCTCTAAAGGATTCCTGTTATGTACCCCTACTCAGCAAACATAGGGCAATTTGCAGATAATATCAATCAATAACACCCCTAGGCTAATGCATCACAAATTAGGCAATCTCTAGCTCTAAATTACTGAAATACCTAGCCTATCATCTAGCACGCAGCTCTAATATCTCATAAGTATCTCATAATATAAACAACTAATGGTATTTTGGGAAGTCACCGTTCGGGTTCTGGCTGATTGTACACACTGCTTCATCTTGTTTTCTCTTAAAAGCTTTTACTCGTTTTAGAAAATCATTTATTTTTAGAAAAATTTTCTCAAATCATCAGTTTGAGTCCAGACATACTCGAAAGTACATTCGAATCCCTCAAACCAAGGCTCTGATACCAATTTGAAACACTCTAAATTTTCAAATAAAAGTTTCATTTTTAAAACCACATTAAACACAATCTCATGTTTTGCAAAACACAGTGTATAAGTTGTTCAAAACACAAGACAACAAAATGTTTGATAATATCCCAGAATCCTCAAAAACATAATCTCTAGGTGGTGTGTACAATCAAGCCGGTGCCTTCCTGCGATCCTCAGAGGTACCTGAAACAGTTTTCACACAACATTGTAATCATGAAGCTTAGTGAGTTCCCTAAAATACCACATGCAAATAACTAGCCTCTCATGGCTATATCCGATAAGGACCCTCTAGTCAATGTGTCTCAGTGTAGACCATCCGGTCTCACAACTCGGGTTGGACCCTCCCGTCGTAACTCAATAAGGCACATAATAATATACAACATAAATCACAAAGAAAAAATGCATGATATCACATAACTTAGTATAATCATATAAGATCCTCCGGTCACACAATATTACCACTCAGGTAAGTATAGTGAGAAGACTCACCTCGTACGTAAGCAAGTAGGTCTCGTACTCAAAGATCGGTCTAGACTCCGCCAACATATCATAATAATTTCTATTAACTCTTTATGGCAACTACTCTAAAGATGTTAGGCTAACCCTCTTTCTAACTCCCGGAAAGGGTGAAAGACCATTTACCCCTCTATGGTATCCATAATCCATATCTTGACCAAACCCTAAAAGTCAACGAAAGTCAACACTTGAGTCAACAGTCCACGTTGACCAAACTCGTCGAGTGCATCTATACAACTCGTCAAATTCCTTCATTTATCTAGAATATTAGAAAAATTCAACTCAACTCATCGAGTTGTCTCACTAACTCGTCGAGTAGTAATGCGTCCAGACTATCGGGGAAAACCCTAACCAACTCGTCGAATTAGCTCATCAACTCGTTGAGTTCCATCGGTTCATTCTCTCAATTAGACTTTTTTAAGCAGAACTAAGGCCCTATACTAGAGATCTAGCCTTCTGAGGCTGAAATACCATATAAAGCTGCAAGATTTACGTCTATGCATGGAATCTAGGGCTAAGTTTGCCAACCCAAAACTCAATAATGGGTTTAATGCATGAAAGTTGGCCAATAGCTTGATAAAAGCTTGCATCTTTAGGCCTAACAGACCTCATACTTTCCATATTTGATGTTTCATCTTCAAGGCATGCTCAAAAACTAAAGGACTCTAAGAGAAGATGGAAATGACCATAAACTCCCTAGTGAAGAGATTTATCAAACAAATGGTAAAGGTGATAGTTTTTACCTCCAAATGGCAGCTAACACTGAAAGAATACTTCATCCAAGGGGTCCTTCTCGTTCCAAGCCTTTTGGTCCTCAAACTCCTTCCAAGAATCCACTAAAACATACAGTCTTAACCCCTCTCTCACACAGATGGTATTAGCTCGATTAGGGTTTCTATTAGTGTGCTAAGGGGGTGAGGGAGGCGAGGTAAAGGAATTAAGGTCCTTTAAATAGGGTGAAAACCCTGAAAATTAGGGTTTTCACTGTAACACCCCGTTTATAAAATAAATAAATAAAGGTATAGAAGCCCTAAAATGAATAATAATTGAGCGAGGCGTTAGTTTCAAGGAGTTAAAAGTCATAATTTCAGAAGTTAGGGTGCGCTTGGTAATTAATGGATTTAAATTGAAAAGGTTTATTGGAGTTAGGGACTAAAAGTTTAAGTGTTGGAAATTAAGAATAAATTGTGGAGGAGGGGATGATTTGTAAGTTTTGGACTCCTTTGAAGTGGTTTTAATTGGCTGGGGGATAAAAGGTAACATTTGGGATCAGATTTGAATGGATTTCATGGGAAGGGACCATAAATGCAATTATGGGAAAGTAATTAGTTTGGACGGGTATATAAGCCTCTTATCGGCCAAAACCCTAACCCTAGGGGAGTGTATACCCAGCCGACAACTTCTCCACCCTCATGCCTTCTTCCAGCCGCCACCATTGATACTCCATGCAATCGCCGCCTCCCTATTCTCTTGAGCCTCTCCGATCAAGCAAGCAACTAGAGAACCTTTGCTACCGGCGAGGTCATTCCTCGATGTTGCTTCCGTTGCCGTTAAAGACAGCCACCGTGAAGCTTTGTGTTGACGTTAAAGACCTTCAAAGAAGCTGTGGTGCCGCTTCCACCTCGTCGTTCCTCCTTCTTCTTCATTTTCTGTCACTATTCGCAGCCACTTTTGGCTGTTGGCGGTACTGTTCTGATCGCTTTGGAGCTCGTCACTCGACCACCGCCACTGCTGCTGGTTGTTGCTGTTAGAGATGATGAGGTCGCCGACAGTATTGCTGCTGCCATCACTGTGCACCACCGGAGGTGGTTTCGTCCAGATTTTATGAAAGGATTGTTAGGGGTATTGCTGTTTGGCGGGGAACTGAAAGAAGTTGTCGCGGTGGTGGCTGCCATCCGAAAACCCTTTGCTTTCACCGCCTTGAGACATCAGGTGGGTGGTTGGAGTATAGTATGAGATTTGTAGTATTAGTGTGTGTGTTTTGTCTAGCCGGAAAGTCGAGAATAGCCACCGTTAGGTGGTGGCTGCTACCAAGCACCGCCGCCGACCACCATGGTGTGGCTGTGTGTGTGTGATTAGTTTAGTGTGTGGGTATGGTTAATTGAGCTTAACCTTGTAAAATGTAACTTGAATTTTGGATTAATGAAAAGAATCAAAACCACCACCGTAAGGTGGTGGCCGCCGCCGTAAGCTGCCATAGACCACCACTACCCAAAGTGGTAGTGGGTGGTGCCCCTCAAGCAAAACCCAAATGGACCTAGCCAAAACCTTAATGGGCTTAAAGAATTATTTTGGGCCTATTGGGCCATGTTTGAGTGGAAAACCCTAATTGTGAGTAATTGGGCCTTAGACTTATTGGACCCACTTTTGGGCCATTGGGATTAGATTGTGAATTAAGCCCAAACTATTTCATGTCATTTATCAAGTAGAGTAAAGAACTTAATGGACTAAGTCCTTAATGAGCTAATTGAGAAAATATTAATATTTGGGAGTTTATCAGGGCACACGAGAATTATCTAATAAGTGAAATATTAAATAATAATCATTGGCAGAAATTAATCTAAGCAATAATGGACTTAATGGATTAAGTCCTTAATGGATTAAGTCCTTAGTGGGTTAAGTAAGAAACACTTAACCCTAGTTATCATTTGATGTGAAACCCTAGTTTCACTTGGGCTTTGTATTGGGCCATCTGAGAATAATCAAATGGACTAGAGTAATTAGTTGGGCTTTAGGGTAAGGCCCATATGAAGGATTGGGCACAATTTGGAAAATTGGGCCATAGATGGGCCATAGTTGGGGCCTAGATGGTTGTATGATATTGGGCCCTAAAATGATACATGTTGGATTGGATTGATCAATTGGGCCATATGTTGGACTTTGATCCCTAGTTGACTTTGGGCCTATGGATTGGGCCTTAGGCTTGGGTAAGCCAAGCTAGGGGTAATGTAGTAATTATCCAAAGCATGTATTTTTAGTTATGTGTTAGAACCCAATTATTAACTGGGTGTTATTTGGTGTTGACAGTTCGGGAATCTGTCAGCTAGCAGCTAGGGTGGAGTCTGCGGGACTTCAGCAGTGTGGGATTGTGTCTGCGGGACTTCATCAGTGTGAGGTGAGTTTCCTTCCAATAGGAACGGGTATAAGGCCACAATGCCGGCCCGTTTAGTAGTAGTAGTTTCCGAACTTTGGTCCGATGCAGTTGTTAGTTTGTTTGATGCCTTCGTGGCTCAGACAGGATTTATGTGTTAAGTGTTATGGGCTACGACCTGACGTAGTATGCAGTATATGAGTTTATGATCATGTGTGTTATGCTATTTGATATGTGTTTTTGCTATGCTATGCTATGCCCAGTCAGTTCTGGATTTCGGTCCGATGCAGTTAGTTCCGGACTTCGGTCCGATGCAGGGGACAAGGTCTCAATCAGTTCCGAACTTCGGTCCGATGCAGTTAGTTCCGGACTTTGGTCCGATGCAGAGGACAAGGTCCCTGTCATTTCCGAACTTCGGTCCGATGCAGTTAGTTCTGGACTTCAGTTCGATGCAGGGGATAAGGTCCCAGTCAGTTCCGGACTTCGGTCCGATGGAGTTTCCGGGCATCGGCCCGATGCAGTGGGCAAGGCCCAATATGTGTTTATATGTTATTGTATGGTATGTGGTAGTTTGGGGGAGCTCACTAAGCTTCGTGCTTACAATTTCAGTTTTGGTTTCAGGTACTCAGTTTTCAAAAGAGGAGCTCGGGAAGATTGTAGTGCACACACCATTTGTTCAGCCTGGGATGTTTATACTCTGATATATTTGACAGTTGTTATAATATTTTGAGATACATTGCTTATGATTTCTATATGAGGTTTATTGACTATGGTTTTATCATTAAATTAAACGAAAATTTTCAGACTGTGTTTTTGGGATGTTACATTCACACTCAACTCTTACTCGTCGAGTCGGGTCCCCCAACTCGTCGAGTAGACTCTAAAAATCACGTGGCCATCTCAAATCTCTAATCAGCGAGGTGGAGCCTCCAACTCGTCGAGTTTCCCTGACAAAGTGAATATAATTTAAATAAATATTCGAACTGGGAGCCGTGATGTTACATGCAGTGTATGGAAATTAATTATCCACGAACTCAAGTTAGAAATATTTAACATTTCTACTCATAAAGAGTTCCATTATGTGAACTCTCTTATGGTTCTTGATAAAATTGATTTTCCTATGCTTTATCTAAAATACATTTTATGTTTGATAACCGAATCGAGTTTTCAGATTCCATAATTTTTCATTTTCATATATAAGTCGAATTTGTAACGCCTCGATTCTCAGGTATTGTTTAAATAAGATTTATTGGGTTAAGATCTACTCAACGAGTTGGTTGACCTACTCGCCGAGTAGTAGCCGGATGTGAATGTGTTTTAAGTGACCTAGTCGACGAGTCCATATTGGGATTCGGCGAGTAGGATCTGGCAGTGGAAACCCTAAATCCTGGGGTTTGCACCCATATTTAAAGGGACCTCAGCCTCCCTTGGGTCTCTTTACAGATCTACAAAGTCCTGAGAGTCCTTATAATGTGTGTGAGTGCCTTTGTGTGGTGCTTGAAGCCTAGAAAGAGAATCTTGGAGGAAGAAAGCTAGGAAGTGCAAAGGAATTGAAGTAAGGAAGGAGTGGGAAGTAGGATTTACCTCAGTTAGCAGCCATTGGAGGTATCAAAGTGCCATCCTTACTTCCCTTTTTCCCTTTTGTTGAGTTTCTAGGGCTTTTATGGATTTTTCAAGTTGGTATGATGAGCTATGGGCTAGATCTGAGGTTGTAACTTCAGATCTAGACCCTCCTTGGATTCTAGAAGCATAAAGACATAGTTTTGGGTTGTGATTAAGGTTCCTCTTGAGCATGAAGTTCTATTAAGAACTTAAAATAGGCATTTAGAGCCTTTATAGCCATGTGTGCACGTAAAGTTTGCAACTTTACGCGATAAGCATGCCCTAGAAGCTTGGATCTATGAGCTGCAGCCGTTGCGTGGCTCAAAACACGTCTATATGGAAAGAGGACTGAATGGACTCGGCGAGTCGCAAACTGACTCGGTGAGTCACATGAAGATGGTCGTGAACTCGACGAGTTGATGAACAACTCAGCGAGTCCGATGAAGATCATCATAAGACTCGACGAGTTGAAGAACAACTCGGCGAGTCAGATGAGTTTTCTCTTGGATATGTATGAGTGTGTATCCGTTGAGTTGCAAGGAGGTAACTCAATGGGTGGCCTTAAAGTTTCATCGAGAATCAAAGCAACTCGACGACTCACTTCGATGACTCAGCGAGTTGGATTGTACATCAGGGAACTCGGGGAGTAGCCAAGGGTACTCAGCAAGTTATGGTCAACATGGACTTTTGACCTTGATTGAGGACTTTGAATTTGACCAGGGGTTGATTAGTGGGTTATGGAGTACCTTATAAGGTTAAGGACTTATGATTATGATGTACTATGATAATAGGTGGTGGAGCCTGTGTCAACTGATCCAGAGTTGGAGTTTACCTTTCGTGTCGACATCTTGGAGGTGAGTTATCCTCACTATATCGATAGGGTCTATGGTACCAAGGCCGGTCCTTTAGTTGTTATTGTTATGGTATGCTACATGTGGTTATGATCTGTTAGATCGGAAATCAGGGTAGATAGTATGTTATGCTCTGATGATCCGTAGGGATTGGTATTTTAGTGATCTGCTAGGCCGTTACTCTGGTTACAGGAGAATTCTATGATTGATGATCAGTGTGACATATATGTTTGATGTTTGTATATGCTTGTATATGGTAGTATGAGGACATGGTCATTTGCTTGTGGTTGGATTGAGACGGTCCTGCTTTGTGCTGAAGGCCTATATACCCTATGAGCGGCCCGGGGAGACTGTAGGTCCACGTGGCGGACCAATCATACTGAAGACACGAGATAGATCCAGACAGACTGTACGCTCGGTAGGGCGGTCCAGTCAGGCCGATGGCCCAGTACGCATGTTGATTGATTTATTATTACTGATATGGTATTGTCAATGTGGTATTGGTATTTTGGGGGTAGCTCACTATGCCCTCGGGCTTACAGTTTTCAGTTTATTGTTTCAGGTACTTTAGGAGATCATAGAAAGGAGAATGCCTGACCGTACCGCTCCTCATCCTTATGTTATGATATTTGGGACACTCTGATGGAAAATGATTTCAAAACATTTTGTAAACAATGCTATTTGGTTTTTATTTATGATTGAAAGAGTTTAAATTTGGGGTAAAAACTTTATAGATGTTACAAGTTGGTATCAGAGCGTTGGTTTGAGTGAATTGGAGGAACACTTGTGTGAATCCAGTCTCAAATCAAGGATATTTTCGGAAAATTAGTTTTTAAATGGATTTCAAAATAAAGGATGGAGGATGCAGAGGGTACGATCTGCCGGAGTCTGTAAGTAAACCCCAAAATACCATGCAGTTATTTGATATTATGATCTGTTAGAACAACATGCTAATGCTAGGCTAGGGATCTTCAGGAATTGCATGATAGATTTGCCTGATTGCATGATGCCTATTAGCCTAGGGTTTCCTGTATGTGGAATTATCATCATAACTGTAGATGTTTAGTGTATGCATCACGACTGTGCATGATAAAGACCTTATAGCCTGAGAATGTTGATTCGGCCTTTGGGTAGGATTGGATATTCGAAAGTTTATTGGGTCCAACGTTATGTGCAGCTAGCATGCACTAGCACTGCAGGGGATGATGGAAGTTTCGTGGATGTGTGAGTCGTGATAAGAGGTGAGACTAGATGCGAGATATTTGGTATTCCCCTAGAAATTAGGGTTGAGCACATTTCCTATGTTAATGATATTGTTAGGGTGTTGTGGTGACAATTGAGACAAATATGGGTAGGTGTGGAAGGTAGTATGGGCCCGTACTACTGAAAGCACATAACCTATACGCGTAGCAAGGAAATCACAACCCCTAGGGTTTTTGGGTTTTGGTCTCCCGACATTATGTTATTTATCTGATGACTTGTATATATATTTCAGTATGGTGGTGATGAGACATGTTGCTTCGGGATCCGAATTAGGATCAGGATCAGGATCGTGGTCGGGAGACGGAGGGCTGGAGGTGTCGGTAGCACATGAGCCCTTGGTTCAGATAGGGACCAAGGAGTTGGATGCCAAGATCCGGGAGATCATGCACGACGAGATTGTGGTTGCATAGCGAGCGCGGCAAGAAGAGACGTTTGGGTCGATTAAGACCGCGATGGTTGAGTACTTTGATGAGCGATATGCAGCTCTAGTAGACACAACTTCCTTTGTAGCCACATCAGCTGTAACTACGGCAGGGGTTGGAGGAGGAGCCGGCAGGGCTTTGCTCTACTGGGACTTCGATAACATGAAGCCCCCGACGTTTGATGGTACACAGGATGCGATTAGGGCTATGAGGTGGTTATTTGATGTGGAGGGCTGTTTCTTCACATGCTCATGTCCTGCTGACCAGAAGGTCAAGTGTGCCATGAACCTACTGAGGCTTGGGGCAAAGGACTGGTGGAGACTGACGACTGGGTTGTATACTGATGATCAATGGGCTTCTATTACTTGGGAGCAGTTCAGAGATATGTTCCGCACCCGTTACGTTCCACGCATTGAGTGGGAGCGGCTTGCACATGAGTTTTTGACGTTGAGACAGGATGAGGAGTCTGTGATGGAGATTACCCATATGTTCACGGAGAGGGTATGTTTTGCCTGGAGTTTCCTTCAGAGCAGTCTCAGATGACTCGTTATTTGAGTATGCTCAAGACTGATATTCGACAGTTTGTGTATACACAACGATGTGATACTCTCCTAGATCTTCAGGAAGCCGCGAGCGGCATGAGTTGGAGATAGATTTGCAGCTGAAGGAGCAGCGTCAGGCACCGACACAGTCTTAGCCAGTGCCTAAGCGGTCTAAGACTGTTGATACATGGTCTGGGGGTCAGCAGAGCCGCACTTGTGGAAAGTGTGGCAGGGTTCATTCGGGAGTTTGTAGAGCAGGAGGTGGGTGCCACAAATGTGGCAAGGAGGGGAACTATGCCAGGGACTACCGTCAGTCCGCCCCTCCCGCAGATATGAGGATTTATTACCATTGTCATCAGGTTGGTCATGTGAAGACCAATTGTTCGCAGCTCACTGCCAAGTCGGCGCAGGGTTCCGCGCCCGCTACTGTGAGGATTGGAGATGGGAGGCCACTCAAGGTGGAGCCTCCGAAGGCCCAGGGTCGCGCTTTCCAGCTTATGACCGAGGAGGCCAAGTCAACACCAGATGTGGCTGTTGGTACGTTTCTATTCCCTGTCTCGGTTATTGTATTTGGGTTATGCTTATTGATTATACCTGTGACTAGGTACGTTTTTAATGAATTCTCTACCCGCTTTGGTATTATTTGACTCGGGGGAGAGTCGATCATTTGTATCTTAGACCTTCTCTGGAGGGTTCAGTGTGCCGATAGATGGTCTTGAGTGTGTGTTGCGAGTTTCGATCGCCAACGAGCACGGGGTTTCTACTTCTTCGGTCTACCGGGGACGCGAGTTGGAGATTTTTGGGGTGTCCTTCCCGATAGATTTGATTCCTATCCCCATAGGGGAAGTGTTCGTGATTGTAGGGATGGATTGGCTTAGCCGTTTTGGTGCCATGATCGACTGTGAGGGACAGCGGATGGTGGTTCGAAACCCAAGTGGGGGAGAACTTGTAGTATATGGTGAGGGCACCAGGCTGGGATCAGGGTTTTGTTCGGCAGCTAGGGCTCGACAGTATATTCAGCACGGGTGTGCCGGTTATTTAGTGTATGTGGTAGATACTGGGGTTAGAGAGCAGCTCTCAGTTTCTAAGGTCCCGGTGGTGAGAGAGTTTGCTGATGTGTTTCCGGAGGAGTTACCCGGAGTGCCTCCGGAGAGGCAGGCTGAGTTCAGGATTGACCTAGTGTCAGGTGCGGCCCCTATCGCCAAGGCGTCGTATCAACTGGCACTGCCAGAGATGCAGGAGTTGTCATCTCAGTTGCAGGAACTGCTGGGTAAGCAGTTTATTCGTCTGAGTAGTTCACTCTGGGGAGCACCGATCCTTTCGTCAGAAAGAAGGACGGTTCGCACAGGATGTGCATTGACTATAGGGAGCTAAACAAGTTAACGGTAAAGAACCATTATCCACTCCCGAGGATAGATGATCTTTTCGATCAGCTGTAGGGTGCATCTTGGTTTTCCAAGATTGATTTGAAATCAGGATATCACCAGGTCAGGGTGAGGGAGGAGGACTTGGAGAAGATCGCATTTCGGACTCGTTATGGTCATTACGAGTTCGTGGTGATGCCGTTTGGGCTCACCAACGCGCCAGCGGTGCTCATGGATCTGATGAACCGAGTCTGCAGACTGATGCTCTATGATTGTGTTCATAGATGATATCTTGGTGTATTCCAAGACTCGAGAGCAGCATGAGGAGCATCCTAGGGAGCTGCTGGAGGTTCTGAAACGAGAACGGTTGTAAACCAAGTTCTCAAAATGTGAGTTTTGGTTAAGAAAGGTCTAGTTCGTTGGACATCTCTTTAACAAGGATGGGATCTTGGTTGATCCGGCTAAGGTGGAGGCGGTTATGTAGTGGGAGACTCTGAAATCTCCCTCGGACATCAGGAGTTTCTTGGGTTTAGCAGGGTATTTTCAGAGATTCATTCATGATTTCTCCAAGATTTTAGTGCCCCTCACTCGTCTAACGAGGAAGGGGGTGGATTTCCCGTGGGGCCCTGAGCAGCACAGGGCATTTGAGACCCTTCGACAATATTTATGCGAGGTACCAGTGTTGACACTCCCCGAGGGAGTTGAGGATTTTGTGGTATTTTGTGATGCGTCCATCACACGCTTGGGGGAAGTCCTCATGCAGAGGGGACGAGTGATAGCCTACGCATCACTGCAGTTGAAGCCACATGAGACGAGATACCCTACGCACGATCTTGAGTTGGGAGCAGTGGTTTTCGCTCTCAAGATTTGGAGGCACTATCTGTACGCGGTCCATTGTACTATATACACGGATCACAAGAGTTTGATACATGTCATGGATCAGTCGAACCTGAACATGAGGCAGCGCAGGTGGCTGGATGTGGTTAAGGACTATGATTGTGAGATCCTTTACCATCTTGGTAAATTGAACGTGGTTGTGGATGATCTGAGCCGCAAGTCAGCTAGGTCCTCGACCCCATTCAGGTGAATGAGGATTGCGGTGGATTCCCCACTGTAGGTTTGGTCAGGGATGCTCATATTGAGAGCATGAGACCGGAGAACTGGAATTGGAGAGGATTAAGTGCAAAAGCACCCGACTTGTTCAGGATAGCCGCCGGTTGTTGACCCATTACGGTCAGGTTTGGGTTCCGATGTCCGGAGGGGTTCGACAGACAGTGATGGAGGAGGCTCATAAGTCTTGTTTTTCGATTCACCTGGGAGCCACCAAGATGTACCGTGATTTGAGTTCTAGTTATTGGTGGCCTGGCATGAAGCGAGATATCGCTTGGTTTGTTGAGAGGTGCTTGACCTCTAGGATGGTCAAGGTCGAGCATCAGAGGCCGCAGGTAAGCTACAATCTCTGGAGATTCCCATGTGGAAATGGGAACAGATCGTGATGGATTTCATCACGAAGTTGCTGAAAACGGAAAGGGGGTTCGATGCTATTTAGAGGTCATCGTGGATCAATTGACCAAGATTTCCCATTTTCTAGCCATATAGGAGAGTTCGTCGGCAGAGAAGTTGGCCGACCTATACGTCAGAGAGATTGTCTCTCGCCATGGGGTTCCACTTTCTATTATTTCTGATCGAGATGTCAGGTTTACTTCCCGTTTTTGGCAAAACTTCCACGAGGAACTTGGTACGAGACTGCATTTTAGCACATCGTCCCATCCGCAGACTTATGGGCAGAGCGAACGGACCATTCATACCCTCGATGATATGTTGAGGGCATGCCTCATTGATTTTAGTGGGAGTTTGGATTCCCACCTACCGCTTGCAGAATTCTCCTACAACAACAACTACCATTCCAGTATGGCTCCCCGCCTTTCGAGTTGTTCTATGGGCGGAATTGCAGGACCCCGGTCTGTTGTGGTGAGGTTGGGCACAGGGTGACGGGTAGGACTGAAGTAGTTCTGCAAACTACCGAGATGATAAAGTAGATTAGACAGCGACTGCAGACCACTCAGAGCCAGCAGAAAAGTTATGTCGACCGACGCCGATCTAAGCTAGAATTTCAGGTGGGTAATATGGTTCTTCTGAAGGTCTCACCTTGGAAGGGTGTGATCCACTTCAGGAAGAGGGGAAAATTGGGTTCCCATTACATTGGGCCATTCAGGATTGTTGTCAGGGTTGGCAGGGTGGCTTATAGGCTAGAGCTTCCAGAGGAGCTTTGTAATGACCATAAAATTCGAGCCAAATTAAGCATTTTAATTCATTCAAAACGATTAAGTTCATACATTTGTTTTCAAAATAGTTTAAACATCAGAGTATTTCCCAGAACCATATCACATAAGTCATAAAACATGAGGAGTGGTACGATCACGCCTTCGCCTTGCCACGGTCTCCTGAAGTAGCTGAAACAATACATTGAAACTGTAAGATACAAAGCTTAATGAGTTACCCCCAAAATACCAACCACAATATCATACACATATCATAGCATATCATAAATAGAATAGCCATGCATATCGACTCTATAGTGTGACTGGTCCGCCTGCGCTAGGCCTTCAGTCCACCCGGTCCACTCTCTTTCCGAGTCTACAGTATGACTAGTCCGCCCGCATCGGCCCTTCATTCTGTCTGTTCCACTCCCCGAGCCTTGACACGTCTAGTTCGCCCTCTTGGGGCCTTCAGCCTATCCGGACCGCTCGCGTGCCTTCGATCTAACCGTTCCTCCCTTGGTGTGTTGGCCTACAGCACAAAGCAGGACCTGCCTCAACCCAGCCCCAGTCCAACAACCATGTGAACATAAACATATAATCATATAATAGTTTACAACTATTCAACTGATGTAGAAGATCACATAACATAGCAACATCCTAACCAGGATACTGACCTAACCGGTCACTAACATAACTGTTGGATTAATGTCTAAGTTCATAACTATATTTGGTATGTACTTGACCCGACCCAACATGGTCCATTTGGGTTGCACTTCACCGACACAATTTATATGGATAATCTTTTGAGAATAGTATGTTTATGATTAATATTAATATATTATAAGTTCTAATATATTAATATGGAATCATTTTATTTAATTAGTATTGATCAAGAATTAATTTAGAATTAATTAAGTGATCAAAATGAACTAATTAAATATGGACTCTTGTATATATGGAATGGGCCAAGTTCATTTAGGTTGGTCTAAGCTTTCATGGATAGTCCATGGAGTGTTTAACCCATGGATCATATGAAATGAAAGGTCATAGGTTTAACCCTAGTTTCCATACTATATAAAGATGTCCTTGGTTGGTGAAATTGGCACTAGTTTGGGTACACTAAGAAGGGCTAGCCGATTTCACTAAAGAGAACCAAGTATTCATATTCTCTAAAGTCTTCCAAGGTGTTTTGGTGATTTGTGATTCCACTTGAGGCTTCTACACTATTGGGGCTAAGCTCTTAAAGCTTGAAGACATCAAGCTACATCAAAAGGTATGTCATCTAACTAGTACTTTGTAGTACAAGTGCTTCATAATATGCTAGTTAGGATTAAAGCCTTGGAAAGTTCTTATTTGCATGTATTATAGAGAAAACATAGATCCAAGGTTTATAGGGTTGCATGTACACCATAGGAGTGTTAGAATGCTCAAATCCAACAATGGTATCAAAGTATAGGCTTGTTTTCTTCTTATACTTGCAAAACTTCTTAAAAAATCAAAATTGTTGCTGTCTGATCATCAGACTCGGCGAGTCCATCAAGGGACTCGGCGAGTCCATGCCTAAAAAGTGATCAAACCGATCCAACTCGCCGAGTTGGTTCATGCACTCGACGAGTTGGACCCCCAGACAGCATATTTTCGAGGTTTTTGGCTAGAAATGGACTAAGAACATTACCCTAAGTTGTTTTGAACTTATAAACTTGTTTTTTTGAAGAGGTAATGTTCATGCTAATTCAGTTTCAAAGATAATTGTCAATAGATTCATGTGTTGTATTAGTTGAAGGTTTAGACTAATTACATGAAAAAGTTTAATTTGAATTATCTTGTTCTTATGAGTTGCTTAGATTAATAGAAAAGTTGAGTGAAATAGTTGTTTTCAATCCAAATTAATCTAAGAGTTGATTCTAAAATGTGTTTTTGTAACTTGTCCTCAAGTTATATGAAGAGTCACATTTAAGTTTCATAAAACTCATAAAAGTTGGCACAGGTTACAAAATGAAGAGTCTAGTTCTAATTAATTTGAGTTATGACTCCATAATTTGTCCTCAAAATATGGAGGACCAAGAGTCTCTTCATTAAATATTAAATAAAAAAATGTAACCTTAATTAATTCCATAAGTTATAAAATAAAGAAAAGTTAATTCTTTTATTAGTTTAAAGTCTTCCATAACTTGTCCTCAAGTTATGGAACTTGAAGAGTTTTTGGATTAAAACTACTTTAAACACATAAGTTATGGAATTAATTAGTTTTGAATAGTTTGAAAACTTGCCCTCAAGTTTTGGAATTTGAAAAGTTTCCACTTATGAATACTTTAATTCCTAGTTAGCCCTTAGAATTTTAAAAGTTAAAATTCAACCCTTATACTTTATAATATTATAAGTTAATAATATATATATATATATATATATATATATATATATATATATATATATATATATATATATATATATATATATATATAAGAGTAAAGTCAGTCTTACCGCTAGTATTCCTCATTCACGAAGCCGGTCTATAAGGTGGGTATAAGGTTGTTGCCTATAAAATGGCAAGTTAATGGGTGTCCACTCTCACCCAGCGCTTGCTTGACTAGTGGAGGGTCGTTAGCCGAACGGGTTTGACAGGACTATAATTCTCCCTTCATTAAAAGTATTAATGATAAATACTAAGTAACTAAACTCTTAATAATACCCAATTTTAGTTACTTAGGAAAATGTGAATAAGGTGCTAATCCATGAAATTACACTTTGCACTTTGTTTAAGTCGGTTAGTGGAGCGTGTATGGTTAACCGGCACACTAACTCGTATTTAACAAGGTAGGCAAAGGGTAACTTAATGTTTATCATAGTATCGATGGAGCGTGTGTGGTTAACCGGCACATCGATTGAGGGGTAAACACTTAAGGGTACCAAGTAATTTGCATGGTTACTTCACATCTTGTTTTGTGATCCTCGACATCCCAGTCACAAAACCTGAAGGGCACACTCGAGATTGAAACATGCCATTGAACAATTCAATGAATCTCAAAAGATCTAGGAGTTTCAAAAACAATTAAAACCTAATAATACATTTCGTTTATCTTGGTGGAAATTGGTGAATCATCATTCACCTACCTTCAAATTGTTTTATAGCTTGGATTACGGCATACCTCTTCTAAGTTATAAAATAGTTTGTTGGGTCCTAGCCTTAATATTTCATATTGGGTGTCATATTAAGGACTTTAAGATCAACTATCTTGAATATCTCCCAAAACGTGTCTGGTTTAGACATTTAAGATCTTCCCAAATCTCTTGAAACAAGCTTTCCTAAATGAAGATGATGTCACATGGAAATCATACTTCTTTCACCTCCTCCAATTATTCTCCCTACCCCACAAGTTCTTAAAAAGTTTAAGGTCACTCGAACCATATTGGCAAGTGAAGGTCTAGGTGTGGTCACATCTTGGAGATGTAGTCACATATTGACAAGCCGGGAGAGTTGGGTGTCAAAGTCTTGAGAAAGTTGGTGGTTCAATCACTTTCTAAGTCACATAGTGAGTTCTTTTGGAACACCTATGAAACAGACTATGATAGGACCCTTAATGATCTTATATATTTGTTAAGATCAACTTCCTCAAAACTTGATGGACATTGACAATAGTGACACAGGAAATCCAGAAAAGCATTCTCTTCCCAATGGAAAGGGATCGGCCATATTCAACTCGGTTAAACAAATGGTAAAGAGAAAAGCTAATTTTGTGATAGTCCCATGTACCATTATCAAAGAGTCCATATGTTTATATTGCCAAAGAAAGGGTCATTAGTTGCGTAGCTGCCAAATTTACCTAAGGATGTTAAAGTCAATAAGTTTGACTCTACTTCAGGTAAAGTCCACTATCTAACTCTGTTAACTTTCTATCTGAGATTCTTGATACATAATGTGACTGGGTCACATGGTGATGTTTTAAGAATTAAAGAAAAAAGTGAAGAAACTTAAAGAAAGAATATGTTGAATCTGATCGAGTAGATGGATTTCTATCGCGTAGTTTGAAGATCGGATTCTTGAGCTACTTCTTAGGAGTTATGAGATATTGCTTAGGAATAGATAACAACAAGTTTTCATATGGATTGTAAGGATAGTCTTTTCCGCAAAGTTTTTTAAAAAAAAAGGAAAAAAATATGATGATTTTATTTATTTTAAAAATATCCTTACAATGGCATTTGAGGAAAAATTGTTGCTTATATGATTCCATTAATAGCAAGAGTGGAAATATGAAATTGATTCCTTCATTTGTGGTAATGTCTAAATTTACCAAATAAGGAAAGATTCTCATCATCCAAAGTCTCAATTGGACCGGGACTTGGAATCATGCAAGTTGTATGGCATGATGAATGAAAACTTTCAAGTATCGGAAAAATTAAGACTAATTACTTGTTCACATGGATGTGTGAGTCAAGTAATGGACTAAGGGATCGAGTACATAGTCATGTGCACTGATTAAGTCCACCACAAAAGATATAAGGCTATTCGTCATAGTTTACTAAAGCTCAGTAAATATGATTATACTTACAAGCTTAAGTGTAACTCTGAGACATTAGAAAAGGTTCCAATGCATGGCAGAGCGAATAAGGAGAATCAAATTAGGCAGAAGAATAAAAGTTCCTCAAATCTGAAAAGATGGGAGAGTACTTTAGTATCAGTTTTGTGATCATCTTAATGATTAAGAAACCATAGCACAATTAGTTCTATAAGGAAAATCTTAGTGCATTCTGATGACTAAGAAGAGAAACTTGAATTGTTGAAGTGGTTAAATCAAGAAGATGAGTCATACTTCGTTCCAAAACAATTGTTAGAGTTATACTCTAAGATTGTAACTTGAGTGACATGTCTCACAGAAGGTTTAAAACACTTGTCAAATGTAAGAGTAAAAGTTTTCTACTCTTGTACATTTGAAATTGGTAAGTTGTGATGTTTTGGATAAAACAAAGACCAACTAAGGCCAATTATGTGAAGTGTTTGTCTTGATTAGAATCCACACTATCTCTTGGATGTTTGACAAGGGAGTCTTATATGTCAAGAGGAAAGTGGGAGTCTTAAAGGTCTTGAAAGTCTCAAGAACTAATCAAGAATAAAACCTAAAGTTCTTCACTAGCACACGACTTAAGGTTTATAACATATCGTGTTGACATAGTCTGTGCCCATTCCAGTTAAAGTTGAGTTCTTAGAGTTCTCAATTGGTTGCACAACAACTTGGAAGCAATGGCAGGCCCTTGAGCTGCCAGGTGGCAAGAAGTTAAAGATTGAGTTCAGTCCATATGAGTTTGGATTTGTCATTATCTTTGTCTTGTGACTATGGTTTTGACAATTAACATGGACAAGAACACATACACCATTAAATCTAAGTGTCATAAGGTTTCTCTCCGATTCATGAAAATGATGGTGAGGAAACACTTTCACTAAGTAGATTTTAGTTAGATAGCAATTGTGATATTTGCATTCTCAAAGTCGTTAGTGGCGCGTGTGTAGTTTACCGGCACACTAACCTGGACTTGTGAGAAGTGGCAAAAAGGTCTAACCATTATGATTACGGCATCCCTCTTCATAATTGTTTAGACACACAAGTGTGCTATCTAAGGGAAGGTGTATGATTTTGATAAAGTTCTTTCAAAACAATCCAGTATCAGAAATCTGAACTTTGGTAAGAAAGTCAATAAAGTATTGATTTCTAGAAGTCCAGCTGATTTCTGAGTACATGTCAAAGCTAGTGGGAGCATAAGTGTTATGCTAATAATCATCATGTTAGTGGGAGCATGATAATTATGATAAAGATTGCAAGTTAGCAATGTTAATTATAGAAAACAAAAGGTTTCAGTTGGGAAAAAGTTGTTTTGCTATAGTTAAGGGAGAGGAAATTATACTTCATCTCAAATCTATAAGCTTAGATCGTGAGGTTTTAATCATTTAGTGAAGGATATATATATATATATATATATATATATATATATATATATATATATATATATATATATATATATATATATATATATATATGTGAATTTCATGTTGGAATGGCTCAACATAAGGAAATTCTGTATATGGGTCCATTATTTGCGTTCTAAAATTCGATTATGATTACGGCATCCCTTTTCATAATCTGAATTATGAGAACTTGGCAAATTGAAATGGAAATATTATGCCAAAAGACTGGTTTAGTCTTTATGTGAGACATCATGAATCGTGTCCCATATGCTTCGGATATAGGATCGATTACATGTGCTATATTCATCCTTTCTAAAATTTTCCAAATGCCTGGGGAATTAAGAAGGGAAAAGGTTTAGAACTGGATATGACTAAAAGGATTAAACAATTGTCGAGGACAATCTAAGGTTTACCAAAGATTGGTTGCTCAAGGACAGTTGGAAGTATAGTGATAATTCTAGAAGGACCATATTGACATAATCTGTAAGGAGGCAACTCTTGTTCAGAAGTGATAGTCAAAATGGAATCTGGAAATGTTTCAAAGTTAGAATTTTCAATCTGTGTAAGATTAAGGAAACTTAATGCAAGAAGGATGTTTCCAAGGAGTTGATCTCCTTTGGAATGCTCTGTAATGTTTTTTGTCAAGTCTTTATGACTTTGTGCATAATCATTACAAGAGGATTAATGCATATAAGTTTAGAATCTAACAGATTTCAGTAAATGGCATGAATTTGGAATTCTTGCATTTGCAGTAAGGATTTGGGAGTGTGAAAAGAGAATCATTGAAGTTATGTTCAATTGATCTAGTTCACAAAGTAAAGATCATAGACAAACATAGTATGCATACTTGGTGTGTGGCATGAATAGTGTTTAGAAAAAAAAAACATAGTGTACATGCTTGGAGCATGTGACAACTATTCTTTTAAATTCAAGAATAAAGTTGATAGCAGAAACAGTATACAATGAATAATGTGTAATCATATGTTGATAAATAAAAGGTGTTTTATTTATGTTCATAGGTTTTGATACCATATTGGATTCAATTATTCTTGTGTTTCACTTTGCATGTTTTGACTTCCCGAATAAACTAGGTTATTCTTCCAGAATGACTAAGTTATTCAAACCATCCTCAGTCGGTCATATGTTGGAAGTAGATATGAATTAAGATTGTCATGGGTTGGCTTGTAGAGGTCTAAGGTGTTGGACAAAGGGCTACAACACTCATGAGTGCTCATAAGTTCTGAGTATTGGATTCAACCCGCGCTCATTGGAATCACTTCATGGATTTTAATCACGAGTGATCATGAGACGATAATATCTTATATTCTTCAAACCTAGAGATATGAGTTGTTACTATGAGTTGGTTGTACATTGATAGCACAAAAACGCATTTGGTAACTCGGTGCTATAAAACGTGCCTTTGTGTATGATTCAACAAGTAGTAGAACAAACCATATGAGTCGAAGTTTATCCATTCCTTTTACCTTCGGGATAAAAGCGATATCTGTGGGCCCCTCGATGATTTGATGATGACAAATGGAAGTGCTCGGCCGGGCCAGGACTGACTTGATTTGTTCATTTAGTTAGTCGTCATAAATTGGAAATCGGGAAACAACAAATGGACAGAGAGAATGATTATAATCCATGTCTCAGTCCATATGATATCTAGAACGGTGGAATATATGATCCCTTATCTAATGGACAAGTCATTGACAAAGGTCAGAGTTCATCGACAAGGTCAGAGTTCGACAGAAGCTTTTGAGAGCTACGATTGTCAGTCGGTTCCTGAAGTCATCCGCAATAATAGTTTTAGACTTATCCAAGTGGGAGACTGTTGGATTAATGTCTAAGTCCATAACTATATTTGGTATGTACTTGACCCGACCCGTCATGGTCCATTTGGGTTGCACTTCACCGATATAATTTATATGGATAATCTTTTGAGAATAGTATGTTTATGATTAATATTAATATATTATAAGCTCTAATATATTAATATGGAATCATATTATTTAATTAGTATTGATAAAAAATTAATTTAGAATTAATTAAGTGATCAAAATGACCTAATTAAATATAGACTCTTGTATATATGGAACGGGCTAAGTTCATTTAGGTTGGGCTAAGCTTTCATGGATAGTCCATGGAGTGTTTAACCCATGGATCATATGAAATGAAAGGTCATGGGTTTAACCCTAGTTTCCATACTATATAAAGATATCGTTGGTTGGTGAAATTGGCACTAGTGTGGGTACACTAAGAAGGGCTAGCCGATTCCACCTAAGGCTTCCACACTATTGGGGCTAAGCTCTTAAAGCTTGAAGACATCAATCTACATCAAAAGGTATGTCATCTAACTAGTACGTTGTAGTACAAGTGCTTCATAATATGCTAGTTAGGATTAAAGCCTTGGAAAGTTCTTATTTGCATGTATTATAGAGAAAACATAGATCCAAGGTTTATAGGGTTGCATGTACACCATAGGAGTGTTAGAATGCTCAAATCCAACAATAACATCATCCTATATACCAGGATACCGACCTTAACCAGGTCTCTAACATATATCATCCTATCTACCAGGATGCAGACATAGCAAAGCAATAACATATCAAACAACTACCCGGATTCCCATCCGATAAAGGGCCGGCCTTGGTGCCTTAGACCCTGTCGATATAGTGAGGGTAACTCACATGCAACTGGTGACTTGAAGAAATAAGACCACGCTGCTTCGACCACCAACACGAACTCCACCACTGATCGTTACTAAATAACCAAAACCAATAAATACCAGTAATTACCAAAATACCCTTTGGAAGTCAAACTGGCCAACCCTTGGTCCAAGTCAAAGTCAGCCTTCCTAGTTGACCCTACTTGCCGAGTCAACCTGTTGACTTGTCGAGTTCCTATGCTCATAAACATCCATTTCACGACGAAACTAGCCGAGTCGCCCCAAGGCTCATCAAGTCCAAAAAACTCAGAGTCCCTTCCTACTCAACTCATCAAGTCATCCCCCGACACACCGATTCACAACTCAACCAAAGTGATTAGGACTTCACGACCAGACTCGTCGAGTCCAAGAACAGACTCGTCGAGTCCAAGAAAATATTCAACAGAATCGTCGAGTTGTTCTTCCAACTCCTCGAGTTCCTGCCCATTTTCATACAACTCGCCGAGTCTACCCATGTGACTCGCCGAGTTACTATGCGACTCAAGACTGATATCTAGCCCGACTCGTTGAGTCCATACATAATGTCTTCATTCAGACGATCATGGGCCATTCCATTGTTTCCAATACATAGATCTGGACTCCTAGGGCCAGATTCACATGTAAAGTTTCCAACTTCACGTGCATGCAAGGCTCAACATGCTCCAATCAAGCTAAAATGAAGGTTTAGGGAAAGGACACTCTCAATAAGTCCCCAAAGCTATCACTTTCTGATCACATGGCTCCAAACCAACCTAGATCTGAAGTTGCAACCTCAAATCTAGTCTCTATACCCGAAATAGATCCCAACCATGCTAAAGAACCCCAAATCACACACCATGGATGAAATAACAAGGAAATAGATTAAGGAAAGGTCCTGTTACCTTAGAGATGAGTCTAAACTGATGTAGACTTCAGATCCACAAGCTCTCTTGATGCTATCCTCAAATTTCTCCAGCTTCTCTGCACTAATTTTGTCTTCCAAGCTTCAATCTTCTCAACAATGGAGTCTCTCACGATTTAGGGTTTCTCTGGATCACTCATGGAAGATAGAGGCTGAAATGAAGGCATATCATTCTTTAAATAGGGTGCAAACCCCAGGAATTAGGGTTTCTCATTCCAACACGAACTCGTCGAGTCCAACCTCCGACTCGACGAGTCCGGTCACTTAACATGTGTCCGGCACACGCTTAGACTCGACGAGTTGCAGATCCTACTCCCCGAGTTCCTCTTTTCCAAACTTACACTTTACCCCCTGAACTCTTGATTTTGACTTGGGATGTTACAACTCTCCCTTACTTAAATTAGGATTTTTCCTCGAAGCCTGTTGCAACACACAATTCCGGATAATACTCCCACAATTCACCTCCTAGTATCAATCGGCCCAGATTCCTCCGAACGTTGCTATCAAACCTCTATAAAGTCCAACTCTTTCCTCACAGAGTTATGACATCTGATTCAAGCCGGCCATCGGCTTCTTTCTCTGATAACAACCCTTATTACCCAATGATCACCAGATGATACTTTGATCACTCCAAATCACAACAACCACTAGACTCTTACAAAGCTATGTATCACCCTAAACCACCGGGTCTTGAACCGGTACCAAGTTGCTACCCCTTTCCCCAACTATCATACCCTTTATCAAATTCATTTCTAGGACTTATCCCACTTTCCATTCCGAATCCAACTCATTTCTTTCCGAGCTGAAAGGATGGTACATCCTTCAGCTCCTGAGCAACTCCCATGAGCTCCCATCCATACTCTCATGCCCATATCATACCTGATCCAACATCCTCGGGCTGGAAACCCGACACACTGATGTTACCTCCAGACATCCCCAGGATGAATTACCACTACATACATAACCTCCTGATCACAACCATACAAAAAATCCAAGGCTCCATCCCTGCATCCCTTCCGACTCCTCTGGTTCTACACTACCGGAAATCCTTCCACAACCTCAACAAACACCCAATCTGGATGTGATTCCATACCACTGGCACAATCACAGTGCCCGACCTCCATAATTTAAATACTCTCAATCATCCATTCTCACTTCTGCTTTCACTTCCGTGAACCGACACTCCTTTCCAGAGTTACATACATATCCCTCTCCTTATCCAAAGAAGTCTACTTGAACACCTCGTTACTTCGACAAGTGCTCTGGTGCTCACACCCCACTCTACACTATTCCCTCGTAGAGTCACCGCTATTCCATGCATTACACCCACTCTGGATCTGCTCGCAAGGACTCTCGGGTCCATGCACTGCCTTTACTAACATGATCAATACCTGGGGCCAGACCTATTGTTTTATATTGCATCACAACACACTCAAGCCATCTCCTCATATAGATCTATCAACACATACAGAATCTTTAGCATGACTGGACTACCTTACCAGGCCTTCAGCCAATCTGGACCACTCTCAGAACCTTCAACATGTCTGGACCGCCCTCCAGGGCCTTCAGCCTGTCTGGACCATTCTCCGAGCCTTTGGCCTGACTGGTACACCCGCAGGCCTTCAGTCTCCCCAGACCTCTCATTTTATCACACATCATCCCAAACTATCCTTCCTGGGAATCTCTCCCGTACATACTTTTCTATCCCTCTAGGGGTTCCGAACTCTAACTCCATCTCGTCTACTCAGATCCCGGCCTAATCCTAGGCCTCACAACAACAATCACCTTTTCCGAAAACCTTGGTCTGTATCCCACCCCATTTGTTTGTCACTTACTCATACTAGCCCACACTCTTAGCTAACTGAAACACTACTGAATCCCAAACAGCTAATCAACCTCTGATGCTTGTTGATCCTGCTGAGAATTTTCCAATTCTCCCCACTTAGAGCGTTGACTACCCACCACCGGTGACTCAACTGATATAAATCAATCATCCCTACTCAACATACTTTTCTTATCCATGAACTGATTTCCTCCGAAACGAGCAACCTCCACAAAATCACTTCCCGGCATCGCACATCACGAATTCTAAGGGAGTTCGACTCTCCGCTGAACACTTCTCAAATCACAATTACTATACCCAACAACAAGACCATACAACCAAATTATGACTATTAATCCCTTGGATGCTAACTGCCTACAACTCCTATTTACTAACACTCCCAACCAAACCAAACTATGAAACACGCAGAACGGAAAACAAAATATAACACTACATAAATACTGAGATAACCAGGCAACAATGAAACGAAAACAAACCCGCAACTGCATCCAACTCTTCCCTGACCTCCTCTGATGTAAGCTGATAAGCGCGTCCCTGAGCCCTCAGAGGCTCCGCTCCACCCTGACCCCGCTAGTGATCTTCAAAGTGGATAGTGCTGGAACTTGCACCGATCTGGAAACAAGTTGTGGACAGTTGGCCCTTAAGTGACCAAACTGATGGGAATGATAACAAATCCTCATATCCGGAACCAGGGCTGACTGACGGCAATCCCTCGCATGATGCCCCTCTTTCCCATACTTGCGACACACACTACCAGACCTACAAACTCTGGCATGACCCTTCCCGCACTTCTTGCAAGTGCGGATGCGCTGACTTCCCAAACTGGAATCAATGGTCTTGGACCGTTTCGGCACCGGTTGCGACTGCGTCGGGGCCTGCCTCTTCTCTGTTAACTGCAACTCAATCTCAAACTCACGCTGCCGAGAAGCCTCCTGCAACTCTAGTAAGGTCTCGCACCATTGCGTAGACACGAACTGCCTGATATCCCTCTTAAGCATACTCAGATATCGGGACATCTAAGCCTGCTCCGAAGCAAAGTTAGGGCAAAACATCACCCTCTCAGTGAACATCCTGGTGATCTTTATCACCGACTCCGAATCCTACTTCAGCTCCAAGAACTCCTGAGTCAACCTCTCCCTTTCAATGCGTGGAACATAACGGGTACTAAACATCTCCCAAAACTGATCCCATATAACTGCAGCCCGCTGCGCATCAGAATAAGATCCCATAGTCAACCTCCACCAATCATTTTCCCCGAGCCTCAAAAGGTTCAGAGCACACCTCACCCTCTGATCCGCAGGGCATGAACACATGAAGAAACAACCCTCCACGTCCGACAACCACCTCATAGCAATGATCGGATCCTGAACTCCATCAAAAGTAGGGGGCTTCATATTATCAAGTCCCGATATTGGAAACCCGACCGACTACTCCACATGTCGCTGTTACACCCGCTGCAGCTGCCGTGGTAGCCGTCTTCGCAAGAGCCGCATAACGCTCATCAAAATACTCAACCACAATGGTCTTGATCGACCCAAACATCTTCGGCATCTCCGCCCTAAACATAGCAGCAATCTCATCATGCAGGATATCACGAATCCTGGCATCCAACTCATCCGTACTCATCTGACCGATGACCTCAGGTGGCACCGATCCACCCTGACCGTCCTCTCCTGATCCCGATCCTGACCCGGATCCACCCCCGGCATGCCTCGTAACCACCATACTGAATATATACCGCAAGAAAATCAGATGCTTCCCCAATAACCTAGGAACCAACTCCCAACCCGACCCTAGGAGTTATGACTTCCTTGATACGCGTATGGGTCCTGTGCTTTCATTAGTATGGGGCTATACTACATTCCAAAGCTACCCATATTTATATCAAGTATCACCACAACACCTTCGCGATAAACATATACATGGAAGCACTCAATCCCCACCTCTAGAGGAACTGCTAGCTACCTCACATAACAGGGAACCCTAGGCTAGCAGGCATCATATAATCAGGAAATTCTATCATGCAATTCCTTAAGATTCCTAGCCTATTACTACCATGTTGTTCTAACATATCACAAAATCAAATAACTTGTATGGTATTTTGGGGTCTACTTACTGGCTCTGGCTAATCTTACCTCCACATCCTCCTCTATTTATTTTTGAAAACCATTTCAATTTCACTTTGAAAACTTTCCTTGATTTGAGACTGGATTCACACGTATGTTCCTCCAATTCACTCAAACCAAGGCTCTGATACCAACTTGTAACGACTATAAAACTCGAGCCAAAAGTAAAGCATTTTAATTCATTCAAAACCATTAAGTTCATACATTTGTTTTCAAAATAGTTTAAACATCAGAGTATTTCACATAACCATATCACATAAGTCATACAACATGAGGAGCGGTACAATCACGCCTTCATCTTGCCACGGTGTCCTGAAGTACCTGAAACAATACATTGAAACTGTAAGCCCAAAAGCTTAGTGAGTTACCCCCAAAATACCAACCACAATATCATGCACATATCATATCATATCATAAACAGAACATCCATGCATATCGAGTCTACAGTGTGACTGGTCCGCCTGCGAAAGGCCTTCAGTCCATCCGATCCACTCTCTCTTCGAGTCTACAGTATGACTAGTCCGCCCGTACTGGGCCTTCAGTCTGTCTGGTCCACTCCTCAAGCCTCGACACGTCTAGTCCGCCCTCTTGGGTCCTTAAGCCTATCCAGACCGCTCATCGGGCCTTCGGTCTAACCGGTCCGCCCTGGGTATGTTTGCCTACAACACAAAGCAGGACCCGCCTCAACCCAACCCCCAGTCTAACTACCATTTGCACATAAACATATAATCATATAACACTTTACAACTATTCAATTGATCTAGCAGATCACATAACACAGCGACATCCTAACGAGGATACTGGCCTAACCGGTCACTAATATAAGATCATCCTATATACCAGGATACCAACCTTAACCAGGTCTCTAACATATATCATCCTATCTACCAGGATGCAGACATAGCAAAGCAATAACATATCAAACAACTACCCGGATTCCCATCCGATAAAGGGCCGACCTTGGTGCCTTAGACCCTGTCGATATAGTGAGGGTAACTCACCTGCAACTGCCAACTTGAAGAAATAAGACCACACTGCTCCGACCACCAGCACGAACTCCACCACTGATCATTTCCAAATAATCAAAACCAATAAATACCAAAAATTACCAAAATACCCTTTGGAAATCAAACTGGTCAACCCTTAGTCCAAGTCAAAGTCCTCAGTCAAAGTCAACCTTCCTGGTTGACCCTACTCGCCGAGTCAACCCGTTGACTCGTCGAGTTCGTATGCTCAGAAACTCCCCTGTCACGACTCAACTCCCCGAGTTGCCCCAAGACTCTTCGGGTCCAACTAACTCAGAGTCCCTTCCTGCTCAACTCATCAAGTCATCCCCCGATTCACAACTCAACCAAAGTGGTTAAGACTTCATGACCAGACTCGTCGAGTCCAAGAACAGACTCGTCGAGTTCAAGACAATATTCGACAGACTCGCCGAGTTGTTCTTCCAACTCGTCGAGTTCCTGCCCATCTTCATACAACTCGCGGAGTCTACCCATGTGACTCGCCGAGTTACTATGCGACTCAAGACTGATATTTAGCTTGACTCGCCGAGCATCTCCCAGACTCGCTGAGTCCATACGTAATGTCTTCATTCAGACGATCACAGGCCATTCCATTGTTTCCAATACATAGATCTGGACTCCTAGGGCCAGATTCACACGTAAATTTTCCAACTTTACGTGCATGCAAGGCTCAACAAGCTCCAATCAAGCTAAAATGAAAGTTTAGGGCAAGGAAACTCTAAATAAGTCCCGAAAGCTATCACTTTCTGATCACATGGCTCCAAACCAACCTAGATATGAAGTTGTAACCTCAGATCTAGTCTTTATACCCGAAATAGATCCCAACCATGCTAAAGAACCCCAAATCACACACCATGGATGAAATAACAAGGAAATAGCTTAAGGTAAGGTCCTCTTACCTTATAAATGAGTCTAAACTGATGTAGAATTTAGATCCACAAGCTCTCTTGATGCTATCCTCAAATTCCTCCGACTTCTCTTCACCAATTTCTTCTTCCAAGTTTCAATCTTCTCAAAAATGCAGTCTCTCACGATTTAGGGTTTCTATGGCACACTCAGGGAAGATAGAGGTTGAAATGAAGGCATATCGTTCTTTAAATAGGATGCAAACCCCAGGAATTAGGGTTTCTCATTCCAGCTAGGACTCGTCGAGTCTAGCCTCCAACTCGGCAAGTACGGTCACTTAACATGTATCCGACACACGCTTAGACTCGACGAGTTGCAGATCCTACTTGTCGAGTTCCTCTTTTCCAAACTTACACTTTACCCCCTGAACTCTTGATTCTAACTTAGGATATTACAAGCTTATCTAGATCCACAACACATTTTATGTTTTACAATTGCGAAAATGCATTATGGACCAGGAGGCAGTGGTATCGTTGGATGACATTCAGGTCGATGAGCGCTTGAACTATGTGGAGAGGCCTGTCACTATTTTGGAAAGGAAGAAGAAGATTCTACGGAACAAGGAAATACCTTTAGTAAAGGTACAGTGGGAAGGATCCGAGCGGACATGGTAGCCGGAGGTGGAGATGTGCAAGCATTACCCAGCATTGTTTATTCCAGCAGACTTTGAGGATGAAGTCTAGTTCAAGTGGGGGAGAGTTGTAACGCCCCGATTCTCAGGTATTGCTTAAATAAGATTTATTGGGTTAAGCTTTACTCGATGAGTTGGTTGACCTACTCGTCAAGTAGCAGCTGGATGAGATCATGTTTTAAGTGACCTACTCGATGAGTCCATATTAGGACTCGGCGAGTAGGAGCTGGCAGTGGAAACCCTAAATCCTAGGGTTTTCACCCCTATTTAAAGGGACCTCAGCCTCCCTTGGGTCTCTTTACAGATCTAGAGAGTCCTGAGAGTCCTTATAACGTGTGTGAGTGCCTTTGTGTGGTGTTTGAAGCCTAGAAAGAGAATATTGGAGGAAGAAAGCTAGGAAGTGCAAAGGAAGTGAAGCAAGGAAGGCATGGGAAGCATGATCTACCTTATTTAGCATCCTTTGAAGGTATCAAAGTGCCATCCTTACTTCATTTTTCCCTTTTGTTGAGTTTCTAGGGCTTTTTATGGATTTTCAAGTTGGTATGATGAGCTATGGGATAGATCTGAGGTTGTAACTTCAGATCTAGACCTTCCTTGGATTCTAGAAGCATAAAGTCACAGTTTTGGGTTGTGATTAAGGTCCCTCTTGAGCATGAAGTGCCATTAAGAACTTAAAATAGGCATTTAGAGCCTTTATAGCCATGCATGCACGTAAAGTTTGCAAATTTACATGATAAGCATGCCCTAGAAGCTTGGATCTATGAGTTGGAGTCGTTGCATGGCTCAAAAAAATTCTGTATGGAAAAAGGACTGAATGGACTCGGCGAGTCGCAAGGCTGACTTGGCGAGTCACATGAAGATGGCCGTGAACTCGTCAAGTTGATGAACAACTCGGCGAGTCCGATGAAGATCGTCATAAGACTCGACGAGTTGAAGAACACTCGGCGAGTCAGATGAGTTTTCTCTTGGATATGTATGAGTGTGTATCCGTCGAGTTACAAGGTAGGAACTCGACCGGTGGCCTTAAAGTTTAATCGAGAATCAAAGGAACTCGACGAGTCACTCCGATGACTCGACGAGTTGGAATGTACTTCAGGGAACTCGGCGAGTAGCCAAGGGTACTCGGCAAGTTAAGGTCAACATGGACTGTTGACCTTGACTGAGGACCTTGACATTGACCAGGGGTTGACTAGTGGGTTATGGAGTACCTTATAAGGTTAAGGACTTATGAGTATAATGTACGATGATAATAGGTGGTGGAGCCTGTGTTAAGTGATTTGTGAGTTGGAGTTTACCGTTCGTGTCGACATCTGCGAGGTGAGTTATCCTCACTATATCGATAGGGTCTACAGCACCAAGGCCGACCCTTTAGTTGTTATTGTTATGGTATGCTACATGTTGTTATTATCTGTTAGATCGGAAATCAGGGTAGACAGTATGTTATGCTCTTATGATCCGTAGGGATTGGTATGTTAGTGGCCTGCTAGGTCAGTACTCTAGTTACAGGAGAATTATATGATTGATGATCAGTGTGACAGAAATGTTTGATGTTTGTATATGCCTGTATATGGTAGTATGAGGACATGGTCATTTGCTTGTGGTTGGGTTGAGGCGGTCCTGCTTTGTGCTGAAGGCCAATATACCCTATGAGCGGTCCAGGGAGACTATAGGCCCACATGGCGGACCAGTCATGCCGAACGCTCGGGATAGATCCAGACAGACTGTAGGCCCTGTAGGGCAGTCCAGTCAGGCCGATGGCCTAGTATGCATGTTGATTGATCGATTATTATTGATATGGTATTGTCAGTATGGTAGTGGTATTTTGGGGGTAGCTCACTAAGCCCTCGGGCTTAGAGTTTTCAGTTTATTGTTTCAGGTACTTCAGAAGATCATGGAAAGACGAAGGCATGACCGTACCGCTCCTTATCCTTATGTTATGATTTTTGGGACACTCTGATGGAAAATGATTTGAAAACATTTTGTAAACAATGCTATTTGGTTTCTATTTATGATTGAAAAAGTTTAAATTTGGCGTAAAATTTTTATGGATGTTACAGAATTTTATTAATTTTCTTGGTCTATGTGATGCTAGATGTATAAATGATTTTTTGTTGTTTCATGTAAAAAAATATTCATGTTCTTTGTTACATAACTCGAATTTTATTTAAATGATTTTGGTTTTTTAGGTTTTTTGGTCATTGTTGTAATTTCTTTTCCATATTATGAAGTATTGTATTTGAGTAACTTATGATTATTAGATGAACTCCTTTATACAATCTTTATGAAATTTTGCAATAAAGAAGCTAAGGAAAGACTATGAGTATTTGTTAAAAACCAATTTTGAATATATAGTTAGAAAAAGATTTTATTAAATGTATTTGTTTTATATCAATGTAGTTAGTTTTATACAAGTTATTAAGTTATTTATTGTTAATTTATATATTATATTTTAATAACTTAATAATTAGTTATTTCTTTTTAAATAGATAAACAAAATATGTGACTTGTGAAATTGTTTTTTTATTAGAAAAAGGTAAGGTCGGCCACATGTATCCTTCAAAATAATTAACAACTAAAACAAAATATAATTGTAATATAAATTATGCATTGAGGTCTCAGTCATCTTATTCTAATCAACAACAAACCAAAAATTATTTAAGGGTTAAGTTAATTTGCTTGTAAGAAAATTAAAAAAAGTAGCATCATTGCTTTTTTGATATTTTTTGGTTGTATTCCATGACAAATATATATTATTTCTCTCTCACCTCAATAAGTAGTAAAAAAAGGTTTTGAGTTTTCCTTCTAAATTGAGATGTATATATCTATTTTTTCCAAAAACAATCCTAAATGACCTAAAACTATCAAAATATTAAACTATGGCAGAAAAAACATTTATTAAAAACGATAAACTAAATCGCCATTCAGGAAAATGTGGACATAAATAACAAGAAAGCCAAAAATAAAAATAAAAAAACAAAATGATAAATTTAAATATTAAAAATGAGAGATTTATGAATGTTAAACGCTAAACTTTAAGCAAAAAACACTAATCCATAAATATGAAACATGAAATCTGTACTACACAAGAAATTATTCCTCAATAGACTACATGTTCTTTTGTAATTTTTATATTTCTTAAGCATAACCATTCATTAAAAGAGTTAATCAACATGTTTCTAAAACCACCAAACAAAACAACTCACCTTCGCTTTAAAATTCCTCTCAATCTTGAAAATAACTTCGTTTGTAAGATTACAAGACAAAGTGGCTCTACACAACTACTTCCGATTGCAAATGTAATCATATGGGATGAAGCGTCGTTGACTAAAAGACATGGATTGTGAAAGATATCACTAGGGTGAGGCTCCCATTTGGTGGAAAGATAATAGTTTTGGGAGGCGATTTCAGACAAGTTTTGTTGATCGTGAGAGTTGGAACACGAAAACCATACAAAATGAGCAATAATCACCAAG